>NC_069780.1:26320000-26945000 GCF_027406575.1 Nycticebus coucang
TAAGGTTATTGGGGGGGAAGCAGAAAGAGGGACGGAGGGAGGGGGGTGGGGCCTTGGTGTGTGTCACACTTTATGGGGGCAAGACATGATTGCAAGAGGGACTTTACCTAACAATTGCAATGAGTGTAACCTGGCTTATTGTACCCTCAATGAATCCCCAACAATAAAAAAAAAAAAAAGAAAAGAAGCTGATTTAGGCTTCCTTTCAAAAACTAGGAAAAAACAACAAATGAATCCAATAGAAAATACAAAGGAAAAATTATAAAGAAATAGAAAGTAAACATATAATAGAGAATATTAATAAAATCAAAAGATTCTCCTTTAAAAAGATTATAAATATTCATAAATCCCTAGTAATATTTATTATAGAAAAAAGAAAAAAAATCAGAAAATATAAATGACCAATATCAGAGGTAAAGAAGGGGACTTAACTATAGATTCTAGCGATATAAATAAAAGAGGATGTTATGATTAACTTTAAGCAGATATATTTGACAATTTGAATAAATGAGTATATTTCTCAAGAAATTAAATTTAAAATAGACAAAAGAAAAAATATAAAACATAATCTAATATTTATTAAAGGAATTGAATCTTTAAACAAAGACCTTCCCAAAAAGAAAATCTAAGATCCAGAAACTTCAGCAGTGAATTCTTACATTAGTATATAAACAGTTACGGAAGAATAATTCAATCTTGTAAATAATAAATAAATTAAACTCTTCCAGTGAATGGGGGGGGGCACTCTCTTTTAAGAATCTAGCATAACTTTGATTCTAAATCCTATAAAAAGTCATTTAAAAAAGGACATTTGCCTAATCTGCCCATAATACTTTTGCCAATACTGCCTTAGACCTATAAAATAGCCTATTTACTGTTGTAGTATTCTAGGCAACCTTGTTTTGTATTAAGGACTTATCTTATAGCAAAGGAAATGTAGCAATGTATATGTCCATACGATTTACTAGGTCTAACCTGCCCTTATCAGTTAAAAGAGGCTGGCCTAAAAGAACAGAATAGTTGTCTGAAAACTCCCTATGGTGCCACCTGAGAAAAAAGACCTTGGGAAGACAACATTATAGTTTACAGGATTTACTACAGATACCTGTGAATCAGATGCCAGTCTGTGGTACTGTCTTTCCCATGTCCAGAATTAAGAAGTAGAAATTCCTGTTGCCTTCTCATTATTTCACCTAATAATACACTCTCAAAGTTTTTCCCTCTGTTTCTGCAATTTTTAGCTCTACATGTTCAAAAGTTTTGGTTCTCAAGGGAAGAATGCTTCTACAACTTTGATTCTATAAAATTAAAAGCTGAAATTGCAAACTAGTATTTTGGCTTTCTTATGCCACTGAACCAAAGTAAAAGTAATTCTACTAACAGGGGGTAATTTATCACAATTAACTAGTGGAAATTGGGTTGATGTTACACAGTGGTAGTAAGAATTGTGTCAGTGGATTCTCTGAGGTTCTTCTTAATATTTTTATCTCCGTATTAAGAATTAAGGAAAACATACTTCAATCAGCACAGTAGGGCCACTCAGGAATCATATACTTTAAAATGAAGGTATGGACCATTCCATCAGATAAAGAACCCTGAACAGCTGATATACTGGCTGAGGGAAAAGGAAACTTGGACAAGGTCTCAAAAGAAGGAAGTTAAAACTAGCACCTACAGCCTTAGAACAATTAAGACTCAAGCACTATGGCAACTATGCATATTAATTTCATTACTTGGTGTGGGTGTCATTTTCATATTTCCTCTTCTCCTTCACCTATTTATTTTTAGAAGGTTTTTTTGATACTTTATTGTGTTGTTGTTGTTGTTGTTTGGCCAGGGCCGGGTTCGAACAGGCCACCCTCGGTATATGGGGCCAGCACCCTACCCACTGAGCCACAGGTGTTGCCCTATTTTTAGAAGTTTTTAAGGAAAATTACAGTGAAGAGTGACATCAGAAAGAGAGGACTTTCTAGTGTTCATCCCCTTGCAGAAGCATCAATTTGAGCAACTATCCACATACAAAAATACCTTAACAAAAGTTAAGTTTAAAGAACCCAGGTGAGAGATGACAGCACTTGAGTGTAGCACAGAAATAAAAAATATATGCATTGATGAGATTAGAAAGGAAAAGTTCACATTACCTTTGTCACTCTTACCCCAAGCCCAGGTAGCATTCTGACCAGGCAGGTGCCTATGGCTTCAGGCCACTGCCAAGCCTGCCCCTAGAAGCCCTAGGCTCCAAGTCTAGCCCTACCCCACCTTCCAAAGTGGCCTGACAAAAAATTTTAAATAATCGTCTTAAAGAAGTAACAAAAGCTACACGAAGGCACAGATAGACAGCTAAGCAAAATCAGGAAAATAATACACAAAATTAGAAGTTCAATAAAAAGAAATTATGTAAAAAAGCATATAGAAATCCTGGAAATAAAGAACACAGTGACCAAACTGAAATATGCCACAGAGAATTCCATCAGCATACTGGACATCATTAGCTGAATCAATATACCTGTATGCATTGTGAATGTCCAAAAAAGAGCGGAGAAATTTTTTAAAACGGACTAGATGCTTATTTAAAGAAACAATGACAAAAAACTTCCCAAAATTGGAGTGAGAAGAAACACGTAGCTCTATGAAGCTAAGTGTCCATCAACAGATAAAGAAAATATGGCATGTAATATACTATGAATACTACTGAGCCTGTACACAGATGGAAATCCTATCTATTGGAACAACAGTGATGAACCTGAAAGACCTTATGCTAAATGAAATAAGCCAGGCACAGAAAGACAAATACTGTATGATACCACTTATGTGTGCAACATAAGGAAACTAAACTCATGAAAGCAGAGAGTAGAATGGTAGTTACCAGGGGCTAGAAGGTGGAGGAAGAAATGGAGATATTTTGGCCAATAGGTACAAAGTTCATGTTAGATAAGAGGAATAAGTTCTAAAGATCTACTGTATAGCATAGTGATTACAGGTAATAACAATGTGTATATACATTTGAACATTGCTAAATTCTTAAATCTTCTCACCATAAAAAGTATAAGAAGTCATAGATACATTAATTAGCTGGATTTCATAATTTCACTATTTTTTATATATATGTATACACATAGACACACACATATATCAGAACACATACATCATAAATATATACAGTTTTTATTTATCAATTATACCTTAAAAAGTTTGGGATTGAGAAGAAAAGAAAAAATGTAATAATATACATTTTAATATTCAGTAGCAACTACGAATTAAAAATGTATAATTCAGTATTTAGGTAAAAAAATATTTACATAGCTTGACTAAATTTGTACAGAGTTGAAAAAAAAGTGACTTTTGAAGACTTGTGTATCCTTATTTCAGAGAGAGTAAGAACACTTCTATTGCGCAAAAAAATGGTTGCCTCTATTAAGCAGAAACAAAGTATTTAAAGATAGAGTCCAATTGAAAAGGGAAAAAAAATTAAACCATGAACAAAAAGAGCTAAATATAAAGTAAATCTTCCACTCTCTATATAATACAATGACTTCTGCTTTCATATATGTCTTAAAAGTGAACATTTTCTGATCCTGTATGGGATGTTCCACATAATAGTCTCTTATAGAACAATGTTTTAATTCTGCTTAGCCTCAAAAATTTTGTTGGACTTTACAAAATTATCAAGTTAGCTAAAGATGATACAGTAGGCTAGGAGTTACATCCCTCAGATCCTAACATAATGTTTATATGATATAGTTTCCCCAATTCCTAGATTACGAATAGTTTTGATTATAACAGTCTTCTTACCATATCTGGCATTTTAGTAGTTCTTTCTGCTCTTGACAGGAAAACAGCGTATTTATTAGTCAAGTTAGGCAATTCATCAGAAATTCCACTGGTCTGTGAATTCCAAAAAGCATGTTGAAAGAAGAGGTTACAAATAAGTATATCATATATTTTTATCAGTACAAGTGGCACGATAAATAATAAGTTTGCAATGAAGCTCATCAATATTGCTTTGTTATTTAATAGAGATAAACACTCACAAAAAAATAAAAGTTTTAAATAGCATTTAGAAGTAAAAAACTTTAAACCAATGAGTTATAATCTCAGTAATATATGAGTAGAGGTGTTAAGCCAATTATAGGTTATTATTTGTTAATACTTATTAATAAATGAAATAAAAAATATATTAACAATAATCATTGAACTTAATTATGTGGCAATCTAGATTAATATATTTTCTAAGCAAAATGACCCCCACTCTCCTAAATATGATAATTCCTTATATAAACTAAAGATATAAGTTAATAAGCTAAAGGACCCTGGTAATCTAAAATTTTAATTAGCAATTAACTAATTCTTGCAATACATTCTTTTGGAATTATCATATAATTTATTTGTATTCACTTAACAATTTAAACTGTATAGACAATAGCAATAGTCTTTGTATTATACAAAAGGGATAAGGATCTATTTTCTCATTTTTACATACATCACTATTTTTGTTTTGGTATTTAATATTCAAACATAACATTTCATAATTTGACGCATAATCGAAAATAATTAGACACCTTTATATTTGCATTTTTGGTAACACTAATTTACTAAAAAGAATACATCCTCTACAAATTATATCTGTGAAAGCATATGCCTCTTTACTCTAAATGCCAACTTTGGCACTTCTCCACTATTTTCTTCATTATATTATTCCAACCTAGTGACCTAAAAAAAAAAAAAAAGTATACATTCTATCACATAAAAAATAGAACAATCAGTCACATCTTGTAAAAATGAGAAAGCCTTCAAA
The DNA here is from genome assembly GCF_027406575.1 of Nycticebus coucang. Lineage (NCBI taxonomy): Eukaryota > Metazoa > Chordata > Mammalia > Primates > Lorisidae > Nycticebus > Nycticebus coucang. The sequence continues at coordinate 26,324,796 of NC_069780.1, forward strand.
TACAAAAACTCTAAGCCAACACTACTATCTTGTAGGATATTTAAATATTTGAAAGTAAAAAATAATTTACTATTATTAAAATTTTATTATTGTCTTGTACACTGTACTAGAAATTATTGCATAAGGAAGTTCCAAAACATTGTGCAATCGAAATAATCCAGTCATTAAAAAAAATGAAAAGTAATAGAAAGGAATGAACAAAGACTTTGAGACATTAAGACTACATAAAGTGATTAAATATATTAATTATGAGTATTTCTAAGGGTGAAGAGATATCTAAAAGTTTAGAAAACCTATTTAACAAGAATTAATGAACAAAAAGTTGGTTCTTCTAAAAGGTAAACAAAAATGATAAACCTTTGGCCATATTGATGAAAAACAGAAAAGTAAGATCTCTAATAACCTAAATCAGAAAAAGAAGAGGTGAAATAACAACAGATAGTACAGAGATACAAAAGATCATTTCTGATTACTACAAAAAATTTTATGCTCAGAAATTTGACAATGTGGAAGAAATGGAATACAAGGAATCACACAACCTCCCTAGATTTAACCAGAAAGAAACAGATCTCTTGAACAGACCAATATCAATTAAAAACCTCCCAACAACAACAACAAAATACCCTGGAACAGACAGCTTTACACCAGAATTCTATTAAACCTTTAAAGAAGAGCTTATATACCTATTCTGCAGTACCTATTCCAAAACACTGAGAAGGAAGAAACCCTCCTCAACACATTCTACAAAGTAAATATCACCCCATCACCAGAGGAAAGGACCCAACAAAAGAGGAAAACTACAGATCAATTTCACTAAGGAATAAATCAATAAAACCCTAGCAAATAGAACACAGTTACACATTAAAAAATTATACAGCATGATCAAATAGGTTTTATCCCAGGGATGCAAGGTTGGTTTGACAAACACAAATCTATAAATATAATTCACCATATAAACAGAAGAAAAACAAAGACCATATTATCCTCTCAATAGATGTAGAAAAAGCATTCAAAAAAATGCACCATCCTTTTGTGACAATAACGCTTAAGGAAAAAGGCATAAATGGCAAATTTCTTAAACTGATAGAAGCCATATATGACAAACTCACAGCCAATGTCATACTGAATGGAGTAAAAATTAAAGCATTTCCATTCAGAACTAGTACCAGAAAAGGATGTCCATTATCACCTCTACTATTCAACATAGTGCTGGAAGTTCTAGCAAATGCAATCAGGCAAGAGAAGGATGTTAAGGACATTCAAATAGAGGAAGAGCAGGTCAAACTCTTTCTCTTTGCTGATGATATGATCTTATACTTAGAAAACCCCAGAGACTCAACCACAAGACTCCTGGAAATGATCAAGAAATACAATAATGTCATGAGGTATAAAAATCAATGTCTACAAATCAGTAGTCTTTGTATATGCCAATAACAATCAAGGAGAGAAGCAAATCAAGGACACGATACCCTTCACAGTAGCTCCAAAGAAAATGAAATACCTAGGAACATATCTAACAAAGGAGGTAAAAGACAGAGACAATTATGAAACCCTGACAAAAGATACAGCAGAAGACACTACCAAACCATGCTATTGGCTAGAAAGAATCAACATCATTAAAATGTCTGTACTATCCAAACCAATCTACAAATTTAATGCAATCCTCATTAAAATACCAACATTATACTTTGAAGAACTCAAAAAATTCTTTGTTTTGTATAGAACCAAAAAAATAAAAATCCATATACCCAAGGGAATTCTTAGCAATAAAAACAAATCCAAAGGTATCACTTTACCAGACTTCAGGTTATACTACAAGTCCACAGTGATCAAAACAGCATAATATTGGCACAAAAGTAGAGAAATAGGTCCATAGAACAGAATAGAAAATCTAGAGATGAAACCAGTCTCTTGTCTGATTTTCAATAAACCAAACAAAAGCATAAACTGTGGAAAAGAATCCCTATTCAACAAATGGTACTGGGAAAACTGGATAACCACAAGTAAAAAACTGAAAGTGGACACACATCTTTCACCACTAACAAAAATTGATTCACAATGGATAAGACATCTAAATCTAAGACACAAAATGATAAAAATCATAGAAGAAGGTATAGGAAAAATTATTGATGATATCGGCCTGGGAAAAGATTTTATGAGGAAGACTCCATTAACAACTGCAACAACAAAAATAAATAAGTTAAAAAGCTTCTGCATACATGAGGACACAACAATTAAAGAAAACTGACAACCTTCAAAACAGGAATAGATATTTACATGTCATGAATCTGACACAGGGTTGATAACTAGTATCTATACAGAACTCAAATTAATTAAACAAAAAAGAGCAAACAATCTCATTTTCACTGGGCAAGAAATGCGAATAAAACCTTCTCCAAAGAAGAAAGACAAATGGGCAACAAACACATGAAAAAATGCTCATCATCTCTAATTAACAGAGAAACACAAAACAAAACCACTTTGAGATATCACCTGACCCCAGCAAGAATGACCCACATCACAAAGTCCCAAAGCTACAGATGCTGGCAAGGGTGTGGAGAAAAAGGAATACTTTTACACTGTTGGTGGGATTGCAAACTAGTACAGCCTCTTTGGAAAGAAGTATGGAGAATCCTCAAAAACTAAAAGTAGACTTTCCATTTGGTCCCACAATCCATTACTAGGTATCTACCCAAAAGAAAAAAATCATTTTACCACAAGAACACATGCACTAGAATGTTCATCGCAGCTCAGTTCACAATCACGAAGATGTGGGATCAACCCAAGTGCCCATGCATGAATGGATTAATAAACTGTGGTATATGTGTACCATGAAATACAATTTAGCCTTAAAACAGATAGAGACTTTACATCTTTTGCATTAACCTGGATGGAACTGAAACACATTCTACTTAGTAAAGTGTCACAAGAATGGAAAAGCAAGTATCCAATGTACTCAGTACTAATATGAAACCAGCAGATGAACATATACACACCCACACAAGAGAAAAACACAACTAAACTCAAGTGAGGAAGGAAGGGAGTGAAGGGAAGGGGGAGAAGAGAGGAGGAAGGGGGATTTGTATGCTTTTACCTAACAGGAACAATGTAAGGGTATATGGCACACTCCCTGGGTGAGGGGCACCGCTACAACTTAAACTCAGCCTAACAAATACAAACAATGTAACCTACTCATCTGCATCCTCATATTAATCTGACATAAAATAATAATAACAATAATAATAACAATAAAGAGAAGATAGCAAGGCAATAAAAGTACTTTAACACCCCATTGACAGAGTCATACAGATCACTTAGAAAATCAATGAAGAAAAATTAAACTTAAATTGGACTTCAAGCCAAATAGACTTCACAGATATTTACAGAATATTTTACTCAGTAAGTGCAGAATATACATTCTTCTCATTAGCACATGGCTTATACCACAAGACAGATCATATGTTAAACCACAAAAAAAAATCTCAACAAATTTTTAAAAATCAAAATCATATCAAGCATCTCTTCAGACTACAGTGGAATAAAACTAGAAATCAATACCAGGAAGAACTTTAGAAACTCTACAATTATATAGAAATCAAACAATATGCTTCTGAACAACATAGGGGCAAGAAAGTAAGACAGAAACCAAAGTGTTTTTTGAAACAAATGAAAATGGAAAAAAACACACCAAAAACCTGTAGGATACAGAAAAAGCAGTGCTAAGAAAGAAGCTTACAGTGTTAAATGTATACATTAAAAAAGAAAGAAGACTGCAAAGTAACAAATTCATATTGCAACTCAAGGAGTTAGATAAGAACAATCCAAACTCAAAATTAGTAGAAAAAGAGAAATTACGAAAATCAGAGCAGAACTAAATGAAATAGAGACTAATAAGACAATTTATAATATCAACAAAAATAAAAGTTGGATCTTCAAAAGGATAAACAAAATTGACAAACCACTAGCTACACTAACTAATTTTTTCAAATATTTTACTTGATATCTCTAAATCTTCCATTTGTCTTTTTTTAAATATCTGCCCTATTTCTATCATTTAATATGCTAAATCTTTCTAGTTTTCTTAATACATTACATGGAATATAGTTATAATAACTATAATATGTTTGTATATTAATTCTATTATCATATGTAATTGTATCAACATAAAAAATATTATTTCAGTATTAATGTATTACCTGATAATCAGCAGGCCCCGGAGTAGAAGGTTTTTTCTGAACCAGGAAAAAAGTACGAGGAATAGTAGAACCAAATGCACTTGTACGTTTTTTCTTCAAGCAGATATTTCCAACTTTGGCAATTATAGTATTATTCAGGATATTATACAAAGCAGGACCTAAAAGTATTTTTTAAATCATATATAAGAATAAACATGCTTTTAGTTGCTTCTTTTGAACTGAGTTCTTTTAAATTAAGTATATTTTCTAGAAAAAACTGTCATACATTGCTGACAGGAATACAAAAAATGGTATAGTAACTTTAAAATACAGTTTGTCAATTCTTATAAAGTTAAATGTATACGTACTGTACAATCTAGAAATTAAATTCCTAGGTATTTGCTCAAAAGAAACAAAACAACCCAAATGTCCATAAGCCAATGAATACGTAAACAAAATATACCCAAATAATAAAATCTCACTTAGCAATAAAAAGGAAATATGAACTTAATGTGAATGAATCTATAAAATATCATGCTAAGTGAAAGAAGGCAATTATAAAATTCTGAATAATGTATGATTGCATTTATATGAAATTCTAGAAAAAGTGAAAATCATAGCATCAGAATGAGTTGCCTAGGACTGGATGTAACAGTGGTGATTAACCACCAATTGTATACCCAAAATGATTTTTACTAGGTATAAATTCTGTAAGAATAGTCAGTCCTTACAGTGAAAAAATAGAAAAATTATTAACTCATAGTTTTTCAATGACTAAAATCTATCACTCTACCTGTTTTCTTTCTCTAGCTAGAAGCCCCACCCCCAACCCCAGACCCCCTGAAGAGCATACCAGACCAAAGGAAATATAAATTCCTTCTGTTTACATTTCCCCAGCTCAAATCCACCTCCCTGAGAACTGGGGGGACAGGATTTTCAAAAACAGTTTGGGGGGCGCCTGTGGCTCAAGGAGTAGGGCGCCAGTCCCATATGCCGGAGGTGGTGGGTTCAAACCCAGCCCCGGCCAAAAATCACAAAAAAAAAAAACAGTTTGGTGGGCAGAGGTTTAGGCCATCAGGGTCTAAGTGGCTGATTTCAGGGTAGAACTATTGGTCCTTTGATATGAGCTGCTATCTGGGTGGATCAGTTACTAACATGCAGTTTTTTGAGTGGAGGTCCAAGACCAGTTAAGTCAGTTTCTTAGTTTGAGTGGATCAGTCAATCTATTGGAATGCAAGACCTAGAAGATATCTCAAAAACTACCCCTAGATTCTGAAAAGGTGATGTTATTTGTGGAGAAAAGTTAAGAAGAATCTTTTCAGTTATGAATTGTGACCTCTAGAGTAGTAAATTATAGAAAAGCAAACAAGGGGACAGTGACTATTATCAAGCAAACAAAAGGACAGCAGCTGATTATTATCATTATTTTAACTAGGCCTGTTCCTTCACAGAGTTTGAGGGGGGCCTTACTCTAGTCCTTTCCTTGCACCCTTTCATCAATTTGTCAGCATGGTTTCACCATCTCCCTGCTCTTTTCTCCCTAATTCTCTCTCTCTTTCCCCACTATCTTCTCTCTCACTAAAGGGGTCTCAGAAAGGCAAAAAGCGGCCTCTGCCTATTATTCAGAGGGAACGCTGTACAGCAGAGAGCAAACCTAAGGGAAATATTTAAAACTCACAAAACAAAGCATAGGGCCAGAGAAGAATAAGGTAGGAATGAACTTATTTAAAAGCAGAGAGAATAACAGGGCAGAGGGTGCCTATGAAAGCACATGTAGTGAGAAAAAGATGAAGTCAGGCAGGCTAAGGAAGACATGACACAGCTGGTCTGGTCGGTGTAGGTCCTGCCTGATCTTCACCCCCATCTCCCATTTGACAACCTGGTCTGGTTGGTGTAGGTCCTGCCTGACCTTCACCCCCATCTCCCATTTGACAACCTGGTCTGGTTGGTGTAGGTCCTGCCTGACCTTCACCCCCATCTCCCATTTGACAACCTGGTCTGGTTGGTGTAGGTCCTGCCTGACCTTCATCCCCATCTCCCATTTGACACAGCTCGTCTGGTGGTTTAGGTCCTGCCTGACCTCCCCCCCTCCACCGCCCCCATCTCCCATTTTACACAGCTTGTCTGGTTGGTATAGGTCCCGCCAGACCCTCACCCCTATCTCCCATTTGACACAGCTGGTCTGGTTGGTTTAGGTGCTGCCTGACCTTCACTGTCTCCCATTCTTACTGTTTTGTTCCCACCCTAAAGATCTCTATCTTGAGTAGTTTAGGTGGATTGACTTAAGAGTTTAACCTTTGAAGTGAAATGTTATAATAAGTCACTAAATTATACTAACAGTTAATGTGATCATTACTTTGAACATTACAAGTTAAGAAGAAATGCTACATTGGAAAAAGGTAACTTGTGGTATATAAGAAGTATAAATTTGAGTAAGGATTGTTGAGGTGTTTCAGCCCCCCTTCCTACAGTTAAGCTTTGTCTTAACTTTTGTAGAGCCTTTTTATGTCTATTTCTAGATCATAAAACAAAACAAACTATGAATACTCTAACATGGTGTGTACTCTTTATTTCATCCCGATAGTTCTGTCTACTCAGAAGGGGTGTGCCAACCAAAAGCCTCTCACCAGGGTCTACCCTGGTGTGGCCTGAAGTGCCTCCCTGGAAGGAACATGGATCGATTGCCTGTGAGGGTGGCAAGCAGGGTTTCTTTTTTCTGGCTCTCTTTTCACAAGGGACAGTTGCCCGTCCTAGTCTGTTTTTTGTGGCCCTATGTTCATTAATTGTGTGTCCGTCTTGCAATTCTTTGTCTGACCACCCAAGAATCTGCTTGGAAAAGTTCCAGCACTCTTTCATCATTACCTCTTCTCTGTCTGAAATATAAAATAAAGTCTAAATTTTTATATCTTAATCTTCGCTAGAGATATTCTTTTCTCATCCCACATGTAGCAACTACTGAGATTTCCACCTAACAATTTCCATTGCATGCATTGGTCAAGAAAGCCACCAAGGCCAGCAAACATTGAAGGGGAAGAGAGAGACTCAACCTCTCTATGAAATGAGTAGCGAGCAGCTGTACCAGGAATAGAGTATTACCATAACGAAACTCTAAAATTTGAGTTTAGTAGCCTAAAGATTTCAAAAAGGACCTAAGGAGATTTTGTGATAGCTTGAAAGACAGTGAGGAAAGTGTTACTGGAGGCTGAAGAAAAAATGGATTATATTATGCAATGGCAGATATTTTAGCAAAACTGATATTTGGGCAATGAAGGCAATACCTAATGAATTAGTAGATTCTAAGGAAATTTCAAATAGCCAACTAGTTCTTTTTACCATATGTGACAGGATATGGATAGACAGAAATAAGTTAAAGTGTTCAGTTTCAAGCAGGGAAGGTGCAATTGGAAGATAACCCAAAGTGACGTGGGCCAATTATCATGTCATTAGCAAAAATTTATACTGCATTTCTCCCTCCCCTAGAGAGACTCACGGGAAATCTGCTTGTGCAATTAGACTCAGGATATCAAGGTGACACATGACCATGCTTGCTTGGTAGAGTCAAACCAAAAAAATATAAAATGAAGCTTTAGTGAACAGTTGGGGCCTCCTGTAATAACAGGGGCATGTTTGCTGTCTGTGGCTAATGTATCTTTGTTTTTGTCCAGTAAACTTTGCCACTTGCTTGCTTTGCTATCACTTTGTCTTGTATTCTTCGGCAAGAATACTCCAAGAATAGAGAACAGACCATCAGTTTTTCTAAAAGTAAACCCTGGTGTGGTTTTATCTAGTGGATTTAATTATAAAATAATATGATCAGAAACTCACAAAGACTTTATATTAATTGCATGAACTTGGGATTAAAAGGACAGTAACAGTAAAAAATGAAAAGTAGTTTATAGACCCCCAAACAGACTGGGCAGGAAGCAGGTTAAGAAAGCTCCAACTGCAAAGACAGCATATTTCAAATAGAAAAAGAAGGACAGCTCAGAGGATAGAACCAAGACTCCAAAAGGTAGAATTAAAAAATGCAGAAAATAATTCCCAGAAAACCTAACTGGACCCCAATCAAAAAAATGGTAATGTGTGCCTGGCTGCATTTCAGAATTGCTATGGTGCTGTGACTACTCTGGGCCTCAAATTTCCCTCATTTTTGAAGAGGAGTGTCCAGAGTAATTATCCTATCTCTCTCCCACCATTGTATATTAGAGAAAACAGCTCTCTTTGTGGTTCAAAGTTCTTCTGATGGGGTATAATCTGCATCTTATGAATCACATCCAAGAATATTCAACTGTACCTGTACCTGAGTTAGATGATGAGATCCAGGACTTTGAGATTATGCCATAAGTGCCTGAAACTTTAAGAGTCCCTGAGAAGGAATGGGAGTGCATAGGAAGAATAGTTGGAGAGTAGATAATAAAATAGATGAAAGATGGCCATCATTTCTTTGCTACCTCTGTCATTGAAGGATAAACTTGCATGTCCCTCCCTTCAGTGTTTGCTAACCTGAGTGACTTGATTGACTAAAAGAATGCAGAAGAAGTGATGTCCTGAGAGTTCTGTGGTTAGGTCAGGAAAAGTCTTACAACATCTGACCAGGTCTCATGAAACCTTGAGCCACCATGTTAAAAGTCAGACTACCCTGATGCAGACATGCTGGAGCTATGTACACACTTTTAATGACATTCTCATCTAACTCACAAAATAATGAGTTTAAAAAGTCTGTTGTTTTAAGCCACTAAGTGTTTTACACAGTAATAAACTAAAACTATATATTAGAAACTTTATATGTTATTTTGATTCTATATTCTTAGTACTGTATACCAGAATACCCAACGAGAATACAAAAATATATAACTGAACATCCATGAAATTAAAAGTGAACATCATAAATATATTACCAGTAGTGACCACACAGTTGATATATTACATATGTTCATCTGCCAAGAAAAAATTAGGACTATTAAATAAAGAAAAACAATATAAAATTATAATTAAGAGCATGACATGTTAAATTGAAAACATATTAAAACTGTATATTATTTTGATCTGTTTGATGCATAGGTGATACCTTAAAAGAATGTTGACTTAAAATTATGCCATGAACCATGAGAGAAAAAAAAGAAAATGTACTCTTTAGTGTATCCACCTTGTTAAGAACATTAAGTTACATAAAGCCAAAGAGTAGAAATGCACAGATTAATTGCTAACCTGGCATTTTTGCCGTCCTGAAGTCCTCTGTGAATCGAGCAGCACTTTGACCAAATGGGATATTTTTCTGTCTTAATGTTGTCTTCAAGGACATAAGAGCAGTTCGAGGTTCATTATATGTGCCTGGAGCTGGGGTGATTGATTTTATAGGTAAGAATCTCTAGTGAAGAACAGGAAAATATACCAGTGAGAAACTAGAGTACATTTTGATATTTCATGAGTTAAAAGCTGTCTTCTAAGTAATATAATATCTGGAATTTAATTTATGTCTTAATGGAGTGAAGAAAATGTAGATGAATTAAGATCTTATAGCCATCAAAAGATAAAATATGTAGCTTTTAGCAAAGTCATCTATATACCAATATAGTAATGTGTTATGTGCCTTACTAAGGCAGACGACTTTTAGAAGGAAATAATCTCAACATGAGATTGTAGATGACAGTATAAGAAGAATTTTCACACAAGATATTCTGTAAATTAAGTAAATAATTTAAATAACTATGTGATCTAAATAATTTATTTTATGTAAGCAAAATGCATGGATTGACCATCTTCTTCAACACGTATATTCAATTAACTCAAAAATATTATTAAATACCTTATAAAAAATAAAATCTTAGATTCAAGTAGTTTATAAATTCATTTTAATGTATAAGCTTAATGATATATATGTATCTATTTGTATAACTATAAACTCTTATGAAATATGGCATTTATAATCTTACTTTTTAAATTTTTCTTTGAAAAAATTTCAAATTTACAGAAAAGTAGCATGAATAAAAATGATACGGAAAATACTTGTATTATCTTTACCTAGATTTGCCAGTTGTTAACATTTTATATCATTTGTGCAATTTTTGTCTTACAATTCTATCTTTGTCTCTTTCTGTCTGTCTCTCTCTTTCTCTGTCTCTTACTCTACAGATACAAACACACACAACCACTTAATGAAAAATTATATATTTCATGGCTCCTTACCCCTAAATACTTCAGTATGGATTTACAAAAGAAAAGGATATTTTCTTCCATATTCTCAGTATAGTTATCAACTTCAGTAAATGTATCGATGATATAATACTTAAATCTACCATTCATATTCCCAATTTGTCAGTTTATCTGATAAAGCCTCTATTACACTTATCACCTTCAGAACAATATGTAGATCAGGGTGAAATATTACTTTCAGTTACCATGTCTCTTTAGTCTCCATTAATGTAAGAACACTTTCACAGACTTCCTTTGTATTTGTGACTGCAACATTTTAGAAGGATATCACTTCCCCCTTGTGTATAATAGAACCTTCATTATTTGAGGTTTATCTGATGCTTCTTTATGATTACATCCAGGTTATACATTTCTGGACAGAATACTAAATGGGTGATGTAGTGGCCTTCTCAAGGTATCTTACCAGAAAGCAGATGACATCCTCTGTCCCTCATTGATCATTTTAATTTTGATCAAATCCAACACTCCCTCTATATTAAACACTCAGCATTCTACTGTAAGCAAGAGCTCTCCTTTCTTCAATTATCTATTTCATTATCTACCTGCCTATATATAATTGATCCTTGAACAACCCAGGTTTGAACTGTGTGAGTCCACCTATATTCAGAATTTCTTCCACCTCTGTCACCTGAGACAGCAAGACCCACCCTTCTTCTCCACCCCCAGAACCTACTCAATGTGAAGAGGGCAAGGATGAAGACTTTTATGATAATATACTTAATACGTATACTTATACGTAATGAGCAGTAAATAAATTTTCTCATTCTAATGAATTTCTTAATAACATTCTTTTCGCTAGCTACTTTATTATACCAATACAGTATATAACATATATAACGTATGTGTTGATCCACATAAGTTACCATTAAGGCTTCTAGTCAACAGTAGCATATTAGCAGTTAAGTTTGGGGGGAGTCAAAAGTTATACAAGGATTTTCAAATGTTTGGGGGTCAGTACCCCAATCCCAACATTGTTCAAGGGACAATTGTCCTTAGTTATATATTTATTATGCATATGGACTTATGAATGTCAGTTTTAATCATTTATAATTCATTACTGAAATTTCTGTAAGTGTGGGAGGACACTTCACATTGATTCCTATGTCCCTATGATATATTGTCATCTTTTTTTTTTTTTTTTTTTTAGAACATACTTTCTGACTTAAAATGCTACAGATTCCTGTTCTATCTATCCTGGACTCAGTTATTGCTCTGAGAGATTTTCTTCAATTTAGTAGGGAATGGAATTAGAGACCAAGATCTGGAAACTAGATGTGCTTCTTGCTAGTAGGGTATCTTTATTTCTTGGCTCATATAGCAGGCAGAGCTAGAAAATACGTGTGTGTGTGTGTGTGTGTGTGTGTGTGTGTGTGTGTGTGTGTAGAAAGAGAGAGAGAGAGAAAGTACACACATCCAAGTATACATACATACATACGTATATGTATATTAAAAATCCCTAAGCTCAGGAGTTCAAGACTAGCCTGAGCAAGAGCGAGACACTGTCTCTACTAAAAACAGAAGAACTAATGGGGCTTTGTGGTGGGCCCTTGTAGTCCCAGCTACTCAGGAGGCTGAGGCAAGAGGATCACTTGAGCCCAAGAATTTGAGGCTGCTGTGAGCTTGATGCCATGCCACTCTATCCAGGGTGACAAAGTGAGACTCTGTCTTAAAAAAATAAAAAATAAAAAAACTTTTCAATTCAAATCCACCCCAGGAGGTCCTCTCTCACTTCCTCCATTTCATATTTGTGTATACCTTCCTCTACCATGAAAATGTGGCTCACACTACAAACTTTTTAACTCATATATATATATATATATATCTAAAATAGCTTTATGATTGTTTTACATATACTACTTTAATAACCAACCTCCTAATAATAATTCAAAATTTGTTTTCCATTTTTACGTTCACTACCCACTCATCCCCAATCCCAACCAAGACTGATAAAGTCAAATACAGTAGAACCTTTGTAAGTTGACTACCCAACAGATTATAACAAACTGGTCAACATACAGAGGTAGTCAACATAAGGAATTAAGCCTACTATATTGATACATACATGTGCTTTACTTTCTTGAACAGCTTTTATTAGAGAAAATCATATGAAATCATAATCAAAACAAAATCAAACATACAGTACCATACAAAATTAATACATTTACTGTTTTCTCATGGTTTAAAGTATAAGTTCACAAATAAGGCACAAATCCCACACCTTCTACCCTTTGGTGTAGAATGGCTACAACTGGTCAAGTTATAGAGGTTAAATTGTTTGTCACAGTCCAAGTAATGAAGATACAACTTGCAGAGGTGGCCAATATATGAAGGTTGGTCTTCTGTTGAATAGTACATGTGGTGCATGTCCAATCTATGAATATTAGGTCAACTTAAGGTGATGGTCAATGTAGGGAGGTAGTCAACTATGGAGGTTCTACTGTATTATGGTTACTGGATTATTCCTTCCTTTCTTCCCTTCAATGTGGTTAAGGGCATTCATTTGAAATATAATTTACTCACTTGTGACCATTTGCTTTCAGTTTTTAGCAGTTTTCTTAATCTTTCCCAGGCTTACTTTTTTTTTCATGTGACAGAATCTCATTCTGTCACCCTTAGTAGAGTGCTGTGGAGTCATAGCTCACAGCAACCTCAAACTCTTGGGCTCAAGCTATCCTCTTGCCTCAGCCTCCCAAGTAGCCAAGACTACAGATGCCTACCACAATGCCAGGACAGTTTTTCCATAGGTCTCACTTTGCTCAGGCTGGTCTCAAACTCCTGACCTTCAGCTATCTACCTGCCTTGGCTTCCCAGAGTTGGAGGATTAGAGGCACAAGCCACCACACCTGACCTCCCATGCTTACTGATTTACTTTACTTTTGAATATATGAAACATTGACATGCTTCCAAAAGACAAAATATATACTTAAAAAGTATAGGGAAAAAAATGTTACTCCCTCCATTTCCCTTTCAACTGAGCAGATGCTACACCACTGATGGGATAAAGGTCTCAATTTGTAATATTTGACAATTTCCATAGTGCAAAGACATCCACAGCAATGGCTGATTTCACCCTACAAACATGACATCAATCAGCTTTCAAAACTCTTGTAAAATTAACAACCAGCTATTATAAGACTGTACAAGAAAGCTGCAGCATTTCAGTGCTTCTACTCCATCTCCTCATCATTTCTTATCGGTAACCAATGTCATTGTTCTCTGGTTTATCCTTGCTGTATTATATAAAAACAAGCAGTTATGTGTATATTTTCCCTTCATTTTTCCACACATCTGTCTCGTGTAGTACCTTAAGTACCATGAAGTTCCTTAAGACAGAAACATGATATTCATTCTTGATTCTTCTCAGCCCCTCACTATATCTAACTCATTAAAAAGTCATGTTAATTATCTCTCCAAAATACATCTGCAATTGTCTCCCAGGAGGTGTCCCTTAAGTACAATCAAACCAAAGTAGTCATCTGTAGTCACCTGAAGGTTAATATATTCCCAAGTTAAATAAGATAATCAGAGCTGTACATAGCCTAGGTGAATAAATATCACAACTACTTTGGTCTGGAGACTACACATTATAAAAGTTTGATAGTACTTTAATAACTTCCCTTAGAAATAATCTTAGTTACCTTAGTACATTCCTTGAAGAATGTGAAATGGATATTGTGAAATATGTTCTATGACTGTTGTATCACTAGAGAAGGTCTCATTGGAAGTTATAGACATGACCTATGGCCTGGATCCAAAGAACACCTTCAGAACCTTTTTGATGCCCTCATAAATTACACATTAACAGCCCATACATTCATTAACAAATATATTGTTTTATTTAATTCATTCATCATTTATTCTTTTTTGACAAACATCAGATAATATGAGCAGAACTCAAATTATATTTCAAAACAGACTAAAATGTACATTTCTTATAAACTGAATTGAACATTCACATATTCAAACTTACTTAATAGAAAATGTTTAATAGATCCTTCCTATTCAAATATTCATCTATCATTGATAATATTCTACACTTATTTCGCTTCATTTTACTCATATGTTTTGGAAATATGTTTTTTTGCAGACCATATGTCTGTTTACAATTTGCTTAAATGCCACTTTTCCTTCCATAATTTCTATGAGCAACCAGATTCATTTCTGGCCTTATACTACACCTACTAGACTCTATATATAAAAATAGCTGTAGATCATTACCTGAGATTGAGAAAGAAAAGCAGAAGGTGGATCGTTTACAATTCGTGTCACACATTTTTTCTCTTGAAATTGGCTTTTAATGTCATATTTTCCAGGCCCTGGTATTCCCTAAATTACAGAAAGAAATTAAAAAAGGATCTATAGCACATACAGGTAGAGTTGTCTAAATATTGGAACCAAAGCTACACAGATTTTAAACAAATACCTATATATTATCAAAATTCTTCATTAAAAGGCAAGCCAGAACAAACTTTTTAAGAGCAACAAAAAAGAAAATTTTCCTTAGCAAAGTTTTCTTGAACTAGAAAATACACTCTACCTGAAACTTTGCTGCCCTCTACTGATAAAGGTCAGAAAAAATAATCTGGCTCTTCACATGAATAAAAATTAAAATAAAAGTGAATTCTAAAATTCATACACATAAAAATATACAACTAGCTTTTTTCCAAAAATTATATTTTATTGTATTTTCAAATTTCTTTTAACCAATAGCCTGCTGTCTTTTCCAACAGTAGTTTTAGGAAATGTTTCAACTACAAATGTTAGAATTGTAGACTTGATATAATTAGCTTTTAAATAGACACTTTACAATACATAAGAATTAATTCAGTAAATCCTGATTGAGTTCTTTATTATTTTAGTAATATACATTAAATATATACCAAAACTTCTACTTATTCATCATCAAATATTTTAATTACCTCGATAAAGTACCTTCCATAGTAAAAAATAATAAAGTTAAATTCAAATATTCTGGTCCATATACACTTCAAATATTTTCTACAGTTTAAAGAATTACTATTTGATTTATATTGGATATTGTGAAATATGTTCTATGACTGTTGTATCACTAGAGCTTATAAATTGAATGTATAATGAAGTTCTGCCAGCATATCCTTTCATCCCTTCTTTTAATATGTATAAATAACAATCACTTCCCTCTGCTCTCACAACTTTGACTCTGATCCAAATCACCACCATCTCTTGCCTGAATTATTGTGCAATTTTCCTAAATTCCCTCTACTTCTACCCTTGCCTGTCATCAGCCTATCAGCATAGCAGGTAGAGTTAGTTGGCTCTGGTCCAGAATTTGAGTCAGATCTCATCATTCCACTTCTCAAACCCATCCAATGGTTTCCAGTCTTACTTAGTGCCACAACCAAATCCTGAATTCCCCTCCTGGACACAGTATTACCACTCTAATCTCAACTCCTACTAAACTATCCCTTCATTTACTCTACTCCATGTCTTCCTCAAATAGATCAGGTAAATATCTGCTTTAAAACACTGGCACTTGGCAATCTCTTTGCTTAGAATGTTCACCATGACTCACTCTATTTCAATCAGGTTACTATCCAATGTCACCTCTCCATGAGTCATTTCCAAGTCAGTCAATCTAAATTTTTTTTTTTTTTTTGTAGAGACAGAGTCTCACTTTACTGCCCTCGGTAGAGTGCCATGGCGTCACACGGCTCACAGCAACCTCCAGCTCTTGGGCTTATGTGATTCTCTTGCCTCAGCCTCCCAAGCAGCTGGGACTACAGGCGCCCGCCACAATGCCCGGCTATTGTTGTTGTTGTTGTTGTTGTTGTTGTTGTTGCAGTTTGGCCGGGGCTGGGTTTGAACCCACCACCCTCAGCATATGGGGCCAGTGCCCTACTCACTGAGCCACAGGCACCGCCCAATCTAAAATTTTTTTACATCCTATCCAAAATATAATTTTCTGCTACATTTTATGCTCTAAGAGGGCAGGATTTTTTTTCTTTTTTGTTCACTGTTGTACCTCTAGAGTATAGAAGGGTACCTGGAGCTTGGTAGGTGTTCAATCAATATTTCCCAGAAGAATGGATGAAAGAATGAATTGAACCTACATTTTTGCTGACTACATGATGAACTTGAAGATATGTCCTCATTAGAAAAAATGTGGCTCCAAATAAGCATATTAGACATTTCTAATTATAGTAAAATATTTAAATCCTATGTACTTAAAAAGGATAATTTAACAAATTACTTTAGGAGAAACAACTACAAAAGTACCTCTTCTTAATAACAAGTTAGATCCTAAAAAGCTATGCAAAGGTACATGTTATCTTGTCTCAAATGAGCAATTTCAAGCCATTTTTTGTTGACTAGTAAAAAACATGCACTTCAGCTATGGCATATAGGATTATTTTTATCTATGAACTTGTAGTAAGTTTATAAGAAATGAAACATAATCCTGTGTCTATATAAACCTATTAAATATGTAAATATGGAGGAATGATAGCAGTAAGTTGTATCCTTCTTCTCCTTATACAGTAGCCCTCTTTATCCACGGGGGATATGTTTCAAGACCCCCAGGGAGTACCTTAAAAGGAGGATAGCAGCCAATCCAACCATATGTACACTGTTTTATCTTACATATACATACATATCATAAAATTTAATTTATAAGTTATGTACAGTAAAAGATTGATAATAATAATATGACAACTATAATGATATACTATTCACAGTTTCATGGATAGAAGATATATTCTTAGTGTAGTTCTTAGCAACCATAGCAATCTTAGTAATCCCCCCTACTTAGTGAATAGAAGTAGGGAGAATTTAGGAAAATCTCACAATAATTTTTTCTTTCCTTATTAAATTGAGAAGTTTCATCTTTTCACTTGAAATGCTTTATGATTTCTCTTTGGCATAACCAAGTTGCTACCCTTATTTCTTTTGTCTCACTACTTCTACAATTTCAGGACATGATTAAGTAAAATAAGACTTACTTGAATGTAAACACTATGATACTTCAATAGTCCATCTGAAACTGAAATACCTACTAAGTGACTAATGGTTAGGTGAAGTCTACAGCATGGACAGAGGGATGATTCATCACAGGCTGAATGGGACAGGAAGATGAGAAATTTTATGCTACTCAGAATAGCACACAATTTAAAAGACATGAATTGTTTATTTCTTGAATTTTCCATTTCATATTTTCAGACCATTGTTAACCACAGGTAACTGAAACTGCAAAAAGTGAAGCTGTGGATAAGGGAGGACTACTAAATAAGCAGGCATCATTAAAATAAGCAGCTACTAGCAGGCCAACATTACTTTCCTACTGTTTCAGCAAGTACATAAGTGGCCATTACTATGGACCACAGGAAAAAGATTAAGTGTGACTAAAAGGGTAAGTGAATATATTCAAGAAAAATTTTTCACATAAAACTATACATGAAATCTTGAATGCTTCAATAAATATTTCTTCATCAGAGGCAGAGGCAAGATGGCTGCCTGAAGCCAGCTTTCCGCAGAGGCTCCCATCCAGAAGGAGAGTTAAAGAACAGAAGTTTAGCAAGTAACCTGGTGGATTAGAGCTGAGCCAACAGAGAAGGTTGAAGAACACACATCAACCCTGCTGAGGCAAGCTAAAACCCCAAGGAAACAAACAAAAGGTACAAAATCCATCACCAAGTGGACAGGAGTTCCCTTCCCCAAGAGAACGGCTCACAGTACTCCATACAAACAAGCAAGCAGAGTTCAAAAGTCCTCCCATTATATCCCATGGGAGAGACCCTCTAAAAACTGGACCAACTTCCCCTACTAGGGTGCATGGTACTCTCCTGCAAGGCATAAAACTGTATATATTTTCTACCTGCAATTCTGAACTCCCAGCACTCCCCTCCACTCTCACTCTGAGGTCTGGAAGCCTGTCCCCCAGGAGTCCAGATTCTTGGGTATTTTCTAAAGAGGTGTGGACAGGGCATGGACTGCTGCTGGTCAGTGCTGATTCTGCAGCATGGGAGTAAGGAGAGGACGATCAGCTGAGAGGGAATCATACAGAAGCAGCAGTGCCCTGAGGCACAAAGCAGCAGCCATTTTTGGTAACAATAGGGCTCACCCCCGGATATTCCAGAGTCACAGCCCCTGTCTCTCTGGGCAACTAGAGGAGGCCAGGAATCTTCTCTGGTGGCAGCCACTGGCAGAACTGATCTGGGACCGAAACAAAGGTCCTGTGAGTAAAGGGTTTGCCTGAGGCAGTACTGGCCTGGGTGCAGCACAGGGACTAGAATACTCATGCACAGAGCTGGCAGATTCCCAGGGCGGGGCTGACACAAAAGACCACTTTACTGAACCTAAAAGGTACCCAGCCCTCAGGGGATGATTAGCTGAGATAAAGGAAGGCAGGCAGAGGCTGGAACTGACAGCTAACCATGCCATTCCAATACAAACTGCAGCCAAGAATGGGCAGCAGCACAGACAGGGCCTGAGTTGCGGGTTCTGTGAACTCAGGGTCTATTCTGCAGGAATATAGCCAGGACAGAAACAAATTCTGCGAAGTTGTTCTGTTCTGTCAGTAATATCAATCAGTGGCGGGACTGGAACTCAGTGAACTGCCCCAGCCTCCATTAAGCACCCAAGGTTGTCAGGCCTCACCTCCCCCTGCCAGCTAGTGGTAGAGGGCAGTGGCCTGGCTGAGGAGACATAGATCTCCCTGTGATTTGGGCAGGTGCAAACCCCTGGAGTATGTGCTCATTGGAGGCTACTGGCTCACAGCCCTGTGGGGTTATCAGTGACTGGGTGTGAAAGAGGTACAAGGTAGGAAAGGAACCATCAACCTTCCCAGACTAATCTATTTGCTGGGTGAGACCTCCTGACATCACAGAGCACCAGAGCAAGTCATATTTGAGTTGAGTTGTCAGCAGACCCCTGCGATCTACTTGCCAGAGATGTTTTGAACTCTCCCACCTGAGACAGGTGCTGACTGAGACAATTGATTTGGACCTCTTGAACTTGGACACTCATCCGAGGACTATCCAAGTGGTACCCTGGGTGTGTGGTTGTGGGAAGGTTTGATTTTCCTTTTCCAATTGTTGCCTGTGGGGGGCAGGGTGACTTCATTCCTGGTATTTCTCCACAGCTGAAACTTCAACCCAGAGTAACTGGATTCATTAGAGTAGGACAGAGACCAGCTGAAAATAAGACAGAGCCACTTAGCCCCACCACACCAAGCAGGTCCCCAGTTTCTCAGGCCATAGCACTGTACGGGTCCTTGGCAAAGCTACAGGGGGAAAGGTACAGACATTAGTCCCAGCTTTTGGGCAAAGGGCTGGTTAATCACTACTCCTGGAGCCCCCAACCCAACTACTCTTTAGCTGCTCATCTAGTCAAACAATGTAAAATAATCTTGGGGCAGAATCAGCAGAAAACCTCTGGTAACAAAGGAAGGCAGCAGGATAGAACTGAAAGGTAACCTAATACAAACCTGCAGGAGCAAAGACAGGGCTTTGAAACTCAAAACAGCTTCTCTTCTGCAGGGGAATTTAGCAGTTCTGTTACGTTCTGTCAGTAACATCAATCAGGGGCAGGGCTGGACCTGAGTGAACACCACCCAATCTTCACCAAGTGCCCGGGGCTGTCAGGCCTCACCTCCTCCTGCTAGATAGAGACAGAGCACAGAGGCCTGGAAGATTTCCTTGTGATTCAGGCAGGTGCAAACACTTGAACTATCTGTTCACTACAGGCAACTGGGTCAGCCAACTTCAGGGTTATCAGAGACTGAGTGTGATAGAGGTGCAAGGAGGGGAAGAAGGCATCAACCTTACCAGACTGATCTATTTGCTGGGTGGCTCCTCCTGACTCCACGCAGCACTGGAGTAAGCCATATCAGAGTAGTCACCAAACCCCTGTGATCCAGTTCCCAGAGACCTCTTAAACTCTCCCACCGGAGACAGGTGCTGACTGAAACAATTGATTTGGACCTTTTGAACTGAGCCAATTGCCTGAGGACTACTCAGGTGGTGCCCTGGATGTGTGGTTGTAGGAAGGTTTGATTTTCCTTATTCAATTATTGCCTGTGGTGGGCGGGGTGACTTAATTGCTGGTATTTCTCCACAGCTGAGACTTCAACCCAGAGTAAATGTTTCACTAGGGTCGAACAGAAACCAGCTGAAAATAATACAGAACCACTTAGCCCCACCACACCAACCAGGGCCCCAGTTTCTCAGGCCACAGCACTGTACGGGTCCTCGACAAAGCTCCAGGGGAAAAATCAAAGGGAGTAAAACAATCGTGGGGTGGAATCAGTGGAAAAACTCTGGTAACATGAATAACCAGAATAGATCAACCCCCCCCCAAGGAAAGATATGGCAGATGTAATTGAAGATCCCATTCATAAACAACTGGCTGAGATGTCAGAAATTGAATTCAGAATTCAGATTGCAAACAAGATTAATAAAGTGGAGGAAAATTTGGAATTAGAACTTCAAGCAACAATTCAAAAGTCAGAATTAGGAATTCGAGAAGAAATTCAAAAGTTGGCTCAAGAATTTAACGAATTTAAAGAAAAAACCACCAAAGATTTAGACACACTGAAGCAAGAACTTGCAGCCCTCAAAGATCTGAGAAATACAGTAGAATCCCTCAGTAACAGAGTGGAGCAAGCAGAAGAAAGGATTTCTGACCTTAAAGACGAAGCCTTTGAATGCTCCCAAACTCTCAAAGAGGAAGAGAAATGGAGAGCAAAAAAGGATCATTCTCTCAGACAGCTCTGGGATAATTCAAAGAAGATTAATACCTGACTCATTGGAACTCCTGAAACTGATGAAATGGCCTCACTAGGCACAGAGGCCCTGCTCCATGAAATTATAAAAGAGAATTTTCCGGACATGCCTAGAGATTCTGAAATTCATACAGCAGACAGCTTCAGAACCCCAGTACCCCCAGGCATATAAGAATTAACTTCACTAAAGTTAATATGAAGGAGAAAATTCTCAAAGCAGACAGACAAAAGAAAGCCATTACCTACAAAGGGAAGAATATTAGAATGACTACAGATCTCTCTGCTGAAACCTTTCAAGCCAGAAGGGGTGGTCATCGACTTTTAATCTCCTAAAGCAAAATAACCTTCAACCCCAGATTCTGTATCCAGCTAAACTGAATTTCATTTATGAGGGAGAAATTAAATACTTTAATGACATTCATATGTTGAAGAAATTTGTCGTAACCAAACCAGCTCTTCAGGATATTCTCAGACCTATCCTCCATAATGACCAACCCAATCCTATACCACAAAAGTAAACTCACTCAGAAACTTTTGATCAAACTCCAACTTCCACAAGGGCAAAAGGATTAAAAATGTCCACTAGACTTTTGAAAAACTCGATACCCAAAATTTTACCAGACTTATCAATATTCTTCATTAATGTGAACAGCTTAAACTGTCCTCTAAAGAGGCATAGGTTAGCGGACTAGATACAAAACTCAGGCCAGATATTTTGTGCATACAAGAGTCACATCTTACCTTAAAAGACAAATATAGACTCAGGGTGAAAGGATGGTCATCCATATTTCAGGCAAATGGTAATCAGAAAAAAGCAGGTGTTGCAATTTTATTTGCAGATACAATAGGCTTTAAACTAACGAAAGTAAGGAAGGATAAGAATGGTCACTTCATATTTGTTAAGAGTAATACCCAATATGATGAGATTTCAATTGTTTTTTTTTTGTTTGTTTGTTTTTGTAGAGACAGAGTGTCATTTTATGGCCCTCGGGTACAGTGCCATGGCATCACACAGCTCACAGCAACCTCCAACTCCTGGGCTTAAGCGATTCTCTTGCCTCAGCCTCCCGAGTAGCTGGGACTACAGGCGCCCGCCACAACGCCCAGCAATTTTTTGGTTGCAGTTCAGCCGGGGCCGGGTTTGAACCCGCCACCCTCGGTATATGGGGCCGGCTCCTTACCAACTGAGCCACAGGTGCCGCCCGAGATTTCAATTATTAATATCTATGCACCCAACCATAATGCATCTCAAGGTATAAGAGAAACGCTAACAGACATGAGCAACTTAATTTCCTCCAGTTCCATAATAGTCAGAGATTTCAACATTCCTTTGGCAGTGTTAGATCGATCCTCCAAAAAGAAGCTGAGCAAAGAAATTTTAGATTTAAACCTAACCATCCAATATTTGGACATAGCAGACATCTACAAAACATTTCATCCCCCAAAAAAACTGAATACACTTACTTCTCATCAGTCCATGGAACTTACTCTGAAATTGTTCACATCTTAGGTCACAAGTCTAACCTCAGTAAATTTAAAGGAATACAAAATATTCCTTGCATCTTCTCAGACCACCATGGAATAAAAGATGAACTCAGTAACAATAGGAATCTGCATACTCATACAAAAACATGGAAGTTAAATAACCTTATGCTGAATCAGAGATGAAATTAAGAAGGAAATTGCCAAATTTTTGGAACAAAATGACAATGAAGACACAAATTATCAGAAACTCTGGGATACCACAAAGGCAGTCCTAAGAGGGAACTTTATAGCACTGCAAGCCTTCCTCAAGAGAACGGAAAGAGAGGAAGTTAACAACTTAATGGGACATCTCAAGCAACTGGAAAAGGAAGAACATTCCAACCCCAAACCCAGTAGAAGAAAAGAAATACCAAAATTACAGCAGAATTAAATGAAATTGAAAACAAAAGAATTATACAACAGATCAATAAATCAAAAAGCTGGTTTTTTTGAAAAGGTCAATAAATTAGATAAACCTTTGGCCAACCTAATAAGGAAAAAAAAGTAAAATCTCTAATCTCATCAATCAGAAACGACAGATGAAATAACAACAGACTCCTCAGAAATTCAAAAAATCCTTAATGAATATCACAAAAACTTTATTCTCAGAAATATGAAATCTGAAGGAAATTGACCAATACTTAGAAGCACGTCACCTTCCAAGACTTAGCCAGAATCAAGTGGAAATGTTGAACAGGCTTATATCAAGTTCTGAAATAGCATCAACCATACAAAATCTCCCTAAAAAGAAAAGCCCGGGGCCAGATGGCTTCACATCAGAATTCTCCCAAACCTTTAAAGAGGAACTAGTACCTATATTACTCAACCTGTTCCAAAATATAGAAAAAGAAGGAATACTACCCAACACGTTCTATGAAGCAAACATTACCCTGATCCCCAAACCAGGAAAAGACCCAACAAGAAAAGAAAATTATAGACCAATATCACTAATGAATATAGATGCAAAAATATTGAACAAGATCCTAACAAACAGAATCCAGCAACACATCAAACAAATTATACATCACGACCAAGTGGGTTTTATCCCAGGGATTAAAGGCTGGTTCAATATACGTAAATCTATAAATATAATTCAGCACATAAACAAATTAAAAAACAATTACCATATGATTCCCTCAATTGACACAGAAAAAGCTTTCGATAATATGCAGCATCTCTTCATGATCACAACACTTAAGTAAATTGGTATAGAAGGGCTATTTCTTAAACTGATAGAGGCCATCTACAGCAAACCCACAGCCAATTTCATATTGGATGGAGTTAAACTGAAATCATTTCCACTCAGATCAGGAACAGACAAGGCTGCCCATTGTCTCCACTGCTCTTTAACATTGTAATGGAAGTTTTAGCCACTGCAATTAGGGAAGAAAAGGCGATCAAGGGTATCCATATAGGGGCAGAAGAGATCAAACTTTCACTCTTTACAGATGATATGATTATATATCTGGAAAATACCAGGGATTCTATTACAAAACTCTTAGAAGTAATCAAGGAATATAGCAGCATCTCAGGTTACAAAATCAACATTCCTAAATCGATAGCCTTTATATATACCAACAATAGTCAAGCTGGAAAAAAAGTCAAGGACTCTATTCCATTCACAGTAGTGATAAAGAAGATGAAATATTTAGGAGTTTATCTAACAAAGGACGTGAAAAATCTCTATAAAGAGAATTATGAAACTCTAAGAAAAGAAATAGCTGAAAATGTTAACAAATGGAAAAACATACCATGCTCATGGCTGGGAAGAACCAACATTGTTAAAATGTCCATGCTACCCAAAGCAATATACAATTTTAATGAAATCCCTATGAAAGCTCCACTGTCATACTTTAAAGATCTTGAAAAAATAATACTTCATTTTATATGGAATCAGAAAAAACCTTGAATAGCCAAGACATTACTCAGAAATAAAAACAAAGCAGGAGGAATTACGCTACCAGACCTCAGACAATACTATAAATCAATAGTGTTCAAAACAGCATGGTACTGGCACAAAAACAGAGAGGTAAATGTATGGAACAGAATAGAGAACCAAGAGATGAACCCAGATACTGACCGATATTTGATCTTTGACAAGCCAATTAAAAACATTCAGTGGGGAAAAGATTCCCTATGTAACAAATAGTGTTGGGTGAACTGGCTGGTGACCTTTAGAAGACTGAAACTGGACCTACACCTTTCACCATTAACTAAGATAGACTCTTGCTGGATTAAATCTTTAAACTTAAGACACAAAACTATAAAAATACTAGAGGAAAGTGCAGGGAAAACTCTTAAAGGAATAGGTCTGGGCGAATATTTTATGAGGAGGACTCCCTGGGCAATGAAGCAACTTCAAAAATACACTACTGGGACCTGATCAAACTAAAAAGCTTCTGCACAGCCAAGAACACAGTAAGTAAAGCAAGCAAACAGCCCTCAGAATGGGAGAAGATATTTTCAGGTTATGTCTCTGACAAAGATTTAATAACCAGAATCCACAGAGAACTCAAAAGTATTAGCAAGAAAAGAACAAGTGATCCCATCTCAAGCTGGGCAAGGGACTTGAAGAAAAACTTCTCCGAAGAAATCAGTTGCACAGCCCACAGACATATGAAAAAATGCTCACTGTCCTTAATCATCAGAAAAAATGCAAATCAAAACTACTTTGAGATATCATCTAATTCCAGTAAGATTAGCCCATATCAAAAAATCCCAAAACCAGAGATGTTGGTGTAGATGTGGTGAAAAGGGCATACTTCTACACTGCTGGTGGGAATGCAAATTAATATGTTCCTTTTGGAAAGATGTTTGGAGAACACTTAGACATCTAAAAATAGATCTGCTATTCAATTCTATAATTCCTCTACTAGGTATATACCCAGAAGACCAAAAACCACATTATAACAAAGATATTTGTACCAGAATGTTTATTGCAGCCCAATTCACAGAAGCCGAAGTGCCCATTTATCCATG
Source organism: Nycticebus coucang (assembly GCF_027406575.1). Classification (NCBI taxonomy): domain Eukaryota; kingdom Metazoa; phylum Chordata; class Mammalia; order Primates; family Lorisidae; genus Nycticebus; species Nycticebus coucang. Next base: position 26,350,443 of record NC_069780.1, read on the forward strand.
AATGGATTAATAAATTGTGGTATATGTACACCATGGAATTTCTTGTACATATACAAGAAAGATGGAGACTACACCTCTTTCATGTTTACATGGATGGAGCTGGAACATATTCTTCTTAGTAAAGTATCTTAAGTATGAAAGAAAAAGTATCCAATGTACTCAGCCCTACTATGAAACTAATTTATGGCTTTGATATGAAAGCTATAACCCAATTATAACCTACGAATATGGGGAAGGAGGGATAGAAGGGGTAGGATGGGTGGAGGGAGGGAGATTGGTGGGATCACACATATGGTGCATCTTACAAGGGTACATGTGAAACTTACTAAATGTAGAATATAAATGTCTTAACACAATAACTAAGAAAATGCCAGGAAGGCTAGGTTAACCAGTGTGGTGAAAATATATCAAATGGTATATAAAACCAGTGTATGGTGCTACATGATTGCATTAACGTACACAGCTATGATTTAATAAATAAATAAATAAAAACATTTAACATGTTGAGTCAAAAATTAATGTTTAAGTAATATACTCTGGTCAAAATCAAAAACTATTTATGTGAAAATTAGTCACTATTTTATTTTCTTGTTCTTTTTTTTTCCCTTCTTTTCCTCTCCCTCAGCCCTTCCCTCCTTCTCTGTCTGCTCTCCCCTTCCCCCATGCTCCACCATGTCGTTAATTGTCTTCAAATCAAAATTGAATACATAGGATTCATAATTCCCCACTCCTGTGATGCTTCACTAAGAATAATGTGTTCCACCTCCATCCAGCTTAGTACAAATGCTGAAAAATCTCCATTTTTATGGCTGAGTAATATCCATTGTATACATATACCACAGCTTGCCGATTCATTCCTGGGTTGAAGGACATTTAGGTTGTTTCCATCTTTGGCGATGGTAAATTGGGCTGCCATAAACAGCCTAGTACAGATGTCTTCATAATAAAAGGGTTTTTTTTTTCCTTCTGGATAGATGCCCAGTAATGGGATTGCAGGATCAAACAGGAGATCTAGGTTGAGTTCTTTGAGGTTTCTCCATACTTCCTTCCAAAAAGGTTGTATTAGTTCGCAGTCCCACCAGAAGTGTAAAAGTGTTCCTTTCTCTCCACAACTGTGCCAACATCTGCAGTGATGAGATTGTGTGATATAGGCCATTCTTGCTGGGGTTAGGTGATATCTCAGGGTGGTTTTAATCTGCATTTCTCTAATAATCAGGGATGATGAGCATTTTTTCATATGATTGCTGGCCATTCATCTGTCATCTTTGGAGAAGATTCTATTCATCTCTCTTCCCCATTGATGTATGGGATTGTTGGGTTTTTTCTTGTGAATTAATTGAAGTTCTGTATAGATCCTGGTTATTAAGTATTTGTCTGATTCAAAACATGCAAATATCCTTTCCCATTAGATAGGTTGTCTATTTGCTTTGGTTGTTCTCTCCATGGCTGTACAGAAACTTTTCAATTTAATTAAATGCCATTTGTTTATTATTGCAGTTGTTGCTATTGCCATGGCTGTCTTCCTCATAAAATCTTTCCCCAGGCCGATATCTTCCAGTGTTTTTCCTATTCTTTCTTTGAGGATTTTTATTGTTTCATGGCTTAAATGTAAGCTCTTTATCCATCTTGAATCTATTTTTGTGAGTGGAAAAATGTGTGGGTCCAGTTTCAGTCTTTTACATGTAGACATCCAATTCTCCCAGACCATTTATTGAATAGGGAATCTTTCCCCCAGTGGACACTCTTGTTTGGTTTATTGAAGATTAGGTGGCTGTAAGTTGTTGATTTCATTTCCTGGTTTTCTATTTGATTCCAAATGTCCATGTCTCTATTTTTGTGCCAGTACCATGCTGTCTTGACCACTATGGCCTTGTAATACAGCCTAAAATCTGGTATGGTGATACCCCCAGCTTTGTTTTTATTACTAAGAACTGCCTTAGCTATATGGGGTTTTTTCTGGTTCCATACAAAATGCAGAATCATTTTTTCCAAGTCCTGAAAAGTTGGTATTTTAATAGGGATGGTGTTGAATCGGTAAATTGCTCTGGGAAGTATAGACATTTTAACAATGTTGATTTTTCCGAGCCATAAGCATGGTATGTTCTTCCATTTGTTAAGGTCCTCTGCTATTTCCTTTCTTAAGGTTACATAATTTTCCTTATAGAGGTCCTTCACCTCTTTTGTTAGGTATATTCATAAGTATTTCATTTTCTTTGGGGCTATGGTGAAGGGAGTTGTGTCTTTAATTAACATCTCATCTTGGCTGTTGTTGGCATATACAAAAGCAACTGACTTGTGGACACTGATTTTATATCCTGAAACATTACTATATTTTTTAATGACTTCCAAGAGTCTTGTGGTTGATTCTTTAGGGTTCTCTAAGTGTAAGATCATAGCATCAGCGAAGTGGTAAAGTTTTACCTCCTCTGCTCCGATTTGGATGCCCTTTATTTTCTTATCTTCTCTAATTGTATTGGCTAGAACCTCCAGCACTATGTTGAATAGTAATGGCCACAGAGGACAACCTCGTCTGGTTCCAGTTCTAAGAGGAAAAGCTTTCAGTTTGACTCCATTCAGTAAAATATTAGCTGTGGGTTTGTCATAAACAGCTTCGATCAGTTTCAGAAATGTGCCACCTATGCCTATACTCTTCAGTGTTCTAATTAGAAAAGGATGCTGGATTTTGTCCAATGCTTTTTCTGCATCTATTGAGAGGATCATATAGTTTTTAGTTTCACTTCTGTTGATATGGTGAATAACATTTATAGACTTGCATATATTAAACCAGCCTTGCATCCCTGGGATGAAACCTACTTGATCATGATGTATGACTTTTTTTATTATATGCTATAATCTGTTGCCTAAGATTTTTTTGAGAATTTTTGCATCTATATTCATTAGTGAAATTGGTCTGAAATTCTCCTTTTTAGTTGGGTCTTTTCCTGGTTTTGGTATCAGAGTGATGCTTGCTTCATAGAATGTGTTGGGGAAGATTCCTTCCTTCTAATTTTTTGGAATAATTTCTGCAATATAGGAATAAACTCTTCTTTGATGGTTTAATAAAATTCTGGTGTGAAGCCATCCAGACCAGGGCATTTTTTTGTTGGAAGATTTTTATTATTATTATTACCCTTATTTTATTTTTTTATTATTAAATCATAGCTGTGTACATGAATGTGATCATGGGGCACCATACACTGGTTTTATAAACAGTTTGACACATTTTCATCACACTGGTTAATATAGCCTTCCTGGCATTTTCTTAGTTATTCTGTTAAGACATTTATATTCTACATTTACTAAGTTTCACATGTACCCTTGTAAGATGTGCCACAGGTGTAATCCCACCTCCGCCCATCCTCCCCCCTCCCTCCCCTCCCTCTCCCCCTTTCCCATATTCTTAGGTTATAACTGGGTTATAGCTTTCACATGAAAGCCATAAATTAGTTTCATAGTAGGGCTGAGTACATTGGATACTTTTTCTTCCATTCTTGAGACACTTTACTAAGAAGAATATGTTCCAGCTCCATCCATGTAAACATGAAAGAGGTAAAGTCTCCATCTTTCTTTAAGGCTGCATAATATTCCATGGTGTACATATACCACAATTTATTAATCCATTTGTGGATCGATGGGCACTTAGGCTTTTTCCACGTGTTGGAAGATTTTTTATTGTTTCTTTGATCTCAGTGCTTGAAACTGGTCTGTTCAGGAGATCTATTTCATATGGTGTTAAGTCTAGGAAGAGGATGTGATTCCAAATATTGATCCATTTTCTTCACATTGTCGAATTTCTGGGCATAAAATTTCTGGTAGTATTCAGAGATAATCTCTTGTATCTCTGTGGCATCAGTTGTTATTTCCCCTTTGTCATTTCTGATTGAGGTTACTAGAGATTTTACTTTTTTATTTCTAGTTAGTCTAGCCAAAGGTGTATCTATTTTATTTATTTTTTAAATAAACAACTCCTTGTTTCATTAATTTTCTGAATGATTCTTTTAATTCTTGACTCAACATGTTAATATGTTGTTTAGGATATTGTATCCTCATTTATAAGTGACATACGTTTGTAATTTCTCCTTTATAATAATGTGTTTTCTCCAACTTTTGTTGTAATTATTTGCCACCTGTAAGAAAGACTCGGACCTCACTGCAGGTATAAATCAGATGGTGATTTATTACACCTGCGCAGGTGGGCCACTGCCCCAAAGGGCAAACGGACCCGAAGAGAGAAGCAGGCTGTCTTTTATACCCTTTTTGTGCTATGTGGCAAGCCAAGCAAAAACAGAAGCAGAACTTGGCTGGTTACAGTCACAGGGGTGGGGTTATAGTCATGGGGGCTCAGTTGGCATGAGAGCATGGAAGTTGGCATGGGGACAGCTTGAGTAAGCTTTCACCATGTTTTTTATTGCTTGGGGGTTGGGGTAAGTTTAGTAAGTTTCCCAGAACCTGGGAAATCCTGCTTGAGTGAGTTTTCACTATTGTCTGACAATGGAGCCAGGGAACTCAGAGAGAACTTCCTTTTTCTGAAAACTGTTCTCAGAATTAACCCAAGGCAGGGTTTGAGACATGCAGGGACTCAGGCTGAAACAGTTAGGGGCCTTTTGGGGTCTTTCTGCTGGGTCGGTTATTACACTTTAATATCAGGTGTACCTACCCTGTTTCCCCAAAAATAAGACAGTGTCTTATTTTAAGGTGTGGTCCCAAAGATGCGCTAGGTCTTATTTTCAGGGGACGTCTTATCGTTCCTGTAAGTAGGTCTTATTTTCAGAGGATGTCTTATTTTCGGGGAAACGGGGTACATCAAGTAGAATGATTTTGATGTATTTCTTCTTTTTCTATTGTCTATAAGATTTAGCATGATTTGTTTTCTGAAATTATCTTTTACTTTTATTTATAAATATTAGTTGTCTATTTTTTGATACTTAAAAAAAATAATAAGAAGTTAACTGATGACTCCATACTGAATCTCAGAGTCAAAGCATTCTATAATGGACATACTCTTATTTGACAATGTGAATGTTACTTTCTTTGCATTATCATTATTATTATTGCTCAATATTTTGATGAAGCAATTGTCTGATTCCTTTTCTAAATGTTTTTATGTTCCTTCATTCTTTACAAGGTTTTTGTTTCTAATCCTTATCTTAAACATTGTTATTGTTATTAAATTTTAAGTCTCTTTAATTTTGTGAAGGCAAAAAAGAAATGGAAACCTAATTAACACATGCATATGTAAAAATAAAAAAAGAAAAGAAAATTTCATATATGGGTAGATATGTCTTGAAAATATGGACTTCATTATGCCATGATGGAATTACAACTCATCCTTTGTAGTAGAAGGTAACATGTAAAAGAGAGTCCCAAATGTCTATTTTTTTTTCAAAGCTGCAAAAGGTGCCTGGAACTTTCTCCCCATTCTGAATTTAAACTTTCACTTAAACTCCTCATTTTCTTCCTATCTCACTGTTAATTATAAAAATTTTAAAATACTACAAAAAGTACAGAGATTAGTATAAGAAATTCCCCGGTAATTTCCAAATTACCCAAATTTAATAACAGTTCGCAACTTATATCCACATTTGTTTCTCAGAACTACAAATTTCCCCAATTATCTAAACACAAATCCAAAGTATCATATAGTTTCATCAATAAGTAGTTTTTACTCAGTCATAAAACTCAAAGTTCTCATTTTTTAAAAAAAACTCTCACTTCTACAATCAACACTCACATGTTTTTGATTCCTCCTATCTGCGATCTTACAAATGAAATGAAGAAATATTAATTCCCTGTATTTACTGAGCACCACTATGTAGCAGGCACAATTCTTGATACTTTTTTTTTTATCTTTAATCCTTAAAATCCTCAAAGTAGACAAGATTATTCATAGATTTTCCTAATGAAGAAAATAAAATTCATGTAGATTTCAACCAGTAAGGGCAGAAATCAAACAAATGTCTGACTAACTACTAACTAATACTTTTTTTTCAAGGAGTATTACAAAAGTATAGTATTACAGAGATTTTGACAAAACTTATTTAAAAATACTTTAAATCTTTGTTAACATGGCAATGTGGCAACTTCACGTTTTATATTTTAGAACAAAATTCTATTGCTTATATAGTCTTTCTTTTTACAACTGTTTATTAAACTGTCTAGTATGTGTCAGGCATATTCTAAGTTCTTATATGGGTTCCTGGATGAAGCCCTGCCCTCATAAAATGAAAATTTTAGTTAGAGAGACAGACAAATAACAGCTAACCAGTAAATAAACTAGTTACAAATTTCAACAAGTGCCATTAAGGATACAAAGTGCTGTGATAGAAAATAGCAGCAGGAGAAAGAGAAGACCATTTATGCTAAAACTATGGGAAGAATGAATAAAACAACAGCATACACAATTTTCATGGGAAAATTGTCAGAATAGCACTCCTGGTGGGGTGAAAAGTAAGTACAAAAACTTGAGGAAGCTAATATGTTCCTTTTGGGAAGAAGTTTGGAGAATAGTCAGGGACCTAAAAGTAGACCTGCCATTCGATCCTGCAATTCCTCTACTAGGTATATATCCAAAAGACCAAAAATCACTTTACAACAAAGATATTTGCACCAGATTGTTCATTGCAGCTCAATTCATAATAGCCAAGTCATAGAAGTAGCCCAAGTGCCCATCAACCCATGAACGGATTAATAAGTTGTAGTATATATATATATACCATGGAATATTATGCAGCCTTAAAAAAGATCAAGACTTATTCTAAGTTCTTATATGGGTTCGAGACTTATCTCTTTCATGTTTACATGGATGGAGCTAGAACATATTCTACCTAGTAAAGTATCTCAAGAATGGAAGAAAAAGTATCCAATGTACTCAGTACTATTATGAAACCAATTTATAATCACTCACACTTACATATGAAAGATAAATCACAGGATGAAGGAAGGAAGAGGAGGGGGATGGGAGGGAGAGGGGAGGTTTGATGAAGGGAGGGTAAATGGGGGGGGACTACACCTATGGTATGTATTGCAAGGGTACATGTCAAATCTATTAAGCATAGAGTATAACTGTCTTAACAAAATAATCAAGCAAATGAGGTGAAGGCTATATTAACTAGGTTGATGTAAGCATTCCAAATTGTATTTAAAATCAGTACATTGTACCCCATAAATGCATTAATGTATACATGATCTATGTGTTTATGACTTAATTTAAAAAAAAACTCTGAGGAAGGATTTCATATCTAGGAGTAGAATTGCTAGATAATGTGGTCATTCTATATTTGGCTTTCTGGGGGACTACTAAACTGTTTTCCACAGAGACTATGCCATTTTACATTCCCCCCACAAATTTCTCACATCCTCACTAACATTTGTCATTTTCAATTTTTTACTATAGCCATACTTGTACATATGAAGAGGTATTTCATCACAATTTTGATTTGCATTTCCCTAATGATTAATGATGTTGAACATTCATGTGTTAATGGCCATTTGCCTATTTTTTAACTGGGTTATCCTTTTGCCATCAGAGTATATTTTAAGAAGATGAATATAATGGGCTATAAAGAATAACAATGACTGTAAGATTGGAAGTGGGCATAAAGTTGAAAGGCTATTTCAAAAATCCAGGCAAAAAACAATGCCTTCTTTGATTAGAGAGTAACGAAAATGCAATAATAGAACAAGTCATTATGGATTTTCTACAAAGGTGGCTATCAAAAATTGCTCCTATCCCTGTAATCCCATGTTTTCACCAAAAGACAGAGTCCATTTTCCTCTCCTTAAATCTGAGCTGGCCTTGTGTCTTGTTTGACAAAGAGAATACAGGGGAAATTGCATCATGCCACTTCTGAGCCTAGGCTTCAATAGGCATAATATGTTCCATATTTGTACTCTTGGGGCCCTCAGTCTCCATGAAAGAAGTACAACTACTTGAAAACAAAGTGAGACCCAGCCAGCTCATAGTCATCACAGCCAACACATTTGAGCTGCTACATATGCAAATCTATTATTAGATATTCCAGCCCCCTCCCTAAATCAATTGAGCCAAATGAATGACCCCAGTTGATACCACATGGATCAGAAAAGCTGTGTAAGTAAAGCCAATGGATCCAGACAATCATTGTACTGTAAAGATTAATTCCTGTAGGCTTCGAATCAGTATGAGCCATTATGCTAAAGAATGTATAAGGCATGCTATCTAAAATCCCTGGTCAAGGTACAAAACTACTAATTAATAGTCTTGCCTTGTAATTATGGGCCCCATGAATTTGAGAGAGGTTAGGCAAGCTTGTTAGCACTGTTAATTGAGGTTGGTGATTTGTACCCAGTCTCAATGAGACCCTTGGAAGGCTCTACTGTTGGTGCCAGTTATATAACAATGAGCCTACATGTCCTGGCAAGATTCCATTTTGTGCTCCCTGTTTCTGAGATGTTTCATGCTTATGTCACTGGATCTTAATCCAAGACAGAAAGCATGTCCTGCTATGGCCTTAGAGAGTTCACTCCTGGCCACTCTGAAACTCTTGCAGCCTTCGGCTATAAAGAATATCCTACTGGTTTTTTGTTTGTTTGTTTGTTTTTTATTATTAAATCATAGCTGTGTACATTAGTGCAGTCAAGGGGTACAATCTGCTGGTTTCATATACAATCTGAAATATTCTCATCAAACTGTTCAACGTAGCCTTCATGGCATTTTCTTAGTTATTGTATGAAGACATTTGTATTCTGCATTTAGTAAGTTTTGCCTGTACCCATTCTAAGATGCACCTACTGTTGCTATTTGTATTTTTTCCAGCAATAAACTATATATTTAAGCATTGTCCTTTTGCTTTAGTGATCAAATCCTGTTTTCCACTGTTAGTGCCATCACTAATATGAATAACAATAGAAAATAACAAATTGTTGTTTCAAGGCACTACACTTTAGAATGATCAGCTATGCAGAAACAAATAACTGAAACAACACCAAAATTCACAAAGCACCTACTATTTGACAGGCACTCTCTCAGTTCTCAAAAAAAAAAAAAAAACACCCTGTAACACAAAGAAATCAAAGTATTTCCAAAAGTAACATTTCTTGTAAATGGTCGAGACAGATACTGGCTGCTAGCACAATTCCAATTACCAATCCCCATTCTCCTACCTATCTTCCATATAGCAGAGGCTGCGTGACACTGCCTGGTTAATGAATATAAGCAATTATCAGATAGAAAAATTAGAAACCAGGGCAAGGTTGGGGAAAAGATTAGTTGAATTTTGAAATATTAGTTTTGTAGTTTCTGTAAAACATCAAGGTGTAGGTGTCAAATAGACAATAATTCATAGAGGACTTGAGCTCATTGAAGAGGTTAGAACTGTAAGTACATATTGGAAGTGATCAGTATATATGTGACCATGAAACTAAATGTGGTTTCTGAAGAAACTGTGTAAAGAATAAAGAGAAAAGAGCTAATAATATTATGTAATATTTATGTGATTCTCACTATTATATTCATTTTAATACTGTATTGCTAATGTCACTAATCTCTCCCTACTGACCTGTATGAATCTATAAATCATTCTAATCTTTAGACTTTATTCTAACATAATATTGAGATTATTTACTGTATTTTTCAGCTAACGTCTAGACTGAATATTTTGACTAGATTGATAATTGTTCCATTTTCCAAAGCTAATGAAAATGTATCTATTTTAATTCTCAAACACCAGAAGACATTCAACATTCTTTTTCTGCTATCTCATCTTATAATTAGGAGAAACAAATTTATGAGCAATTTAAAATGACAGTTTGCAACTTATAACATTTTCAGTATGTTTATATCAACCAAACTTTTGCTATATGATTATACTTAGCATTATCTCCTAATAAAAGAAAATAAGTCTTTTATTTTAAATGAAACATATTTTTAAAGTTTGTCCAGATACATTTAACTCTTTAAGTGACCTAATCATCGTGATTGATTGAATGGAGCAATACATAACTCAAATACATAATTTTATTTGGGACTGTAGAAAAGAGCATATGTCTATCACATTCATTTGCATAATTGTAACATAAATTTTGATTCATTTAGCAAGTATAATACATTCTTTATTTCTGATATAAGGAAACATGTTCTATGTGTTTTTTAGCTAATTAAAATTAAACAGAACTAAATCAAATAAATGTGGTAAAAAACTTTAAATGAACAAAACAATTTGATAAGTAACTGTATTAGTCAATAGTAGCATTGCAAGGGTCACTGGGTCTCTCAGATACAGTATTTAGATCACATGTCATTCGAAGGAGAAAATTTGATGAGTGACAAGAAGTGCTTTGTAGAATAAATCAAATACCGTTTAGCTGACCAAATGTTTAGTAACAGAAACAGAAAACAAAAGTAACTTTCCATGTAAATCTAGGCAGAAGTGCTTTGTAGAATAAATCAAATACTAGTTAGCTAACCAAATGTTTAGTAACAGAAACAGAAAACAAAAGTAACTTTTCCATGTAAACCAGGAGAAGCAGAATTTAAAAGTAAGCTACTAGGTTTGACTATATATTAGCATTGCTATGGAGTAGAGGATTGTCTTATGCAGTTTCAATCAAAAATGAAATTGAGTAAAACTGATGAAAAGCTGCTTAGATCCTATAATACATCTGCTGAATAACAGTTCATGTCAACACTGTTATTTGTGATTCAGCTGAGTCAAAAATTTAATATAGCAAACCTGAAGCCACATTGCTAAGTTCTGAAGTAAAGCAAATATGAGTAAATGTGGCCATGCTGCAAATCTTCACACAATTATCAAGAATTACACAAGGAATTTGTGCTCAAAATTTTTCACCAGGAAGAAATGTATACAAATAGTTTGTATATTTTTCCTTTAATTACTATTACATATCCTATGTGGTGTATTATCTAGTAGCAGTCAAATTTTTATAATGCCTATTTTGGTAGATTAATGCTATGTAAATGTTCAGAGTTCATTAACATTTATTACTGTGCAATACAACATGAACTTCCATTTAGTTACTTGATATGAGTATACTCTTCATAATCTTTATAAAGCCCAAATTCCTCTTTAAAGGGGGAAAATAAAAAATATCATTTAATAAACACTATACAATAATCTACACAAAAATATCATTTAATAAACAATACACAAACACATCCAATTGAAATAATCTTAAGGGTTATAAATCTTAAATGAAGTAAGGATCCACATAAGATTAATTAACATTACACTTACAAAGATAGAGAATTCAAATGCCTACTCGGGCCAGGAGGGCAAATAAATGCTGAATAGAAGATGGTGCACTGGAAATCATTCCCTCTCACCCACTAGGGTCAGCATTTCATCAGACCAGATGATTGTTGCTAGATTTTTTTTGGTCATTTTTAAGTAAATCTGAAAATCTGGATTTACATATGAAATCCCATAAGTTACAAACATTCACAACTAATTCAATTTTTTAAATCTACGAATAGGCCATAAAAATAAAATTATGGATTAAAGTCATCCTATAGGCCACTAGATTCCACAACCTGCTCTTTAATATTTTAGTCTAAGTATAAATATATTACTATATATACCATATATAAGTTCCCACATATAACTCCAGATCTTGCTAAATCAAAGTCTAAAAGAAGTTCAATAAATGAGTTAGTTTTCTATGCCTAGTTATAGTATTATTATGATGAAATTATAATGTTCATATTCATAAGTGGTCAGCAGAGACTTGATCTGATGAATTTATGCTACACATACTGATTGTTCTCAAACTAGGATTTTACAGGTCTGAAGTAATCTCTGAAATGCTGTGAAGGAAAAAGGCCCAATTCCTAATATTTATTAATACTTTAACTATATTATTTTGCAGTGATACGACTGCATCATTGCAAATAAGTCACATCAATGTTGCCTAATACCATGGAGAGGCTGATTTTGTCTTCATGATTCTCATGGTTGTGAGACGAAAGACATAACTTCCTATTACATTCATGTTAGTGAACACAATAAATTAGAATTTATTCTAATAAATTAGAATTTATTCTAATAAATTAGAATTTATTCTAATAAATTAGAATTTATTCTAATAAATTAGAATTCTAATTAGAATATCTTCTCCTCTGTAAACTGTAGAGAATGGGCTGATGGCAACCAGAAAATGAAGTATGAAAGTAATCTCTTCTGGCCACATTATAGACAGCCAACCTTTGAGCAAATGAATAAAGTTGTAGATCAAGTCATCAAGTAATGAAAGTACCAGAATCAGAACTTTCTCTGAATCTTGGCTGGGGGGTGGAGGGTGGGGTGTTGATATAAATTTGAAGAAGATCATAGGGAAATTCTGATTCCCTAAATTGAAGCACCTTGCTGTTACCTCAAGAGCACTGAAACAAACAAATCTTTTTTTTTTTTTATAAAAATTTCAGCAATTTTATTTTGTTTATTTATTTATTTATTTATTTATTTTTTATTGTTGGGGATTCATTGAGGGTACAATAAGCCAGTTACACTGATTACAATTGTTAGGTAAAGTCCCTCTTGCAATCATGTCTTGCCCCCATAAAGTGTGACACACACTAAGGCCCCACCCCCCTCCATCTTAATACCCAAGATGAAGACAATTCTTTGTCTATAACTTCAATAATAGTGTTTCTTAAATTTTAGCACCTGTACACTTCTTAATAGGTAATCAGTGAAGATGAATATCATCAACATATGTAATTTTTAAAATATAATTCTTAATTTTCTTCATCAAAATCAGTCACACTTTTTTTTTTAAGAGATGTGATCTCACTCTGACACCCAGGCTGGAGTGCAGTGGCAATCAATCATAACACACTGAAGCTTCAAACTCCTGAGCGCCAAGGATCCTCCTGCCTCAGCCTCCCAAGTAGGCACCTGCCTGGCTAAGGTTTTTTTTTTTTTTTTTTTTTTTTTGGTTGCAGCCATCATTGTTTGGCGGGCCCAGGCTGGATTTGAACCCACCACCTCAGGTGTATGTGGCTGGCGCCTTAGCCTCTTGAGCCACAGGCACCGAGCCTTGGCTAAGGTTTTGTTTGTTTGTTTTTGTTTTGTTTTTTGTAGACACAAGGTCTCACTATGTTGCCCAGGCTGTTTCCTAACCCCAAGTGATCCTCTTACCTCACCATCCCAGAGTGCTGGGATTACATGTGTGAGCTATTGCACGGAGCCATTTTTAAAATTAATAATAAAATGAGTTTTATTTCAACACAAAGGATAATATTGTTTTCAGTCTTTCACTAACATGGCTATATGCAATTCAATGATGGATAGCTTAATTTATAATTTAGGTTACATTTGAAATTGATTTCTCATAATAGTTTCTACTAAATTAGAAAAATTTAAATTCCCAATCATAGGTCATTATAAATAGGCCCAGAAGCTGTCAAATAAGTCTGGATATTAAACATAAATGGCCCAGAAATTATGAGAGATGGATCACTGAAGACTACCGTCAACACTTTAAATAGATAAGTTGTAACATTTTATTTTACAGGTAAAAGCTGGAAGTTTGGGTATTTCAAATTGGAAAACTACAATGATTGCATTCTAATTCACTCATAAGTGGTTTTCAGTCTTGGAAATTATTTCTTCATGCTCTGTTGCAAAATTTAGAAGTTCTTTATAAATTAGCTAAATAATACATCATCTGTTTCTTTCTACAAGGACTAAAAAAGACATTGAGCTGGGACAAAGTCCAAATCTCGGAGTCCCAGTATTAGTATTGCAGTTTGATTGTCTTTTAAAATCCTGAGAATATATTTTCAACGTTAAAAGGATTTTTTGCTGGGAGAAGGTGACTTCAGGCTCCTCAAGATACTAAGATATGCCACTTGAAAAAACCACATGAAATCATAATAGTCTTTACTGGCATTAGATTAATATTTCACTTCGATATTGTATAGGATCAACTGTCCCCTCAACAACATTTTTCAGTGTAACCAAACCATTGTATCATTTACTTATTTCTCCTTTATCCACACTTTAAAAACACTTCACTGACTTTAATTTGAAAGTATTCATACATTTACTTTTTATTTCAAGTCAAATTTAAAGCAAAATGGCATACATATTTGAGATTTTTTATTATTTCTCTAGCTTTCCTGAGATATAATTAGCAAATTAAATATTCTATACATTTAAGATATAGAATGTGATGTCTTGATATTTGTGTAGACCATGAAATGATTAACACAAATAGCTATTTAAAATATCCACTACTTCACAGTTACCATTTGTGTGTGTCACAGGTTCTTTATTCAATCATCCATTGATGGGCATTAATTTTGTATTTCAGCTATTGTGAATAATGTTGCAATGAACATGAAAATACAGATATCTCTTTGACATATTAATTTCATTTCCTTTGGTTGTAGAGCCAGATGTAGGATTGCTGGATCATTTCATAGTTCTGTTGTTGTACTTTTGAAGAACTTCTTTCCATAATGACTGTATCAATTTACATTCTCATTAAAAAGGGTTCCCTTTTCTCTATATCCTCGCCAACATCTACTATCATTTGACTTCATGGTAATAGCAATTCTAACAGGTGGAAGGAGATGTCTCATTGGGGTTTTGATTTCCATATTCCTAGTGATAAATGATACTAAGCAATTTTTAAATAATTGTTGGTCACTTGTATGTCCTCTTTTAAGAAAGGTCTATAGAAGTTATTTGCCTGTTTTTTAATCAAGTTATTTATTTTCATGCTATCAATTTGTTTGAGTTCTTTCTATATTTTGAATATTAACCCCTTATCTGACATATGGCTAGCAGATATTTTCTCTTATTTTGTAGGTCATCCCCTCACTCTGTTGACCATTTCCTTTGCCATGCAAAGCTTTTTACTTTGATGCAATTCTATTTGTCTGTTTTTGCTTTCGTTGCCTATGCTTTTGGGGTCATATCCAAAAATTCATTGCCAGATTAATGTCAACAAGATTTTTCCCTATGTTTTCTTCTGGTACATTTTGCTTTAATTCATCAATCCATTTTGCATTGATTTGTGTAAATGGTATAAGGATCTAATTTCATTCTTCTGCATATAGATATATAGATTTCCAAACACTACTTTTTGAATAGACAATCCTTTCCCCACTGTATGTTTTTGGTAACATTTTTGAAAATCAGTTGACCACAAATGTGTAGATTTATTTCTTGGCCCTCTTTTCTGTTTCATTGGTCTATATGATGATTTTGCTACCAGTACCACTGTTTTAATTACTATGCTTTATAGTATATTTTGAAGTCAGGTAGTGCAATGCTTCCAGTTTGCTTATTTTTGGTCAAGATTTTTTTGAGTATTCAGAATCTTTTTTTTTTTTTTTTTATTGTTGGGGATTCATTGAGGGTACAATAAGCCAGTTACACTGATTGCAATTGTTAGGTAAAGTCCCTCTTGCAATCATGTCTTGCCCCCATAAAGTGTGACACACACTAAGGCCCCACCCCCCTCCCTCCATCCCTCTTTCTGCTCCCCCCCCATAACCTTAATTGTCATTAATTGTCCTCATATCAAGATTGAGTACATAGGATTCATGCTTCTCCATTCTTGTGATGCTTTACTAAGAATAATGTCTTCCACGTCCATCCAGGTTAATAC
The DNA here is from genome assembly GCF_027406575.1 of Nycticebus coucang. Lineage (NCBI taxonomy): Eukaryota > Metazoa > Chordata > Mammalia > Primates > Lorisidae > Nycticebus > Nycticebus coucang. Next base: position 26,366,058 of record NC_069780.1, read on the forward strand.
GAAGGATGTAAAGTCTCCATTTTTTTTAATGGCTGAATAGTATTCCATGGTATACATATACCACAGCTTGTTAATCCATTCCTGGGTTGGTGGGCATTTAGGCTGTTTCCACATTTTGGTGATTGTAAATTGAGCTGCAATAAACAGTCTAGTACAAGTGTCCTTATGATAAAAGGATTTTTTTCCTTCTGGGTAGATGCCCAGTAATGGGATTGCAGGATCGAATGGGAGGTCTAGGTTGAGTGCTTTGAGGTTTCTCCATACTTCCTTCCAGAAAGGTTGTACTAGTTTGCAGTCCCACCAGCAGTGTAAAAGTGTTCCCTTCTCTCCACATCCACGTCAGCATCTGCAGTTTTGAGATTTTGTGATGTGGGCCATTCTCACTGGGGTTAGATGATATCTCAGGGTTGTTTTGATTTGCATTTCTCTAATATATAGAGATGATGAACATTTTTTCATGTGTTTGTTAGCCATTCGTCTGTCGTCTTTAGAGAAAGTTCTATTCATGTCTCTTGCCCATTGATATAAGGGATTGTTAGCTTTTTTCATGTGGATTAATTTGAGTTCTCTATAGATCCTAGTTTTGTCTGATTGAAAATATGCAAATATCCTTTCCCATTGTGCAGGTTGTCTCTTTGCTTTGGTTATTGTCTCCTTAGCTGTACAGAGGCTTTTCAGTTTAATGAAGTCCCATTTGATTATTTTTGTTGTTGCAATTGCCATGGCAGTCCTCTTCATGAAGGCTTCCCTCAGGCCAATATCTTCCAGTGTTTTTCCTATGCTTTCTTTGAGGATTTTTATTGTTTCATGCCTTAAGTTTAAGTCCTTTATCCATCTTGAATCAATTTTTGTGAGTGGGGAAAGGTGTGGGTCCAGTTTCAGTCTTTTACATGTAGACATCCAGTTCTCCCAACACCATTTATTGAATAGGGAGTCTTTCCCCCAAGGTAAGTTCTTATTTGGTTTATCGAAGATTAGGTGGCTGTAAGTTGTTGATTTCATTTCCTGGTTTTCTATTTGATTCCAAATGTCCATGTCTCTATTTTTGTGCCAGTACCATGCTGTCTTGACCACTATGGCTTTGTAGTACAGACTAAAATCAGGTATGCTGATGCCCCCAGCTTTATTTTTGTTACTAAGAACTGCCTTAGCTATACGGGGTTTTTTCCGGTTCCATACAAAACGCAGAATCATTTTTTCCAAATCTTGAAAGTACGATGTAGGTACTTTGATAGGAATGGCATTGAATAGGTAGATTGCTTTGGGAAGTATAGACATTTTAACAATGTTGATTCTTCCCATGCATGAGCATGGGATGTTCTTCCATTTGTTAATATCCTCTGCTATTTCCTTTCTGAGGATTTCATACTTTTCTTTATAGAGGTCCTTCACCTCCTTCGTTAGGTATATTCCTAGGTATTTCATTTTCTTTGAAACTATGGTGAAGGGAGTTGTGTCCTTAATTAGCTTCTCATCTTCACTGTTATTGGTATATACAAAGGCTACTGACTTGTGGACATTGATTTTATATCCTGAAACATTACTGTATTTTTTGATGACTTCTAGGAGTCTTGTGGTTGAGTCTTTGGGGTTCTCTAAGTATAAGATCATGTCATCAGCAAAGAGGGAGAGTTTGACCTCCTCTGCTCCCATTTGGATTCCCTTGATTTCCTTGTCTTGCCTAATTGTATTGGCTAGAACTTCCAGCACTATGTTGAATAGTAAAGGTGACAGAGGACAACCTTGTCTGGTTCCAGTTCTAAGAGGAAAAGCTTTCAGTTTTACTCCATTCAGTAAAATATTGGCTGTGGGTTTGTTATAGATAGCTTCAATCAGTTTTAGAAATGTGCCACCTATGCCTATACTCTTCAGTGTTCTAATTACAAAAGGATGCTGGATTTTATCAGATGCTTTTTCTGCATCTATTGAGAGGATCATGTGATCTTTATTTTTGCCTCTGTTAATATGATGGATAACGTTTATGGACTTGCGTATGTTAAACCAGCCTTGCATCCCTGGGATGAAGCCCATTTGATCATGATGAATGACTTTTTTGATGACAAGCTGTAATCTATTGGCTAGGATTTTGTTGAGAATTTTTCCATCTATATTCATGAGTGAGATTGGTCTGAAATTCTCCTTTTTGTTTGGGTCTTTTCCTGGTTTTGGTATCAGGGTGATGTTTGCTTCATAGAATGTGTTAGGGAAGATTCCTTCTTCCTCAGTTTTTTGGAATAATTTCTGCAGTACAGGAATAAGCTCTTCCTTGAAGGTTTGATAGAATTCTGGAGTGAAGCCATCCGGACCAGGGCATTTTTTGGTTGGAAGCTTTTTTATTGTTTCTTTGATCTCAGTGCTTGAAATTGGTCTGTTTAGGAGCTCTATTTCTTCCTGGCTGAGTCTAGGGAGAGGGTGTGATTCCAAATATTGATCCATTTCCTTCACATTGTCAAATTTCTGGGCATAGAGTTTCTGGTAGTATTCAGAGATGATCTCTTGTATCTCTGTGGGATCAGTTGTTATTTCCCCTTTATCGTTTCTGATTGAGGTTACTAGAGATTTTACTTTTCTATTTCTAGTTAGTCTGGCCAATGGTTTATCTATTTTATATATTTTTTCAAAAAACCAACTCCTTGTTTCATTAATTTTCTGAATGATTCTTTTGTTTTTAATTTCATTGGTCTCTGATTTGATTTTGGATATTTCTTTTCTTCTACTGAGTTTAGGCTTAGATTGTTCTTCTTTTTCCAATTCCATAAGATCTCTTGTGAGATTGTTGATGTGCTCTCTTTCTGTTTTTCGAATGTAGGCATCTAAAGTGATGAATTTTCCTCTCAAAACTGCTTTTGCAGTATCCCACAGGTTTTGGTAGCTTGTGTCTTCATTGTTGTTATGCTCAAGGAAGTTAATGATTTCCTGTTTTATTTCTTCCTGCACCCATCTGTTATTCAACAGAAGATTGTTTAATTTCCATGCTTTGGGTGGGGTTGAGCATTTTTGTTAGAGTTGAGTTCCACCTTTAGTGCCTTATGGTCTGAAAAGATACAAGGTAAAATTTCAATTCTTTTGATTCTGTTGATATTTGTTTTATGTCCCAGGATATGATCAATTTTGGAGAATGTTCCATGGGGTGATGAGAAGAATGTATATTCTTTATCTTTGGGGTGGAGTGTTCTATATGCGTCTATCAAGCATAGTTGTTCTAGTGTCTCATTTAAATCTCTTATATCTTTGTTTAATTTCTGTTTAGAGGATCTGTCCAGCTCTGTAAGAGGTGTGTTAAAGTCCCCTGTTATGATGCTATTATCAGATATCATTTTGCTCAGACTGAGTAAGGACTGCTTCAAGAATCTGGGAGCATTTAAATTGGGTGCATAGATATTTAGAATTGAAATGTCTTCTTGTTGTAGTTTTCCCTTGACCAATATAAAGTGACCATCTTTGTCTTTTTTGACTTTAGTTGCTTTAAATCCACATGTATCTGAAAATAAGATTGCAACTCCTCTTTTCTTCTGAATTCCATTTGCCTGAAAAATTGCCTTCCAACCCTTGACTCGGAGCTTTAATTTGTCTTTTGAAGCCAGGTGTGTTTCTTGCAGACAGCAAATGGATGGCTTGTGTTTTTTAATCCAGTCAGCCAATCTATGTCTCTTCAGTGGGGAATTCAAGCCATTAACATTTATTGAGATAATTGATAAGTGTGGTAGTATTCTATTCGTCTTATTTGGTGAGAGTCCATTGCTTAGTTTTATCTTTTGCATCAGTGTGGAGGTTAGGTTCTGTCCTTTAATTTCTGAGTTCTTACTTTGCTGCTGATCCATTGTGGTGGTCAGTGTGCAGAACAGGTTGAAGTATTTCCTGTAGAGCTGGTCTTGTTGTGGCGAATTTCCTCAATGTTTGTATATCCGTAAATGATTTGATTTCTCTGTCAATTTTGAAGCTTAGCTTAGCAGGGTACAGAATTCTGGGCTGAAAATTGTTCTGTTTAAGTAGATTAAAGGTAGATGACCATTGTCTTCTTGCTTGGAAAGTTTCATTAGAGAAGTCTGCGGTCACTCTGATGGATTTGCCCCTGTAGGTCAAGTGGCGCTTACTCCTGGGAGCTTGCAGAATCTTTTCTTTTGTCTTGACTTTGGACAGGTTCATCACAATGTGTCTTGGAGAAGCTCGGTTAGAGTTGAGGTGACCTGGGGTCCGATAGCCCTCTGAAAGCAGTATGTCAGAATCTTTGGTGATGTTTGGGAAATTTTCTTTTATAATATTCTCTAGTATGGCTTCCATTCCTCTGGGGCATTCTTCTTCCCCTTCTGGAATTCCTATAACTCGTATGTTGGAACGCTTCATAAAGTCCCGTAATTCTGACAGTGAACGTTCTGCTTTCTCTCTCTTCTTTTCTGCCTCTTTTACTGTCTGAGTTATCTCAAGAACTTTGTCTTCTACCTCTGAAATTCTTTCTTCTGCATGGTCTAACCTGTTGCTGATACTTTCCATTGCATCTTTAAGTTCCCTAATTGACTGTTTCAGTTCCTTCAGGTCTGCTATATCCTTTTTATATTCTTCATATCGTTCATCTCTTATTTGATTCTGTTTTTGGATTTCCTTTTGGTTATTTTCCACTTTATTAGCAATTTCCTTCATTGTTTCCATCATTTCTTTCATTGTTTTCAACATGTGTATTCTAAATTCCCTTTCTGTCATTCCTAACATTTCTTTACAGGTGGAATCATCTGCAGTAGCTACCTCATGGTCCCTTGGTGGGGTTGTTCTAGACTGGTTCTTCATGTTGCCTGGAGTTTTCTGCTGATTCTTCCTCATGAGTGCTTTCTTTTATCTGTTTCCTTGCCCTAATTTTCCTTTCACTTCCTCTTGCTCTTTAAGGTCTTATGCCTGTGGAAGTTGTGGGCGAGTTTAGACGGATTGAACACACGCGACCACTTGCCGGTTTTCCACTGTTTTAGTCTTCCTCTTGGGGTCCAGAAGTCTCTCGCTGACTCCCTGTATCCTCATAGGAGTGATGATCGGCAGTTCCCACCAGCCAGAGATGCCTGGAGTCCTATCTCCCCAGACTCACGGTGCCCAGATGCAAGGAAGCTGTTACTCGGCCGCTATCTTGCTCCGCCTCCAAGTATTCAGAATCTTTTGTGGTTTCATATTAATTTTAGCATTTTTCCTATGTCTATGAAAAATATTCTAAATTTGATAGAGATTGCATTGAATGTGTAGCTCAGTGTGAACAGCATGGACATTTTCATAAAATTATTTCAATCTTTGAATACAGGTTATCTTTCCATTTATTTGTTTCTGCTTCAGTTTCTTTCATCAATGTTTTATAGTTACCAGTGTACAGATCTTTTACCTCATTGTTTAAATTCAGTCCTAAGTTTTTTGTTGAAGATTTTCTTTACTAGTCTATTATAATTGGGACTGCTTCATTAACTTCCTTTCAGCTAGTTCATTATTAGTGTATAGTAACAACAGAATTTATATTGGTTTTTTATCCTACAAATTTCCTGAATTCATTTATTCATTCTAACAGTTTCTTGGTGAAGTTCTCTAGACTTTTCTATATGTAAGATCACGTAGTTTGCAAACACAAAATATTTATTGTTTCCTTCCAAATTAGATGGCTTTTGCTTTTATTATTATATTAAATATAGGAAAACTTTAAAACTCCTCTAAGAAGCAGCAGCCCTGCTTAGTACTTCCAACACTATATTGAAATATTGAAAATGAACATCCACCTTTCTCTTCCTCCTAATCTTAGAAGAAAAGCTTTCAGCTTTTCACCATTGACTATGGTATTATCTGTGGAATTGTCACATATGCCTTTATTATGTTGAAGTCTATTCCTTCCATATTCAGTTTGTTGAGAGTATTTAAGCAGAAAAGGATGTTGAATTTTGTCAAATGTTTTTTATGCATCTATTGAGATGAAACTGAGGTCACAGGAGGGACATCATATGGTATGGCAGAGGAAAGGGTTTTATTACTAGTGCCTTTTCTTCCTTTTGTGGTATGCCTGATAAGGACATGCTAGAGGCCAATGGCACTCACTATTCAGATGAGTTTTTCAAGAACCCTAAAGGGAAGCTTCCTGTGGACAAGCCTCAACCTGCCAGTTGATAACTATCTGAAGATAAACTCTGACCCAGTGACTCCCAGTGAACTTCTCTTGCATCATAGACCATAGAGAAAGATCATGTCTTATTTTCCCTACTTCCTCTCTCTTTCTCCTCCTACCCTCGTCTCTACCACCAAGGGCAGTACAATTACTATCCTTCCTGCATAAAATATTTACTAGCATAAGTAGTTATCCATCTTTCACTAATTAGTATGGGTTTTTTTTAATCTTAAATTGTCACTGTTCAAACCATTGGTGTGGTTTCTGTCTCTTGGCTGAATTCTATCAGATATAAGAGGGACATTCACTGGGTTATACCTTTTAAGTCACATGAATCTGTAAAAATTATGAGGTAGCTTCTCAGTCTGGCTGTTAATCTGCAGAATGAAGACCTTTCGAAATTGGTCAGTGTTCAAAGGAGAAAAGCAGTTTCAAAGACCAGAGGTATTAGTTTCCAATGATGTTGTCAGAAATTACAACAAATTTAGCTTAAAATAATACAAATTTATTATCTTATGGATCTGGAGATCAGAAGTACTAAAACCAAAGTGTTGGCAAGGCTATGTTTCCTTGACTTTTCTAGCTTCTACCATGACTCCTCTGCTTGTGGCTAACATATCCCAACCTCTACTTTCATCATCATATTGTTTTCTCTCCTTCTGCTTCTATTGTCATGGTGCCTTCTCTATCACTCCTGTTTCCCTCTCATAAGGAGTCTTATGATTATACCAGACCCACCTTAATAATTTAGAATAATCTTTCTATTTCAAGATTGTTAATCAGATGAGTCAAGTCCCCTTTGCCATGCAAAATAACATATTTCAGGCATTAGGTCATGGACATCTTTGGGAGTACATTATTTTTTCCTACCACAGTCAGCCCTAGGGTCCCCAAAGAATCACATTCATCCCACATTCAAAATACATTCACCTCATCCAAACATCCCCAAGTTTAAACCCATCCCTTATAGCAGTAATTCAATGTCTGAAATCTCATTTATTATAACTCTCATTAGCTCAAAAGTCCCAAAATTATGTCATCTAAATCATACAAGTAAGATACAGGGGAAACTCTGTATATGATCCATCTAAGGCAAAATTTCTGTCCATTTGTAGACTCGTGAAACTAGAAGGTCTTGCTGTAACCTACTGGAGAGTGAAAAAGTATACCGAAATGCCAGAGAGCTGGGTCTGGTTCCTAAGAAGCTGACCACTAGGGCGCTGGTAGTCCAGTACTCGTCCTCAAGAAACTACTTCCTAGGGTGTGGGTAGGCTAAAACTGATCTTCAGGAAGCTGTCTACTGGGGCATTAGTAAGCTGAGGCTTGTTCTCAGACTGCTGGGTACCTCAGAAGATACTGTAGAGTGAGCACCACTAGTCCTCCTGCACACTACTGGCAAACATGTTAAATACAAATAAAAAGTTACATATTTTAACATAATGGGAGAAATTAATTTTAAAATTACTCTGAAATACCATTTTTTACCTGTTATGAAAGCTATAACCCAATTATAGCCCAAGAATATGGGAACAGGGGATGGGGAGGGGAAGAGCGAGGACAAGTGGAGGGAGGGTAATTGGTGGGACTACACCTATAATGCATCTTACAAGGGTACATGTGAAATTTACTAAATGTAGAATACAAATGTCTTAACATAATAACTAAGAAAATGCCGTGAAGGCTATGTTAATCAATTGATGAACATATTTCTAATTGTATATAAAACCAGTACATTGTATCCTATGATGGCATTAATGTACATAGCTAGATTTAATAAAAATAAATAAAGGAAAGAAATTTTCCAGATTAAAAAAATATATATGTATAATACAATACTATAGCTTTTGAATAAGGATATTATTTGTGAGCTAAGATGAAAAGATTTCCGTATTTATTGATAATTTTTTTAAAGCTTCAGAAAAAAATGTGATATCTGCTACCACTTGGGGTAAAAACAAAAATTAAAAATGTGGATTTGTATAACTGGTATTTGCATAAGTATTTTCAAGAAGTAAACAATACCAGAAACAAAATTATGTTATCCACTTATTGGGGTAGGTTATGGAAAGACAGTGAAAAAAATGGAAAGTAGACATTCCCCTATATGCATTTAAACTATGTAAAATGTATTGCTTATTCAAGAAAAATTTAATTTAAAAATTTTTATAAAGAAATTTCCACTATGAAACTAATTTGGGACTCTCACATGAAAGCTATAACCCAGCTACAACTTAACAATAGGGGGAAGTGGGAAAGAGGGGGGGTGGGTAGAGGGAGGGGAATCGGTGGGATCACACCTGTGGTGCATATTACAGGGGTATTTGCGAAACTTGGTAAATGTAGAATGTAAATGTTTTGGCACAGTAACTGAGATAACGCCGGAAAGGCTATGTTAACCACTGTGATAAAAATGTGTCAAATGGTTTATGAAGTGAGTGTATGATGCCCCATAATCATATCATTGTATACAGTTATGATTTAATAAAAAAATTAAAAAATAATAATAATAAAATGAAATTTAGTCTTCCAGTAAAAAAAAAAAAAAAAGAAATTTCCAGGAAAAATAACAATATAATGAACTCAAATTTAAAAAATAAAAAATGGAAACTTATTTCAGGGAAAATACTTTAAATAATCAATCAAACCAAAAGCTGATTTTTTGGAGACATCAATAAAACAAACCTTAGTAACTTTTAAAGAAACAAAGAGTAAAGGTAAAAATAAACAATTTTAAAAACAAAAAATTAACACAACTAAAAATATACAGTTTTGTAGTTAAAAAAATAGCAAATTTTAAGGCAAAATGTTTTAAAACTTAGCTAAAATGGACAATTTTATGTAATCTATAATTAACAAAATTAACTCATATAATAAATAAATATTGATTAAAGAAGTTGAATTAATAGACAAAACTCTCATTACAAATAAACACCCAGGCCAGGTTCTTTTAAAAATAATTTCTACTGGGCGGTGCCTGTGGCTCAAGTAGTAGGGTACCGGCCCCATATACTAGAGGTGGCGGGTTCAAACCTGGCCCTGGCAAAAAACTGCAAATAAAATAATAATAATTTCTACTATGATTTCAAAGAAGAAAATTTCCATTTTTATGCTAACTTTACGAATGAATATGAAAAGAAAGATATCTATCACTGATATCATAAACATAGTATGTCTTAGTGACTGTAATAAAAGAAAAATAAGAGGGGAAGGAAGAAAAGAAGAGAGGGAGAAGGACAAGAAAAAGACAGAGGTTAGAAAAGAATAATCAAAGTTATCAATACTTTAAAATTTTAAGAGTATCTTCCTACAGATAAGCTATAAGCAAGTTAAACAGCCCCTGGATCTGAAAACAAAATGTGTAAATCAATATTGTTCCTACATAACAACAATTCATTAGAAAATACAGATTAAAAAACTTAATTTGCAATAGCAAATCCTATATAAAATAAAAGCATACATAATGCCTAGGAATAAATTTAACAAAGATATATAAGACCTTTGTGGGAAAATTAGAAAATATCATGAGAAGAAATAAGAGTAGACCTAAATAGAGAGATAAAGCCTGCTCCAGAAGATTGTATAATAAATATGATTTTTATGAAGTTTTGTTTTTGCCTTTGATTTTGTTTTTTATCTTGAGACAAAAAGATTTCCAAATTAATGTGGAAGATCAAATGTACTTATAAGAGAAGCCAAAAAATATTTGATATGGAAGAATTAAAGGTGAGGTCAATATGGGGAAATCTTATTCCATCAGACACAAGGTTCATTAAATTGGATAGTTAAAAATAGTGTGGTATTGGCTTACTACTACAATATACATTACAGAACCATATTTATCCAGTGGACATAAGAGTATATAATCCAGGTATACTTTGCAAACTACCTTTTAAACAAACATTTTTATGATTGTTATTTTGGATTCTTTATCAGGTTAATCACTTATCTCAATTTCATTAGGAAGAGTTTCCAGAGATTAGTTTGTTATTTAATGTAGAACATTGTTCTCTGTTTATTTTCCTTGACTCTATTGGTTTCTGCCCATTAGAAAAAAAAAAAAACTATCATTCTTCTAGTCTTCTAAAACTAGCCATATATAGGAGATTAACCTTGACAATCAGCCTGAGCCAGAGTTTCTGGGTACCTCTCAAACCACTGTGCTTATTCAAACTGATGTCATTGTTATCAGCGGCCCCTAGGATATTAGGGTGTATAGGGTATATCAAGTCCAGTCCAGTGATCCAAAAAGACAGACAATGCAGAAGCAATGCCCTCAACAGTGTTCAAAAAGTTGAAGTGTTAGATATTTATTCCAGTTCCTTCTCCCCGCAGGAAGAAACTAGGAACTAGATTTTTCTCTCTCTCTTTCACTCTGCACTAACTATAGAGAGAATCTGTGGCAAATGCCTGCATTATCATTCAAACCACACACTCTTTCAACCCATTACTTTGTGCCTTGTCATCCCCTGGCTGCCATCTGCTCTCAGAGACAGGTGGAATAGCTGAAGCCTTGGTTCTACCTCTGGATCAAGTCACCAGGAGGAGCAGCAGGAAATTACCTCACACCCATTCACATTCCCAGAGAACTACTGATAGCCATCAGGAGCCAGATGTAAACTAATTAAAGGCCTAACCTACAAGCAGTAGCTGGGAATATCAGGACATTAGGTGTGCAGTTAAACCCCTTTCAGGGAGAAACTGGGAGCTGGATGTTACTAGGAAAGAAGAAGCCAATGGGGAATAGTCCCTAGACAAAGCTATCAGACCCATTTAAATCCACATCTTTGTTCTACGTGATCCGTGGGAACACCAAACTGCCAAACCCCAGTTAAGATGACAGAGCTAGGTGAATTAAGAGCCAGTCCCTCAGGTGGAGTCTTAAAAGTCTGTGCTAATGTATGAACTAACTCCTTCCTGAAAGAAGCTGGAGACCTGGTTTTGTCACTGGAGACCTGGTTCTGTCACTGGAGTCAGCCACAGGAAGATAGTAGGTCTTGTATTTAAAAAAAATAACCAAAGGAAAATACTGTCTTTTAAATACAGAGATATTAATACACTATATTTTATATTTTTCTGCATCATGAAGTTTTCAAAATTTATTCTGAAATTTCAAGATGTAATGAAGCACAGAATAAGCATGAGCTCACAAATGAATAGCTATGTGATACATAAATTTGATTAGAGTGTTTTTCCTGATTAGGAGAAAACTCTCATAGAGATTACAGAGCACCGCAAAAGTTCTCAATTAAACTGTAGTATCATGATCACCAAAGAACTCTCTAAAACAGTGGTTCTCTACCTTCCTAAATGCCACAGCCCTTTAATACAGTTCCTGTAGGTCGCGACTTACAGGTTGAGAAGCACTGCTCTAAAAAATACACAAGTGAGTTCCCTATAACCCTAATGATACACATACTAGAGGGAAAAGTATGTTTTTATGAAAGTGTGATTCTAATGCATATCCTCTGTTAAAAACAACCTTTCTGGGAAATGCACAGATCAAAGAGTTAGAAGTAATAACTTTCAAGGTTGGAAAGGATAAACCCATATATTATAGACTGGTCCAATTTCTCTTGGCTTTTTCTTTTAATCCACAAGATAAAAGAAGATAAAATAAGCACAAGAATGTACAGAGGAACTTCAGATTCTCAAGAATAATAAGACACTATCCTGGACAAGAGTTCATATAATTATGGATAGTAGCAAAACAATTAATCCTAGTTGAAGTACAAAGTTTATCCTAAACTTAAAATGGAAAGAGAAACTAAAATTATATTTAGACTTTTTGATGTATGAAACAAATGAAAGTGCACATATAAAAATTTTGAGTTCTTTTTTTCCCTTAAGGCAGAATTTGTTGAAACTTGAATTGGTTAGTGCTAAATAATAATTTAGTTTTTGGAGGAAAAGAGATTCTAATGGGAATTTGACTCAAAATTTTGAAACAAAATATATCTGGGTCAGAACATCAGATACATTGTTTACTAGCTATAAAACTTTGGTTGCATTAACTAACTTACATAAGCTTGAGTTTCCTCAGCTTTAAAATAGGGATAAATACTAAGAATAACACTAAATATTTTATTATACCAGAAAGCAAACAAGGAATCAAATATTGCTGAATGTTTATGATAAAAACTCAGGAGCTTGGGCGGCGCCTGTGGTTCAGTTGGTAGGGCACCGGCCCCATATACCGAGGGTGGCGGGTTCAAACCCGGCCCCGGCTGAACTGCAAACCAAAAAATAGCTGGGCGTTGTGGCGGGCGCCTGTAGTCCCAGCTACTTGGGAGGCTGAGGCAGGAGAATCACTTAAGCCCAGGAGTTGGAGGTTGCTGTGAGCTGTGTGATGCCATGGCACTCTACCGAAGGTGATAAAGTGAGACTCTGTCTCTACAAAAAAAAAAAAAAACTCAGGAGCTAAGTTGAATAGGCTCCCAACTTTCAAAAACAGAATATGTTGGACAGCAATAAAAATATTTATTCAAACACACATAATATGTTTAACTCCATAAATCTACAATGATAGTTTTAAAAATCCATTAGAGGATGCTAGACAACAATGTATTATTTTGAAAGCACTAAATTAAAAAATCAAGCATTTATTTTGCCTTTTCTATATGAACTGTACAACACTTCCAATAGTAACTAAACAGTTGTGTATATTTCTACATGACCAAAAATTATAGAATATCACCACTTCACAACCACTAGGAAATAATTAGATCAGAGCTATTGTTGAATAGTACACAAAAACACACAACAATAATAATGAACACCACTCAACAAGACACCATTACATGTAGACATAAACACAGCTGTAAGACTATCCAAGGTATGAAATGTTACCAAGGTTATTTGTACAGTGCTGCCAATGTAAGCAAATGGCAATAAGTTTGAAAACTTAATTGTCAGACCTAATACCATGATAGCTCTGACAGTCATTCGGAAAAGAGTTCCAAAATTGCACTGAAAGATATATTAGGCACTGGCATCAGCACATAACTTCCCAAGGGGAGTTCTTTGAAGGTGATAGTAGTGATGTTCGGCAATGAGGTAAGTAGCACTTTTTCTAAGATGAATCATGAACTTAATTGTCAGACCTCTTGTTTTACACTATTCATGACAAGTTTTTATTCATTTAAAATTGGAATTCTGCCCCTCTCCCTTCCTGCTAGGCCTTGCTCATACTGGCCAAGATACTTTTCAGTAAGAAGGCACCCCTCAAAGAGCTCACTACAGCCTCTGCCACCCTCAGAGGAGTGGCAGTGAGTCCAAGAAAATGCCTTGTTTCCTGCAGAAGCTCATTTGTAAGGTTTCCACTTTGAACTAGATCTTAGTCCATTTTGCATTACTATAAAGGAAAATATCTGAGGCTGGATAAACATGATATTTGGAGAGGCCAAACAGCCAAACCATATCAATCTACTAAAAGGCAACCATGGGGGAAAAATGATGCTAATTAAAAAGAAAATTTTACATCAGTATTTTTAACAAAAAGGGAAGAGAGTGATGTCAGCAAGATGATAGAATAAGAGTGGTCAAGCATCACTGTCCATCCCCCCACAACAGAAATCCAACTAGCAACTATCCACAGGCAAGAATATCACCCTGAATATCCTTGAACTCAAGAATGAGGCTAAGACACCCCTTTGGACTGCAAAGCACAGAAAAGCCACAATTAAACAGCAACAAGAACTTTGACCACACAACTCTGCTCCAAGCTGGCACAGCACCACACAGAGAATTCCCTGAACCCATAGTTTCTACACTGGGAACCCATAGTTAGCTGGAAGCAAACATTCAGCTTCCCCACCATTACGGGACCCATGCAGGGCAAGACTCCTGTTTTGTCCCACAGGAACCACTGTACATACTGGGAGGATTAGACCACCTGGGTTCAGTTAGAAATAAGAGTGGAGCTCACAATGACCAACACACACATCTTGATGATTCCTCTACTTTCCTGCCAACATAGGTACCACACCATGGAAACTAGCCCAAAGCATCATGCTCTAGGAAACATGGCCTATGGGTCTTCTGGGCTCAAATCCCTAGCTGGCTTCCCTGGGTACTCTCCCACACAGACTAGGTGCTTTCATTAATTTTTTCCCAAATCAAGAGGCAACTGTATGTCAACAATTACCAATGGAGGGAGCATCTAGAACTGCCCGAAACTAGTGGCGAAGAGGTGATCTTACTAAGTTTCAGTGCTTACATTTAGTCTTCCCCAAATTATAAAGCAACTGCAAGTCAGTGTTAGCCATGAAGGGAGGCTAACTCCTAGCAAAGGAGTGGCAATCCAATTAAGTAACGATGCTCACATTCAGACTTCTCCAGACTTAGATGAAACTGTAAATCAGTGATTACCTATGGGTAGAGCATCATGCCTGCTGATGCCCAGTGGTGAAGAGGTATACATCTAAGTATTGGTGCCTTTACTATGTTTTTCCCAAGCCAAGGGAAAACTGCAGGTCAGCAATTAACCACAGAAGGGGTATCTGGGCCTGCCCAACATCAACTATAGAACACTGACTCTACCAAACCTCAGTGTTCTGCTTAAGCCTAAGCTAGTCCATGAAGCAAGCCCAAATTGATATATATCTGTGGAGAATAGCCTCTGGCACTTCCCACCCTGTGTGGCCAAAGCAGCAACTCAAGAGACCTCACACAGCCTAGAATAAACACAGCTATACCCAAGTATGGATTCCAAACAATAGTATTGTCCAGCCAGAGAAGATAACTTTCAACTGATTGGAGATAATTGAAAAATCCTAGCAAGCAGCCTAACCTGATGGCAGAGTGCAACCAGTTGGCTCTCATCACAAAGCACAGCCAGCAAGACCATTCAACCTCAAAGCACAAGTTCAACTAGAGAATCCTATACCATGGTCTGGCTATCTGGTGCTGCTACCAGCCAGTGAACCCATAATCCCTGTTTCTCTTCCAAATGAATAGAAAAACTAAGTGTTTAAAAGAAAAAAAATAGGTGGAGCAATAGCATTGGGGTCTTTCTCTAAGACTTAAGTAACCAAAATTAAGGTATAACCTTGCTCCTTCCATTAAATATTTAGACATTATAAAAGTATCCACAACCATTTAAATTTGTCAGCTTAAGCAGAAAATCCATAAGTAGCATCTGACTACTATTCCTAACAAAGTCATCAACAACTCCCAATAATATATTTCTGAAATCACATAGAAAAATAAAGAAAAATTAAAATGTCAAGAAGTAGGATTCATAAAAAATATATAATCAGAATTAACAAAGAATTTTCACATGCCACAAGGCACAGACACAGACAAAATCTAAAGTAAATAGAAGGATGACTTTGATATTCCCTTATTATGCCCCTGGTTAAAATTATAAACAAAAAAACTATAGGTAACAATCCTTATACTGGGCCTGCACTTCTTTTGAGGCACCCAGAACACTACTCCACCTCATTTTTCTCCATTCAGTCACACATCTATTTCCCTGTCCATTAAGAAACTAAAAAAAAAAAAAAAATTCTCAAAACATGTAAGTATTAGGGGTAGGAAATATTATACCCTGAAATATAAAGTTCCCTCAAGTAAAAATATATAAAAGTCCTGTTAAACATATCAGCTCTGTCAATTAAGTTCATGAACTTTCCACCATGCACTTTCATTGGCAGCACTGTACAAACAACTCGGTAAGGTTTCATAACCTTAGCATATCAGTGTCTCAGAGCTATGTTCATGTGAACATGCGGCAACATCTTGCTGAGTGGCATACATTATTGTTGTTGTGTGTGTTTTTGTGCCATTACAAGAATGTCAGAGCTTGAATTAGAGCAATAAACAAACATTAAATTTTTTGTTGTACCTGGTAAGCATGTGAGTGACATCAGGAACATGTTTACAGGGATAATGCCATGAATAAAATGGCAGTACACAAAATATTTTTCTGAAAGGAGAGAAAGCATCACTGATAAAGAGAAGTCAGGAAGGTCAGTAATGATCAAAAGTGACAAAATCATTGAAAATAATTCATCAAATTGTGCATCAAAATCATCACCTGACTGTGAGAAGCATAGCAGACCAAGTAAATATCATGGCTCTTACATCACAGCAATGCACCAAATCACATGGATGGTGAGAGAGTTTTTAGCCAGTAAACAAATAACTTTGTTGGAACACCCTCCCTACTCACCTGATCTGGCCCCGAAGACTTTTTCTTTACACAAAGATAAAGGAAATATAGAAAGGAAGATATTTTGATGATATTCAGGACATCAAGGATAATACAATGACAGCTCTGATGGCCATTCCAGAAAAGGAGTTCCAAAGGGTAGACGAGGTGCTAGTGTGGGAGTATAGCTTCCCATGGGGAGTACTTTGAAGGTGACTGTAGGGAGGTACGTAGCATTTTTTTCCATGATGAGTTCACAAACTTAATTGTCAGACTTCATATGGATTAGCAATTACTATTTTACAGGTATTCCTTTCATTCAGACAGGCAATAAAATTCTATTAAATTTTCTTCAATCATGAGAAAAGTAAAAAGATGGCATATTACTTGTAAATTTAATAGAGTTTTTTTAAGCTTTACAATAAAAAATGTAATTATTTCTTTAAAAAAAATTGATTATTTCTATTCACCTATAGAATGTACCTAATTAAATCCTTTAGACTTTTAACCAAGTTAACTGATTCTGAACCAAAAACTAAAAGGAGAAACATATCATATGAAAAAAAAGAAATACTGCTATTCATTTATAAGCATGTCTACTAACCCATGAAATATTATCTCGTATCCCTGTTATTGGTGGCACTCCCCATTGCTGATTCAGCCATAAACAGAAGCTGTCTTTACTTCAAGACCACTTTGAATGTTTCCATCTTTAATTTTACTCTGTAGGAAATGAATTTAGTCACTCATATGTTATTTTCTATGTTTATTTGCCTGATACATCCTTGTCCATTCTTTCATTTTTAATCATTACATGTCTTTGGTCTTTGGGTACCTCCTGTAAGTAGGATTTTTTTTTTTAATTCTAAACAAAAAGTCTTTGCCTGTCACAAGGGAGTTTAAGTCATTTACATTTATTCTATAAATATAAGTTAATTTTCTTATCCATTTTCCATTTTCAATTAATTCAAGTTTGTATCATAGCAAAAATGGCCTTTTCCTGAAACACTTTGAATGTGGTCCAAGGCTACAACCAATGATGTATGGGCTTCAAATTTTTCATGCTTCACAAAAATTACAAAAACTAAACTCCCGGGCGGCGCCTGTGGCTCAAGGAGTAGGGCGCCGGTCCCGTATGCTGGAGGTGGCGGGTTCAAACCCAGCCCCGGCCCAAAACCACACAAAAAAAAAAAACTAAACTCCATAAATATTAGAATAACTGTCAGAGAAATTACAAAAACTAAACTCCATAAATAATTAGAATCATTCTGTCAGAATGAAGATCCATAATCCATGTAGCACGTATAAGTGTCTTTACTCACAAATCCTGTGCTGGCAATTTTCTAGGATATCAGACACAACATCATAAAAAGCCAAAGGGTGACTGTTCTTTATGTAGGAAAAGACTGTCCAAAATCAGCTGCTTACCCCTCAAACTATAAAATTGATGCAAACTAATATTCTATGCTTTATTACTGTATCCTTTCTTGTAAACCTCACTGAAGTAAAGTCTGACTCCATCATCTGACGTTTCATTAGTTAAAGCTTCTAAATTTCACTTCTGCCTGTTCCCCTTATGCCTACATTTGGGCAAGTTGATAGGTGCTCCTTGCTTTGTCACGAGATGCAAATTCAAACCATGCAAGCCCTTGCCAACATGTGGAAACTCTAACCTTGGCCTTAGCTTCTAGTCACAATAAAAAATTCAAACCTAGGTGCAGGTGAAGTTTACTAAGTGTAGAGTATAAGGGTTTGAACACAATAATTAAGAAAATGCCATGAAGGCTATGTTAACAAGTTCGGTGAAAATATTTCAGACTGTATATGGAACCAGCACATTGTACTTCATGATTGCATTATTGTACACAGCTATGATTTAATAAAAAAAAAATTCAAACCTATCTCATTTTTTGGTGTTTTTATGACATCTCCAGACCTCTTGGAAAGCCTTCCCTGTTCTGCACAGAAATCTTCATTATGTCATAATAAACCTTTTCATATTCTCTTGGAGGGGGGTGTGCATGTGCATGTGCTTGTACATGTGTTTATGCACACATGCATGTATGTACGTGTTGTGATTAGTCTTATCATCTAGAACAAATTTTAGACAGAGAGCCATTCCCTCTTCTTTTGGAGGTAAAAATTGTGAGCCATTACTTCAATTTCCATACACAGGTAGCTAGTCTGTGCTATCTAGAGGTTGAATCAAAAGCCAGACACTAGTATATAATTTCTTGGTAGCTACTGGCTGACAAATATGCCTTAATAAAGCCCTGTAACACTGGGAAAGTCTGAGGATACAATCAAAATCCCCAGAAGAGACAAAAGTAAAGAAAATGCAGTCTACATAGCGAAAGGCAAAAAACAAATGAAATAGAAAGATTAAAACAACAAACAAAATAAAATGAAATGTCTAAGATCAAATGTATCATATTTGGACAATAAACACAAATGGTTTGAATTCCCCTTTTAAACACAGATGTTAGAAAAGAAAACAAAATCTTAATAAACCTATTAAATGATAAACACACACAAAGTATATATAAGGATCAAACAGACAAATGTAATGCACCCCCAACTGTGTGTGCAGGCAAGATTTGGCCCTATTCATGTAATGCACCCCCAACTGTGTGTGCAGGCAAGATTTGGCCCTATTCATGTTTTCCCATGGGACTAAGAGATCAGAGAACCAGGACCCAGATATTAGTAATGCTCTAAGAATTAAACTGGCTAAGATCATTTGACTTTAGTTTCCATGCCTTTCTGTGGAGATGAAAATTGTGTTGGAGTTGAGTTCCACATTTATTGACTTGTAATTTGAAAAGATACAAAGTGTAACTTCAATTCTTTTAATTTTGTTGAGGTTTGATTTGTGTCCTAGGATATGATCTACTTTGGAATATGTTCGATGGGCTGATGAGAAAAACAAATATTCCTTAGCTTTGGGGTGCTATGTTCTGTATATGTCTATTAAGCTCAATTGCTCTAGGGTCACATATAAGTCCCTTGATTTTTGTTTAGTTTCTGTTTGGAGATTCTGTCCAGTTCTGTCAGAAGGGTGTTAACACTTATTGTGGTGTTAGAGGACATCATACTGCTCAACAATTAAGGTCTGTTTCATAAATATGAGAGCATTTAAGTTGGGTGCATAAATACTTAGAATTCAAATGTTCTCTTGTTGTATTGTTCCCTTGACCAGTATGAAGTGACCATCTTTGTCTTTCTTAACTTTAATTGCTTTAAATCCACTTGTATCTGAAAATAAGATTGTGACTCTCCTTTCTTCTGAACTCCATGTGCCTGAAATATTGTTTTACAACCCTTCATCCTGAGTTTTGTTTTATCATTCAAGGTTAGGTGTGTTTCCTGCAGACAATATATGGATGGCTTGTGCTTTTTTATCTAATCATCCAACCTGTGCTTCTTTGGTAGGGAATTCAAGCCATTTATATACTTTGGGAGAATTTATACATATGGTGAAATTCTATTCACCTTATTTTGTGAAAATCCATTGTTTATATTTACTTATTATTAAATAATAGCTGTGTACATTAATGCAATCATGGGGCGCCATACACTGGTTTTATATAACATTTGACATATTTTCATCACACTGGTTAAAATAGCCTTCCTGGCATTTTCTTAGTTATTGTGTTAAGACTTTTATATTCTACATTTAGTAAGTTTCACATGTACCCTTGTAAGATGCACCATAGGTGTGGTTGCACAATTATCCTCCCTCGCCCATGCTCCCCCCTCTCTCCTCTCCTCCCTTCCCTTTCCCCTTTCCCCATATTCCTAGGCTATAATTGGGTTAGTTTCATAGTAGGGCTGAGTACATTGGATAATTTTTCTTCCATTCTTGAGATACTTTACTAAGAAGAATATGTTCCAGCTCCATCCATGTAAACATGAAAGAAGTAAAGTCTCCATCTTTCCTTAAGTCTGCATAATATTCCATGATGTACATATATCAAAATCATTAATCCATTCGTGGATCAATGGGCACTTGGGCTTCTTCCATGATTTAGCAATTATGAAGTGGGCTTCAATAAACATTCTATTACAAATATCTTTGTTATAATGTGATTTTTGGTCTTCTGGGTATATACCTAGTAGAGGAATTGTAGGATAGAATGGCAGGTCTATTTTTAGATCTCTAAGTGTTCTCCATATCTCTTTCCAAAAGGAATGTATTAATTTGCATTCCCACCAGCAGTACAAGTGTTCCCTTTCTCCACATCCACGCCAACATCTCTGGTCCTGGGATTTTGTGATATGGGCTAATCTTACTGGAGTTAGATGATATCTCAAAGTACTTTTAATCTGCATTTCTCTGATGATTAAGGATGATGAACATTTTTTCATATGTCTGTAGCCCATGCGCCTCTCTTCTTCAGAGAAGTTACTCTTCAAGTGCCTTGCCCAGCCTGAGATGGGATCACTTGTTCTTTTCTTGCTAATACGTTTTAGTTCTCTGTGGATTCTGGTTATTAAACCTTTGTCAGAGACATAACCTGCAAATATCTTCTCCCATTCGAGGGCTGTCTGTTTACTTTACTTGCTGTGTTCATGGCTGTGCAGAAGATTTTTAGTTTGATCAGGTCCCGGTATTGTATTTTTGATGCTGCTTCAATTGCCCAGGGGGTCCTCCTCATAAAATATTTGCCCAGGTCGATTTCTTCAAGAGTTTTCCCTGCATTTTCTTCTAGTATTTTTATAGTTTTGTGTCTTAAGTTTAAATATTTAATCCAGTGAGAGTCAATATTAGTTAATGGTGAAAGGTGTGGGTCCAGTTTCAGTCTTCTACAGGTCACCAGCCAGTTGACCCAGCACCATTTGTTAAATATGGAATCTTTTCCCCACTGAATGTTTTTAATTGGCTTATCAAAGATCAAATAACGGTAAGTACCTGGGTTCATCTCTTGGTTCTCTGTTCCATACATCTACCTCTCTGTTTTTGTGCCAGTACCATACTGTTTTGATCACTATCGATTTATAGTATAGTCTGAGGTCCGGTAGCGTGATTCCTCCTGCTTTGTTTTTATTTCTGAGTAATGTTTTGGCTATTCAAAGTTTTTTTCTGATTCTATATAAAATGAAGTATTATTTTTTCAAGATCTTTAAAGTATGACAGTGGGTCTTTAATAGGGATTGCATTAAAATTGTATATTGGAGACAATGGGTGACCTTGCCTGGTTCCTAATCTGAGTGGAAATGATTTCAATTTAACTCCATTCAATAGGATATTGGCTCTGGGTTTGCTGTAGATGGCCTCTATCAGTTTGAGAAATGTCCCTTCTATAGACCAATTTTCTTAAGTGTTCTGATCATGAAGTTATGCTGGATATTATCAAAAGCTTTTTCTACATCAATTGAGAGAATCATATGGTCTTTGTTTTTTAATTTGTTTATGTGCTGAATTATATTTATAGATTTACATATATTGAACCAGCCTTGAGACCCTGGGATAAAACCGACTTGGTCATGATGTATAATTTGTTTGATGTGTTGCTGGATTCTGTTTGTTAGGATCATGTTGAATATTTTTGCATCTGTATTCATTAGTGATATTGGTCTATAATTTTCTTTTCTTGTGGGGTCTTTTCCTGGTTTGGGGATCAGGGTGATGTTTGCCTCATAGAATGTGTTGGGTAGTATTCCTTCTTTCTCTATATTTTCGAACAGGTTGAGTAATATAGGTACTAGTTCCTCTTTAAAGGTTTGGTAGAATTATGACATGAAGCCATCTAGTTCTGGGCTTTCCTTTTAAGGGAGATTTTGTATGGTTGATGCTATTTCAGAACTTGATATAGGTCTGTTCAACATTTCCACTTGATTCTGGCTAAGTCTTGGAAGGTGACGTGCTTCCAAGTATTGGTCAATTTACTTCAGATTTTCATATTTCTGAGAATAAAGTTTCTTGTAATATTCATTAAGGATTTTTTGAATTTCTGAGGAGTCTGTTGTTATTTCGTCTTTGTCATTTCTGATTGATGAGATTAGAGATTTTACTCTTTTTTTTCCTGGTTAGGTTAGTCAAAGGTTTATCTATTTTATTGACCTTTTCAAAAAACCAACTTTATGATTTATTGATCTGTTGTATAATTCTTTTGTTTTCAATTTCATTTAATTCTGCTCTAATTTTGGTTATTTCTTTTCTTCTGCTGGGTTTGGCGTTGGAATGTTCTTCCTTTTCCAGTTACTTGAGATGTCCCATAAGTTGTTAACTTCCTCTCTTTCCGTTCTCTTGAGGAAGGCTAGCAGTGCTATAAATTTCCCCCTTAGGACTGCCGTTGTGGTATCCCTGAGGTTCTGATTATTCATGTCTTCACTGTCATTTTTTCCTAAATATTTGGTAATTTCCTTCTTAATCTCATCTATGACCCAGCTATCATTCAACACAAGGTTATTTAACTTCCACGTTTTTGTATGAGTATCGACATTCCTGTTGTTACTGAGTTCAACTTTTATTCCATAGTGGTCTGCAAAGATGTAAGAAATAATTTCTATTCCTTTAAATTTACTGAGGTTAGACTTGTGACCTAAGATGTGATGAATTTTGGAGTATGTTTCATGGGCTGATGAGAAGAATGTATATTCAGTTGTGTTGGGATGAAATGTTCTGTAGATATCTGTTAAATTCAAATGGTGAATGGTTAAGTTTAAATCTAAAATTTCTTTGCTCAGCTTCTTTTTGGAGGATATATCCAACACTGCCAAAGGAGTGCCAAAATCTCCAACTATTATGGAGCTGGAGGAAATCAAGTTGCTCATGTCTGTTAGAGTTTCTCTCATAAATTGATGCATATTCTGGTTGGGTGCATAAATATTAATAATTGAAATCTCATCATATTGAGTATTACCTTTAACATATATGAAGTGACCATTCTTATCCTTTGTTAATTTTATTGGTTGAAAGCGTATTTTATCTGCAAATAGAATTGCAACATCTGCTTTTTTCTGGTTTCCATTTGCCTGAAATATAGATGACCATCCCTTCACCATGAGTCTATATTTATCCTTTAAGGTAAGATGAGATTCTTGTATGCAGCAGATGTCTGGCCTGAGTTATTGTATACAGTCAGCCAACCTGTGCCTCTTTAGAGGACAATTTAAGCCATTCACATTAATGGAGAATATTAATAAGCCTGGTAGAATTTTGGGTATCAAGTTTTTCAAAAGTCCAGTGGACATTAGTAATCCTTTCACCACTGTGGAAGTTGAAGTTTGATCAAAAGTTTCTGAGTGAATTTACATTTCTGGTAGAATATAGTGCTGGTCATGGGGGATAGGTCTGAGAATATCCTGGAAAGCTGGTTTAGTGATGGCATATTTCTTCAACATGTGAACGTCATTAAAGTATTTAATTTCTCCATCATAATGAAACTCAGTTTAGCTGGATACAGGATCCTGGGTTGAAAGTTATTTTGTTTTAGGAGATTAAAAGTCAATGACCACCCTATTCTGGCTTGAAAGGTTTCAGCAGAGAGATCTGCAGTCATTCTAATATTCTTCCCTTTGTAGGTTACAGTTTTCTTGCATCTGGCTATTTTCAGAATTTTCTCCTTCATTTTTCTGGTTTCCATTTGCCTGAAATATAGATGACCATCCCTTCACCATGAGTCTATATCAATATTAACTTTAGTGAAGTTAATTATGATGTGCCTAGGGGATGTCTTATTTGGGTTAAGTGGTGCTTGGGTTCTGAAACTGTCTGCTATCTAAATTTCTGAACTCTTAGCATGTGGAAAATTCTCTTTCATAATTTCATGGAGAAGAGCCTCTGTGGCTTGCAAAGCCACTTCATCGCTTTCAGGCATTCCAATGAGGCAAATATTAGTCTTCTTCTAATTATCCCAGATCTCTCTCAGAGAATGATCCATTTTTGCTCTCCATTTCTCATCCCCTTTGAGAGTTTGGGAGCATTCAAAATCTTTGTCTTCAATGTCAGAAATCCTTTCTTCTGCTTGCCCCACTCTGTTACTGAAGGATTCTACTGTATTTTTCAGATCTTTGAGAGCTGCAAATTCTTGTCTCAATGTGTCTAAATCTTTGGTGATTTTGTCTTTAAATTCTTGAGACAACTTTTGAATTTCTCCTGGAATTTCTAATTCCAACTTTTCCTCCATTCTATTAATCTTGTTTGCAATCCAAATTCTGAATTCGATTTCTGACATCTCAGGCATCTGTTTATGAATGGGATCTTCAGTTGCATCTGCCATATCTTTCCTTGGTTGATCTACTCTGGTTATTCATGCTACCAGAGTTGTCTGCTTATTCCACCCAGTGATCATTTTACACCGTTTGACTAGATGAGCAGATAGAGAAGTTGGGTTGGGGCTCCAGGAGTAGTGATTAACCAGCCCTTTGCCCAAAAGCTGGGACTGGTGTCTGTACCTTTTCCCCTAGAGCTTTGCCAAGGATCTGTACAGTGCTACAGCCTGAGAAACTAGGGACCTGCTTGGTGTGGTGGGGCCAAGTGGCTCTGTCTTGTTTTCAGCTGGTCTCTGTCCCACCCTAGTGAATCAGTTACTCTGGGTTAAAGTCTCAGCTGTGGAGAAATACCATCAATTAAGTCACCCTGCACCCCACAGGCAACAATTGGAAAAGGAAAATCAAACCTTCCCACAACCACATACCCAAGGTACCACTTGGATTGTCCTCGGGCAATTGGCCCAATTCAAGAGGTCCAAATCAATTGTCTCAGTCAGCACCTGTCTCAGATGGGAGAGTTCAAAAAGTTTCTGGCAACTAAATCACAGGGGTCTGCTGACAACTCAAATATGACTAACTCTGGTGCTCTGTGAGGTGAGGTGAGGTGGACCCACCCAGCAAATAGATTAGTCTGGAAAATTTGATGCCTCCTTTCCCACCTTACACCTCTGTCACACCCAGTCACTGATAACCTCACAGGGCTGTGACCCAGTTGCCTCCAATGAGCACATACTCCAAGAGTTTGCACCTGCCTGAATCACAGGTAAATCTATGTCACCTCAGCCAGGCTGAAAATTATATTTTCTCCTTTTAAGGTAGCTGTCTTTTCTCTGACCACTTTTAAGAATTACTTTTTCTAGTTGATTTTCAGCAATTTTGATATGCTATCCTTTGATGTGGTTTCTTTTGTGTTTATGTGGCTTTAATATATAAATTAATGTCTTTCAACTCTTTTGGAAAATCCCCATCCAATACCTCCTCACATAGCGCTTCCTTCCCATTCTCTCCTTAACTTCTTTCTAGGACTCTAATGACATATAGATTCATATGTCTCTTATACTCTTTTCTGTAGCTTCTGTTCTTTTAGTTCCGTTTTTCAGTCTGAATATTTTCTACTAAATTAGCCCCTAAGTATTCTCATTCTTCATTTTACTCAAGGACTGCTGAAATGACAGAAAGGTCTACAGTTCCACTCCTCTGTTTAAACAAAACCATCAATTGAGTTCCTCACTTTGTGTATTTATTTTTAGTTCTGAAATCTTCATTTGAATTTTTTTTAAATTCACTACTCTATTAAATTCATCTCATTCTTCACTCTACAACATATTAATCACAATTATCTTCAAGTCTAAGAAGTTAAATTTTTTGTTCAACTAGGGGATCTAATGTCTTCTGGGATTGTAAGTGAATGCTGGACATTTTAAGGAAAAATGTATAAACTCTGAATGATGTTATCTTCCTTCAAGAGGGTCTACTGGTCTTCTGTTTTACAGTCAAAGGGGGCAAAACATCTTGGGTCAATCAGGAAGAGAAATTTTGAAGTTGAGTTTAAATCTTTGTGAATCCAACATATTTCCTATTTGTTCTTATTTCCCAAAATTTAAGGAGTTTACTAGGGCCTTTGCCTCATTTTCTGTCTCCCTACTAGCAGCTTGAGACTGCCAAATCTAGCCTACATTTTAAGCCTTAACTCTGTGTTTGTATTCTTGGCTCCCTACATAACATAGCTTAGAAATCAACAATACTCCCAAAGGGGAAATCAACACAGAATGCCAAGATTTCTTTTCTATGATCCCCTTTAATCATACTTTTGGTTCCTGAATTATTGATTAAATTTCAATTTTTGTTTTCCTATTCCCATGAGACTGTCAAAAGATTTTACCAGTCATTTCTGCTTAGCATCTTAGTCATTCTTCCTATGCCTCTTACAAATCAAAGATGCCCTGATGGAAAAAGTTCCAGGTTAACATCAGTGTATTTCTTTCTCTTCAAAATCTTTATTACTAAATTTTATCTCATCTGGTTGCTTTTTCCTGCTTTCAGCTATTTAGAAATCATATGATTTACCTGGCTTCTATAGTTGTTCTCAACAGGATATTTGGTCTGATACAACCTGATACAAACAGAAGTCTTCACTATTATTTTAAGATACTTACCTATGAAACTGAATAGTATTAAATGAGAAGGAAAAATTATCATGTAATAATGAAATCCAATGTCAATAATGGGAATATATTTTGTAAATTATGAAAAGTAACTCCTCCACTCTTCAGGCTATCAGTTAAACCTTTATATTTTACTGAAAATTAACTATGAAGTCTGAAACACTTGAGAGACTTTATAACATGTTCAAGAAGGAAAGATCATACGCTTTTCAAAGACATTAAAAAAGCAAATGAATAATAATGCATCCAAATAGCCTAATACGAAAAAGTGAAAGAACTAAAAACCCAAATAAACATTTGATGAAAATTCAAGTAAGACATTATCCCTGAAAACAATATTTTTTTAAGTGGAGATTTCAGATCATTAAAATAAATGTTGAGATTGGCCATGTGTGATTTTTTGACATGAAAAAAAATTATGGGTATTTCAAAGTTTATGTCTTTCCCTAAGACTGCCATTTCTAGCTAGTCAATCCTCATGTTCCCTACTGATAGTGTAATGGTGGAAGACATTTAATATAAGAGCAGCAAATGCCAGCAATATCTCTACAGGTCACTATAATTTTAACAGGTATAGTTAGAAATGCTATTCTCACTCCAAATTACAACTTCACTATATTTTTAAAGAAAGAATATAATTTTACTTTTTTAACTAAAAAACATTTCTATTAAAAATGCATATACATCAAAACATGTAACTTCATAACATATATGACAATAGAATTTTTGCTACTATTAGCTTATATACATTAAAATCTCTCTGGGTCTAGGCATTTAATCAACAAATAAAAAAATGCTATTTCTAACTTCAAAGAACCTACAATAATGGTTTCCAAAGTTTCCTCCAGTGACACTTGGAGACTCCATGATATCCTTTCAGAGAATGCTCAAAATCAAAATTATTTTAATATTAAGACTTTGGCCTATTTGACTTATTCTTTCATAAACACGTATTTCTGTATTTTGAATATTTGTCAGTTTCAATTTCAAATACAGTAAGTATCATTAGATATAACCCATATAAAAGTTCTTTTGGGTCCTCAATAGTGTTAAGAGCCAAAAAGTTTGAGAATCAGTTCCCCATAACCTGAAAGATAAATTTAGAAAGAAAATGATAAAACAAAGACATATTGCTATGTATGCAGAGCAATTTTTGAAAATCTTACACAATATAAAAATTGCAAAAATATGTTACATGTTGTATCAGTAAATCCTGTGTCCAACCATACCAATCAAATATAGTAAAAGTCAAAAAGCAAAGTTCTCCATAATTAAAATTCCTGTCCTCACAGGACTAAAGATTTTTATGTTATTGATGTGATCTTCTGTCACTTTTAGCTCTTTTCAGTGTGAATCATGATGGTAGAAGAAATATACTGCACAAGTGCCCCAGAACATATTCCTAATTCTTTTATTCCCTTTGCTCCCTAGATAACTTAAACTTCAATCAATACAAGGAAATTTTCCCCAGAATAAAATAAATTTTATCTCAGACATAGAACTAAAATGACATTTCAAGTATTATCTTTTATTTTTGTTTCACTTTACAACTAGTGTGAATCTAGTTGATCATTCATAAAGAAAATACACACTTTTTAATAAAGAAATAATAAGTAAGGTTCTGTGTTTGTAACATACCCTCATTAGACTCCTTACCCAAAGAATGTCTTCACCTAAGAATATACAGGGAATTCTAGTCCTTTGTTATTATTATTATTATAATTTGGAGCTCTCATAATATACTTCTCTTGAAAACGTGCATGAAAGAAAAAAATCACCACTAGGTAGCTAATGATATTTAAGGAAAAAATAATTTCTTGATAAGTCCCCAAGAGCCCACCTGATTTCTAAATAAAAATATTAGTTTCAAAACACTGTTCTACAGTATTATGGCAAGAGTAACTATATTATACAATAGTTTTCACTGATTTCAGTGTTTTAAGTATGTACAAGTGGTTGGCATTTGTGGTAGCCCTGAACGTTAATAAACAAAGCATGTCAGTGGAGAAAAGAGACACAGGTGTGCAAAGATAAATGTGCACAATAAATATCTTCCCATCATTTACACCAAGGATGTTACAATAAATATAATTAATCTGCCCTTTAAAAAGTGGTTCCTACCACTGAAGGACAAAGATAGTATTTTAAAGATAATAATTCAATGTTAAAATTACATACTTTAAGACTATAAGTATGTTTTTCTTTCATTTAAATCAAACTGATTTTATATAGATATGATTTTAAAATCTTCAATTTGGAATTTAACATCATATAAGGTATAGACCTATTTGAAGTCTATTAGATAAACATATGGAAATCTTAAAATATATTATATTTACAATACAGAAGCGTCATTAGTAATAATCATGCTTGTTACATATTATGTTTCTACTAAAGTCTTTCAAAATATTGTAGAATTAATCCCTAACAATAAAAATTTTTTAAAAAATTTTGTAGAATTAAATTCAAATAATCTGAATAAA
Source organism: Nycticebus coucang (assembly GCF_027406575.1). NCBI lineage: Eukaryota > Metazoa > Chordata > Mammalia > Primates > Lorisidae > Nycticebus > Nycticebus coucang. The sequence continues at coordinate 26,395,197 of NC_069780.1, forward strand.
AATTTATAATCAACCTATGCCTAATTTATAATTTAATTCTATCCTAGCTTTTTCAGATGTGCACAATAGTTATATAAAATATATTTAAATAATTTTTTTGCTCTAAAATAATTTTTGCATAAACTATAAATTTATAAATAAATATTCATCTACATGGTCAGCTTATTGATTAAAAAATTAATATATCACCATTACTATGTAGTTAAATATTTTTCTTACACTGAAATAGGTAACTGTGGATATGTGTCCTGCATAGGATGACTTTGCATGTCCTCCAGGTAGCCCCAGAGGGCAGTGTTGGCAGTAATGATCCATCTGTTCACCACTGGCAACTAGAAAACTTCTAATGAAGACAGATGTGGGTCACCCTGTACAAGCAGGCTACAGGATGTTAATGAATCTACCTAATGGTCACTACTTGCCACTCTTGACTGATTGATGGCCTAAAGGTTTAATTTAAAAACCGAAAAGGAGTATTTCAGGTACCCATTAGTCTTACCAAGACACCGCCTTCACTTTCTCTTACATATTTACCTTTACTACTTGTCTTTATCAATTCTTAGAAAATATTACTATTATTTATTAGACTCAATCTTTAAAAATAATCTTAATACTTTTGAGATATTAATTCCTCCTAAACTTCTCTGCTGACTCACAAGATAATATGATATGATATTATCATAATATGATACAGCAATACTATATAAGAAACACAAAGGTAATATCTTCCTGTCATAAAATTCTTTAGGCACATTTATATGTAATTTTATAATTAATATCAATTTCTCTAAAATGTTTCTTTTAAAATATTATTAAATATCAATAGCTTTTTTGGAAAACAAAGTTATTTTACTCCGGATTCCTACTGAACCCAATTTATGAAATATTTATATATTTATAAAAAATTTAGAGAACTGGTTACTTTATTTCCTGAAAGATTCTGTGGGTAATGCCCACATCTTTAGGAATAATTTATGTAGTTGTTTTTCATAATAAAGTAAGTATCATATTATACCTAAGCTCTTTAAAAAAATCTAATGTTGTTGAAATAGATTCTTAGGAAAATTGGTATATAAAAAAGTAAATACAATACATGCAATCTAAAAGTAAAAACTTACAAAGAACGTATGCACATTTCATGTACAAATAAAACTATCAGAAATATAATTTAATGTATAATAATTTTAATTAAGTTAGAAAAAGTTTCCACAGTTTGTAAACATTATTGTTAAAAATTTCACTTTCTATAAAGATTTAAGATAACCTGTTGTCACCTCAGTCCACAAATGGACTAGCAATAAATTGCTATTGCTGAAACTTATAGCAATTCAGTTTCTAGACTAGAGTAGACTAACATGAATGAACTATGTTGAGATTACCTGGCTATAATTAACAGTCACAACTCGCATGAACACATGCACACAACATACACACACACACACACACACACACACACACACACACACACACACATATATATATACATATACTACCCTAATAACTATTTTTAGAAATAAGAGATGTTCCTTTAGGAGAATAAATCTAAAATATCGAATAGAAAACTCAATGTGAGTTTTTGAAAAGAAATAGAGAATAGGATCACTGAAATAATATTAAATCCAGCAAATTCAAAGTATAATTCTAAACACAGCACCAAAATAAGCATATTATAAAATGCAGAAAAATACTAGTTTTATCCATATGCAGGCTGTGATGTAGTAATCACAACTTCCATCATCAAAAACAATATACAAAGATAAATTACACATGGCTGCTTCTGTCATTCAAACCATCTTAGGATATCAACATAAGAAAAGATGATAAGGATTTTTTTTTCAAATAGCATTAATATCTTAAATGTAATAAGCACATTCACATGCATTTTTTTAATTTCTTGTACAATCCTGTAAAACAGTAATTAACAAAACTCCCATTTTTATAAATAAAAAAGCTCAAAGAAAGTAAGTTACTTCTTAACATCCACACTAAATAATAAAAGATGGAGCAAACTTTCACATCCATATTTTCTAACTCATAATCACCATGGTTGTCTTTATTCACACATTTCAAAGTTGGAAGTGAAGTCGACTTGATTTACACTATAACTGTACCTTATTATATAGCAACATTTCACTTACCTGGGTGCCATTTACTCAGCTGAATTATATATATGAAGCAGACAAAGATCAAAATATATCTCTAAGTATAATATCTCATGGGAAAAAATTATGATTTCATACTTTTTCATAGTCAAGTACACAGGCTCTTCATTCAACTCCTACTTGCTTATGTTATATTTCCAAACTTAACAATGCCTTAGTGCCCCATAAAATTTTTCCAAAAAATGAAACTAGAGGGCCTCTACTAAAAATCATCAATATAGTGGCAAGTTCAGTAAGTAATCTAATAGAGTGGGCTGTGAGTGGGGCAGGTACAGAAAGTGTAGAGAGGGCACAGTATCAGAATCAGCCAGCCAAGGCTTGAGAGATCAGAAAACAGGAATAGATTGGAGAGCAAACTAACCTGGCCAAAAGACTCTTTCTGGTCCAAAGCTACTTTAAATGGCCCACCTAGACTTGCCTTGACTCTTGCTCTGCAATATTTTCAACTGAAGTATGATCCATGAGCTGGCAAGAAGAACGCATGTATACTCAATAGTTTGGGGGCAGTATGTTCTCTGTTTAAGTCTAGTAGACCTAATTCTTCTAGGGTTGCTTTTAAGTCCCTTGTTGCTTTGTTTAGGTTTTCTTTAAAGGATTTGTACAGTTCTGTCAGTGGGGTGTTGAAGTCCCAAGCTATTATGGTATTATAGGATTATCATATGGTTCAGACTGGTTAGGGTTTGTTTTACAAATCTGGGAGCATTTAAGTTGGGCGCATATACATTTAGAATTTGATATTTTTTTTTGTTGTATTGATCCCTCGACCAGTATATAGTGACCATGTTTGTCTTTCTTTACTTTTGTTGTTTTAAATCTGCTTGTATCTGCAAATAAGATTGTGATGCTTTCTTTCTTCTGATTTCCGTTTGCCTGAAATACTGTTTTCCAACCCTTCGCCCTGAGTCTTGGTTTGTCCTTACACAGTATCTTCAAACTGCCTAATACCTGACACCACTGCTCCCTGTGCCACAACCCCTACCCTCTTAATAAAATAAGACATGAGCTTCATGGACTCTCAGTGATAAAATGTGACCACAAAATCAAAGGCTCACCAAGAATGAAGGTCTATCCTGATGTATTCCAGTTTAATTAAGATTAGATAAAAAGAAGGAAATCCCATCATACAACCTGTATGGACCTGAAGAACATTATGTTAAGTGAAAAAAAAATAGGCACAGAAACAAATACTGAATGATTGCACTTTTATGTGGACTCTAAAAATGTCAAATTCATATAACCAGAAAGTAGAATTGCATGGTTAGCAGAGGCAAGTGAGGAAAAGAGGGGATTTGGGAGACATTGGTCAAAGGATACAAAATTTCAGTTAGAAGAAATAAGTTCAAAAGATCTATTATGTAACATGAAAACCACAGTCAATAGTAATATATTACATACTTCAAGATTGTTAAGAGAATAGATTTTAAGTGTTTTAATAAGTATATGCAGTAGTGAATATGTTAGTTTCACTTAGCCATTCCACAATGTACACATATATACACCATAAAGATATATAATTTTGTCAAAATTAAAAAGAGAAATAAAAGAATTAATAAAAGTTAATGACCATGAGCTTGGCGCTTGTAGCTCAAGCGACTAAGGCTCCAGCCACATACACCAGAGCTAGTGGGTTCAAATCCAGCCTGGGCCTGCCAAACAACAGTGACAACTACAGCCAAAAAACAGCCAGGCTTTGTGGTGGGTGCCTGTAGTCCCAGCTACTTGGGAGGACAAGGCAAGAGAATTGCTTAAGCCCAGGAGTTGGAGGTTGCTGTGAGCTATGATACCACATTACTCTACCCAGGACGACAGCTTGAGACTGCCTCAAAAAAAAAAAAAAGTTAATGAGGATGAATTTTATCTTGGGAATTAATAACATTCTTTGAGATGAATGTCAACAGAAACCAAACTGCTCCATAATTCCCTTCTAAGGAACTCATTAAATTAATTTAGAGAAGAATCAGGACCCAAGAGTGAGAAAGAAAAGATCAGATATTCAAGTTTATTACTGCTATAGTTAACTTAGGGTAACAGACCACCTGGTAGATTTACAAACCGGAAAAGTATACTATTTTGGAGCTAATGATAGAAAACCATTAGTTTAGGGTATAGAAGAGCTATGGAAATTTTCATTTAGATTCTATAATGTCAAGACAGAATTGAAACCTTTAGTCTCCTAGGATAATTGTCTAATGATACACAGAAATTCCAAGTCATAAAAAGCTATATTATTTCAAGATAAATTTTAGACTATAAATTTAGGAGCATTTGAAGTCCCCAGAAACCTGCAAGGTTTCTAATTACTCAGGGAAAGGTATAGGATATATCATAGTACAGAGAGATTTCATGGATAGGAGGTTATACAAATATAAGTGCATATGTACCAGGTTATCAACAAGGGAGGATCATTCCAAATGATAAATGGAGTTGGAAACATTAGAAAAACAAGAAAAATATGTTTTTATTTAAAAAAAAAAAAAAAGGTGAGGTGCCAAATTCAGTGGATTGACATGTATAGTCTAGACTTCAAGACATAATGCCTATGTTCAAAACATATATCTAGCAAGGCATTAAAAAGGGCCCCACATTTTTACTATTCATAATCTCCATTCTGACACCTTCCCTAGCCATATATCTTTATTTTTACCACTCAATTATTGATCTTTCTAGATACTAAACCATTTCTTATTTATAATTTCACACTTTCCTATTTATAGTATAACTTCACTCCTCAGACACAATAATCAGCTTCAGCCTTTGAACTTTCCCTTCCCTCCTTATCTATATATCAGATGTCGCCATTGTCACTTTTATGCCTTTCCCTGCCTCTCAAAGCTGCTGCCCTCTACCACGTCCCCTCAGCTATAATAGTGAGATCAAAAAAGTGACTGCAGAAGTCAGAGGATCAATTGAATGATGTTCTTATGAGAGTCAGGTGTTCTGAGGGCTAATATAGGATGTTCACACAGAATTGGGGGCTCTAGATTAAAAGCCACAGGCATTAAAGGCAATAAAAATAACTATTAAGATTTATCAGTGGGTTTAGTTTTGAATATCAGTGAGTATTGACCCCTCCTCCTGACAGTAATCCCAAACTGACAACACATGCAAAACCAGAAGATATGGCCTTCTTTTTCCCTAATACATGGAAGTCATTGTCCATTGAATTTCCCTTCCAGATGCATGAAACAAGGAAAAATGAGAAATACAAGGTAATGAGGTTCTCTTGAGAAAACATGATCAATCTTTCTTCAAAAATTAAAAAAAAAAGAAAAGAAAAACTCTGAAGGAAGATCATCCTTCTGAGAATCCCAGAATACAGTCCTAGAAATAGATAGCTTTGATTTGGCTTTAGAGGATCTATTATTCTGACAAGGAATCAGAATTTATTTAAAACTAAAGATGTGGTTAATTTGCCTAGAGGCATGAATTGTGTTCATGAGTCAAGACTTCCTGCATCTTTGCCAGCAAGACCAGATTCTCTGTCTAGAGGTCAATAATTCCAGTCCTTGAAAATATTTCAATCTTGAGGATAGCTAGAAATGCTACAAATTCCTCCTGTGCATAACAATAAGATAAAGAAGGCCAAGCATGGGTCAAAGCTCAAGCTTTATAGACTTAGCACAGGAAGCAAAAAGAAGTTATTAATTAGTTCAGTCCAATATATAACAAGCAAGGTCATGGCAAATAGTTTAGTTCAATAGACTGAATAAAATAGGCTGAATAAAAGTTAAAATTCTTCTTAGCAAAGTATCTCAGGAATGGAAGAAAAAGTATCCAATGTACTCAGCTCTACTATGAAGCTAAATTATAGCTTTCACATGAAGGCTATAACCCAGCTATAGCACAAGACTATGGGGAAAGGGCCAAGGAAAGGTAAGGGAAGGGGGAGGTTATGGTGGAGGGAAGGTAATGGGTGGGGCCACACCTACGGTGCATCTTAGAATGGGTACAGGCGAAACTTACTAAATGCAGAATACAAATGCCTATAGACAGTAACTAAGAAAATGCCATGAAGGCTACGTTGAACAGTTTGATGAGAATATTTCAGATTGTATATGAAACCAGCACATTGTACCCCTTGATTGCACTAATGTACACAGCTATGATTTAACAATAAAAATTAATTAATAAAAAAATAAAAATAAAAATAAATGGCACCTACAAAAAAAGTTAAAATTTATATTCTTTAACAGACATTCTCAATAGATTTAGAATGTGAAATATATCCAATAAGTATATTGAAACAATTTTGTACATAGAAAAATTAAATAGATCTTAAGAATAGTTATGACAAATTAAAAACTTTTCATCATTTATTAAAATATTATATTCATAGCATTACATATTTCGTTGTAACATCAGAAAATGTTTAAATCCAAAAATACTATAGCACTTACTATTTAAATTATTTTACTGCCTTATAACTCATAGTACTAAGACAATAGGATAAATGGGAGGAAACAGAAAACCTAAGAATTCTTCTTTAAAACAAAGCTGCTCCTTTATCAGATCTATAATTAGTTCCTTCAGAAAGCATTACTCAACATATACCTCACTTCACTTCACTATGTAAATAAATTGCAAGATTTAAGAGCTTAGAGGTGTGGTTTAATTGGGGATCTAAGATAAACATATCCCCCCAAAAAGATTCCACATGTAAGAAATAATACTATTCAAAATAATTATAAGTTTAGACAAAGGACCATTAAGCATTAAGAATCAATACAAGCCAGAAATCTGAAATCTTGAAAAATAACAGAAAGTGTAATGGATTCAATATGATATGAGGAAAGTGATTCAAAGACAATTTCAAGAAATCACTACCCATAACTTATTTTTGTGTGTGTGCTTTCTATTGTAGAAGGCAGCGAGCGCATTTGCTGAATTTAAAGAGCCAAGAAATGGAATGAAGTTATTTAGCCTATCACATACCAAATTTACCAACTTTTCCAGGTCCTACCTCCTTCAGCTGCTCCTAAATTACAGGAAAGGTACTCCAAAATGTTATTTTCCTGAGATTTTTAAAGCTAATTACTTCTTTTTCCCTTTTTCCCATCCCTTGGACCTCAAGATTAAGGTATTTCTCCAGTCAGCATACATATTACTTTCTTTATTCATTATAGTTATTAAAAATTCTGCACTATTCTACCACTGAAATTCCTTCCCATATTCTCATTTCTATTCAGTGGCATTTGGGCAGCTGAGACTATGAAAGACATATAGAATAAGAGATAACTTCCTGGCATTATATAAAAGTTAAGGAACAAGCACTGAAGCAAAAGAAGAAAACACCATGAGAGAGACAGACATTTTTCCCAGGCGTTTTTTCTCCTTGCCTAGAAAAGATCCTGTAAGTAAAAGAATTGGAAGAAAAGCAAGAGTTTTGTCTTATGCGTCTGAGAAGGGATCATGAGTCCTATACTTCCCTCATCCTAAGGCTAAATGTTAAGTCGAGAGATGGTAAGGAAGGATCTATCCCAGATGGGCTTGGGATTCAGGAAAAAAAACATAAGCCTCATTTCCTAGGTAACAGCCAGGCAAGTAGTAAACCACAGGCTTCATCTAACTTTAATTCAAGCCCAGCATTAAGGCAGGAGCAGTAAAGTAACAATTCCTTTGAGAGCCTTCTAAACAGATGGAACTAAAAAAATTTCACAATTCTCTTACCACAGGGTCACTAAATTAATCTCCACTTCAGCTACCTATTGGCACAACACACTCAAGATGTTAATGTCACTAGAAACAGTTTCTTCTACATGATACTGAACTCTAAAGTTTATCTTCAGTGACCATGATCTTTTATCCTTTCATTGCTTTTATTCCTCACTCCTACTTACCTCCTGTTGACCCTCATTTTTATCTCCCAAATCTCAATTCCTCCCTATTCTTACAATCCATAAAGTCCTTTATATTTCTTGTATTCCCCCACTTAGCTTTGATTCCAAGATTAGCCATACAAGCCTCAGAAATTCTGATTCTCCCAAAACATTGCCATTTCATCATTATTTATAGCTCTAATTCCCAACAATGTATAGCCATAAAATACAGATTTCTACTCTTGGCCCCATGTTGACAATAATGAACATGTGCTTAAATGGAATCTTGTTCTGTTTACCTGTACCCATTTTATTTATCTAATTTTGTCCCTTGTCATATTCCTCATAGTATACTCCATATTTCTCAAACACTGAATGCCTACTTCCCTCGCCTTGTGGTGTATATCACCAAAACAATACATGTATAGGGCATCCAAATAAAATTATAGTATCTATCTTCTATAAATCTCAATATTTATCTTTAAGGAGTCCGCTAGCTATGGCCTGTTACCCACATTCAGCCTACTGTCTACTTTTGTAAATGAAAGTTTTATTAGAACACTATTCTTTTCAGGGGCGTCCAACCGCTGGCATAGACCACATGCAGATTATTTGAGGACTGTTTTGTTTATCTGTAATGTGAGATACATACGGACCTTTTTTTTCTGCTCAGCAGCTTTCATTACTGTTTGTGTATTTTTTTTTTTTTTTTTGAGACAGAGCCTCAAGCTATCACCCTGGGTAGAGTGCCATGACATCACAGCTCACAGAAACCTCCAACTCCTGGGCTTAAGCAATTCTCTTGCTTCAGCCTCCCAAGGTGCTGGGACTACAGGCACCCGCCACTATGCCCAGCTATTTTTTTTTTTTTTTTGGTTGCAATTGTTATTGTTGTTTGGCAAACCCAGGCTGGATTCAAACCCACCAGTTCTGGTGTATGTGGCCACTTGAGCTACAGGTGCCGAGCCAGTGTTTGTGTATTTAATATGTGGCCCAAAACAACTCTTACTCTTCCAACATGCAGTAGAAAAGAAAAAGGTTGGACACCTTGCACATATCATCTATGGCTCCATTTGTGATATGACAGCAGTTGAGAAGCCATGAAAGAGAGTTTGAGACATACAAACTCTTAATATTTACGATCTAGTCCTTTATAGAAAATTTCTCCTGATCCCTGATCTATTTCATCACCCATTCTTTCTTTCTTTTCATAGAGAAGGAGGATTTTTCTTGCTCTTCAATATAAACCAGCAGTTTATGCCTTGAATCCCTATGCTAATTATCTGCTAATGGACTTAACTATATTATCTCATTTGTGTATTTCTGCAGCCTCTCTGTTTCCATTGACTATTCTAAAAATATGCATGCCTCCAAAAATAACATCCCCTAGTTTTCTATCCTCTCAATATACCATCTGATTTTTCTTCTTCTCTTTACCACAAATGTTCTGATGGTAGAAGATGGAAGAATATATGAATACACATATATTCAATATTCTACCACCTGCCACCATCTCCTTCATTCATGGAATCTAACTTTAATCTGCTACCATAACTGTTCTCTCAATACTTGCAATACTTAAAATACTTATTCTCTAAATTCCATTTATTAATTAAGTACAAAGCCTTGCTCTTGTCTTGTACTGCTCTTTGCCATCATTTCTTCCTTTAAAAAGCTTACTGCAATTTCATTATTATCGTCTTAAATTACATTCCATGCTCCTTATACAACAATAGAAAATTCAGCTGAGCAAAAAAGAGAAAATAAAATCACTCATAATCTCACAACTTTGAGTAATACAATGTAAATATTTTACTATAAATACATGTACATGTTTATGGATAGTTCTAAAAATCATATTATGCATACTATTTTACAATCTGTTTTTTAGTGTAATAATTTATCATCCATCTTTCTATAAAAATAAATATATTTCTACACCCTTTTCTTTTTGAATCTCTATCTTTACTTGATATCTAAATTCACTTACTCACTTCCTACTTCACTAATTATCTCCCTCTGGTTCTTGTAACATGCCTCACTCACAATGATCTGTTTTAAATTTCCTTCTCATCTCTGTATTCTCTTCTATAATCACTTCATCACTTCAATTATCACTCTCATGAGGATGACTGCCAAGTCTGTATTTCTATCCATAATTTGCATTACAAATTCTGTTTTCAAATTTCTACTGTTGGTAATTTTTCTCCAAATTCAATTGTCTAAAACTGAACTCATCAACTGTTCATCATAATGAGCAGCTTCTGTGATTACCATCTCTGCTAGTAACACAGACACTCAAATTCAACACTTATAAGTCCTCCCTGCATTTTATGACATGCACAGACATGCACAATCAATATTAGTATTTAGTTATAAATATGACAAAATGGAAAAATGTGATGATTCTCCATGTCATAATAATCATTGGGAAACTAATATTTAGCATTATCTGGGCTGAAAATTTTGGAATTTAGAGTACAGAAAAGCTCCATTTTTTCTCATTTCTTCAAAATTTAAACTAAAAATTTTTACAACTCAGGAAGAAGTATTTTTATGGCATTAAAGCATTAGGAAAATGCCCTGTACAATACAATCTCTACATTTCAACTAGCTCAGTCAATATAATTCATAATTCTTTTTACTACTTATAAAATAAAGAAATAAAAAGTGGGGGAGGCGGAGCAAGATGGCAGCCGAGTAACAGCTTCCTTGCATCTGGGCACCGTGAGTCGGGGGAGATAGGACTCCAGGCACCTCTGGCTGGTGGGAACTGCCTATCATCACTCCTATGAGGCTACAGGGAGTCAGCAAGAGACTTCTGGACCCCAAGAGGAGGACTAAAACAGTGGAAAACCAGCAAGTGGTCGCGTGTGTTCAATCCGTCTAAACCCGCCCACAACTGTAAGTTCAGTAGCAGCGAGACTGCAAACCAGAAAGGCCTTACCGGTGAACTGTTTTGATGTCCTTGGACTTGGCACTGAGTTGAACTGCCTTGGGGAAGGCCTGAGTGGGAGTGCGGAGAACTTTGGCCGTTGTCTAGGGCCCCAGTCTGAGCCGCTGAGCCAGACGGAGCTAATAGTGTTTGGCGGTGGGTCACACGGCTCCATTGTCAGTGATCTGCCCCAGCAAGCTCCGCCCTCAGGGTCGCAGAGCTAGAAACGGGTGGGAGCTGGTAACCCAGCAACCAAGTAGCCTAAGGGTGGGGTCTGAGCCGCCTTGCAGCCCTAACCCTCAGGGGCAGAGTGAGACCTGTTTTGGCACCCTGGGTAAGTGGATAGCCACTTAAGCAGTGATTCCAGCGAGAAAGCTGGGAAAGCTTCTGCTCAGCAAGTTTACAAGTTCAAAGTGCCTTTTAAGTGGGCTGAAGAGAGATTTAGGGTGTCTACCTGCTGGGGTTTGAGAAATCAGCTGCCTCCAGTCGTATCAGAACTGTGACTAACATCTCATACCCCATAAGACCATGTGTTGCCCAGACAATATTCAATAACATATACAAACTGCTTTGTTTTTGGTTGTGTATTTTTTTCTTTTTTTTTGTTTGTTTGTTTGTTTTGACGTTGTTGATGTTCTTTTGTTTTTTAATTTCAATCTTTTCCATACAGATCCCTTTTTCTTTCTCAATTTTTCTAGTTTAATTATAATTTCCCATTGCTGCCTTTTTTAATAACTACAACTTCATTTTTGCTAGTGTTTCTACCGCTATCATTTGGTTTTTCACCCCATTGTATCCCCGTAAAGTTTTCTGTTTGCTTGTTTTGGTTTGATTTATAGCATTTTTGTCTTTCCTCTCTACTTGGTGGAGGTGGGGTACTGTGTCTGATCAGGTTAGCAAAGAGCTGCTGACCTCAAGGGAACCACCCAACTGGGGCACCCCCAGAAGGTGGGGTTTTTTAAAGTTGGGTCAAAGTACCCTACTGTACACCTATATTGCCCTGTCTCCCTCTTTCTGTGCCTCTCTTCTTTTTGTCAATATTCCTTATCCCCACCCCCTCTCCTTTCTCTATCTTTCTTTTTTTTTTTTTTTTTCTTATCACTCGGTCCTCCTTTCTATCATCCCTTTTTTGCTCTTCAATCTTCTCACCCTTCTGGTCCTGTAACCCTTAGTCCACAGGCACAAGATCTTAAAGAGCAAGAGGAAGTGAAAAGAAAATTAGGGCAAGGAAACAGATAAAAGAAATCACTCATGAGGAAGAATCAGCAGAAAACTCCAGGCAACATGAAGAACCAGTCCAGAACAACCCCGCCAAGGGACCATGAGGTAGCTACTGCAGAGGATTCCACCTATACAGAAATGTTAGGAATGACAGAAAGGGAATTTAGAATACACATGTTGAAAACAATGAAAGAAATGATGGAAACAATGAAGGAAACTGCTAATAAAGTGGAAAATAACCAAAAGGAAATCCAAAAACAGAATCAAATCAGAGATGAACGATATGAAGAATATAAAAAGGATATAGCAGAGCTGAAGGAAATGAAACAGTCAATCAGGGAACTTAAAGATGCAATGGAAAGTATCAGCAACAGGTTAGACCATGCAGAAGAAAGAATTTCAGAGGTAGAAGACAAAGTTTTTGAGATAACTCAGATAGTAAAAGAGGCAGAAAAGAAGAGAGAGAAAGCAGAACGTTCACTATCAGAATTATGGGACTTTATGAAGCATTCCAACATACGAGTTATAGGAATTCCAGAAGGGGAAGAAGAATGCCCCAGAGGAATGGAAGCCATACTAGAGAATATTATAAAAGAAAATTTCCCAAACATCACCAAAGATTCTGACACACTGCTTTCAGAGGGATATCGGACCCCAGGTCGCCTCAACTCTAACCGAGCTTCTCCAAGACACATTGTGATGAACCTGTCCAAAGTCAAAACAAAAGAAAAGATTCTGCAAGCTGCCAGGAGTAAGCGCCAGTTGACCTACAGGGGCAAATCCATCAGAGTGACCGCAGACTTCTCTAATGAAACTTTCCAAGCAAGAAGACAATGGTCATCTACCTTTAATCTACTTAAACAGAACAATTTTCAGCCCAGAATTCTGTACCCTGCTAAGCTAAGCTTCAAAATTGATGGAGAAATCAAATCATTTATGGATATACAAACATTGAGGAAATTCGCCACAACAAGACCAGCTCTACAGGAAATACTTCAACCTGTTCTGCACACTGACCACCACAATGGATCAGCAGCAAAGTAAGAACTCAGAAATCAAAGGACAGAGCCTAACCTCCACACTGATGCAAGAGATAAAACTAAGCAATGGACTCTCACCAAATAAGACGAATAGAATACTACCACACTTATCAATTATCTCCATAAATGTTAATGGCTTGAATTCCCCACTGAAGAGACATAGATTGGCTGACTCCATTAAAAAACACAAGCCATCCATTTGCTGTCTGCAAGAAACACACCTGGCTTCAAAAGACAAATTAAAGCTCCGAGTCAAGGGATGGAAGACAATTTTTCAGGCAAATGGAATTCAGAAGAAAAGAGGAGTTGCAATCTTATTTTCAGATACATGTGGATTTAAAGCAACTAAAGTCAAAAAAGACAAAGATGGTCACTTTATATTGGTCAAGGGAAAACTACAACAAGAAGACATTTCAATTCTAAATATTTATGCACCCAATTTAAATGCTCCCAGATTCTTGAAGCAGACCTTACTCAGTCTGAGCAATATGATATCTGATAATACCATCATAACAGGGGACTTTAACACACCTCTTACAGAGTTGGACAGATCCTCTAAACAGAAATTAAACAAAGATATAAGAGATTTAAATGAGACCCTAGAACAACTATGCTTGATAGACGCATATAGAACACTCCACCCCAAAGATAAAGAATATACATTCTTCTCATCACCCCATGGAACATTCTCCAAAATTGATCATATCCTGGGAAACAAAACAAATATCAACAGAATCAAAAGAATTGAAATTTTACCTTGTATCTTTTCAGACCATAAGGCACTAAAGGTGGAACTCAACTCTAACAGAAATGCTCGACCCCACCCAAAGGCATGGAAATTAAACAATCTTCTGTTGAATAACAGATGGGTGCAGGAAGAAATAAAACAGGAAATCATTAACTTCCTTGAGCATAACAACAATGAAGACACAAGCTACCAAAACCTGTGGGATACTGCAAAAGCAGTTTTGAGAGGAAAATTCATCGCTTTAGATGCCTACATTCGAAAAACAGAAAGAGAGCACATCAACAGTCTCACAAGAGATCTTATGGAATTGGAAAAAGAAGAACAATCTAAGCCTAAACTCAGTAGAAGAAAAGAAATATCCAAAATCAAATCAGAGATCAATGAAATTGAAAACAAAAGAATCATTCAGAAAATTAATGAAACAAGGAGTTGGTTTTTTGAAAAAATAAATAAAATAGATAAACCATTGGCCAGACTTACTAGAAATAGAAAAGTAAAATCTCTAGTAACCTCAATCAGAAATGATAAAGGGGAAATAACAACTGATCCCACAGAGATACAAGAGATCATCGCTGAATACTACCAGAAACTCTATGCCCAGAAATTTGACAATGTGAAGGAAATGGATCAATATTTGGAATCTCATCCTCTCCCTAGACTTAGCCAGGAAGAAATAGACCTCCTGAACAGACCAATTTCAAGCACTGAGATCAAAGAAACAATAAAAAAGCTTCCAACTAAAAAATGCCCTGGTCCAGATGGCTTCACTCCAGAATTCTATCAAACCTTCAAGGAAGAGCTTATTCCTGTACTGCAGAAATTATTCCAAAAAATTGAGGAAGAAGGAATCTTCCCCAACACATTCTATGAAGCAAACATCACCCTGATACCAAAACCAGGAAAAGACCCAAACAAAAAGGAGAATTTCAGACCAATCTCACTCATGAATATAGATGGAAAAATTCTCAACAAAATCCTAGCCAATAGATTACAGCTTATCATCAAAAAAGTCATTCATCATGATCAAGTAGGCTTCATCCCAGGGATGCAAGGCTGGTTTAACATACGCAAGTCCATAAACGTTATCCACCATATTAACAGAGGCAAAAATAAAGATCACATGATCCTCTCAATAGATGCAGAAAAAGCATTTGATAAAATCCAGCATCCTTTTCTAATTAGAACACTGAAGAGTATAGGCATAGGTGGCACATTTCTAAAACTGATTGAAGCTATCTATGACAAACCCACAGCCAATATTTTACTGAATGGAGTTAAACTGAAAGCTTTTCCTCTTAGAACTGGAACCAGACAAGGTTGTCCTCTGTCACCTTTACTATTCAACATAGTGCTGGAAGTTCTAGCCAATACAATTAGGCAAGACAAGGAAATCAAGGGAATCCAAATGGGAGCAGAGGAGGTCAAACTCTCCCTCTTTGCTGACGACATGATCTTATACTTAGAGAACCCTAAAGACTCAACCACAAGACTCCTAGAAGTCATCAAAAAATACAGTAATGTTTCAGGATATAAAATCAATGTCCACAAGTCAGTAGCCTTTGTATACACCAATAACAGTCAAGATGAGAAGCTAATTAAGGACACAACTCCCTTCACCATAGTTTCAAAGAAAATGAAATACCTAGAAATATACCTAACGAAGGAGGTGAAGGACCTCTATAAAGAAAACTATGAACTCCTCAGAAAGGAAATAGCAGAGGATATTAACAAATGGAAGAACATACCATGCTCATGGATGGGAAAAATCAACATTGTTAAAATGTCTATACTTCCCAAAGCAATCTACCTATTCAATGCCATTCCTATCAAAGTACCTACATCGTACTTTCAAGATTTGGAAAAAATGATTCTGCGTTTTGTATGGAACCAGAAAAAACCCCGTATAGCTAAGGCAGTTCTAACAAAAATAAAGCTGGGGGCATCAGCATACCAGATTTTAGTCTGTACTACAAAGCCATAGTGGTCAAGACAGCATGGTACTGGCACAAAAACAGAGACATAGACACTTGGAATCAAATTGAACACCAAGAAATGAAACTAACATCTTACAACCACCTAATCTTCGATAAACCAAACAAGAACTTACCTTGGGGGAAAAACTCCCTATTCAATAAATGGTGTTGGGAGAACTGGATGTCTTCATGTAAAAGACTGAAACTGGACCCACACCTTTCCCCACTCACAAAAATTGATTCAAGATGGATAAAGGACTTAAATTTAAGGCATGAAACAATAAAAATCCTCAAAGAAAGCATAGGCAAAACACTGGAAGATATTGGCCTGGGGGAAGACTTCATGAAGAGGACTGCCATGGCAATTGCAACAACAACAAAAATAAACAAATGGGACTTCATTAAACTGAAAAGCTTTTGTACAGCTAAGGAGACAATAACCAAAGCAAAGAGACAACCCACACAATGGGAAAGGATATTTGCATATTTTCAATCAGACAAAAGCTTGATAACTAGGATCTATAGAGAACTCAAATTAATCCACATGAAAAAAGCCAACAATCCCTTATATCAATGGGCAAGAGACATGAATAGAACTTTCTCTAAAGACGACAGACGAATGGCTAACAAACACATGAAAAAATGTTCATCATCTCTATATATTAGAGAAATGCAAATCAAAACATCCCTGAGATATCATCTAACCCCAGTGAGAATGGCCCATATCACAAAATCTCAAAACTGCAGATGCTGGCGTGGATGTGGAGAGAAGGGAACACTTTTACACTGCTGGTGGGACTGCAAACTAGTACAACCTTTCTGGAAGGAAGTATGGAGAAACCTCAAAGCACTCAACCTAGACCTCCCATTCGATCCCGCAATCCCATTACTGGGCATCTACCCAGAAGGAAAGAAATCCTTTTATCATAAGGACACTTGTACTAGACTGTTTATTGCAGCTCAATTTACAATCGCCAAAATGTGGCAACAGCCTAAATGCCCACCAACCCAGGAATGGATTAACAAGCTGTGGTATATGTATACCATGGAATACTATTCAGCCATTAAAAAAAATGGAGACTTTACATCCTTCGTATTAACCTGGATGGAAGTGGAAGACATTATTCTTAGTAAAGCATCACATGAATGGAGAAGCATGAATCCTATGTACTCAATTTTGATATGAGGACAATTAATGACAATTAAGGTCATGGGGGGGAAGCAGAAAGAGGGATGGAGGGAGGGGGTGGGGCCTTAGTGTGTGTCACACTTTATGGGGGCAAGACATGATTGCAAGAGGGACTTTACCTAACAATTGTAATCAGTGTAACTGGCTTATTGTACCCTCAATGAATCCCCAACAATAAAAAAAAAAAAAAAAAAGAATAAAAAAGTGATTCTTTTGATTTTATTTCTCTTTTCATAGAGAAAAAACAGTTGCCATAAATCTTCATTTTGAGAAAAACTTTTATTACCTTTATATTAAATATGCAAAGAGAATATCAATACATTCACATAATCTGATTTAATTATAAATATTCTCTGATACCTCAAAATTCTTATTTTATCAGACTTGTTTTCAGAGTTGATTGTTGAAAGAAAAAGAATCATATTATATTCAGTTATAATAGATAAGACTCTGGGTAAACACACTTTTTAAATTATATATTTCAAAACATACATGTAATTGTAGGTAAATTAACATTAAATATGGTCAAATTTAAACTGCATATTGAATCTCACTAGAAAAATATATACCAAGAAGCAACCAAATCTTCAACTCTGTAGACATTTATATGTTCCTCCACCTGCTTGCCCAACACACCAAGATTTCTAGTATTACCTATCATTCATTATCTTTTACAGCTTTTCCATGTGTAGCAAATAAGAATGATGTACAATAAATAATACTGAGATAATATTTTGGCATATAATTTACAATAATTTTAAATGGAAAAGTATATGAGAAGAAAGCAAAACAGTAGTGGTAGAGGCACCTGAAAATAAAAAAGGACTATCAGTATTGAAAATTATTTTCCTAAAAGTAAGCTAAAAATTTAAGATATGAAAATATTACTGTTTATACAAATACAGAAAATCATATTTTATGTTTAATAATGTATGTCCCTATAAAATATAAAATTAAATTGATATTTAAAAAAACAAGGAGTTTTAGTTTCTTCATGTATTTAGTAAATAAATACTAATTGAGCTCTACCATGTTCTAGACACTGTGCTACACACTGAAGGCACAATACTAAATAATACATAGTCCCCATGGTCAGTATATATAACCAAGTGAAGATTTAATAGTAAGGAAAAAATTTTTAAAAATCACAGTGACACTAACATTTAAATAAATAAAACATCCTCTATTGCTATTGATCATAATTCTTCATGTTGTTATATTAGCCGTCCCACAATTCCAAAAACAAATTATATCAGACCATAGTAATCTCAGCAGCAAAGTTAATGCAATGATACAGGCACCTTGATATTAATTTAAAAGTCACCTCATATAAGCTTCTTTCTCCTTTCAAAAATGTAGGATAACACTATGAAAGGTGGCTTTTTAAAATAACACACTATTACAGCAAAAGAAGGGCTCAGTGAAACAAACAAAAAAAAATACATAAAATAACATACTGGTAAGATCTCTAAATATCTAAGAGAATGTTTTCCACACACACACAAAAAAAAAATAAAACTTGACTTAAGAAAAATATAATTTTCCTACCTTAATTTTTGCATATTTTATTGACATTCAAAGAAAAAATATTACCTATAAATAAATTCTACTGATGAAAAAACCTCACTATCAAACCAAAGGCTTTCTTTTCCTAAGTATATGCTAAAATAATTATATCCGCTACATTCTAATGATTCTATCTGCTTTGATATTTATAACTGTTACTCTGTAAAAACAATTACATTACATTATTCTATTATATCTTTTTCTAATATTTCTATAAACAATATTACTTGCAGATAAATATTCAGAAGGTGACCAAGGAAATCAAATGCTAGAGAAAATTCTTATTGAAATAGTTGTTGACTGTTCAATTAAGACTCATTTATCCTTATTCTAATTGTATCCTATAATCTTTAATTATAGGATAAATTTTTAAATTTTCATCCTATAATCTTCAAACTTTAAGTTAAATGAAACAAAATTCAGTTTTTTATTTGTTTATAAGTTCCACATGAATAAACTGAAATGTAGCTCCAAAAAAATGGAACTCTAGGTATCACATTAATAAATATACACTATTCAGAACAATTAAGATGACAATCTTACTATGCAAAATCAGATTACACCCGGAATATTATGCTTAGTTCTAGAGACCATATTTAAAAAGAAAAAAAGAAAGATATTCACAAACTGAGGAAGGTCCCCAGATGACTTTAAAAATAAGGGACCCTCAGTTAAATAAGAACAACTGATGGTACATGGAACTATCCTTACTAGTGAGGATTTAAAGGGAGATTGAAAAGAAATTATAGAAAAAGAGAGAATAATAAGTAAGCAGAAGGCAGGTAAATTTAGGTCAGATTAAGGGCATTTTTAGAAAGACAGTTGTCTACTACTAAAACAAGAAGCCTTAGGAGTCATGTTCTTTATGACAAGAGGTGTTCAAGTAGAGACAGTGACCACCTGACAGATATTAAATACATTTCCTTCTACAATATTCATTGAGTGACAGGTATCAGACACAACAGATTTAAGAATACGCTAACCTTATGAAAACAGGATTCAATGATCTTAAAACTGGAAAATAAATGCAATAGCCACTTTTCAACTCACCTTTTTTTTCTCCTGCAATATTATCACATCATATAATCGTGGGAGGAATGTGCAGTAATTTTGCTGTTCATCTTTCTTGATGTTAATATTTTCATAATGTAATGTCTTTTTCCTTTAGAAAATTCAGATAGAAATTGAGAGTTCTCAATTTTGAATGTATAAATGTTTCTATAAGCAAAGAGAATATTTTTACAGCAGCATTCATTTCCTGGTTTGAAAGTATGGGATAATAAGATCATCTGAGGGTATTATATGGATATATTTAAAATTTTCTAAAATATATTTATTTTGTTAGTTAGTTCTGCTTTTTCCAATTCACCACATTATTATAAACCTATTCTGATAATGATTGCAAAAAGAAAACAGGATCTGGAACTTGCATATTTTTTTTTTTTTTGCAGTTTTTTTGGCTGGGGCTGGGTTTGAACCCACCACCTCTGGCATATGGGGTTGGCACCCCACCCCTTTGAGCCACAGGCGCCACCCTGGAACTTACATCATTAATTGAAATAAAAAGCTACCAATAAAAGTTTCCTGTATGTTCTGTTTACCACTGAAAATCTTTAAAATTTCAACTCCCTTGGTGTTTCAACTATTACTAAAACAAGGGGGAAATAATTCTATGCTATTTATATCATAAAAGAATCAGGAAGAGAACATAAAAAAAGATCTTTGATTACCTCTGAGAAGAAAACAATGTTTAGAAAAAGAAAAAATATTTTTTAAATGAAAAGAAAGTTTATTTTCATTTAATTTTAGGCAACCACAAGAAAGAAACAGAAACTAAATAAGCAATGATTAAAAGCCCAAACTTTGGAATCAGAGAGCCTGATAGGAATCCCAGCATTGCTATCTGCTAATTGTGTGACCTTATACAAATTCACCTAAATTCTCTAAACCTCAAATTTGTCACCTGTAATTGAAAATAGTTATAACCAATTGTAAGGTTTCAGCAGTTAAAATAGGTAATACATGTGAAGTGCTTAGTACCATACATGGCCCATAATAAGTACACAATAACTACTATTATTTAAATAGCCTATACTAACTACACTACCATTTTTTCTATTTCTTAAACAGAACTTCAAAGAAATCTGATATCTAACACGACCAGAAAACTATACGGAACATAATGCAGGTTAAAAAACAGACAATAGAAAAACACTTGAAAAAATTGTTACACAATTGCCTTTATTGTCTTGTTCGTCAATGCTATGATTTAAATGTGCATTTACCATTTTACTATTCTAGCTCACTTCACTGATTTTTATTCATATAAAATTGAACAAATGAACTTGTTTTCAAAACTTCAAAGATTTATTTATAAATAACAAATTTATATTTGAGATATCAAAAGTATCACATATCATTTAGGACTGTATCTTTTTCAAATAAAAAAAAAAAGTCCCATAAGTTTATCTTTCCATTAAGGGTAACCAAGTATCTTTACTTTTGTACTAAATCAAGTCTCCCAGAATAATTGTGATTCAATAAACAAAATAAGAATCCAAAAAAAGAAAAAACAAAATAGCAGAAAATGTCTGAAGGAACCAGGAGGAACCAAGACAACTCCAAATAAAAGATACAGTGTATATAGCCAAACCAAAGAGCAAATTATGGAAATGGTGAAATAACTGAAGTAATGAGGAATGCAATCAGTATTAATACATTCCTGCAAGCAAAAGTTAAGATACAAATGGAAGAGGAAAAACAGTAACAAAGATCAAAGTGAAGCATTAAAAAATAGAAGAATGGGAGCAGGACAAGCTTTGGGAAGTAAAAAAGGACTGGTAGGAAAAACTATCATGCAAAATTGGAACTAACATTAATTAGAGAGAGTTCTGTTTATGTATGGGGTACTCAGTCAAATGTTTAGTAGCAAGGGTAGAAAACAATCATCATAGAACATACCTTTAAAAAGATAAATTTTGTTTTATATCATTTAAACCTCAATAAAATTGATATGAGAGAGAAAGGGGAGGAGGCAGAAAGTGAGGAAGGATGTAAGGGAGAGAGGGAGGGGGAGAGAGAGAGAAACAGGCAAACCAGCAAATCTGGTATAAGAAAAGGATAGGAGAAAAGGATAGGACTAAAATACTGAACAACAAAAGCATATGTCAGAAAGGGGATGATCAGAATTAAAGCATTCTATAGACCTTGTCCTGTCTAGAAGATTGATAATAGTATTAGGCTAAATATGCATGTTAAAGTTCTAGCATGAACTACTAAAAGAATAAAAATTTACAGAGATGTATCATTTCATATTAAAAGAATGAAAAAATGAAAAAAGCAATAGACTAGAATATAAAGTTCCCAAAACAAAGACCATGTTTCATTTTTTTATTCTCTGTGAATAAGTTAGGTACTGGCACACAGCAAGAATACAAACAATGTCCATTCCAGGAATGAAAGCAGCACAATAGTCCAAGCAAGAGCCAGAGATACAAGTATTCACTGCTAGTATACAGATAGGTCTGAATCTGTCTAACAAATTAATTGAGTATATAATCACTATGAGACTTGCTGGGAGAAAACCAATGCTCTGAGAGAGAAGCAGGCAGATAAGCTGTATTGCTTGTTGTTGTTGTTGTTGTTGAGACAGAGTCCCACCCTATGCCCTGAGCAGAGTGTAATGGCATTATAGCTCACTGCAACCTCAGACCCGGGCTGTGGGCATCCCACTGCCTCAGCCTCCAGAAGCTGCTGGGAATATAGGTGCTTGCCACGGCACCCGGCTGGATTTTTCCATTTTTTTAGTAGTTGGGGTCTCATTCTTGCTTAAGCAAGTCTCCAACTCCTGGGCTCAAGCAATTCTCCCTCAGTCTCCCACAGTGCTGGGATTATAGGCATGAGCCACTGCACCCAGCTTTGCTGTACTCTTTTTTTAAAAAAGATGAATTGTGGATGGTGCCTGGAGCTCAGTGGGTAGGGCACCAGCCACATATACCCAGGCTTGTGGGTTCAACCCGGCCAGGCCAGCTAAAACAATGACAACTGCAACAACAACAACAACAACAACAAATAGCTAGGTGTTGTGGCCGGCGCCTGTAGACTCAGCTACTTGGAAGACTGAGGCAAGAGAATCACTTAAGTCCCAGAGTTCAAGGTTGCTGTGAGCTGTGATGCTACAGCACTCTACCCAGGGCGACAGCTTGAGACTCTGTCTCAAAAAAAAAAAAAAAAAAAACAGAATTGCGTGAAGGAATGGTAGAATCTATGTACGACATAGCATTTGTTATTCAACTTTGCCTTCTATGGATTCATGTTAAAACCTTACTGTAGGTACAGGAGAAAATACAGAAGGGAGTTATTTTACCAGTAATATATTTACTAGTTAAACTTTATTAATATTCTTTCCAAACTAATATTATAGCTCTGATTCCCACTGACTGAGAATGCATTCTAAATCCATCATGTAGTCAGAAGAATGACAGGAGATGACAGCCAGGGATAAAGCGGTGAACTCTGGATCACTTTCTTTTCTATTTTATCTGATCTTTTCTCTCCTTAATAATGAAGGATTGTATATTGTAATGCTTTGTTACTTTTAAGCCACATGATCTTGAATGTGTTGTTTATACTCTCTGACACTTGGATTTTTCTCTGATAAAATAGGTATAACCACAGTAACTAGACAGGGATTTGTGAAGATTAAATGAAATGATACAGGTAAAGTAGGTGTCACAGGATATGGCTGATAAAAAAGCAATAGCTCTCATATAGGTTACTCCTACATATAATACTTCTTAGAGTTTTTCATACAAATTTTTCCTTTTGGCCTAATCTGAATTACTAGAATACTTTATAGCTAAGAACTATAATAAAGGTATACTTTTTTTTAACTTACTGAATGATATCATACTGTCCAGGACCAGGACCTGACTTTTTAGGTAACTCCCTTCTTCCTGAAGAGTTGCCAAAATGTATACCTTTGTATTTCAAAGTTGCATTAGAAACACCCTAGAAAAAAAAAAGTAAAGATGAGACTAAAACATGAAACAATGTTTACCTTTGCATAAGTCAGTGAAGACTCAGGCTACAAAAGAAATGTACATAAATCAGTAGCTTTCATATATGCCAACAACAGTCAAGCTGAGAATCAAATAAAAGATGTAAATCCATTCTCAGTAGCAGCAAAGAAAATAAAATACCTATGAATGAACTTAACAAAGGAGGTGAAACCTAGGGAGAACTATGAAATGCTGAGGAAAGAAGTTGCAAAGGATAGAAACAGATAGAAAAATATACCATGCTCATCCATCGGCAGAATCCACATTGCTAAAATGGCTATATTACCCGAAGTAATTTACAGATTCAATGCAACTCCCATTAAAATACCATTTTCTTGCAGATCTGGAAAAAATAGTTCTACACTTTGTATGGAACTAGAAAAGACCCTGAATAGCCAAGACAGCCTTATGTAAATAAGAACAAAACTAGCAGCATCACGTTACTTGACTTCAAGATATACTACAAGGCTATAGTAACAAAAGCAGCATGGTACTGGCACAAAGACAGAGACATAGGCCTATGGATCAGGATCAAGAACCAAGAGATTAAACCATTCTCATATTTCTACCTAATTTTTTTGACAAAACAGATAAAAACATACACTGGGGAAAAATCCATGTGCAATAAATGGTACTGGGAAAACTAGACAGACACATGTAAAAGACTGAAACAGAATCTGCACCTCTCACCACTCACAAAAATTAACTCATGATGGATAAAAGACTAAGCCAGGAAACTATAGGAATCCTAGAAAAGATGTTAGAAAAACTCTTAAAGATACCAGCCTAGACAAAGAATTCATGAAGAAGAGCCCAAAAGCAATTATAGCAACAACAAAAATAAATACATGGGTCCTGATCAAATTTAAAAGTTTCTGTACAGCCAAGGACACAATCAAAAGAGTAAATAGATGGGTGGTGCCTGTCTCTCAGTGGGTAGGGTGCCAGCCCCATATACCAAGGGTGGCAGGTTCAAACAAACAAAAAAAAAAAAAATAGCCAGGCATTGTGGCAGGTGCCTAAGGTCCCAGCTACTGGGGAGGCTGAGGCAAGAGAATTGCCTAAGCCTGGCAGTTGGAGGTTACTGTGAGCTGAGTGACACCACTGGCACTTTAACAAGGGCGATAAAGTTTCTACAAAAAAAAAAAAGAGTAAATAGAAAACCCATAGAATGGGAGAAAATATTTGCATGCTATATATCTGATAAAGGATTGATAACCAGAATCTACAGAGAACTCAAGAAAATCAGCAAGAAACAACCAAACAACCCCATTAAAAGGTGGACAAAAGACATGAATGAAAACTTTTCAAGTGAAGATACAGTAATGACCAACAACTCATGAAAAAATGCTCAATATCTCTAATCATTAGGGAAATGCAAACCAAAACCACAAATGAGATATAACCTAACTCTAACAAGTTAGGTTTAAAAAGTCATATTAAAAGATTCCAAAACAACAGATGCTGGTGTAAATGCAGAGACACTACTGGTGGGACTGCAAACAAGCGCAACCTCTATAGAAAATTGTATGGCGGGCGGCGCCTGTGGCTCAGTGAGTAGGGAGCCAGCCCCATATACTGAGGGTGGTGGAGTCAAACCCAGCCCTGGGCCAAACTGCAACAATAAAAAAAAAAAAAAAAAAAGCTGAGCTTTGTAGCAGATGCCTATAGTCCCAGCTACTCAGGAGGATGAGGCAAGAGAATCAGCTAAGCCCAAGAGCTGGAAGTTGCCGTGAGCTGTGATACCACTGCACTCTACCAACGGTGATAAAGTGAGACTCTGTCTCTAAAAAAAGAAAAAAGAAAGAAAGAAAATTGTATGGAGATGCCTCAGAAAACTAAAAGTAGATCTCCTATTTGACCTAGCAATCCCATTGCTAGGCATATCCCCAAAGGAAAAAAGGTATAAAAAGGACACTGGCACTCAAATGTTTATAGC
This sequence comes from Nycticebus coucang, assembly GCF_027406575.1. Classification (NCBI taxonomy): domain Eukaryota; kingdom Metazoa; phylum Chordata; class Mammalia; order Primates; family Lorisidae; genus Nycticebus; species Nycticebus coucang. Next base: position 26,420,846 of record NC_069780.1, read on the forward strand.
AGCCCAATTCATAACCACAAAGACGTGGAAACAACCGAAGTGCCCACCAATGTACAAATGGATTAATAAATTATGGTATATGCATACCATACAGTACTATTCAGCCATTAAAAAAAAATGGCAGTCTAGTATCTTTTGTGACAACATGGATAGAACTGGAAACCATCTTCTAAGTGAAACATCATAAGAATAGAGAAACAAACACATGTCCTCAATACCAAATTGGAACTAATCTATCAATACTTAAGTGCACATACAGAAATAAATCTCAGTAAAAATCAAGCTGGGGGTAGGGGGAGGATGGGATGGGTAAATTCCCATCTATTTGATTCAATCTTTACAAAAACAAAGTATGTAAACAAAACATGTATACCTCTCTAATATTCTGAAATTAATTAAACAAAGAAAACGATAATGGGAATAAGTTATAAAACAATGTTTACCCCTACATAAGTCTAAACTTTAAGCATCGATAGCCTCAGTCATGGGGGTTCCACTAGTAAATGCTAAGGTGTTTTTTGACAGATCCCAAGTTAAGTTGTCACCGTTGTACCCTATCCCAATCCTGAGACAGCCAGGATTCCCAAAGAAGTGCCGCTAATATTAGCATATTCCCCACCAATATCAACAGCTTTGTTCTTGGCAGTACACTCACTATCTACAACCTTAAGGGACAATGAAAATTAGCTCCTTATCATTTAAAAAAAGGAAGAGGGGATAGTATTATTTAGGGCATGGTAAAAACTTAGTAACAATTATCTTAAACAGATTGAAAAGTGCAATATTACCAACAGCCATGAGATAACTTCTAATTACCTGGTATTGAAAAAATATTCATGAAATATTTTCAAATACTAACAAATAGTTAACAATAAATAAAGCACTATTCTAGCTCATTTTGTTGTCAACACTTAAGGACAGGATAAGTCCTTTAATGACAAATTATTTGTGACCTGAGAAATCAACAATCATTTTTCCTTTATAGCCATTATAATAAATTTAAAAATTAAGCATGAACCATAAAATGCTTAAAGACCTGATTTCATCAGAAACTAAAATAATAAAGTATAACACAATAACAGTCACATCCTATACAGGAATTCTGTTCTCGTGACCTAACACATTCTTAATTGAGCAATAATCAAAAAAAAATTTTTTTAACTGATGGTGGAAGGTAAACTCTAGTTTACTTACTTTCAATTAGTATTTATTTAAATATAGTTTTAAAATAAGTTTGGATTATCAAAATTATATGTATATATAGTTACATAGTTTTATATGTATAAATACAACTCCTATGACATAAATGTATAGTTTAACTGTATAAAACAGTGTGTCAGTTGTTCTAGGTGGCTATTACTATTCTAGACCAATGAAACCAACCTTCCTCAATGACCATTATAAATAATATTAATGTAATAAATAGCAATATTAGTGATAAAACACATAATTTTGGTTCAAAATGGTGAATCAAACCCATATCCACCCACCCACAACCTTCAAAAAAGTACACAAAATGACACAAGTTATAAACACTATAAACTAAAAGGTACCACTCACATGTCAGAAGCTTTAATGAACTTTTTTTTTTTTTTTTGTAGAGACAGAATCTCACTTTATGATTTAATGAACTTCTTAAAGATACAACACAGCAGTGACTAGAATCAGAAAATGACCTCACTACATGTAAAGAGAGCCTCAGCCTCTAACATTCCCAGAAAGACAGAAACTGGAAATAAGGATGAACTCTGAGTAGTGAGTAGAGCAATTCTCAAAGCCACTAGTACCTTTTGAGAGTTGCACCAGTACCATTACATGAAGTGAGGAGAAGAATGCTAACTCCCACTTTATTCTCAGCATGGGTTGTTGAAAATAGGTTGGAAGCACTGTCTCTGGCCCGGAACGACTTTCTAGTTAGAGAGGCACCACTCCAGAAAGCTTTGGGATGGCCACAACGAAATCCAAAAAGAAGCTGGTATAGTACTAAAGTTCCCTACTATAAGAAAACTTTACTTCCTTGAACTTACCATTAACAACTAGCCCTCAGATATCATAAAATATAAGCACAATGAAAACTAAACTTTCCCTTCTACAACTACCTGTCCTGAAAGAATTAAATAAGGACTATCATGGTAAATTGACTGGGTGAAGGAATGCCCAGATAGCTAGAAACCATTATTTCTGGGTATGTATGTGAGGGTGTTTCCAGAAGAGAATGGCATTTGAATCAAAGTTCTGAGTAAGGAAGATCAGCTTCACTCAGTCACAGTGGGTACCATCCAATTGGTTGAGGACTCGGATAGAACAAAAAGGCAGAGGAAAGGCAAATTAATTCTCTTCTGTATCTGGGACACCCATCTTTTCCTGCCCTTGGACATAAGAACATAACTCCAGGTTCTCCAGCCTTTGGATTCTGGGACTTGCACCATCTGACTCCCAGGATCTCAGCCTTCATCCCTAGACTAAGAAGCAAGGGTGGAGAACCTGCATTCTTAATTACATCATCAGCTATCCTGGTTTTCAGGTCTTCAGGCTTGGACTGAGCTATGAGAACCAGCTCCCTTAGTTCTCCAGCTAAAAGATAATAAGGGGCCACCTCACTCTCCATAATCATGTGAGCCAATTTCCACAATAAATTGTCCTTTCATACATTTCATACATTATGCACTGCATAATGACATTTCATTCAACAATGGACCACATGTACAACACTGATCCCATAGGATTATAACAGGACATACAGAGAACGCCAAAAAAAATGTATATACTTTTTAAGAAAGGAAAAACTGGGATTAAATTTGTAATACCCAAGCCATGTTTGACTTCTACAATTATTAGAGGTGCTCAACATGACTTGTATTGATCTTTCATCTTTTGTCATCAGTATACATTGAGTATTACAATTTTAATGCAGTTTTTCCTTTCTTAAAATGTGTATACATTTTTGGACACCCTCTGTATTAATATTTCTTAGATCCTTTCTATTATTGCATATCTTTATCTGTATAATCTTTTACCATTCAGTACAATACATGCTGTATAATCTTTTACCCATTCAGTATAGTACATGCTGCCCAGGTGGTAGCCCAAATCATCTAGATTTGTGTAAGCACACTTTATAATGTTCACACAATGACAAAATCACCGAACAATGCATTTCTCAGAACATATCCCCTTCATTAAGTTATGCATCAGCTGTGTATATATTGGTTCTCTTTCCCTGCAGAACACTAATATAGGGACTAACACAATCTCTGACCTAACTTCAATGTTTGATGAAGTGAAATGAGACCTATATTGATTCTTTTTTAACTGATGCAATCTCATAGAAAACCTTAATGACAGGTTTTACAAACATTTATCCTGCTTAGATTTTAGTAAAATCTCTTGCTTATTCCTTTCTTGGGGTGATGAAGAAATTGGGAGCTGACAGTATAGAAACAGGAATTTACTAGCTATGTTCAGGTAGGATTCAGACATGTTTTGGAATGTCTGGGGAAACTAATGGAGCAAACCAACCAAAAGGCAAATGTAAAAACTAATCTTATGGGAAGTAGCTAATCATGATGACCATTATCCAGTAAAAAAAAAAAATCTTAGTGTCAAAAGAATGTCAATGCTAATACTAAGTATTTTCTGTTGCTGAATTTGCCTCCTAACATAGACATATGTCAAGATATAAATCTCAGATAGATTTATGCCATATCCTGTGAAATGCAAAGAAAAAATCTATGGTAAAAATCTAAAAGAATTGTTTCATGAAAACACTATTAAAAATCAGTACTTTGGGACCCTACTTTTGGACTCTTCCAATAGTGCTTTACACAAAGAGAAAAGGACATTATCTTTCTCCCTCCATTTCACCCCAGCTAATCATGCAGCTTGAGTTGAGAATAAGAACATTGGTGGCAATATCCAACAGAGCATACCATCTGCCAAAGGACTAAAGTGCCTGGTAGAGTAGCAGCTGTACTCAGTGGAAATAGACTTGTTCAGGACCATAATTGAAACAGCCCTGAGAACTACAAACACCTGGGAAGAATAACTTTCCAAAAAGCTGGACTGGAGGTCCTCTATTTTGGTAAGTAGCAACAAAAAGAAATTGATATTTGATTTAGAAGAGCCCAGAGCCCAGGCAACCATTAGAAATCTCTTGTTCAGAGGAGATTTCACAAAGTGTGTGGTTGAAATTATGACACTAACACATTTGCTAATGGTAACATGCTGAGAACTACCTGTATGTTGTCTAGAAAGCAGACCATTAGTGCTTGAATAATGTACTTCGGGACTTCTAATTCTTCACAAATTCTATTTCCATATTTAATTATGGAGGGACAGAGGGGTAGTTGCATAGCCTTGTCTTCATTTAATTGTCCGTGAGAGTGGCAGTTAGTAATTCTTCTTCAAGTTGCATTCACTTAAAATAATGCAGATCCATGCTGAGTTTGCTTCAATTAAGTCATATTTTATTTGCTAATGACTTTCCAAATTGACAGTGCCCTTGAAGTTGGTATTGTCAACTTCTTGATATAAAAGAAAGTGTGATTTAGAGTTAAGAGTGTTATCAATTTATTCTTTATTTTCTGTCTGTATTTTAAAAGCCTTTTAAATTAAATTTCTGATGGAACATTCATCTTAGATTAATGAGTTAAGTAGTTGCCAATTCACATGGCCTAAATGAAATAAACTCTAATTTTGAGTGTGTATATGCATACATCATCTTTCCTTCTACTAGATTACCTTTAGAATTGTAAAATAATTGAATCGTAAAATCTCAATAATATGAATTCAGTTGAAAAAAGTTTCTTGGACATAATTCTGCTCTCTGAACTACTGTTAAAAGAATTAATATATAACTTTAACATGATTTTTTAGCTGATAAAAATGTGAGGTAAGAGATGACATCAAAATGCTTTCTTTTCTTTTGTTACTGACTAATAACCTTTTATTTCAGTCTGAAGAAAATCATTTAGTATTTCTTTTAGGGAGTGTGCTAGCAACAAATTCTGTCAGTTCCCATTTGTCTCAAACATCTTATTTTCTCCTTTGTTTTCAAGGAATAGTATTGCTGATTACATAATTCTTAATTAGAAGTCTTTCTTTTCAGAAATTTGAGTATGTCACTCCACTGCCTTCTGGCCCACCATGGTTTCTGATCATCTGTTAATCTTTTTGAGAATTCCTTGCATATGGTACGTCACTTTTCTCAGGCTGCTCTCAAGATTCTCTCTTTTTTTTTTTTTCTGGCATTCAACAATTATGAAATATCTTAATGTGCATCTCTTTTCATTTATCCTACTTGAAGTTTGTTGAGCTTCTTTGGGCACATTAATGTTTTCCATCAAATTTGAGATGTTTTTAGCCCTTATTTTTTCAAATATTCTCTCTACCCTTTTCTTTTTCTCCTTTCCTTCTGGGATTCCTATTATGCATATGTTGGTATGTTTGATGGTGTCCCACAGATCTCTGACCTCTGTTTATTTTTCTTCAGCTTATTTTCTTTTTGTTCATCAAACTGCACAATATCAATTGACATGTATTCAAGTTCAATGATTCTTTCTTCTGCCAGTTAAAATCTCCTGCTGGCTTCTTCTAGTAAATTTTTAATTTCTATTATTATATTTTTAAATTCCATAATTTCTAGTTGGGTTTTGCCCTATAATCTCTGTTTATTCATTGATATTCTCTATTAAGTGAAATAATTCTTACACTTTCCTTTAGTTATTTAGATATAGCTTTCTTTATTTCTTAGAGCATATTTAAAACAGCTGACTGAAAGATTTTTGTCTAGTTTAAGTCCAACACCTTGGCTTCCTCAAGAACAGCTTCTTTTCTGCGTATACAGGTCATATTTGTTATATTCTTTGCATGTCTCAAAATTTTTGTTTAAACTGGATATTCTGCATAATGAGACAACTCAGAAAATCAAAATTCCTTCCCTAAAGTTTGTTTGTTTGTTTAGTAATTTTCCTAGGCTAATTTGCTGAACTCTTCATTCTTTGTCATGTGTGTACAATGAAGTCTCAGACTGATTAACTGGGTGGTCAGGTAATGATTTGACAAATATTGCCTTCTTGAACCAATAAGTTTCCAACCATTGCAAAAGTGCTCCATGCATGTGTTGGGGCACACCTTCAATACTCGAGCAATCAGTTTACAAGTGTGTCTTAGCCTTCACTTTCTGTTTATGTAAAGCTTCAAAACCACCTAGAGGCAAGAGCTTATATATTCTTAAGTCTGTCTTTTGCAGTGATGGGCTACCAATTCTGAAACTACCTTCAACGTATTATGGATTAAGCAAATAAGTACATAATTGAGGATATTGGAAGGTAGGTTTCTCACTGTGGAAAAGGGGAGCTCAAATGTAGAAAGGGAAAGACTAGAAAAAAACCTGAGGTGTTGGACTGAAACTGGAGATATAGATATAAATTCAAAGATTTTAATAGGCAGATATATAAGAAATAAGTATGGATTTCTAACTCTGTGCATTGACATGACCTAGAAGCAATGACACCTCGGTAGCAATGTACATACCTAGCAGAAAGATCTCCTTTTGAAATACAATTTCCTACTATAAAAGTAGAGCTCTTTAAAGAAATGGCTTTTCAGTTTAATGAAGTCCCATTTGTTTATTTTTGTTGTTGTTGCAATTGCCATGGCAGTCTTCTTCATGAAGTCTTTCCCCAGGCCAATATCTTCCAGTGTTTTTCCTATGCTTTCTTGGAGGATTTTTATTGTTTCATGCCTTAAATTTAAGTCCTTTATCCATCTTGAATCAATTTTTGTGAGTGGGGAAAGGTGTGGGTCCAGTTTCAGTCTTTTACATGTAGACATCCAGTTATCCCAACACCATTTATTGAATCAGGAGTCTTTCCCCCAAGGTATGTTCTTGTTTGGTTTATCGAAGATTAGGTGGTTGTAAGATGTTAGTTTCATTTTCTGTACAGCTAAGGAGACAATAACCAAAGCAAAGAGACAACCTACACAATGGGAAAGGATATTTGCATATTTTCAATCAGACAAAAGCTTGATAACTAGGATCTATAGAGAACTCAAATTAATCCACATGAAAAAAGCCAACAATCCCATATATCAATGGGCAAGAGACATGAATAGAACTTTCTCTAAAGACGACAGACGAATGGCTAACAAACACATGAAAAAATGTTCATCATCTCTATATATTAGAGAAATGCAAATCAAAACAACCCTGAGATATCATCTAACCCCAGTGAGAATGGCCCACATCACAAAATCTTAAAACTGCAGATGCTGGCGTGGATGTGGAGAGAAGGGAACACTTTTACACTGCTGGTGGGACTGCAAACTAGTACAACCTTTCTGGAAGGAAGTATGGAGAAACCTCAAAGCACTCAAGCTAGACCTCCCATTTGATCCTGCAATCCCATTACTGGGCATCTACCCAGAAGGAAAAAAATCCTTTTATCAAAAGGACACTTGTACTAGACTGTTTATTGCAGCTCAATTTACAATCGCCAGAATGTGGAAACAGCCTAAATGCCCACCAACCCAGGAATGGATTAACAAGCTGTGGTATATGTATACCATGGAATACTATTCAGCCATTAAAAAAAATGGAGACTTTACATCCTTGGTATTAACCTGGATGGACGTGGAAGACATTATTCTTAGTAAAGCATCACAAGAATGGAGAAGCATGAATCCTATGTACTCAATTTTGATATGAGGACAATTAATGACAATTAAGGTTATGGGGGGGAAGCAGAAAGAGGGACGGAGCGAGGCGGGTGGGGCCTTGGTGTGTGTCACACTTTATGGGGGCAAGACATTATTGCAAGAGGGACTTTACCCAACAATTGCAATCAGTGTAACCTGGCTTATTGTACCCTCAATGAATCCCCAACAATAAAAAAAAAATAAAGAAATGGCTGATTTAAAAACTGGGGCAGGGAAAAGAAAAAGATGAACCTAGAGTTTCTTTTTACACCAGAAAATGATGCTTAAAGAATGATAGGAACATGTCAAAAGAACAAAATAAATGGCATGAGGGGCTCCCAAGAGTCAAATCTAGGAACAATGAAATAATTCCTATTTTTGAGTAAAATACATATATGGAAAAGAAAACAGACAAAAGTCTTTATAGTAAAGGGCCAAGAAATACTTAAAAACACAGAAAATCCCCATTTGATAAACATCACAGTAATATTGATTTAAGTATCATCAATAGATGTTAGCAGGTGAAAGTTCGATGAGGAAGAGGATATCTATTTAGTCTTAAAGTAATTCTCCAGAGATATTTAATTTATAGGAGATAAAACTAGAGGATACCACCTCTAGTTAACATCATTAATTATGAGATAAATAGACATCTTGTTCTTCGTCATGTCGTGCCTTAAGAACCAATCTCTTCTGTAGTATGCCTGCCAAAACATATAACATTAATTTATTCATAAGAAAACATAAACAAGCCCATAACTGAGGCATATTCTATAAAATAAATAACCTGTACTGTTCAAAAAATGAAATTTTCAAAGATGATGAAAGACTGAATAACCGTTCAAAACTAAAAGAATCTAAAAAGACTAATAAATGCATAATTTAATATCACATTAGACTCTGAACCAAAAAATGTTTTTCTACAAAGGATATAACTCAGATAAATAGCAATATTGTTAAAAGATCTGTAGACCAGGTAATAATATTGAATAAATGAAATGTCCTGATTTTAATAATTTCATTGTGGTTATAAAACAAAATATCTTGTTCTTAGGACACACACATTAAATTATTTAGGGGAAAAGAGGCATTATTTCCAAAATACATTCTCAAGTCATTTAATGAGATAGTAATATAAACATATAAGGAGCAAAACATAAGAAAGCAAATGTGATAACATGTTAACAACTGTAGGATCTGGGTAAAGGATACATAAGGATTACTATTATTATTGCAACTTTTTTCCATAAGTCTGGAACTATTTCAAATTTTCTTTCTTAGCCTGCTTCCCTTTTCCTTCATAAAAGCTATCATTTTTTAGAAGTATTTTTGTTTTGTTTTGTTTGGAGTTTTTTATTTTTTGAGAAGAGGTCTTGGCTGTGTCACCCATGACAGGGTACAGTGATGCAACAGCTCACTGCAACCTCAAAGTCCTGGGCTCAAGTGATCCTTTTACCATAGCCCCCCAAGTAATGAGACTATAGGTGTGTACCACCATGTGCAGCTAATTTCTTTTATATTTTTTGTAGTGATAGGGTTTCCTCTTGCTCTGGATGGTCTTGAACTCCTGGCCTCAAACAATCTTATAATCCTCCCAAAGTGCAAGGATTATAGGTATGAGCCACTACACCCAGACTTTGAAAAATTTTTAAATCATCTTTTAAAAGAGAAACTTATCTTACTAGGAACAATGAATGAATTTGATCTAATATATCTGTGTGGTTAACAGGTGTGGTAGCTCATGTTTGTAATCCCAGCACTCTGGGAAGATGAAGCAGGAAAATCGCTTGAAGCCAGGAGTTCAAGACCACCCTGGGCAACATAGCAAGGATCCATCTTCTCAAATAAGAAAAATTATCCAAGGATAGTGGTGTATGCCTGTAGTCTTAGCTACTTAGAAGGCTGAGGCAGGAGGATCACTTGACCCAGAAGCTTGAGGTTACAGTGAACTATGATCACTGGTTAAATATGAAAATATAAAGTGAAAAAGCAAACAACACACATATTGTATAATATTTACTTAAATTTTTAAATCATAAAAGTATGTATCATTAGTGTTTGAATATGTAGTAAATGTTTAATGTTTATTTTGACAAAAGGAGATGGATAAAGAAAAGAGAATGGGGTAAAATCTATCATAACATACATACATTATCTTTTAAACTATAGCTAATTCAAGTGTGAAAATTTTTTGATATGTGTAATATCCAGATGATGGATACATGGATATCCATTACTATTTTTGCACTATCTATATGTTTGATACATTATATAAACTACAATTAAAATATTTTAGGAAAAAGATATTAACAATTAAAAAGATTTAAAACCTTCAAAACTTCCAAGTATACCTGCTGTCACAAACCAAATGCTTTTAGAGGCTAAGCCCAAAGATGGAGATAAATACAAACTAATAAGTGTAGAATGTTGGAAATAATGGCCAAGCCAAACACTAAGAATGTCTTTTGAACAGACACTTCTCTGATGAGACAGGCAAGGACTACAAACACATGAAAAAATGCTCATCATCCTTAATCATCAGAGAAATGCAAATCAAAACCACTTTGAGGTATCATCTAACTCCAGTAAGATTAGCCCACATCACAAAATCCCAAAACTACAGACATTGGCATGGATGCAGAGAGAAGGGAACACTTCTACACTGCTGATGGGAATGCAAGCCCAAGTCATAATAGCCAAGACATGGAAACAGCCCAAGTGCCCATCAACCCATGAATGGATTAACAAATTGTGGTATATGTACACCATGGAATACTATATAGCCATAAAAAAGATGGAGACTTCACATCTTTTGTTCACCTGGATAGAGCTGGAACATATTCTTCTTAGTAAAGTATCTCAAGAATGGAAAGAAAATTATCCAATGTACTAAATACTACTATGAAATCAATATATAATCACCTACACATTCATATGAATGGTAAAACATAACTATAGTCCAGAAACTAGAAGAGAAATGGGGGAGGTGGGACGAGGGAGGATATTTGGGGGACCTCACCTAACATGCATGATGCAATGGTACATTTCAAAACTATTAAGAAATGAGTATAATTGTGATGAATGTGTTACTTAGTTCAATGTAAGAATTTCACATTGTATATCAAAGCAGTACACTGAACCCCATAAATACATCAATGTACAAAGTTATGATTTAATAAATAATAATAATCATAAATAGCCAGGTGTTGTGGCAGGTGCCTGTAGTCCCAGCTACTTGGGAGGCTGAGGCAAGAGAATCACTTAAGCCCCAGAGTCTGAGGTTGCTGTGAGCTGTGATGCCATGGCACTATACTGAGGGCAACATAATGAGACTCTGTCTCAAAAAAAAAAGAATATGGTATTCCTTTCCATTTGTTTAATTCTTCTTTTGATAATTTCATACAGAGCTTATAAATTTTTTAAGTTTATTCCTAACGGTTGGTACCTTTTTTTATTGCCATCATAAATGGAATCTTTTTATTAATACACATGTTTTCTAAGTGATGGTTGTTTACATATATAAGGGTATTGCTTTCTGTATGTTAGTTGTACATCCAGATTACTTACTGAATTCTCTTACAGTGCTAGTAGTTTGGCTATTGATTACATATTTCAGGTTTCCCAGGTATATGCTCTACTTCTGTAAATAATTATAATCTTACTTTCTTTTCAAATTTTATCCCTATAACTCTTTCTCTAATCTAATTTCATTGACATATACCTGTAAAACAATGTTACATAAGAGTAATAATAGTAGACTTTCTTGTAATGCTCCTGAATTTAATGCAAATGTTTTTAGTTTTTCGCATTAAAGATGATTCTGGCTCTAAAAAAAAACAAAAAGAATACCTTTTCTTTGCCTGAGGTGTCTCTTCATCCTTTCCTTAATTCTATGCTTAATTTTTGCCATTTTCCTCACTAAGTTTACCTCTTTCAGGTCTCATAAAAGTACAAAAATACGAGGCGGAGGCAAGATGGCTGACTGGAGCCAGCTTTCCATAGAGGTTCCCATCCAGAAGGAGAGTTAAAGGACAGAAGTTTAGTAAGTAACCTGATGGATTAGAGCTGAGCCAAGAGAGAAGGTTGAAGAACGCACATCAACCCTGCTGAGGTGAGCTGCGACCCCAAGGATAAAAACAAAAGGTACAAAATCTATCACCAATCAGATGGGAGTCCCCTGCCCATGAGAACAGCTCACAGTACTCCATACAGAGAAGTGAGCAGAGTTCAAAAGTCCTCCCATTTTATCACATGGGAGAGACCTTCTAAAACCTGAACCTCCTTCCCCTACTAGGATGCCATGGAGCTCTCCTGCCAGGCTTAAAACTGTATAAAACTTATATATTCTCTACCTGTAATTCTGAACTCCCAGCATTCCCCTCCACTCTCACTCCAAGGTCTGGAAGCCTGTCCCCCAGGAGTCCAGATTCTTGGGTATTTTCTCAAGAGGTGTGGACAGGGCATGGACTGCTACTGCTCAGTGCTGATTCTGTGGCATGGGAGAAAGGAGAAGATGGTCAGCTGAGAGGGAACCATAGAGGAGTGGCGGTGCCCCTAGACACAGAGCAGCAACCACAGTAGCAACAATAGGGCTCACACACCTGTATATTTTGGAGTCACACCCCCTGTCTCTCTGGGCAACCAGAGGAGGCCAGACATCTTCTCTAGTGGCAGCCATTGGCAGAACAGATCCAGGATGGAAACAGATCCTGTGAGTAAAGGGTTTGACTGAGGCGGTACTGGCCTGGGCAGAGCATGGGGACTAGAATACACAACCGTGCAAAGACCGCAGACTCTAAGGACAGGGCTGACCCAGAGGGCCACTTTACTGAGCCTAAGATGCACCTGGCCCTCAGGGGATCATAGCTGAGACAAAGGCTGGCAGGCAGAGGCTGGAATACACAGCTAACCATGCCATCCCAACAGAAACTGTAGCGGAGACTGGGCAACAGCACAGACCGGGCCTCTGTCACAGGTTCTGTGAACTCAAACAGCGTCTGTTCTGTAAGGGAATATAGCTGAAACAGAAACAAATACTGTGAAGTTGTTCTGTTCTGTCAGTAACATCAATCAGGGTCAGGGCTGGAACTGAGTGAACTGTGCCAGCCTCCATTAAGCACCCGAGGTTGTCAGGCCTCACCTCCCCCTGCTGAATAGTGGCAGAGAGCAGCAGCCTGGCTGAGGAGACACAGATCTCCCTGTGATTCAGGCAGGTGCAAACCTCTGGAGTATCTGCTCACTGGAGGGAACTGGGTCACAGCCCTGTGGGGTTATCAGTGATTGGGTGTGACAGAGGTGCAAGGTAGGGAAGGAGGCATCAACCTTCCCAGACTAATCTATTTGCTGGGTGGGTCCTCCTGACCTCACAGAGCACCAGAACGAGTCATATTTGAGTTGCCAGCAGACCACTGCAATCTAGTTGCCAGAGACCTTTAGAACTCTCCCACCTGAGACAGGTGCTGACTGAGAGAATTGATTTGGACCTCTTGGATTGGGCCAGTAGCCCAAGGACTATCCAAGTGGTACCCTGGGTGTGTGGTTGTGGGAAGGTTTGATTTTCCTTTTCCAATTGTTGCCTGTGGGGGGGCGAGGTGACTTAATTGCTGGTATTTCTCCACAGCTGAGACCTCAACCCAGAGTAACTGATTCACTAGGGTAGGACAGAGACCAGCTAAAAACAAAACAGAGCCACTTAGCTCCACCACACCAAGCAGGTCCCCAGTTTCTCAGGCCGTAGCACTGTATAGGTCCATGGCAAAGCTCCAGGTGAAAAGGTACATAAAAACAGTCCGAGGTTTGGGCAAAGGGCTGGTTAATCTACTCCTGTAGCCCCCAACTCAACTTCTATTTATCCGCTCATCTAGTCAAATGGTGTAAAATAATCATGGGGCAGAATCAGTGGAAAAACTCCTGTAACACGAATAACCAGAGTAGATCAACCACCCCAAGGAAAGATATGGCAGACACAACTGAAGATCCCATTCATAAACAGACGGCTGAGATGTCAGAAATCAAATTCAGAATTTGGATTGCAAACAAGATTAATAGAATAGAGGAAAAGTTGGAATTAGAAATTCCAGGAGCATTTCAAAAGTTGTCTAAAGAATTTAAAGACAAAATCACCAAAAATTTTGGCACATTGAGACAAGAATTTGCAGCCCTCAAAGATCTGAAAAATACAGTAGAATCCCTGAGCAACAGAATGGAGCAAGCAGAAGAAAGGATTTCTGACATTGAAGACAAAGCTTTTGAACACTCTCAAACTCTCAAAGAGGAAGAGAAATGGAGAGCAAAAACAGATCACTCTCTCAGAGAGCTCTGGGATAATTCGAAGAAAACTAATATTTGCCTAATAGGAATCCCTAAAGGTGATGAAGTGGCTCCGCAAGGCACAGGGGATCTTCTTCATGAAATTATGAAAGAGAATTTTCCAGACATGCCAAAAGAATGAAATGAAATTGAAAACAAAAGGATTAACAACAGATCAATGAATCAAAAAGTTGGTTTTTGAAAAGGTCAACAAAATAGATAAACCTTTGGCTAACCTAACCAGGAAAAAAAGAGTAAAATCTCTAATTTCATCAATCAGAAATGACAAAGACGAAATAACCACAGACCCCTCAGAGAAAATTTATTCTCAGAAATATGAAAATCTGAAGGAAATTGACCAATACTTGGAAGCATGCCACTTTCCAAGACTTAGCCAGAATCAAGTGGAAATATTAAACAGGCCTATATCAAGTTCTGAAATAGCATCAACTATACAAAATCTCCCTAAAAAGAAGAGCCTTGGATCAGATGGCTTCACGTCAGAATTCTACCAAACCTTTAAGTAAGAACTATTACCTATATTACTCAACTTTTTCCAAACTATAGAAAAAGAAGGAATACTACCCAACACATTCTATGAAGTAAACATCACCTTGATCCCAAACCAGGAAAAGACCCAACAAGAAAAGAAAATTATAGACCAATATCACATTGAATATTGATGCGAAAATATTCAACAAGATCTTAACAAACAGAATCCAGCAACACATCAAACAAATTATACACCATGATCAAGTGGGTTTTATCCCAGGGTCTCAAGGCTGGTTCAATATATGTAAATCTATAAATATAATTCAGCACATAAATTAAAAAACAAAGACCATATGATTCTCTCAATTGATGCAGAAAAAGCTTTTGATAATATCCAGCATCCCTTCATGTTCAGAACACTTAAGAAAACTGGTATAGAAGGGACATTTCTTAAACTGATAGAGGCCATCTATAGTAAACCCACAGCCAATATCATGGGAACCAGGCAAGGTTGGCCATTGTCTCCACTGCTCTTTAACATTGTCATGGAAGTTTTAGCCATTGCAATTAGGGAAGAAAAGGTGATCAAGGGCATCCATATAGGGTCAGAAGAGATCAAACTTTCACTCTTCACAGATGATATGATTATATATCTGGAAAAGACCAGGGATTCTACTACAAAACTCTTAGAAGTGATCAAGGAATACAGAAGCGTCTCAGGTTACAAAGTCAACATTCAGAAATTGGTAGCCTTTGTATATACCAACAATAGTCAAGCTGAAAAAACAGTCAAGAACTCTATTCCATTCACAGTAGTGCCAAAGAAGATGAAATATTTGGGAGTTTATCTAACAAAGGACGTGAAAGATCTCTACAAAGAGAACTATGAAACTCTAAGAAAAGAAATAGCTGAAGATGTTAACAAATGGAAAAGCATACCATGCTCAAGGCTGGGTAGAATCAACATTGTTATAATGTCCATACTACCCAAAGCAATATACAATTTAATGCAATCCCTAATAAAGCTCCACTGTCATACTTCAAAGATCTCAAAAAAATAATACTTCGTTTTATATGGAATCAGAAAAAACCTCAAATAGCCAAGACATAGCTCACAAATAAAAACAAAGCAGGAAGAATCCCGCCTCCAGACCTCAGGCTATACTATAAATCGATAGTGATCAAAACAGCATGATACTGGAACAAAAACAGAGAGGTAAATGTATGGAACAGAATAGAGAACCAAGAGATGAATCCAGCTACTTACCGGTATTTGATCTTTGACAAGCCAATTAAAAACAATCAGTGGGGAAAAGATTCCGTATGTAACAAATGGTGCTGGGTGAACTGGCTGGCAACCTGTAGAAGATTGAAACTGGACCCACACCTTTCACCATTAACTAAGATAGACTCTCACTGGATTAAAAATTTAAACTTAAGACCTGAAACTATAAAAATACTAGAAGAAAGTGCAGGGAAAACTCTTGAAGAAATCAGCCTGGCCGAATATTTTATAAAGAGGACCCCCCAGGCAATTGAAGTGGCTTCAAAAATACAATACTGGGACCTGATCAAACTATAAAGCTTCTGCACAGCCAAGAACACAGTTAAGTAAAGCAAGCAGCCCTCATAATGGAAGAAGATATCTGCAGGTTATGTCTCCGACAAAGGTTTAATAAGCAGAATCCACAGAGAACTCAAACGTATTAGCAAGAAAAGAACAAGTGATCCCATCTTAGGCTGGGCAAGGGACTTGAAGAGAAACTTCCCTGAAAAAGACAGGTTCACAGCCTACAGACATATGAAAAAATGTTCTTATCCTTAATCATCAGAGAAATGCAAATCAAAACTACTTTGAGATATCATTTTACTCCAGTAAGATTAGCCCACAACACAAAATCCCAAAACCAGAGATGTTGGCATGGATGTGGAGAAAAGGGAACACTTCTACACTGCTGGTGGGAATGCAAACTAATAGGTTCCTTTTGGAAAGATGTCTGGAGAACACTTAGAGATCTAAAAATAGACCGGCCATTCGATCCTACAATTCCTCTACTAGGTATATACCCAGAAGACCAAAAATCACATTATGACAAAGATACTTGTACCAGAATGTTTATTGCAGCCCAATTCATAATTGCTAAGTCATGGAAGAAGCCCAAGTGCCCATCAACCCACAAATGTACCATGGAATATTATGCAGCCTTAAAGAAAGATGGAGACTTTACCTCTTTCATGTTTACATGGATGGAGCCGGAACATATTCTTCTTAGCAAAGTATGTCAAGAATGGAAGAAAAAGTATCCAATGTACTCAGCCCTACTATGAAACTAATTTATAGCTTTCATATGAAAGCTATAAAGCAATTATAACCTAAGAATATGGGGAGGGGGGCAGGGAGGGGAGAGGGGAGGATAGGTGGGTGGAGGGTAATTGGTGGGACCACATCTACAGTGCATCTTACAAGGGTACATGTTTACCTTACTAAATGTAGAATATAAATGTCTTAACACAATAACTAAGAAAATGCCTTCCTATGTTAACTAGTGTGATGAAAATATATCAAATTATATATAAAACCAGTGTATGGTGCCCCATGATTGCATTAACGTACATAGCTATGATTTAAAAAGAAAAAAAAGTACAGAAATACAATGTATTCCAAAAAATTGTATACTTCTGGCTTGTAAGGTAGTAGAACCAGACATAGCATCTATATTCATTATCTGTATTCATAGATAATGCATATATTTCAACTGGCTGAGTGAAATCTTGACTTAACTCTGGCCAGGTGTAAAATTTAAACTCTGAATGAGATAGATCGGCTATAGTATGTTTGATACTACAAAGGAAAACGCCTTTTATTTTTGTTAACAATTATGGAATAAACGAAATATTTTTTCTTTCAAATTCAGAAAAAGAACATCTATATACTACATAGGATTATACTTAACGGCAGAGACTTCTAGTAATTTACACTCATTTCTTCTTTTTTCTAGATACTTGGTTAGACTGCATTTCCCAGTATCCTTGGCAGTTAAGCATGACCATGTGACTAGGCTTTAGCTCCAAGCCTAGCCTACAACTTTCTACTCTTAATCTCCTATCCTCTTCTGCAGCTGGCTACAGATGACAAGGAGACTGTAATAGGCAATGATAAATACACAAATGGAATAAGCCTGTATCCCTGAATCTCTAAAAGGAGGAATGTCATTTATCAAAAAAAATGCTCAAAATTCTATTGCATTAAGCCACTAAAATTTGGAGGTCTATTTGTTACTGCAGTTAGTATTACATTAACTACAACAATCTTCCAATTGTCGCTATGAAATGCATTATACTTACAAATTGAGGTTTATAATAGGCTGGACCTAGCGTACTGTCACTAGCAGGTGGAAAACATTTTATAAGGCTGTCATCCTCTTTAATAAGATAACCACATGACTTCACACAAGAAGGAATTGAAGGAACAATACTTCTAGTAAGTGCTCTTGAAATTTTCTGTAAGGAAAACATTTTATATTTATATTACTTACTGAAGGCAAGAGAAGGGAAAATCAAGAACCAACTATTAAAATTTACCAAAATGCAACTATTAAATGTTGACTTAACAAGTTTCATAATGTAAAACAAAAATTCTTTGTAAAAGTAAATTTTTTTGATACAGAGTCTCACTCTTGTTATCCTGTATAGAGTGCCATGGCATCATCATAGCTCAAAGCAACCTTGAATTCCTGAGCTCAGGTGATCATCTTGCCTCAGTTTTTCTATTTTGTTAGTAGAGACAGTGTCTTGTTCTTACTTAGGCTGGTCTCGAACTTCAAAGCTCAAGCAATCCACCCACGTCAGCCTCCCATAGTGCTAGGATTACAAGCATGAGCCACTGCACCTGGTTCTAAAAGCAACTTGAAAAAGTGAATTCAAGTCTCATTTCATCTTAAAAACTAAGAGAATATATACCTTTACTATTAAAACCATTGTAAGAAGCAAGGTTTCTCTTATTTTGCTCCATTATTTATCTTGCTTAGTAAAGCCATATTTTTTTTTGTAGAGCTGTATTACTGATTCTGAAAACAGGCATTCATATGGCCAGATCAACAATCATGCTATTATAGTTCTGCCATGCAAAAACAAACTTTATGTTTTTCAGTAACATTTCCTATCTTCCTTCCTTTCCAGCTTCTGACTGTACTATGTATAAATATCCTAATTATACAGATTTTATGTATAGCAAGAATTAAGCATGACCATGTATTTTGACTATGATAGGAAATAGCAAAATATAAAACTGAATTATAAGTACAGCTGTGAGCCATGTGAAATTATATACAAATGTGTAGTCGTAAACATATATGATTTAATACTAAAAGAAGCTATACAAAAATTAATAGAATATTAATATTAGAGTTAGAATTTTTAAGGTGATTATCCTTTTTTCAATATTTGCTGATCATAATTTTTTTTTTTTTTTGTAGAGACAGAGTCTTCACTTTATCACCCTTGGTAGTGTCATGGAATCACACAGCTCACAGCAACCTCCAACTCCTAGGCTTAGGTGATTCTCTTGCCTCAGCCTCCCAAGTAGCTGGGACTACGGGCACCCACCACAACACCTGGGCATTTTTTTGTTGCAGTTTGGCCAGGGCCAGGTTTGAACCCGCCACCCTCGGTATACGGGGCCGGCACCCTACCCACTGAGCCATAGGCACTGCCCGATCATAAAATATTTTATAACTTAAATAAAAACAAGCAGCAGTAACATATTAGAAATACTAATATAAAATCTATCAAATGGGCCAGTTGTACACTTGTAATCATATACTTTGGGAGGCCAAGGTGGGAGGATTACTTCAGACCAGGAATTCAAGACCAGCCTGAGCAACATAGTGAGATCCTATCTCTACAAATAATTTTTTAAAAATTAGCCAGCCATGGTGGCAAAAAAGCTTGTCATCCCAGCTATTTGGGAGGCTAATGCAGGAGGATTGCTTGACTGAGTCTGAGGTTGCAGTGAGCTGTGATGATGATACTTTACTCTAGTTCAGGCAACAAAGCAAGAACCTGTCTTAGAAGAAAAACAAAGAAAAAAGTAAAAGACATTATTCTTAGTAAAGCATCACAAGAATGGAGAAGCATGAATCCTTTGTACTCAATTTTGATATGAGGACAATTAAGGTCACGGTGGGAAGGGGAGAGCAGAGAGAGAAAGAAAGGGGGGGGGAAGGAAGAGCAGAGAGAAGGAAGGAGGGAGGGTGGTGGGGCCTTGGTGTGTGCCACATCTTTTGGGTGCAAGACAGGATGGCAAGAGGGACTTTACCTAACAAATGCAATCAGTGTAAACTGGCTTATTGTACCCTCAATGAATTCCCAACAATAAAATATATATATATATATATATATATATATATATATATATATATATATATAAAAGAAAGAAAAAAGTAAAAGTGTTGGCATTTTAAAGGATTTAGTTATCTGGAAAATTGTTATAAACATACTGTCTTTGGCAGAATTTTGTTTTTTTAATTGCTTAAAGGTAACTGATAAGTAGTCTCAGTGATACTTAGACTGAGGAGGAGATTGATTGCCAAATTAAAACAGGAAAGCATCGAATGGCTTCACTTCCATCCAATACATTCAAAAAGTATTTGCAGGCTGTCAAGACTTTCCGAAATTTAGCCCCTACCTCCTTCTCCAGTCTCTATTCATACTACTGTGCCTTCGATTCTGTACCCAAACATCCCAAAGAACTTTGTTCCTCCCTGACCATACCATGCTACTAAACACCTCAATGTCTTTATATATGTGGTTTTTCACATTCTTTTTATTAATAAGTACTTAGTGAATTCTTCTTTAAGATCAAGTTCATTCATTTCCCCTGTTCCCTCCAAAAACTCCTACCAGGCTACTAGTTAACAGTATATCATCATTCTAATATATCATTTCATCAACTATATTATACTAAATTTGATTAATGACTTCCCTCTTAAAATTATAGATCTCAGGAAGCAGTGGTTTGTCTGCTATGTATTACCAAGTTTCAGTATTTTATATGTCACTCATAATCACTCAATAAGGATTTGATAAACCCTGGCATGAGTAAATGAACATTTCGTTATTTTCTCACACACGAAATATCAGATATTTAAATACATTTATAAGACTTAACCTCATGGTCACTGCATTGACATTACTCAACTGAGTACTTAGCTCTGAATTATGCTGTCCTAAACAGAGAAGTGATTAATATTGATATGGGCTATGTGAAGACAGTATGGCAAGAGACGAAAGGAATCATTCTAAACAAACAATGACCAAAGCCAATTAGATAATATTATTATTTATTCCAAAGGGGTAAGCCTTTGGTGTAAAAATTATTAATTATATAACATCAATGTACCTTTCCAAACATATCACCTACTAGTCTTCTACATAAATTCTTCACTCCAGTTAAAATAATCTTCTCATTGCCTTCCATAAAATCCCACTTTTGTATTGTCACTTATATAATATTCCATGCTTGGAATGCACATTTCAGTACTATTTTTCAAGGCTCATCTTAGAACCAACCTCCTCTATAAATGCTCTATAAGTTATATTTTTGCATAATACAATAGCCCTCCTTTAAATTCTTTTTTTTTTTTTTATTGTTGGGGATTCATTGAGGGTACAATAAGCCAGGTTACACTGATTGCATTTGTTAGGTAAAGTCCCTCTTGCAATCATGTCTTGCCCCCAGAAGGTGTGGCACACACCAAGGCCCCACCCCCCTCCTCCATCCCTCTTTCTTCTTTTCCTCCCCCCACCCCATAACCTTAATTGTCATTAATTGTCCTCGTATCAAAATTGAGTACACAGGATTCATGCTTCTCCATTCTTGTGATGCTTTACTAAGAATAATGTCTTCCACTTCCATCCAGGTTAATACCAAGGATGTAAAGTCTCCATTTTTTCTAATAGCTGGATAGTATTCCATGGTATACATACACCACAGCTTGTTAATCCATTCCTGGGTTGGTAGGCATTTAGGCTGTTTCCACATTTGGCGATTGTAAATTGAGCTGCAATAAACAGTCTAGTACAAGTGTCCTTATGATAAAAGGATTTTTTTCCTTCTGGATAGATGCCCAGCTCCTTTAAATTCTTAATGGTGTTTATTTACATGATCATTCATTTAGCACCTGTTACATTTTTGTCTTGCATTAGCAACTACCTATACCTCTCTCTTCCGCCTAAATTTTAGGCATTTTTATTTCAGGAAATCATATTTTTAATTTCAGTACATTATTAACAGTATTAACACCGTTTTCTTGATTTATAGATAAATCACTCAGGTCGTTTTATAATTTCCCTTACTTCCTACTCACTATAAACATTAGATGTGATTATAGATATAGTAAGAGCAAAAATGAAGTCGGATGCTAACACAGTTAAAAACTAAAGTTTATTTAACTATAAACTGGTCACAACATAGATACCAACATATCTACTATTATAGTAAGGCTTTTTAAATGTACTTAATGTCACATAAAATATTAAACTTTTTCTATTTTAACTAAAAGAACTTATTAGAAGCATAATTAAAAAGAGCAACATACTGATTTAAGATGTTCTTTGGACTCCAGTACTTTTCTGTTCATATCTAGTGCTCTAGGATAAGATTGATCATAGCTTGCAGGTCCTGGATTACTTGAAATAAACTTCTTAAAACGTTCTTCCCGGTTTTGTAGACTGTGGCCTCCCTTTATATTACACTAAGTTTGAGAGAAAAAAACTTGTGAAACAACTAAACAAAGCATTTTATAATTGATTCCTATTTAATAAATATTAATCATTATGAAAAAATAGTTTTAAAACCCAACCTGAGAAAGTCAAAACCCTTGACTAAAGACATAGTTCTAGTAAAAGAGGATAATAAAGAGAGAATGACATTATAGTTGTCAGTTTTATTTCTGAACCCAAACTGAAATTTACTATACTTAGAATTATCTAAGAGAATACAAGAAGATTTATATTTTAAAATAGGAATTCCCTAAGCTGTAGAACAAGAATAAACAGTATGGTTTTCAGGCCCCTGGAAAATCTGTACACCTGAAGTAAACTTTTAAAAATGCTGGTATTCACACTGCAGGGAGAAAGCATGTCTTCCAAGCTTGTTTATGACATATTATTTTCACAAATAACATTTTGGTCATTTCCAGAGAAGTTAATATAGGCTTATTGGCAACAGCGTGGTTTTATGTTCAGATTAATTTTAAACATTGTGTACTGCCAAGAAAACAGTAGGAAAAATCTTTCATTGCCCTCCATGCCACATATCCGGAATCTCCAGAATCAGAAAATTATCAGCTATTTACCAGTTAACTCAGATAAAATTCCATTGTACAAGTTCCCATAAACAGTCATAGGGGAATCATTTCAATAATTAATCATAATAATAGCAGTGGCATTTGAGTGATCAGCCAAGATTTCTCTTAAAAGTCATTGATTTTCCAACAGCCTTTTCACCTGTAAGTTGTTCACAATAACTACTAACAAAGCCTATTTGTATCATGCATCTTATTCAGATTCATTTAGTTTTTAAGAAATACACAAAGGAGGTCTTCTTTGTAAATTTTATCTTTAAATAATTCACCACGTAATTGCTGTCTTAATAAGCTCAGAATTCCTACATTAAAGACTTTGGATCTATAAAAATAATTCTAATGATTTCTCTTGTAAATATTTAAAAGTTGGGCAAGAAAACAAGTAAGTACAGTTTACATTATGTTATAGTTTCATAATATTTTATGTATTTTGCAGCTGAAAACAAAACAAAAATTTTCTCTCCTATTTCAGAAATACCATTCATGTCTTTTAGAACCTTTATGAGAAAGCACCTATACAGCCATTTCCTTTCTGTAAATGAGATGAACAAAATTCTTTCATAAAATAACACTTTTGCTTCCCTATCAAAAAAGAAGTTGGACCAAAATAAAATGATGAGAAAAGACCATTCAAATTCTTTGAAAGCCATTACTGTAGGCTCTATGATCATAAAAAAGAAACTGAAATTTGAATTTATACTCAACACTTCAACAAAGACTTTATACAGACCTCCAACAGGAAAGGGAGTTAAAGGTCTACTGGGGCCAGCTAGGAGCCAATATGTATGAATGCAAAAATTTGTGTGAAAATCATAAAAAATTAATTCACAATTGTGAAGATATTGGAGTTATATCCACTATTTCTGAACATGAATGGACCATTGAAGATATTGTGGTCACAGACTCCTGAGACCATGCAGAATAATGGCAATGACTATAGCTCTAGAGAAGCGGTTCTCAACCTTCCTAATGCCTCCTAATGGCGCGACCCTTTAATACAGTTCCTCATGTTGTGCTGACCCCCAACCATGAAATTATTTTCATTGCTACTTCATAACTGTAATTTTGCTACTGTTATGAATCGTAATGTAAATATCTGATATGCAGGAAGTATTTTCATTGTTACAAAGGGGTCGCAACCCACAGGTTGAGAACCGCTGTTCTAGAGTATGGCTCAAAAAATAATTCCTTCATTCTATTGCTGTCTCTTTTCTACATATCTTAACCATATTCATAACTTTCATGAATCATCATTCATTCATTCTGAATTCATGATTCATACTTCTCATCCTCAAGGAACATGCAATTTACAAACAATGGTTTGTGTCTCATAGTATACAATAATGAAAACACCTACTCATACAACCAACATCAAATACATGTATTTTCTATTATTCAAATTATAAAATATAGATTGAAAAAGAAAAGAGATAAAATGAGCAGAAAAATGCAACAAATGCTGTTTTAGCTATTAGAGGAAGAAAACATAATTTTTATTAGCTCAAGTATTCATAATAACTTTATAAATTTACCTGTGCTTCTGAAACATTATAGTATCCTGGACCTGGAACCACTTTCTCAATGTTAGAGGCAACAGGAAAAGTATCAAAAGTACTTTTTCTGGCAGTCAAAGAAAGAAATGGTGTATAACCACCTATAAAAATAAAATCATATCACTGGCAGATAAAAAATAGGATTCCATGGATTTCAGGAAAAACATTCAAAATATATATAATCATGTGGTAATCTCAATTTTTGAAACTATATTTTTATAACTAATGGCTAGAAGTTATATTTCTTAAAATATATAATATCAGAATTTTTATTAATATATATTAATAACCTACAGAACTGGACTTATTGAACAACAACAAAAAAAATACCTAAAAAAAAAGAAAAGCATTTTGTATTCTAATCATGTTTGGTTGAAATGAAAATGGCAGTTAGATCTAGCTAACACATTTTCATCTTCAGAAGACCACTGTTTTATATTTTGAAATACCATATATTATTTGTATAAAATAGCATATATAAACTTATAAAGACAGCCTAGAAGGAAAGAATTTAAAGTGAGTTTACAGAAGGTAAGTGATAATGTCTCCTTGCCTTGACACAGAGTTGGTACTTAGTAAACATTTCTTGACTGCCTGACCCTTAACAAAGGCTTACAGATCCAAGATACAAATTTCACTGGAACAAATAATCATAAGATTATATAAACTTGGGTAGTCTACTGAAAGACTGACCAAAAATCTGAAGAACAACATTGAGAAAATTAGTACAGTTTAAGCAACATGGATATTAAAGAAGAGATGGAAGGGAATAAAGCAGCTATATTAATCAGATAATTGAAAATGAAAAGGGTTCAAAACTTGTACCCTAAATATTGTACACCAAATATGTGCAACTGTAGGAATTTATAATGATAATCAGAATAGCAAAAATCTTGATAATCTGGGCTCGGCACCCGTAGCACAGTGGTTATGGCGCCAGCCACATATACCAAGGCTGGCGTGTTCAAACCCGGACCCAGCCAGCTAAACAACAACTGCAACAACAACAACAAAATAGCCAGGCATTAAAGCAGGTGCCTGTAGTCCCAGCTACTTGGAAGGTTGAGGCAAGAGAATCACTTACCCCAAGAGTTTGAGGTTGCTGTGAGCTGTGATGCCACAGCACTCTACCAACAATGACATAGTGAGACTCTGTCTCAAAAAAAAAAAAAAAAATCTTGATAATCTGAATAATTCTTCTGTGGCAGATAAAGCTAACTACTCCCTATCAAAAAAGGAATCTGGGAAAGAATATATTTAGCAGATGATGTAACCCAGCTTATATAACTAATAGAGAACGAATATAGATAACTAATATACAGCTAATGTGGGTTGACGCTTATTATGTAGATAAGCTCAAAAAGCAATGAGCTTTAGCACAATAATGTCAGAAGCAGTCATATTATTAAAAAGAGTATGTTTTAATCACATTATACTAGGCTAGTTGTCTGTGGGGAAAACTTACTTTTATAAGAGATATTTGTTTCTCAGACAATTTTGAGAAAATCAGGCACAGCTCTCACTAATCTGGAATTTGGGTATGCCTTTTGGTTTGCAAATCTTGGGTATATGAGATTCTCCCTGATCAAACATCCTGAAGCCAAAGAAATGGAAGTTTCAAATTAAGGTGGAAAGAATAAGGGGACACTGCACTGGAGGATTAACCAAGTAGGCTGTAGTAAGAGAAGAGTGGTGGTTAAGAGAAAGGATGGGAATAAATATCTGTATCTAAGGCCCCTCTTCTTATGAACTTCAAGGTAACAAGTGAATTATGTAAAGTCCTAACACCTGCTCTTCCCACAGCATACTCTATAAAATGTACCCAACCTTAAACTCAAATAACTCTATATACTTCTGCACATTCTAATGTGTTATTGGCCTTAAGGACTAGTGAGGTAGAATCTAGAGGTAGAAAAGGATGTTAGCTTCTTTAAAATTATCTTACGGGAGAATGTAGTACTCACCAAAGAGCCAGCTATTCCTTCTATTGATTATCCACATTGCTAAAACATAGATCTATAGTATGCAGTTACTCAAAATACCCAAGCATGAAATCTCCTAGTTTCCCTCATATGTCAACAAGACACAATCATATAAAATAGTAACAAAAGGCCTCGCCACACCCGAGTTACTGCCCTGTAAGCAGAGCTAACACAAGTTATAAGAGTTTTAAATTCTGTTATACATGGCTTATCAGATTTTAACTTTATTTCAAGATTACTGTTTGTTTTTAACTGAGTATTTATTTATGTATTTATTTATTTTTAGAGACAGAGTCTCACTTTGTCACCCTTGGTAGAGTGCTGTGCTATCACAGCTCACAGCAACCTCCAGCTCTTGGGTTTAGGCGATTCTTTTGCTTCAGCCTCACAAATACCTGGGACTACAGGTGCCCATAACAATGCCCGGCTATTTTTTGTTGCAGTTTGCCTGGGGCCAGGGTCAAACTCACCACCTTCAGTATATGGAGCCAGCACTCTACTCACTGAGCCACAGGCACCACCTTAACTGAGTACTTCTGTTTCAGTATTGAGCTAAAAACTTAGACTAATGGAGTAAAGATCAGGGTTGTTGCCTCAAGCAGGTCACATTTTAGTAGGGGTGTCAAATAAATTAACATTCATTACAGTATAGAATCAAAATGCTATAACTGAGTCATTAAGTAGACATAGAAGATAAACCTGACAAATACTAAAGTCAGTGAACTTCACTTTAGTTCTGTCTCAAAGAATAAATAGGAATTAGGTAAAGAAGGAAGACAAAGCACACCGGGCAAAGGGATTAGCAGGTTCAAAGGCACAGAAGTGAGTGAGCATGAACTTGGGAAAACTGTAAAGCCAGAATTGCTAAAATGTAGGTCAAGTGTAGCTGAACATGTGGGTGCCTGGAAAGATCATTTAATGTGGAGACCATGTCAGGGATCAGAATATGAAAGAAAGTTATTCACCGTCTTAAGGTATTCAGACTTCAACCTTGAATGTAACAAAGGATTTTTTTTTCTTTTACAAAATAATTATATATTAGAAAGATCACTCTAGCCACCTGACAGAAGATGGAGACTGAAATAAAGGGAAACAAGTAATATTGTATTAGTTTAATTCAGAACAGAAATGAGGGTTTAAACTAAGTCAAGTGCAGTTAAATGGAAAAAAGGGACCAATTAGAGAGACATTGAGAGGATACGATCATTAGGTCTCAATGATCAGAGGGAATGATCAGGAAGAAAAGAATGATAAGGAATTTTTAAAAAGGGGACAGTAGATCTCTTCTCCCATGTGAGGATGCAGCAAATAGTCACCATGTTGGAAGCCAAGAGCAGCTCTAACCAGACACTAAATCTACTGGCGCCTTGCTTTTGAACTTATCTAGCCTTCAGAATGGTAAGAAATAAATTTTGTTCTTTATAAATTAAAAAAAAAAAAGAAAGAAAAGGGGACAGTATTGGTGGGGAAAATTTTAAGTTCTAACACTTAGAACTTCAAATATCAGAGAGTATCTAGGTAGAGATGTTCAAAAAAGTAACTGGCAAGAAGGTCTTTGAGGGAGGAGAAACCTCCTCTTAGATACATAAATCATCTTTATCTCTAAAGACTTTCTTCTAGGAGTTATCAGAATCAGAATGTGGACTGTAGTTGAAGGTTATAAATGAAAAATTACACATAAAAAAATCAACAACAAAGGATATTAGGTATGGCATATTTAAATAGTGTTTGGAAAATTAGAAACTTTTGAAGAATACTATGAATAATTTTTTTGGAGAGGAGGTGAAAATGACTTAACACTTAATAAATGTTGGTTAGGTCCCAACCCTGCCAGACACTCTTCCAAAACAATAGTTGGAAAAAGAACCAGGAGAATATGATGTTGTTGATACCATAACCTGCTAACAAGAGAATAACAGATACTAGTATTTGCTTAAAAATACATAGTGTAGGTAAAGGGAAAATTCAGGTTATGAAAAACAGTCATTTGGATGTTATTAAGTTCTACAAAATCGAGAGCAGCCCAGAGGAACTACACAGGGTCACTCCCTACAAAGATCCAGCAACAATAGAGTGATCCCACTGGGGTCTAATCTTGGAGAGACACCTCCCCAACTCTGAGGACAGCCAGAGGCAATGGTGAAAAACAATCATGAGGCAAAATCAACAGAAAAACTCTGGCAATATGAATAATCAGAGTAGATCAACTCCAAGGACCAATGGGGCAGAAACAGCACAAGACCCCATGCACAAACAAATAGCTGAGATGTTAGAAATTGAATTCAGGATCTGGATAGCAAATAAGATCAAATTAGAATTCCAAAAGTTATCTCAAGAATTCAACGAATTCAAAGACCAAATGACCAAAGATTTCGACACATTGAGACAAGAAGTTGCATCCCTCAAAGATCTGAGAAACACAGTAGAATCCCTCAGTAACAGAATGGAGCAAGCAGAAGAAAGGTTTTCTGACATTGAAGACAAAGTTTTTGAATGCTCCCAAACCCTCAAAGAAGAAGAGAAATGGAGAGCAAAAACAGACCACTCTCTCAGCGAGCTCTCAGATAATTTGAAGAACACTAATTTGTCTTATAGGGATCCCTGAAACTGACAAAGTGGCTTCACAAGGCACAGAGTCTCTTCTCCATGAGATTATGAAGGAGAACTTTCTAGACATGCCAAGAGATTCTGAAACTGAGATAGCAGACAGTTTCAGAACTCTTGCACGACTCAACCCAAATAAGACATCCCCCAGACACATCATAATCAATTTCACTAAAGTTAATATGAAGGAGAAAATTCTGAAAGCTGCCAGACGAAAGAAAACCATTACCTACAAGGGGAAGAATATCAGAATAACTGCACATCTCTCTGCTGAAACCTTTCAAGCTAGAAGAGGATGGTCATCGACTTTTAATCTCCTAAAACAAAATAACTTTCAACCCAGGATCCTGTACCCAGCTAAACTGAGCTTCATTTATGATGGAGAAATTAAATACTTCAACAACATTCACATCTTGAAGAAATTTGCCACAACTAAACCAGCTTTCCAGGACATTCTTAGACCTATCCTCCATAAAGACCAGTGTAATTCTCCACCACAAAAGTAAACCCACCCAAAAAATTCTTGATCAAATTCCAACTTCCACAGTCGCAAAAGGATTTAAAAAGTCCACCAGTCTCTTGAAAGGCTTATCAATACTCTCAATTAATGTGAATGGTTTAAATTGTCCTCTAAAGAGGCATAGGTTGGTGGACTGGATACAAAAACTCAAGCCAGATATCTGCTACATCCAAGAATCGCATCTTACATTAAAAGACAGATATAGACTCAAGGTAAAGGGATGGTCATCTATATTCCAGGCAAATGGAAAGCAGAAAAAAGCAGGCATTGCAATCCTGTTCACACACGCAATAGGCATTAAACTAACCAAAATAATTAAGGATAAGGATGGACACTTCATATTTGTTAAAGGTAATACTCAATATGATGAGATCTCAATTATTAATATTTATGCACCCAACCACAACACACCTCAATTTATAAGAGAAACTCTAACAGACATGAGCAACTCGATTTCCTCGACTTCCATAGTAGTTGGAGATTTTAACACCTCTTTTGCAGTCCTGGATAGATCCTCCAAAAAGAAGCTAAGCAAAGAAATTTTAGATTTAAACTCAACCATTCAACATCTGGACTTAACAGATATCTACAGAACATTTCATCCAAAAAAAACTGAATACACATTCTTCTCATCAGCCCACGGAACATACTCCAAAATCGACCACATCCTAGGCCACAAATCTAGCCTCAGCAAATTTAAAAAAATAGAAATTATTCCTTGCATCTTCTCAGACCGTCATGGAATAAAAGTTGAACTAAATAACAACAGGAACCTGCATACCCATACAAAAACATAGAAGCTAAACAACCTTATGCTGAAGGATACATGGGTTATAGATGAGATTAAGAAGGAAATCACCATATTTTTGGAATAAAACAACAATCAAGACATGAATTACCAAAACCTCTGGGATACTGCAAAGGCAGTCCTAAGAGGGAAATTTATAGCACTGCAAGCCTTCCTCAAGAAAACGGAAAGAGAAGAAGTTAATAACTTAATGGAACATCTCAAGCAACTGGAGAAAGAAGAACACTTCAACCCCAAACGCAGCAGAAGAAAAGAAATAACCAAAATCAGAGCAGAATTAAATGAAATTGAAAACAAAAGAATTATATAACAGATCAATAAATTCAAAAGCTGGTTTTTTTTAAAAGATCAATAAAATAGATAAACCTTTGGCCAACCTAACCAGGAAAAAAAGAGTAAAATCTCTAATTTCATCAATCAGAAATGGTAATGATGAAAAAACAACAGACCCCTCAGAAATTCAAAAGATCCTTAACGAATACTACAAGAAACTCTACTCTCAGAAATACGAAAATCTGAAAGAAATCGACCAATACCTGGAAGCACGCCACCTACCAAGACTTAGCCAGAACGAAGTGGAAATGTTGAACAGGCCTATATCAAGTTCTGAAATAGCATCAACTATACAAAATCTCCCTAAAAAGAAAAGCCCAGGACCAGATGGCTTTACATCAGAATTCTACCAAACATTTAAAGAAGAACTAGTACCTATACTACTAAACCTCTTCCAAAATATAGAAAAAGAAGGAATATTACCCAGCACATTCTACGAAGCAAACATCACCTTGATCCCCAAACCAGGGAAAGACCCAACAAGAAAAGAAAATTATAGACCAATATCACTAATGAATATAGATGCTACAAAACTCAATAAGATCCACAAATAGAATCCAACAACACATCAAAAAAATTATACACCATGACCAAGTCGGATCTATCCCAGGGTCTCAAGGCTGGTTCAATATACGTAAATCTATAAATGTAATTCAACACATAAACAAACTTAAAAATAAAGAGCATATGATTCTTTCAATTGATGCAGAAAAAGCTTTTGATAATATCCAGCATCCCTTCATGATCTGAGCACTTAAGAAAATTGGTATAGAAGGGACATTTCTTAAACTAATAGAGGCCATCTACAGCAAACCCACAGCCAATATCATATTGAATGGAGTTAAATTGAAATCATTTCCACTTAGATCAGGAACCAGGCAAGGTTGCCCATTGTCTCCATTGCTCTTTAACCTTGTAATGGAAGTTTTAGCCATTGCAATTAGGGAAGAAAAGGCGATCAAGGGTATCCACATAGGGTCAGAAGAGATCAAACTTTCACTCTTCGCAGATGATATGATCGTATATCTGGAAAACACTAGGGATTCTACTACAAAACTTTTAGAAGTGATCAAGGAATATAGCAATGTCTCAGGCTACAAAATCAACACCCATAAATCTGTAGCCTTTATATATACCAACAATAACCAAGCCGAACAAACAGTCAAGGACTCTATTCCTTTAACAGTAGTGCCAAAGAAGATGAAATATTTGGGAGAATACCTAACAAAGGACATGAAAGATCTCTACAAAGAGAACTATGAAACTCTAAGAAAAGAAATAGCTGAAGATGTTAACAGATGGAAAAACATACCATGCTCATGGCTGGGAAGAATCAACATTGTTAAAATGTCCATCCTGCCCAAAGCAATATATAATTTTAATGCAATTCCTGTTAAAGCTCCATTGTCATACTTTAAAGATCTCAAAAAAATAATACTTCATTTTATATGGAATCAGAAAAAACCTTGAATAGCCAAAACATTACTGAGCAATAAAAACAAAGCAGGAGGAATCACGCTACCAGACCTGAGACTGTACTATAAATCGATAGTGATCAAAACAGCATGGTACTGGCACAAAAGCAGAGAAGTAGATGTCTGGAACAGAATAGAGAACCAAGAGATGGATCCAGCTACTTACCATTATTTGATCTTTGACAAGCCAAGTAAAAACAATCAGTGGGGAAAAGATTCCCTATTTAACAAATGGTGCTGGGTAAACTGGCTGGCAACCTGTAGAAGATTGAAACTGGACCCACACCTTTCACCATTAACTAAGATAGACTCTCACTGGATAAAAGATTTAAACTTAAGACATGAAACTATAAAAATACTTGAAGAAAGTGCAGGGAAAACTCTTGAAGGAATAGGCCTGGGTGAATATTTTATGAGGAGGACTCCCCCGGCAATTGAAGCACTACTGGGAGTGTAGTGTATTTTAGTTTTGATCAAACTAAAAGCTTCTGCACAGCCAAGAACATAGTGAGTAAAGCAAGCAGATAGCCCTCAGAATGGGAGAAAATATTTGCAGGTTATACCTCTGATAAAGGTCTAATAACCAGAATCCACAGAGAACTCAAATTTATTAGCAAGAAAAGAACACGTGACCCCATCTCAGGGTGGGCAAGGGACTTAAAGAGAAACTTCTCTAAAGAAGACAGACGCACAATCTACAAACACATGAAAAAAAGCTCATCATCCTTAATCATCAGAGAAATGCAAATCAAAACTACTCTGAGATATCACCTAACCCCAATAAGAGTAGCCCACATAACAAAATCCCAAAACCAGAAATGTTGGCGTGGATGTGGAGGAAAGCGCACACTTCTACACTGCTGGTGGGAATGCACACTAATACGTTTCTTCTGGAAGGATGTTTGGAGAATACTTAGAGACCTAAAAATAGACCTGCCATTCGATCCTATAATTCCTTTACTAGGTTTATACCCAGAAGACCAAAACTCACAATATAACAAAGACATCTGTACCAGAATGTTTATTGCAGCCCAATTCATAATTGCTAAGTCATGGAAGAAGCCCAAGTGCCCATCGACCCACGAATGGACTAGCAAATTGTGGTACATGTATACCATGGAATACTATGCAGCCTTAAAGAAAGATGGAGACTTTACCTCTTTCATGTTTACATGGATGGAGCTGGAACATATTCTTCTTAGCAAAGTATCTCAGGAATGGAAGAAAAAGTAACCAATGTACTCAGCCCTACTATGAAGCTAAATTATAGCTTTCACATGAAGACTCTAACCCAACTATAGCACAAGACTATGGGGAAAGGGCCAAGGAAGGGGAAGGGAGGGGGGAGGTTTTAGTAGAGGGAGGGTAAAATGTGGGGCCACATCTATGGTGCATCTTAGAATGGGTACAGGCAATTGCACTAATGTACACAGCTATGATTTAACAATAAAAAAAAAGTGCACTCAGGATCACAAAAAAAATAAAAAATAAAGCAAATAGACAACATTTGGAATGGAAAAATATATTTGCATATAACAAATCTGAGAAAGGCTTGATAACTAGGATCTACAGAGAACTCAAGTTAATCAACAAAAAAAGTGAGCAAATAATCCCATCTATCACTGGGCAAGAGACATGAACAGAATCTTCTTCGAGGAAGACAGACAAACAGATGTCTATAACAAACATGAAAAATTGCTCATTGTCCCTAATCATCTGAGAAATGAAAATCAAAACCACTCAAGGTATCACTTAACCCAAGTAAGAATAGCCCACATCATAAAGTCCCAAAGTTGCAGATGTTGGCACGGGTGTGGAGAGAGAAGGACACTTTACAGTGTCAGTGCTACTGCAAACTAATACAGCCTCTTTGGAAAGAAGTATGGAGAGTCTCAAAGAACTCAGATTAGACCTCCCATTTGACCTCACAATCCCACTGCTAGGCATCTACTCAGAAGAAAAAAAAAATCATTTTATCATAAAGACATTTGCTCTAGAATGTTTGTCGCAACTAAATTTACTATTACCAAGATGTGGAAACAACCTAAATGCCCATCAACTCAGGAATGAATTAACAAGCTGTGGTATGGAGTATTATTCAGCAGTAAGGAAAAATGGTGACTTTGGATCTTTTGTATTAACCTGGATGAGTTGAAACAAATTCTTCTTAATAAGTTATCACAAGGATAGAAAAGCAAGTATCCAATGTACTCAATTTTATTTTGAAGTCAATAGACGATCTAATACCCACATAGAAGGAAAAACTTAATTCCATTCAAGTTGGGGAAGGAGGAAAAAGGGGAGAGAGGAGGAGGGGATGGGTGTGCTCCCAATTAAAAGGCACAATGTTAGGGTATGTGGCACACCTGGATGTGGGACACAACTACAAGAGGGATTCTATCTAAATTCAAAAATCATGCCCTGTTTGTACCCTCATAATAAATAACTTTAAATAAAAAAAAAAGTTCTAGAAAATCATCAGAATAAAGAAAGTGGAAGGAAAATGTGAAGTATTTATTAGAAGTTTTGCCTAAGCCACTAGCTGCAAACAAATGAAAGCAAATAATTACTGAAATTATCTCTCCCCACGCCGCTTTTCACGAATATGGCTTTTCATTACAGAATGTGGGGGAAAGGGAGCTTTCACCAAG
This sequence comes from Nycticebus coucang, assembly GCF_027406575.1. Lineage (NCBI taxonomy): Eukaryota > Metazoa > Chordata > Mammalia > Primates > Lorisidae > Nycticebus > Nycticebus coucang. The sequence goes on from NC_069780.1 coordinate 26,455,637, forward strand.
TATGTTCAAAGACAAGATAGAGGTGATCATATTTCAGGCAGAAACATCTGCCTGAAAAATAGGACTATCTTTGAAACTTTTGCAAGATTGAATATAAGTTTTATCTTGGTAAATGAATGTCTCTCTGAGAGGAAAGTTTTCTCAGGCGGATAGAATTACAAAGAAAAGAGACATCAGGAGGTAACAAGTACAGAAGATGTGAAGATTGATACAGTCAACGGAGCCAGGAAATCAAAACCCTGTATCTAAACTGTACAATGAAAATTATGATCTAGACAACTATTGTAGAATCCAAAGTCCTAGCTTTATGCTTACCAGCGTGATATTATCAGTTCTCGTCTGTGCAATAAAGATTGTGTCTTCCCTGACTACTTCTGTTTTGTTATACTTAATAGAGCGGTGCCATTTTGCTTCATGTTTAAACACACAGGCCCACAGAAGCAGAGCATGCTGAACACGAGGTGCCTGTCAGAGAGCCTCGCCTGTGTCCTGCATCTTACCTGTCACCTGCTGCTTCAGGAGGGGAACCTGGTAGGACCCAGGACCCACATGGGCCTCAGTGCTGCCACCTTCAGACAACCTGAGCAAGCGGGGCGCCCGGTCATACATGATTTCAGAAACAGCTAGGGCTGGGTGGAGTGCTGAAAGGGATAAAAACGAGACAGAGGAAGCAGACGCTGGTCTGAGGAAGCCCAGGAAGAACTTCCCTAAATGCTGGAACTAGAGCTCATTAGTGTCGGATTTCCCTCAAGCCGACTTCTAGCCCTGAGGTAAAGTGGAAAGGTGATCAGACGTTAGACCTCCCACACAATCATTTGTTCTCTAGCTAAAAGCTCAGACGCTCCTCGGGGAAAAGAGCTTAGCCAGCAGGTGTCCTCCCTGGCGCTTCTGGCTCTGGTCCCACCCATTTCCTTCGGTCCCGGAATCCTGAGGAGGAAGCCGGCCCCACTCTGAGGAAGAGAGTTGGCGGCGCTACCTTCCTCAGCTCGTTCTCCGAGCATGCGTACACCGAGCCTCGAACCATTCCCTTATTCACGCACCTCGCCGTAGCCCCGCCCCGTCACGCCCTACCTCGCCCCGCCCACCGCGCGTCTAGTGGGAGGTGGGAAGTCTTCTGTCTGCTGCAACCGCTTTAGGTGCTGGACTGTTCTCTGTGCCGTAGAGCCCTAGCAAATGCGTTAAAAGAGGTGCGGAGATTAAGCTGACGATGATCCACTTGCTCTATAAATCCGAGAGGCAGCTACGAAGAGACTTAGCAAAAACTAAGAAAAAAGACAATAGCGCCAAGCAGAGCCTGGGCTCAGCAAGTTCGCCCTCCCCCCGCCCCCACTTTGCTACGCGCGCGCCCTCCGAGCAAGAAAGCACCTTTGATCTTATCCCGCATAGAGTGCAAACTCGTGCTAAGAAAGCCCATGGTGCGAAGCGTTGGCAAGAAACGGAACTGGGGAAAGGAGAGGACTAGCTCACTAGCTGAAGCCAAGCAAGTGTAAATGACTAAAAGCGGCTTCTGCTGACAAGACGCCAGGCAACAGCAATATTGCTTCGTCTTTCTGTTTATAAAACAAAGCCAAGGCATTAAGAAAATCCACTCCACTCCACTAAACCAATGGGTCTTTTCAGCAAAAGGAACGTGGCTTCCCCGTAGATCTAAAGGACTTAATGTCAAAATCCATATCTACTTGTCCCAGGCTGATTTTTTCCAGGGAGAATCCTATCCAGATTCTAAACATCTTTAGTCTTAGGCAACCCTACCTTGACCGTGCTTATAGTACTTTAATTTCTCCCTACTACAAGTTTTTGTAGTATTTATACTCTATCATACATACATAATTTGCTGCTTAATTCTGTGCATCATTTACTGTGGCTTAATTGTGCTATATATGTTAGAATATTCTCCATACAAAGCTATATGTTTCTCAAAGATGTATTTGTAATACAGTATCATTTTTCCTATTCAATAACTAGCAGAATACTTCTTTATTCACTTAAAAGAAAACACTTACTGGTTTATACTCTAGATTCCATACCCTGCTAAGATTTGGGGATATAAAGTTAGAAGAAAAGTCCCTGTCCTCAGGTATTTTCTATCAAATGAGGAACGAGACATATATAATCCAAAATGAGAGGCGCATAAAATAGTAAGAAACAATATTGCTTATTTTGGAAATCTCTTTGTAAGTATCTCAAAAACTAGATACTGATGAAGGATCCTTTCTCATCAACTTCAAGTCTCCCTACATTCTCGCAGAAACTGTCACAGTTTTCTCAACGTTATTTTAACGTTATTTTCCAGGCTGTCACCAAAACCTATTCAGAATATCTAGCATACCTGTACTATGACATATTGGGAAGAAAAAAGTCACATAAGTAAAAAGGGAAAAATCAATGTGCTTTGGAGAATAACCAGTGATGCTTGTAAATTAGCCTCCTGTTGGATATTCTTTCAAGTGGTCATTTGCCCTTGACCATCCAAACAGGGATATCAATCCAGAGAACAAATTCAGGTCTAGGCTGTAGTTGCTGTAGGCACTGATGCAGACTCCCTTCCTCCGTTGTTCATGCACTCCTATAGCAGGCTAGATTACTCTTACCTTGGATATTTGGGGTTGAGATTGGCAATGGAAGCGGTAATGTGAGTTTTATATGCTATCTGGTTTGATTTTTGGCCACTGAACTTAATCCTAGACTAAAGGAGTTCGTCCTAGGTTCTCTCCTAGTTCATTTACAAATATCAGAAGAGAAGTTCATGACTCAGATACCAGCTAGGAATACAGTGTTACTTTACCTTGCCTGCCAACTCTGTGACTGTTCTTTCGTCAAGGACTTCACAGAAAAGGGTAGCTGATCAGTGGTGGGACTCCAGAGTTTCTGGATCTTCTGGCCAGGTGGTATCTAAATATCACACCACTGAAAAAAATATTTAAAAAAAAAAATTAAAGTATCACACTACTGTAGTAAAGCACAACCTACAGACTCTTCATAATTTTGTAATACTCGGTCTCTCAGAATCCTGCATTTTAGCAAAGAGTCTTTTTTAAAGTTTACAGTATAAAAATCTCTATTTCTTTGATCATTGTGGCTATTATTCTCTGCATATTTCCCAGCTATTATTTACTTCTTATGGTTCAGTACCAGAATGGTCCACAGTATTTCAAGACCGGAAAATACAGGGTGTCCCGAAGGTCTCCCCTATAGTCACCAAACTTAGGAAAAATGGGAAACTGTACCTAAATGTACCTTTATTTACAAAATATTCACTATGAAATTTTACAAAGAGGTGGCCAACATGTATAAAATATTTTGTAAAACATTGTAATGAATATTTTGTAATTAAAGGTACATTTAGCTACAATTTCCTATTTTCCCTATATAGGACAACATTAGGGGAGACACCCTGTATTTTTAAGTGAGAAAAGTAAATCTTTTTATTATTTTTTATTGTGACAAATATTTTTTGAATAGTCAATAGTCTGGAATGAATGTGCTGCTAAAAAAAAAGCATTAACACAAAATTGTAATTACATATAAACACAAAATAAAGAATTTGGTTCAGCATTTATCAATTCCTGCAAAACCATATTAATGTTAATTAACCACAGTATACTACCATTTCCACAGTAAGAGATAGAAGCGATGTTTGCATTGAGATTTATTTAACTTCAAAATTGGGGTTCTTTGCATTTCTCCTTGCAGGCTCACACCAGAATAAAATAAAGTAGAATTTAGTTAATAATGTATCAGTATTTTTTCATTATTTATAGCAAATATACCATGCTAATATAAAATATTTAAATAGGAAAAACTGGGTGTGGGGTATAAGCAGAGTATCTCTCTGTACTTCATAATTTTCCTAAAAATCTAAAACTGTTTGAAATAAAAATTTTCTTTTTTTTCTTTTTCTTCTTTGTTTAGAGACAGAGTCTTACTTTATCGCCCTTGGTAGAGTGCCGTAGCATCACAGCTCATAGCAACCTCCAACTCCTGGGCTTAGGCGATTCTCTTGCCTCAGTCTCCCGAGTGGCTGGGACTACAGGCACCTGCCACAATGCCTGGCTATTTTTTGTTGTTGTTGCAGTTTGACTGGGGTCAGATTTGAACCCACCACCCTCGGTATATGGGGCTGGCACCCTACTCACTGAGCCACAGGCGCCACCCTGAAATAAATATTTTCTATAAAAAAAGGTATTACTACCAGACGAAAATTACAGCTAACTCTTATATAACCTAAAAAAATGATAATTTTAATATTATTTAAAGTATTTCACATCATAGATATAGATGATATCCTTCCTTTCCCTTCATGAATCTATATAACTTTAATGCCTAAACATTAAAATTCTACAAAAACAAAAATAAAGCAATTAATTTCTATCATAAATATATACATAATCAAATAAAATAATAGCAAACAGAATCTAGCAATGCTTTTAAAGGATAATACATTAAGACCAAATAAGTATATTCTGTGATTGCAAGGATTATTCAGTTTCAGAAAACCACTAACATAATCTCCTACATTAACAAAATTATCAGAGAAAATAATGTGTTTATTCAGATATATTCAATACATTCAGATAAAATTAAACAGCTATTCCTAATGAGAATTCTACATTTAATGGAAATTGAAGAATACAATTTAAATATAATAAAGAATATTTACAAAAATTAAAAACAGCAAATACTATACAAACAGGAAGTAGATATGCCTCCATCATAATTATTATTTAATAATGGTGCACCTATTGAATACAGCAAAACAAGTGCTCACTTCAGCAGGACATATACTAAAATTGGAACAATACAGCAAAATAAAATAATTGCTATTAACTGGGAAGCAAAATATAAAAACATCTCTTTTTGCCTATTTTGTGTTTGGATACCAAAATAATACAGGAAAATACATTAAAATTACACCAGAATTAATAAGAGAATCAAGTGTTCTGGTTATATTCTGGTTAAATATATATAAATAAACAGTTTTTATCTATCCTAAAAATCACATTAACATAATGACAAAAATAATGACATAGAATCATGCATAGGAAAGGCGTAAAATCTAAACAATGAAGAGATGAACAAATGGGAAAGCATCAAAGTTAAATAGGATCACAACACCATAAAATATTGATTCTTCCAAAATTAGTTTATAATCTTATACAATTTCAGTTAGAATCCCAGTTGTTTTTTTGTTATAATAATGTAAGAAAATAGAAAGCTGTGAAAAAGAAAAATAATGAAGAATAACTCTGATCTCCAAATATAAGAAGATATACTGACCATAAAACCATAATGATCAAACCAACATGGTATTGGCATAGAAAAAGACAAATAGATCAGGAGAACTGAATAAAGAAACCAGAAACGTTTTCTAATCTATGTAAACATTTAAGACAATTGTATAATATCTTGTAGTATTAAGATAATATTCTAACTAAGAAAAGAATAACCTCTTTAATCTGCTGGTACAACTGACTACCCATTTAAAAGAGAATTTATGTCTATATCGCACATTTAGAAAAATAATTTCCAGATGCTTAACACTTAAATGTAGCAAATAAAACAATATCATTTATGTGTAAAAATCTAGAAAATAATACATATGGGCGTTAGAGCACTTCTTAAGTCTAGAGACTTAGAAGCTTTCGGAGAAAAGATAGTCCTTACATGGCAATATCAAAATGTAGAACTTTTATGCAACATTAAGATGCCATGAATAAAAATCAATAGTTGGCAGCAACTTTGAGAACATTATGTGCAATACAGAACACATGAAGAAGTTGAATATCTGTACTATATTATATAGTCTTTAATTAGGAAGAGAAAGGAATCCAGTAGAAAAACAGCACGGGATATACAAAAGATATTCACATGGGAACTAATTGAAATAGCAAAAAATGCACATTGAAGCTCACAAGTAGTGAGGACATTTCTATCATGGTCACAATAAAATAACACTTTTTTTTGCAATACAGTTTTGCTCTATTACCCAGAATGGAATACATTAGCACAAATACAGCACATGGCACCCTCAGACTCCTGGGTTCAAGCAATCCACCTACTCCAGCCTCCTAAGTAGCCAGGACTACAAACATGGACCATCATGCCTGGCAACAACTTTGCAAAAATTCATCCATTTGTGCATCCAAAATCATCTGACTGTGAGAGGCATAGCAGACCAAGAAAATATTAATAGAGAAACAGGAAAATCTTTCTTTTTTATGTACAGATGGCATATGATGCCAATTTTATTGCATATATAGTATTCAAGTTTACAAGTTATACCTTTGCCACAGCCTTGGCTAATTTTTGGTCTAGTGCAGAGTTCAGTTGTGCTGTAGTGCTGATCTTAGCAGGCTTAGATATGGCATATTCTTGTTCTTGATAGTCAAGTGCTTTGTAGGCCCTTGATTTACCATGACTATTTTCTTAGCCAGGTGCTACATAACAGGAAGAAGGGATTCTTCAGTGTATGGTACATAATGTTGTAGAGTTGATATCCATTCACCATTATCCAGAATATTCATTGCTAAGCAAAAAGCTTCTGCTGCAATTTGAGAAGGAACATAGAGCACCATATTGTAGTCTAATATAGTCAGTTCCGTCAGGTATTTGGCCCAAGTATGTTGCTCAGCATCAACCTCTTCAATCTTGGCTGCTCTCCAAAGTAAGTGCAGGGGTACAGGACAACCCAGATGGAAGTTTAAAGCTCATAAAATCTTCATTTCCATCTGTCTGATTTGGTGTTTTGTGTAAGTGTTGTCAGTCACAAAAGAAAGTCACCAATTTCTGGACACTACATTTCTTCATATTTGCTTGCAATAAACATAGCAGGGGCACCAACCAGTTATTCTGCATGAACCCATCAATAATGGAAACAGTCATGTACATGTTCTCCTGCAGAAACCTGAATTTTATTTGCACCTGTACTAGCCAGTCAATCAGGATGTTTGCTGAAACATGTTCTCATGTTTCCAGTGACTTCCTGACCCAGTAGATATTTTGGTCTGACTGTTTGCTCTTTCTCAGGTGGTCTCAGATAAGCATAAACATTTTTCACATACTCACAACATAGGTTTGGATCAGCTCCATCTTCTGCATCCACATTATTCACTGCAAGAATTACATCAGAGAAAGCCTGACACAGATGTTCTTCTGCATGGAGCACATGCAGATGTTTCTACTGGGCTTGGAGAGAGGGTAGCAACCAAAATAGGCTTAGGTGAAAATTTTTCCTCCTTAACAAGCTCAGGTTGTTACTCTCACTCTGGCTCAGGCACAGACTCAGGTGCCTTTGCCAGAGGTTTTGGTAGTTTTCCAGTAATAACTTTTCCAGTAGCTAAAGTTTTTGCTTCCTTTTTCAGAGGCATTTTAGCAGGTAGCTGTTTATTGACTTTGTTATCAATGTCTCCAAGTGCTATCCTTGGCCTCAGCCCACGCTTTCAGTTTGCCATCCTTATCTTCACCTTATTTTCAGTATTAATTTTCATGTTCCTGGTGACAAAGGAGATTATTATAGTTTTAGAAGATTCTCAATTATTTGGAATTCAATCTTCACATCATTCAGTTAAGACTGTTTTACTAAATATAGGTAGCTATATTTTTCTTTACAGATAGAAACCATATTAAATTGGTTTGCATTTCTTATCAATTGAGTCTTCTGACTATAGTCTGAGTAAAAATAATGACCTTGAGTAATACTATATTCAACCTTAAAAAGGAAAGCAATGCTGTCACATGCTGTAGCAAGGATGAATCTTGGGGACATTATACTAAGTGAAATAAGCTGGTGACAAAAAGGTAAATACTCTGTTACATGTATTCCACATATTTGAAATATGCAAAGTAGTAAAATTCATGTAAACATAAAGTAGAATAGTGGTCACCAGGGGTTGGAGGGAGAGGGAAAACAGAAGCTGCTGTTTAATGAATATAGAGTTTCAATTTTAAAAGATGAAAAAGTTCTGGAGATCCATTGCACAAAGACATGACTATACTTAAATGCTAGTGAGCTATACACTTAAAACTTGTAACTTTTATGTGATTTTTACCACAATTAAAAATAAAAGAATAAAATTATTACTTCAAGTTACATGAATGCTTATAGGATAAGATATTAGTGTTCCATAAGATACTTGATGAACTGTACTCCTTTTTCATGGTTGTAATATAAAAAGTTTGTTAAGAACATGTCATTACCAGGGTAAGGGAAAATTCTAACAAAGACCAGTAAATATTTAGGTCATTAAAGATGAAATGTTTGATTTTTTTTTCTTTTTGAGACATAGTCTTACTCTATTGCCCTGGGTGTTCTGGCATCACAGCTCACAGCAACCTCAAAGATGTCTTAGACTCAAGCTGTCTTCTTGCCTCAGCCTCACAAGTAGCTGGGATTACAGGCACCCACCACCATGCCCCAGGTAATTTTTCAATTTTTAGTAGAGACAGGATCTCACTCTTGCTCAGGCTGGTCTCAAACTCCTGAGCTCAAGCAATCCACCCACCTCGGCCTCCCAGAGTGCTAGGATTACAGGCATGAGCCATTATGGCTGGCCTGAAATGTTTGATTTTGAATCAAAACCTTAGTTTGTTATATCTCAAACAAGAAACTGTACAATTAATGAAAGTATGTACCTAAATTGTTGACAATTTTGCCATCTTAATGGTAGCTTATGTATGCCAGCAGCAAAGAAGCCTAGAGAGCCAGTGGTGATGAAATCATGAAAGGTGTTTTCCACAGTTTGTTGAGAATCGAATATTTGTCCAAAGTCTAGGAGAGGTAGCAGTCAGTTGGTGCAAAATCTGGTGAATATAATAGATGACAAGTCCAGCTTTTGTAGCTTGAGCAGTGTTATTTTTGTGACAGCATTGTCTTGCAAGAGGATTGGCCTGTCTCTATTGACCATTCTTGGCTGCTTACTTGCAAGCATCCTCATTGTTTCATCCAATTGGTTTCAGTTGACAACTACTGTAATTGATTGACCAGGTTTTATGAAGATGTAGTGGATAATACCAGTGCTGGAACATCAAACAGATGCCATTAACTTTTTGTGATGAATATTCAGTTTTGGGCTGTGTTTCAGCACTTCCTCTTTATCCAACCACTGTGCCAAATGCTTAAGATTGTCAAAAACAATTTTTTTCATCACACATAATAATACAATGTATAATGATTCACCTTTATATCATGAAAGTAAAGAAAGGCAAGCTTCCAGATTATTTCTCTTCTGACACTCATTTAATTCATGTGGAACCATCTATCCACTTCTTTACCTTGCTAACTTGCTTCAAATGGGCCAGCATTGTAGGATAGCAGCATCAAACATTGCTGCTAATTAATGCACAGGCTGAAATGAATTCACCTCCACTACAGCTTTCAGCTCATTGTTCACCTTGGTCTCAGGTTAACCCGGGGCTCATTTTCAAGAATCACCAGAATGAAACTTCTCACACCATCAATGTACAATGTGTTCATTAGCCGCATCCTTCCCCCTTTGCTGTTATTTCAAGGTATCTGTGCTGCATTGGTTCCACAATGGAACTCATATTCAAAAATAACTTAATTTTTTTACTTATCCATGGTTTCACAAAATTGCTCTAAAAGAAAGATCATCACAAGCCAAAACATGTATTTGAAAGAATGAAGAAGAACCTTCACAGAAAAAATAAATTAAGAAATGTCAAGGTGAAATGTCAGAGATATCAACTGTCAAGCTGAGTACTTAAGGAAATTAGACATTTCATACCTAATAACCTAACAATAACAAGTATCTATTAATTACCTACTATTCCCTACTACTGAGAGTTAATTCAGACAGTTTTATAGACATGTAAATATGGACATACAGTTGTTGACGTAAGTCCCCAAAGTGTAAGTTAAATAGTAATCCAGGATACATAAACAAGTCAAAATAATGGAAGTCACAAAGTGATATATAATTAATAAAGTTAAGTGACGGTTAATAGGCAAATCTTTAGCCTGATGTCACAGGCATAATGCCTAATATAAGTAATGTGGATATGTGTCATATATTCAGGTGGGTAGCTGCAGAAATTTTTCCTAACATATTTGTAGTTGAGAGTACTTGATATTCATTACATCCTTAGGTTTCTGCACATGTATCTTACAAGGTACCCAAATTTACCTTTCTTTGCTCTCACCCCCACCTTTTTTATGAACATATGAAAATTAAATCTCCAAAAGTAATTAGGTTATTCCAGATTCACACCAAACCAAATCTAGATAAATATGACTCAAAAGCTTTCTAAAATTAGTATCGACTATCGGCACACTACAGAAAAATCTTTTTTCTTTACCTTCTTCACACTCCCCCTGTTTATAATAATGCAACCTGCAACTCCTCTTTTCCTGTTCTTATCAAACACACACACATACACACACAACTCTGGTTACTCCAGTTTTCAGGATAGTGTATGTGGTAGCAATACAGTGGACCAGGGAAAGGCAAAGAAGAGGAGAAGAAACTCAGCAGCCAAGGGATCCTCCCTCTCTTCCACTGCCAACCACCAAGAATCTCCTTATCTTGTGGTCCTCAGTCTCATCACAACTCTTCTTACTCATCTCCTCAACATACACAGAGAATGTTTTACTATATACAGAATACTCAGAGAATGTTACACTAGATGTAGAACACTAATTTTAGGAAATGCTTGGAACGACCACACTAATTCGTAGGAAGGGTTAGAATTTTCTCCTATGCCTAGAATACACTATTCCAGTAATGTGTCCCACTTTTCATTATTGTACTCATATTCCTTATATTATAGGTGAACAAATAGATTTCTCAACTTATTTTCATCTGCAACTTCAAGATTCTAAGAACTGAAAAATAAATCTTTTTTTAAAAGTTTTTTTTTTCCTTTTTTTTAGTAAAGGGCACTAGATGGCACAATTTCCCCAATTTGTGCTAATAAAATCACGCATCTTCTTATTAATTCACATATGAAATAATTCAGGTTTATATTTCCACCTAAATAATTTAATAGGACATATAACAATAAAGAGAAAAGTTCTTAAATATATATATGCCTAACATACAAGATTTTATGGCCTTATTCATGAACATATCCAGAATTCCAATACTGGATGAATAATTAAGTAACCCAAGAAAATATTTGTCTATCTATAATGAAATACCCCCAAAACTTATAAATATTAAACATTGATCTGTATCAGATATATATTTTGTAGTATTACTGATATATAATAAAACTCTAAGTGCACTGGTGACTCCATTAACTATGAATGCTTAAAATCAGGTACTAGAAAGACAGAGAGCTTCAAAGTCTGAATTATTTTTACTAATTGCTTACCTTAGCCTAGTTATACACAATTAGACCTTAGTTTCCCTGTGCTTAAAAATGAAAAACTTAATCTAGAAATAACAAGAAGTGATTAAGATCTATTCAATGTAGAATCCAGTTGCCTTTTTCTTATTTTTTATTTTTATTTAATTTTTTTTTGTAGAGACAGAGTATCACTTTATCACCCTTGGTAGGGTGCCGTGGTGTCACACTGCTCACAGCAACCTCCAACTCCTGGGCCTAGGTGATTCTCTTGCCTCAGCCTCCCGAGTAGCTGGGACTACAGGGACCCACCACAACGCACGGCTATTTTTTTGTTGCAGTTCAGCCGGGACCGGGTTTGAACCTGCCACCCTCAGTATATGGGGCTGGCATCCTACCCACTGAGCCACAGGTACTGCCTCTTATTTTTTATTTTTGTTTTATAGCAGAAGTCCCAGATCTGTCCATTGTTTTTACTATCATTGCATTTTCTGGAATTCTTTATAGTTCATCAAGATTATCAACTACTTTTTAGCATACAAGTTATACAACATCAGCCTAACAAGCAGAATGCACACCACACTCAGACCATTTCTGGACCCTGGCTTGGCTAATGGAGCAGCCCTGCCTAACAGTTATTCAGTGAACACTCCTGCCAAGCGGTGCAATTAAAAGCAATAGATCCTTACTTCAGAAGTTTTAGGAGGGAAATGCCCCTACTTAAATATTCTTGCCTGATGCAAAGTTAAAGTCTTCTTTAGAGGGAAGTTATCATTTGGGAAAAGATAATAACTTTTGGAAAGTCACACATGAAGAGAAAGTTGGGAAAATGATGTCTACCTTGTTAATTATGTTGTCCCAAGCAACACTACATATACAGTGACATGCTGTATAGCCAGGTTTCCTTTACATTCCAATAAACTAGACAGAGCAGGGTGCTAAATGGGGTATATAGTGAGGAATAGAAAGAACAGGCTGGACAATTGCTACAGAGAAACTCTTTTCTTTTTTTTTCTTTTATTCCAGGGGCATGTGAGTGTGTGTGTGTGTGTGTGTGTGTGTGTGTGTGTGTGTGTGTGTGCGTGATAAGGTCTTGTCAGTTGCCCAGACTACAGTGGTGTCATCATAGCTCACTGCAATTTCAAACTCCTGGGCTCAAACCATCCTCCTCCTGCCTCTGCCTCCCAAGTAGGAAGGACTACAGACGTACACTACCACACCTGGTAATTTTTTTTTTTTGATAGGAGGTCTCACTATTACTGCTCAGGCTGGTAGAGAATTCCTAGCCTCAAGTAATCCTCCTGCCTTGGCCTCTGAAAGTGTGAGCCATGATGCCCAGCATGCAAAGGAACTACTAAAGCAGTACTAGAGACCATTGAAAGTTGATCAGTCCATAAATGGCTTCTTAGTGGTAATACTAAGTGAGCAGTGATTTCTTAGAGGAAGTTTTTCTCAGACATCTAAAGTGACTTACCTGTAATAACTGGCCAAATATTCTTATATATCTGCCATAATTCTACTAACAAGTTTGACACAAAGACTTGTCAGAAATTCCCAACTGTAGCCATAATGCTGCTGTTGGATCTATGAGTTCAACAAAATAATCAGCTCTCTCCTTTTGAGATTATTTACCACAATAGGATGGGGAAAACAGAAAACCTTATTTTTTGTTCTCAAATACTAGTCTTTACTTCAAAATTCTCTTTTTTATCTCCCTTAATGGAAGGTTTAGACAATATCCTAACCAATACTTCTTAAGCATTATGAAAAATAAGAAGGAAAATATCATACTATCCAGATGATAGTATTGTTTGTAAAAATGTGTGTGCGTGTGTGTGTGTGTGTGTGTGAGTGTATTACTACAGAGACTATATGGTCCAGGTATAGTGGCTCATGCCTATAATTCTAGCTCTATGGGAGGCCTAGATGAATGGAATGTTTAAGTTCAGGAGTTAGAGACCAGCCTGAGTAAGAGTGAGATCCTGTCTCTACTAAAAATAGAAAAAAAACTAGCCAAGATTTGTGGTGGGGGCCTGTAGTCCCAGCTACTTGGGAGGCTGAAGCAAGAAGATCATGCGAATCCAGGAGTTTGAGGTTTCTATGAGCTATGACAATGCAGTACTCTATCCAGGGTGACCTAGTGAGACTCTGTCTCAAAGAAAAAAAAAAGAAGACAAAGAAAAGAAAAAAGAGCAAGAGAGAGAATATATGAACCCATTTGGCACTTCTCAAGAGGAGAATTATAATTGATTACATAATGAACATTGTGGTTTATTCCTCAATATTTCCATTCTACCCCAGAAAACTGAGTAAATTAGGGTAATTTGAGTAATTAATTCCCACTGCCATTGATTAGTTCAGAAAAGCACCTGTGACTCATGAGTGGCTTTGGTAGGTAGAATTCTAAAATGGCTCCCCCAAAGGTGTATTACCCTAATCCCTGAAAACTGTGAATATGATGAGATGTTACTTTTATGCTTAGATTATTTTATAAGGGACAATTGACCTAAAAATAGGGAGATTATGTGGGTCGGCATAATCTAATCACACCAGTGCTAAAGAGAGATTTCTTCAACTGATGGCAGAAGGGAACATCAGAGATTTGAATTACAAGAAACATTCAAGGGAACCACCTAAGGAATGCAGGTAGCCCTGAAGAACTGAGAGTTACCCCCAGCTGATAGCCAGCAGAAAACAGGGACTCAGTTCTACAACCCAGAAAACTGGATTTTGTCAACAACCTCAATAAGCATAGAAATAGATTCTTTCTCAAATCTTCCAGTGGAAGCTCTGTCCAGCCTACACTCTGACTTTGGCCTTATGAGCCTCTAAACAGAACCCAGTTGAACCTATCTGTACTTCCAACTGACAGTTGTAAAATAATAAATGAATATGGTTTTAAACTACAAAAAAGTGTGGTAATTTATTATGACTGAAAGTGCACCTTGAAGAAAATAACAGGAAAACATATAACCCTGTAATTTCTTACAGGTCAATCATATGGCTGGATACAGTGGCTCACACCTATAATCCTAGCACTCTGGGAGTGCTGAGCAAGAGCATGACCTCATCTCTACTAAACAAAAAAGTACAACAACTAGTCAGGAATGGTGGCACATGCCTGTAGCCCTAGCTATTCAGGAAGCTGAGGTAAGAGGATTTCTAAATCCCAAGAGTTTGAGGTTGCTATGAGCTATGATGCCATGGCACTCTACCAAGGGTGACAAAATGAAACTTTGTCTTAAAAAAAAATCAATCTTATGAGTTCTCTTGCTAACAGACACCCCATAGGAGTACTGTTTTTTTGTTTGTTTGTTGCAGTTTTTGGCCAGGGCTGGGTTTGAACCTACCACCTCCGGTATATGGAGCCAGTACCCTACTCCTTGAGCCACAGGCACTGCCCGAGAGTACTGTTTTGTACAACATCTGAAAAGAGCTGGATAGATGGAGAAGAGATATAAATCTTTCTCTTTTAAAATTGCTTTTGATAATCTGCTTTTATTGTGATTCTGAGTGAAAAGGAGGGATATGAGCTTCAGGCTTCAAGCATATCTTGAGGGCAGAGTCATATCTCATGTGATAATCCTATCTTCAAAGAAAGGCAGGGGTACCAATACTTGCACTTTGACATCCTGCTACACAGGATGGAAACTGAATCACTTCTCTACCTCCATACAAGGAGGTCAGTCTTCTGCCTTGAAGCTGCTGCCTCTTCTGCCACATAGCTCCTAGGACAGGGGTCCTCAAACTTTTTAAACAGGGGGCCAGTTCACTGTCCCTCAGACTGTTGGAGGGCCAGACTAAAGTTAAAAAAAAAAAAAAAAAAAAACTATGAACAAATTCCTATGCACACTGCACATATCTTATTTCGAAGTAAAAAAAAACACAAGGGGAACAAATGCAATATTTAAGAATGAAGAACAAGTAAAGTTAAATCAACAAACTTACCAGTATTTCAATGGGAACTATGGGCCGGCTTTTGGCTAATGAAATGTTCGGTTCCATATTTGTCACTGCTAGTCATAACAAGTGATGCAAGTGTGCATCAGTTAGTCTAGATCTGGTTGGAGATTTCAGATGTTTCATTCTGGAAAAAGTCTGTTCACAGACATAAGTGCTACCAAAGATGGTTGCCATTTTGAGTGCTGGTTCCTGAGATTAGACTATGTCTCAGAGGAGAGAGATGCATAGAAATTAGGAAGGCTGCTTGACTTGAATGCATCTTTCAGAGAGTCACAATTCTGCAGTTCAGCCAGTTCCATTTGGTAAATCGTATCCACATTTTCAATGTCAATAGAAAATGGGTTACAGAAAAGCTGTATGTCCTGTTCATGGAGATGAAGCTCTTTAAATCTAAATTGGAACTCCTTTTGAAACCTTTCCAGTGAATCCACACATGTTTTATTTGGGAATGCAACCAATGGATTTTCTGCTAACAGATTTTGAGTTGTGGGGAGATGGCAGAAATTTTCCTCCTTCACTTGTTTGATAAGGAAGGATAATTTTACTTCAAATGCTTTCACATGTGATTACATATACAGATGAGCTTCCCCTTTCCTTGAAGTTGCACATTGAAATTGTTGAGTAGCTCTGTTACATCTATCAGAAAGGCAAGGTGCCATTTCCATGCTGCATCATTGAACTCTGGTACTTGTTTTTTGAAAGCAGAAAAGCTGTAATCTGTGGAAGTAGGTCATAGAAATGTTTCAAAATTCTCTCTCGACTCAGCCAATGGACTTCTGTGTGGTATGGAACATCTTCACAGGCAACATTTAGCTCAGACAGAAATTCCTGAAATTGTCTGTGGTTTAGTGTATTACCTCTAATGAAGTTAACACAAGATACCACAGTTTTCATAACAGAGTCCCACTTCAGTGATTTACTACACAGCGCTTGTTGGTGAATGAGGCAGTGTATGGCTATTGGATGAGAATGGTTATGTTTGTCCATCTCTTGGTTAGTGCGAGCAATTACTCCTTTCTTAGACTCCACCATGCTAGGAGCACCATCAGTTGTCACACTGGCTAGTTTGCCCAGTCCAGCTCCAAACTATTCACAGTTTGGCAAAACTTTTCATAAATATCCTCTCCTGTAGTTGTTCCTTTGATGCTTTGCAGTGCAGCAAGCTCTTCTGTGACTTTGAAATAGTTATTCATACCATAAATAAAAATTAGAAGTTGTGCAGAATCACTAACATCATTACTTTTGTCAAGTGCCAAGAAAAAATAGGAAAGGTTTTTTGCAGAGTTTTCCAAATGCTGATGCAAATTGTCTCCAATTTCTTCAATCCTTTGTGTAATTGAGGGTCCTGAAAGACTCACTGTACTAAATAAATCAGCCTTCTCTGGACACATCTCTTTGGCAACAGAAAGAAGGCATTCTTTAACAAATTCTCCCTCCATGAATGGTCTGCCAGTGCACGCTATTAACTTGGCAACTTGAAAACTTGCTCACAGTGATGAAGTATTTAGCTGTTTCTGCTTCACAAAAGTATTTTGCTGAGTTGTCAACATATATTTCAGTTTTAATATTTTATCTTTTCTCACTTCTCTGACCAAACTATCATATTTATCTTTATATTGAGTTTGATAATGTCAATGCAAATTGTATTCTCTGAACACAGATGCTATATTCTGGCATATCAAACACACAGCTCTTTCTTTGTACTGCATGAAAAAGTAATCATAAGTCCACTGTTCTTTGAATATCCTACACTCCAAGTCAGTCTTTCTCTTTCTTGATATCATTGTTTCCTAGGGATTCCAAATTGCTATTAGTAAAATACCAATATATATACATATACAGTGCTCCAAAAACAATATACCAGCAGTAACTTTGCCCACACAGAGACATATAGACTGCACTGCCCATCAGTGCAGTCTGATCAGTGTCCATCAATGCAGTCTGATCAGTGTCCATCAATGCAGCCTTGCCAGTCCACATCATTTCAGCCTCACCAGTGCCCATATGGTGGAACTCCGCTTTTACCTCAGGCTCACACTGGTGTGGTGTGGGAACAGGCACAATTATAGCGCCGGTTCCTCCACCACATTTCCAGTTCACACTACTCTGTGCAAACTGCACTACGATCTGTGAACTTGCACAGGAATCTGATCGCATGGGTGAGAAGACCCATGCGATCAGATTCCACTGCAGGAAAAAAGAAGGCACGTATGCCTTTTTACTTCCGAATCTAATGTGAGTTCAGCCATACAAGCATATGGGTGAACTCACACTGCTCAGAGATTGCAACAGTGTGAACCAGGGCTTACACAGCACACAACACACAACATCATACACAACTGAATAGTAATAGAATATAAATGCACTTACTGGCAATTATATTGGGTTTCCTACTCCTCATCTGTCTGCAGAGCTGGATTAAGTTCCCATGGGGCCCTAGGCAGATTACCAGTTTGGGGCCTCCATGCAATAACACTGAGCACTGACCATTTGCATTAACACTGACCACTGACCATTTGCGATAACACTGACTGCTGACAATTTGCATTAATATTGAGTGCTAACAATTTGCATTAACACTGAGCACTTACAATTATCATAACAACTGAGCACCGACTATTTGCATTACCACTGAGCTCTGACCATTTGCATTACCTCTGAGCACTGACAATTTGCATTAGCACTGTGCGCTATTTGCATTATCACTGTGATGCAAGCCCCCTAGAAACTACCCACAACCAACTAACCAACTTAAAAAAAAAAGGTTTTCCTAACTTCAAAAAAAGGTGCCCCGTATCTGCAAAAAAAAAAAAGACCTCCTAACTTCAGAAAAAAAAGGCCCCCCTTGACTGCAGAAAAAAGGCCCTACTAACTGCAAAATAAAAAAAATAAAGACCTCCTAACTTCAGAGAAAAAAAAATCCTAACTTGTTCTTACCTTGGTCCTTAGGCAGCAGCAGGCTCTGCACAGGCAACCTGGTGACTCCTCCAATTATACCAGAGACTGGATGAGGAGTAGAAAGACAGAGAGAAGGAGGGGCAGGGAGAGACAGAGAGAAGGAGCGGAGTCAGAGAGTAGGAGGGGAATTGGAGAGTGTGGAGCACATTCCACACATGTGCACTGTGGCCCGGACAGTGGGTTGCTAAGCAGGACGGCAATAACACCCAGCGCGAGAGACAGAGAGAAGGAATGGAGTTGGAGAGTTGGCTCACATTCCATACCTGTGCATTGCGGCCTGGGACAAGTTGGCTACTAAGCAGGACAGGCAGCTGTGGTAAAAACACCCAGCAGGCTGGATAAATGTCCTTGGTGGGCTGCACGTGGCCCGCGGGCCGTAGTTTGAGGACCCCTGTCCTAGGACTTTATTCCCAGTGCCCTCATTGGGCTAGTAAGTCTCCAGGGCTTTGGAAATGATCATGTACTTAAAAGAATTGGTGGCTCATGGTCAAAACTCCAGTGCTGATCTGCCAGTGTCTAGAAAGGATGTTTCCTAGACACCTTTTCTCAGAGTTCACACAGACCCAAGAGAGCTTTGAGTGGTGAGTGGCTCCTCTCTAAATTTCAGGTCTTGACCAGAACTCGAGGACACCTGCCTTCTGGCCAGTACCTTAAATTGTGTTTCAGGTCTGACTTAGAATTTGGAGATGCTTGATGTCTGATCAGCACCTCAAAAATTATCTGGTGGGGAATACCTCCCTCAGACTCTAAGTCTCAATGTATGACTACCCCTGGAGTCCTTCCCCCATTTCTTTCTCCTCATTGCCATCGTGGGCAACATTTGGTTGGAACTTTGGGACCCACTGACTCCTGTCCCAAACATTTAGTAAATTAAATGATCAGGAAATTTGGCCAGAGAATTGATCTCATAAGTACTGCCCTACTACTTGACCTTCTAGCATTGCTGGCCCAAGGAGTGGTCTGAAGTCCTTTAATTTCAGGCTTTCTTTGAACTTACTAGGAGACTTCAATCTTATTGCCTTATTGTACTTTTTACCTCTACATCTCTCTCACTGTCTTCACTTTCCAGATGATGTCTCTCTTTTGGCTTCCCTGCTCCTCCTTCATCTTCTCCACCTCCACCACTCTAGCCCAGCCACTCTCCAGGAGGCTGTGGAGTACAAGGTATTATAAATCACTCAAAGCCAGGATGAAAATCCAGCCCTTTTCCTTTGATGACTGTCTGAAGGCTTTTGCCTCTTTACTAATTTAGAACCTGACAATAGGGCAGAACAATCTATCTTAGCAATTCACTTCATCTCCTATTTGGCATAGACCCTCCCAAAACTTGAAAAGGGGTCTTAGATGCCACAGTGGAACTTTTGAATCTGGCCTTCAAGGTCTTTGATAACCAGGATGGCTAAAAACAGAGAATGGAACTACCTACAGCCACAAGAGCAGAAAAAGCTTTTCAAATAGCTATAGCTATTTGCCACTATAAAAGAGTTTTCCAGAGACAGAGTTACTCAAAAGGCTAAGGCCAAAGGACACTAACGACAACCTTTCAATGACAACAATTGAAAACTCACACAGCAGCCAAACAGTTGTAAAATACAGCCTGCTAGGATACTGGGAAATTTTTACCTATTCATATATCTAAGAAAGAGCTATAGGGCAAAATGTTCTCTTCTACTTTTGGATTTGTCTGTGTCTAGACCTAATGGCTGAAGTGGACTAGTTGATGTAGATGAATATCTTGATGAAATTCCTGAAAACTAGATGGTCCTATAATCATAGAACAAACCTGGAAATAATGGATAGGACATAAGTACAATAGAAGTTGGGGCAAATGTAGGTCCTCAAGCCACTGAAGACTTTACCTGGAACCCAGTCTACCTCTAAAATTTCTGATATCTTAAGATAAGAGAAGTCTTTATTGTTCAGACCAGTTTGAGTCAGAATTTCTATTATAGACAAAATATTTGAGCCAATGGGCTTATTAATATAACATTAGTATAATTGCAACTAGAAACATAGTGTTAGGTAAAAGAACATTGGAAACTGAAATGATTTGAGATAACGTCATCCACTGTCTGGTGGTCTGGTCATTTACTACCTGTATAATGTGGGCAGATCACCCAGTTTCACTGAATATCTATTTCCTCAATTAACAAGTGGAAGTAATAACAACCAACTCACTGGATTACTGTGAAAAATATGACATAATGTACCATAGTGTCTGAAATACAGTAATTATTCAATTTCATACCAAGATATAATTCCTTATTATAAAGAGCATTTTAAATTAAAGGCTCTAAGAGATCAGTAGGAATTGGAAGGAGCCTTCCCTCTAGGTGCATAAAACAACATGGACTCATCAAAAAGAACAATTGCCTTTCCTTGCCCTCCCTATTAACCCAATATATTGCCTGAAAGAAGATCAAGAGAGCACCCAGACCAAGCCCAACCCATTTTAAAGATAATACCAGTCTCAGGTTAATTTAATTTCAAGGAAAATAACTTAAAGTCAACCTGTTTGCCCCCATTCATTCATTCTCCCAAGTACTTGTATCTATTTATCCTCCCTGGTAACCACTTTTTGTTCCTAAACAGAATTAAGCTATATTCTTCATCTCTCCCTCCCCCCCTAAAATGAAGCTTTATAAATTTCTGGGCTCCATTAGGATACTGGCTAATCACTCTGTGATTATCCCCCTATGCATGGTAAATAGATGTATGTAATCTCTTTCTTTTATTAATCTGCCTTATTGTGAGTTGATCTTTCAGAGATTCTTCCAGGGGCAAAAGAGAAGTTTCCTTCTCTCCCGCAAAAGGTATAGTAAAGGATAAATGTTGAGGATGTTAAATATTAGAGTCAAATAATGGATTTTATTGTTACATTATTATCAGATATGGTTCATCATTGAAGTACACAAAACTGAAAAAGAGGGAATTTTTTAATATTGTATGTTAGCTATATTAGAAACCAAATTCCAGTGTTAAAAGAAAAATAAAATCATGTCCTAAAATCATAAAACAGGTTGCAACTAAAATGACCTATTTACCTTGTCTAATTATTTTTTCCATTGTCTAGTCTGATTGTTTTACTTAAATGTTAAAAAATTCACTGATTGTTTCGAGATTAAAAGGAGATATTTGATCTTAAAAATAACTGGTTATGAACCACATGTTATCCATGAAGAACTGAGTCCCTGTATGTACTCTATCTATTACTAGTTTTCTACGGTTAATGTAGCAAAGTAACCACAAACTGGGTGACTTAAACCACAGAATTTATTGTTTCTAAGTTCTGGAGTCTAGAAGTCCAAAGTCAAGGTGTTAGCCCTGTTATTTCATTCTGAGGGCTGTGAGGGAATAGTATGTTCCACGTCATTCTACTTGGTGTATAGATGACCCTTTCTCCCTGTGGCTCTTACATCATCTTTCCCCTATGTGTGTCTCCGTCCTAATATCCTCTTTCTGTGAGTACCACCATCACATTAGTTTAAAGACAACCTTGATGACCTTATTATAGCTTGATTATTTCTATAAAGACCCTCTCTCCAAATTAGATCACATTCTGAGGTACTAGAGTTTAGGACTTCAATATATAAATTTGGCGAAGCCACAATTCAACACAATGCTATGTAAGACCCATTCTCTACCCTAAAGGAGTTTTCCACCTAATGAGTGATACATAAATTTATTGTATTTCTTATATTTAGTAAACTTTGATTTTTAAGAGAAAAGAATAGTTGCTTTTATAATAATGATAGTGTTAAGTATTCACATTGCATTTATTGTATTCTCAGGTTTTTGCTATAATACCAAGTTGATATTTTCTAAAATAATAAGTTTAAATGCATGACTCAATATTTGCTTGCATTAAATTATCATTCACTTTACCTTAGAAAATTGATTTAAATCCAATATATCAGCCATTATTTATTTAATTTCTCACAAATTTGATAATTTGTCTAATTTTCTTCCTTTTTAATTCACATTTCTAATTAAATTGAAGGAATTCAGAAAAAATTAAATGAAAGCTATCTCTGTGATGACATGAGAAATCTCTACCTATTTCCAATTATCGTAATTGAGAAATTTAAAGTTTGATCAACAAAAATTATGTTTTATTTTAATAGTATGAAATGTGAAAACATTGCCAATTCTCAGGAATTCGTATCTAGTTGGTTAAATAACTCTAAATACAGGAAAGATTGGGGTTGAGGTATAGATTAGGAAGTCTGTATACAAGAGGTACTAAAACCATGTTAAAGGCCACCTGAAATGTGGAGATGAAGAGAGAAAAACCAGTGCCTGAAGACAAAAACAAATCATGATGGATGTTTTTGAGGCAAAAGAAGAGGACCCTCAAAGGAAAATAATAAAATTGGTTAGGCATATAGGCATACTTGCTTAGAGTTAGAATAAATAATGTTAGGGAAGCCAAGAGCAGAAAAGGTAAAGTTTTGAGAAATGCTTCACATGTAACCAGAAGAGAGAATTAGTAAAAAAAAAAAAAATTCAAAAAGACTGCACTGAATTTGACAATTTTAATACATTATTTTATTTCAGTAAAAATAATTTCAGTCTTGGCCAGCAGGTGTGGCAACACTCTGGTAGGCCAAGAAGGGAAGATTGCTTGAGCTCAGGAATTCAAGAGACCAGCCTGAGGGAGAGAAGAACCCCAACTCTACTAAAAATAGAAAACTTAGTGGGTGTCTTGGCATACATCTCTTCTCCCAACTACTGCAAAGGCTGAGACAGGAGCATCACTTGAGCCCAGGAGTTTGAGGTTGCTGTGAGCTATAATGATGCCACTGTATTCTGCTGAGGTGACAAAGCAAGACTGTATCTCAAAGAAAAGTATAATTTGGGTCTTGAGGTGAAGTGGGTCGGAGATGGGTGGAAGCCAGATTGCAGTGGGTTGAGCAGTAGGAGGGATAGTTCATTTTCTGAGACAGGAGGGAAGGAAGTAAAGATAAGTGCAGATGTTTATTGCAATGGAAATATGCAAATATGGGCCATGAAAATAAAGCAACAGCAGGGCACCTAAGCTCAAGTGAAATAATTACAAGGAAGAACAATGCTTAAGAGATTTCCTAAGATATACTTTTACCCAATAAAAATAGCTACTGGTGTCCAGGAAATACCTGATGACACCAACCTCAAATGCACCTATAAGTAAAACATTAATTTACTTTGTACAATTGTCAGGACAGAGTGCTGCAGTGGGTTATCGCTCAAGAATTTGAATATTGGGCAAATAAGATTATATTTGAAGATTTAAACAGGATACTTACATATCGATTTATAGGCAAAGTCACTTGAAAAACAATTCCTGCCAAGTCAAGTCAGCAAGATTTGATTATACCTTATTGAATATGTTAACGTAGGTAAGGAATGAATGTATCCATAAAAAGGAGAAGGTATTAATTGAACATGGAAGTAAAGTAAATAGTCACCCAGGCAAGCCCACCCAAGCACAGGGATAAACATGTTTGTTTTGCTGACAAGGCTGCCCCTATTGGGAGAACTACTTAAGTCAGAGTTCTCCAGAAAACAGAACCAATAACATATGTAGGTATGTATGTGTGTGTGTGTCTCTCACTCTGCATGTATGTGTGTGTGTGTGTGTATATCCATATATTTTTTATATATACATATATATATGGAAAGAGAGAGAGAGAGGTTTTAAGAGATTGGGTCACACAATTGTGGGGACTGGAACATATAAAGTCTTCCAGATAGGGAAGTAGGCTAGAGATCAGGGAAGTGTTACAGGGAAGAGTTGCAATTCAAAGGCAGTCTGCTGTAAGAATCCCTCTTCTTTGGGAGACCTCAGTCTTTCTCTCTTAAAGTTTGCAACTGATTGGATGAGGTCCACCCACAATGTGGAGGGTAATCTGCTTTCCTTAGTTGGTACTAATGTGAATGTTAATTTCATCTAAAAAATACCTTCACAGAAATATCTAGAATAATGTTTGACCAACTAACTGGGTACTGTGGCATAAGCAGGTTAACCCATAAAATTATCATCACAAGAACCAATAAAGAAAATATATGCCCAGAAATTAATATAATTCAAACTATAATCAGAGGTATTATTCTGCTCAAATTTTATAACAAAATATCATAGACTGAGTGGCTTTAATAAAAGAAATTTATTCTCTCATAGTATTGGAGGCTGAGAAGTTCAAAAACAAGGTATCAGCTAATGTGGTTCCTGGTAAGGGCTCTTCTCCTGGCTTGTAGACAGCTACCTTCTTGCTGCAGACTCACATGGCAAAGGAAGAGACAGAGATAGAAGCGTGTGTGTGTGTGTGTGTGTGTGTGTGTGTGTGTGTGTGTGTGTGTGTGTGTGTGTGTGTGTGTGTATAGAGAGAGAGAATAAGGAGAAGTAGGAAGACCTTCCTCTCCTCTAATTAAGAGTAGGAGGGAGGAGATCTCTTCCCCTTACAAGGTCACCAATCCTGTTGGTTTAAGACCCCAACTTTATGATCTCATTTAACTTTAATTAACTCCTAAGAACTTTATCTCCAAATACCATCGCAATGGGGTACAAAGTTCCAACATATGAATGGGGGGTGGGGGAGGATAATACATTCCACAGCAACAGAGTCCCACGGGAATTAAGAAAAAATGGTGGGCGGCGCCTGTGGCTCAGTCGGTAGGGCGTCGGCCCCATATACCGAGGGTGACGGGTTCAAACCGGTCCCGGCCAAACTACAACCAAAAAATAGCCGGGCGTTGTAGCGGGCACCTGTAGTCCCAGCTACTTGGGAAGCTGAGGCAAGAGAATCGCTGAAGGCCAGGAGTTGGAGGTTGCTGTGAGCTGTGTGAGGCCACGGCACTCTACCGAGGGCCATAAAGTAAGACTCTGTCTCTACAAAAAAAAAAAAAAAAAAAGAAAGAAAAAATGGAAATGACTTCTAATTGATTAATAACATGTGAGCCTTGAAGAAGAAAGGAAAAAAATAAAAATTGTTAGGTATATATTATTGAAGAATTTGCTACTATTCTATAATTTCCTCATTCGTGTCTGTGTATTGTCTTCCCAACCAGGTTATCAAATTCTTTCTGGTCCGGGATCCATAGTAAGATTGAAATGGAAAAGAAACTCTCAACATCACTTGCTCTAGAAACTGATTATAACTAAACTACAACAGGTTTCCAGCCATGAAGGGAAAGGCTATCAGACACATCTTCCTATACCTCCTCCCTTTTGGAGTTTAGACTAATTGCAAATAGGACCTAAGAGCACACAAGGCAAAGATTAAGTCATGCCTGTAGGCCATCAATTTGAGTCAGTATACTGTGGCTTGCTCTCTGATTAACAACTTCTTTATCTTAAAACATTCCTCTCTACTGATTTCAAGTCTTTAGACAAAGCTTTATGTCTTTGTTTTGTTTTATTTTGTTTGATACAGGGTTTCATTCTATTGCTCAGGATAGAGAGGAGTGGAGTCATCATAACTCACTACAACTTCAAACTCCTGAGCTCTAGTAATCCTCAGACCTCATCCTTCTGAGTAGTTGGGACTATAGGCATGTGTCATCACACCTGGATAATTTTTAAAATTGATTTTAAATTTTAAATTTAAATACTTGTAGAGACAAGTATTACTATTGCCCAGGTGGGTCTTGAACTCCTGGCCTCAAAAAATCCTTCTGTCTGGGCCTCCAAAAGTGTTAGGAATACTACTCTATTGTATTTGGCCCTAATCTTTATTTCTTTAGCCAATTACAGATCAAAGGATCTTTGAACCCACCTACAACCTATAACAACACCCCTTTGCAATGTCCTGCCTTTTTGCTCCAAACCAATGCACACTACCTCCAAATATTACCTTAGGATTTTACCTGCAATTCCTATCTCCCTAAAATGTAAAACAAAACAAAACAAACAAACAAAAAAAAAAACACTATACTCCCACCATTTTAGGACCAGTTGCTCAAGACTTCTTAGATTTGGCTCCTTAGGCCATGGTAACACATATTTGGCTTAGAATAAACCTCTTTATATTATTTTACAGAATTTGTGTTTTTTTCATTAACAGTGTCATTATTGGTGGTATTAACTTCAATCACTCAATGAAGATGGTTTCTTCCAGATAGGTGTCTTCCCTGTGAAGTTACTAGTTTTTCTTTTTAATTAACTGGTAATTTGTGATTAGATACTTGGAAACTATCCCATCCTTTTCTGCATGGGATAATTTTAGCATCCAATTGATTATCTGAATTAGTTGTCACCTAATAATGACAACTTTTTTTTTTTACTTTGCTTCTGAAATAAGGTCTTGCTATGTTGACCAGGCTGGTTT
Organism: Nycticebus coucang; assembly: GCF_027406575.1. NCBI lineage: Eukaryota > Metazoa > Chordata > Mammalia > Primates > Lorisidae > Nycticebus > Nycticebus coucang. The sequence continues at coordinate 26,482,168 of NC_069780.1, forward strand.
CAAACTCCTGGACTCAAGTGATCTTTCCAACTCATTTTCCCATTTAACTTGGACTATAGGCATGCATCTTCATGCCCAGCTTAATAATAGACTTTTGAATTTTTGAATTTCCATTACAAAGGAATAATTCAAAGAGGCAATAGTCAGGGATCCCTTGGACTCATGGTATATCATCTGTCTCTGACAGACAGCTGAGTTGAAAACTTCAGGACCCCTTCCCTGCACATCAAAGATGAGAATCATGTTGGGGATTTTAAAGGAAGCAAACATTTCAAATTTGGAAGAACCTGCTGTTATTATAGACTCCATGGCCATTTGTGAGAAGAGGCCTACACACTGGTTTATAACAATTGATCAAATAGTTGAACTCCATCTGAAAAAAGAACTAATATATAACACTGTTTAAATAATGTTCCTCAGGCAAAGTAAAGAAAACAGAAGAAATACTAATGCCAAGTGTTTATCATGAGATCCTCTGATCCTTTTATATCAAAAATGATAAGCAAAGTGACCATAGGTCTAGAGCCAGCATGATCCTGACCTAAGTTAATAAGAAGCCCATCTATGATTGTGCTCAGAGAGAAAAAAGGTATGTCTGAAAGACTAAGGATACTAAGGATTTTACTGGTTCCGGCAGCAGTGGAAACCAGAATCCATCTCACGCTACCAGAATCTAGCTTTGCAAATAGTGTCAAATGTTCTTTAACCTTTCTATCCATGAGGTGGGCAGCAAGGAGAATAACTACAGGGCCTCTTTAAGTCATACCCAGTGCGTGAGGCAAAGCATGATGTTAAAACACTACGAAGACATGACACAAATAAGGAGACTTCAAGAAATTTCAGGGATAATTAGTACTTCTATTTTTTAAGAAATTTTATACTCCATCAATTATTCTTTGCTTGTCATAAGAATTATCTTGTTTTGTTTTATTTTTTGGTTCTTGTAGTTAATCAAGCATTCCTAAGAGTTGAAGGTAGTACTGGAAATAAAAGGTAAAGACATTTCAGATATTGACTACGGCCATTAACCAAGGGGCAGCTTCACAGATGCTTAGGAACATCGTATTTAAAAACACCTCATAGAATAAGAGAGAATTAATATTCACCAAGTGCATAATATATGAATTGGCATTATCTAAACTTTAGAAAAATCATGTAAGTTTTCTATTTACAGAAGGAAAAACTAATGTCCAAAACAAATGCAGTGCATGTGTAAATTGTAAGTTATAAGGCTATGACAAGAGCCCAGATCTGATTCTAGAATTCTAGAATGCTACAGTACTTACCTGTTACTTTTATACTAACAAGTATTTGAAAGTAACAGAAGAAAAGAAAATTACCAAGGGAAAATGCTTCATGAAGTGATTAAAAGACACTACTTGTACATCTTTCAATTTTGATTTTGAGTGGTAAAAATCTTTGGTCCATGGTATCAACCTAAAAGGAAGAGGCTGGATTATAATTAAAATCATTTTCTTGAGCCAAAGTGAGGACAGCTGTTCGGAAGATTCAGACTTAAGTAACATAGGATATGATGCAAGTTCCATTTGACCTTACTATGAGCAGGTTTTTAAAGGCAATAAAAGTCAATAGAGAATGGGTTGATATGAAGTTGTTTGTTAGGAATTCTCATTGGTTTAGAGAAATAACCTTGATTTAGTGATTGGCTACATGTTGTTAAGCTATAGGGTTATAATGTTCAGTGTGGTATTATTAGGTTAATTTATAGCTACTTGTGCCAGTAGCAAGCAGTTTCAAGAGATAAATACACAGCTCAAGGAGGGTAAGTAGGATTAAATAATGTGTCTGTGGGACTGGTAATTTAAAAGGGCTTTTATTCCTCAGATAAAACCTTTCTTCTCTAAATGGGAAGAAATTGCTCAGAATATAACTGTAATAATAATCAAATAGGGGCTGTGGTATTTTAGCTATTATTGCTCCAGAAAATCCAGCAGCTTCTCTGGAGTGTACCCACTTCAGAGGGAAGAAATCCATTTGAGTGAATTCCCAAACTCTTAAAGGTATCAAACCTATATCAACTACACAATCACAAAAACTAAAGTAAAAAATGTGTTATGGTGATGAAATTGTGGATGATTTAACTTTCTTTAAAAAAAAAAAAAGGTCCTTGATGGCTATTATCTTTGCTTATAGTACAATAAATACTAGGAAGAAAAATATTCCCATGGAGTTTGCTTTTAGATTGCTCTTCTAGTCTCATTTTAAAAATTATTTCCCTCAGCCTTAGAACTGACTGAATTCTTGAGGAATTCACTCCATTTTCTTAGAATTAAATTTTTGGACCCTTACAACACAAGTCCTTTGGTCTATGCTGAGTCAGTAAATTCTGTCTCCCAGGAAACTTTGTGTAAATCAAAGCTGAAGGTCAGACCAAAGTTAATGCATTACATTAAAGTGAAATAAGATTGCTTTGCATTTCAATTTGTTCTCTTTGGTTTGTGCGTTTAAATGCCTCTATTGCCACAGTTGATTATTCTCAGTAATTTGAAGCTCTTTTATACTTAAGATCTAAAGAATTTTCTGAAATAAAAATTAAATTTGAAAGTTAAACAGTAATTAAGCAAAAGAATTAATCACGTAAAACAAACTGCATCTTCATTAGTAATAAGACATTAAAATCTAAACAATAGGATAACTTTGCTCATCTATCAAATGAGTAGATTTAGACATTAATATCCAGTACTGATGGATACACACCCATCATTTCAGGTCTTCATTAATTCCTGCCTGGACATTCTCAATAATTCATTTCTAACTTGTATGCCTGACCCCAATCTTCTATTTCTTAAATTCCCTCTGCACACTGCACCCTGAGATATGTATGCCTGAAATACAAGTCTAGCCATTTTACTGCTTGACCAAGTCCAAGATTTGTGCCTCTGACAGCCACAGGAACCTAAATTAGAGTTATAATGTTGCTTAATAAGTGTGGAATTAGAATAGGAACATTAGTTATACAATTCACATGGTTAATGGAATCAGATTAAGGAAGCTTGGAGCTCTCACCCACTTAGGACATTTTCATCAGTCTGAGAATTCTCTGCTCTGACAATGCATGATGGATATTAGCAGCTTTTCATTTAGGATTTTCATTTTCTCTACTCCAAATAGAACTTACCTTTTGTTTACCCAGTCTCTCTAAAGAAAGCATAGTACTACTGCTTAAAAGTTTTACTTATTAAATTGTGGATCTGCCTCTTGAAATTACACCCAGGTTTTGCTTTCTTTTACTTTTTTTTTTTTTTTTTTTTGAGACATGGTCTTACTTTCTTGTTTATCAGAGCTCACTGCAACCACAAACTCCCAGGCTCAAGCAATCCTCCTGCCTCAATCTCCTGAGCAGCTGGGACTATAGTCAGTTGCTATCACGTCCAGGTAATTTTTAAATTTTGTATAGTGAGTTTTCTCTCTATGTTACTCATGCTGGTCTCAAACTCCCGGACTCAAGTGATCCTCTCTCCTAAGCTTTCCAAAGTGCTAGGATTACAGGCACGAATAACCATGCCTGGCCTACCCTGTTTATTGTGATTGTAGTTTGGGAATTTGGAGTTTTGGGTATTCCAAAACTCCTTAATCCTTTAATTCTATACAGTCTCCAAGTTGCTGCTTACACAGTCACTAACGTAAGCAAATAGTTGAGTACCTACTCCAGGCAAAGCTTTATTTGATGTTCTAAGGTTAACTTATGACCTAGACAGATACTGTAACAGTGGAAGGGAGAGCTTAACATAACTGTTAGGACTGGCAGAGGGTAAAAAAGTGGCAGGGAAATGGCTAAGGGCAGAGAGCAGGAACCAAATTATAGCTAGGAACCAAATTGTGAATGGGAACTGTTCTCTGGTGGGAACATAGTAAGGAGTCTTAACTGACCTAGAGGGCATTACCATCTAATTCGCATAGCATGGTGGAGCTTACATGTGATTCTGGGAAATATGCATGTGCAGAAAGGAAAATTGTTACATAACCAATCTGTTCCATAACCTGTTATGTCACCTATTATATAATCACAATGTATCAATCACTCCAAAGGCTTGGAATGGCAACCAATCCTGCCAGGAGAGAGGTGGGACAGTTTATAAAAAGCAGTGTACGCTCAGACTTGGGAGTCTTTCTCCACTCGTGACTGATCCATTCCTCTCTCCGGAATGTATTCACACTTTGTGTCACTTTGGGTAGCTTCCTTCTTCACTTTCACTTCTTACTCTTCTTTTCTTTTCCTGTAATAAACTGTTTGTGTGGGGTTGCTCTGTATCAGTGATCACCCCTCATCAGGTCAACTCCATACCAGTACTCATTATTGACACTGGGAACTGAGAGACCAGGGAACATCCAGGCAGACATAACATTGCTAGCTCTACATACTTTGCTTCTGATCCCCTGTGGTAATATTCTTTATGTTAGAAGTTTCTGCTTAGCTCTGCTCATGGCCTAGAAGAAAGATGATGACCATCTCTTTCCCAAAACTAACTCCTAGAGAGATAAAGAAAGTATACCACAAGCAACAATGCTATAATAAAGATTTATAGGAATATTATTACCTGACCTATGTCCTTCAAAATTAACTGACCAAAAAGTTTCACAACCTCCTCAGATCCTTGCTAACTCCAAATATCTGCAGTCCTCGGTTACCTCTTGCAACACCCCCTTCACTGAAGATAAAAAGGACCATAAAGTTCCTACTAACTTAAAGTGGTTCTTTAGGACCTAGTCTGACATCTTGGTCTGTAGCCTCTCAGAATAAAAGTCGCTTTCCTTGCCCCATAGGGAAATTTGTTAAAAACTTTAACCAATTTGTATCATGAATAATCACTTCCCAATTATATTAGGCTTTTCTTAAAATGTAGCATTAAGGATGATCCTAAATATCCATTGTCCTGAAATTTAATAATAGAATAATTTTAGATAAAATTTGTAGAATAATAGGACCTTAATTCATGTCAAAGGGTTTGAGTTAGGGTACAGAGTTTGAAAATTGTCATTTCATTGTCTGCTACAATCATACGTTCCTCTCATTGTTCCATGACTTGACAGTGCTTGAGCACTATGTGCTGGGAAGCAATTATTAAGACCCTTTTGTGTTCTAGGAAATAGCTAGCTTCAAAGCTCAACCCTGGTCTCACAAGTTCTAAGGTGTCTCCACCCTTCCTCAAAACTCCCATATAGGCTTCCTTGTTTATCTGCCTCTATACAATTCCCTCCTCTCCCTAAACTTTGAGATGTTCATCACTTCTCATTAATAAATGTATTCCTTATTAAAATTGCCCAAATAAAGTCATTGTTATTGGTTCAATGTGCTTTGTCTTTCACACAGCAAATCATAAGTCTCAATGCTGCTTTAACACACAGTTGATTGGGTTTTCACAAAGATATTTAAATGCGTTAATATATTTATAGTACTTTGAATGGTGTCAGATACCTATTTAATGTGTTCAACATTTATTATCTGTAATACTTATTATCTATAGGTATTATACAGGGTGTCTGTAAAGTTTGTGTGCAATTTACTATGTTAAACTATTTTAAATTGCACATGAACTTTAGGTCCACTCTGTATATCTATATATTTACATAACATATTTATACTATAATTAATTATAATAATTATTTTTAATCATTATTAATCCTAACCAGGGAAGATGCTTCAGAAAAATCTACTCATCTATATATTTTATTTGCTGTGCTGCAATATGATCTAAATTGACCAGAAAAATAGGAGCAGGAAAAGGCCCAGGGGAAGAACTTGGGTATATGACAAAGGTGGGAGAAGGAAAAAAGATATAGTCTATTCCTCAGAATTGCTTTTTTCCTAGATTTCCAATCTCCTAGATTCCAGACTACAGAACCAGCACCTTCCCTTTCAGACTCACCATCTGAAATGTGTATCCTCAGTGTAAATCCCTTCTCCCACTTCACAGCATTGTACCTCTCAGCTAACAAAAACCTCTTCTTTTCCTTCAATGCCTCCAGCCCCAGCCAGCACATTTTTTTCTGTTCACCAATATCTTCTTCTTCTTTTTTTTTTTTTCTTCTCAAGACTGTCTTACTCTGTCTTGCTGGGGAGAGTGACATGTTGTCATAGCTCATACCAACCTCAAACTCTTGGGCTTATGCAATCCTCTTGCCTTAGCCTCCCACGTAGCTGGGACTCCAGGTGCCCACCACGATATACTATAAAAATATTCTATTTTTATTAGAGATGGAATCTCACTCTTGCTCAGGCTGGTGTCAAACTCCTGAGCTCAAGCAATCAACCTGCCTTGGTCTCCCAGAGTACTAGGATTATAGGCGTGAACAACTACACACTACACATTAAGGGATCCTCATGGCTTCGGTTCCTCTACTCCATCTTTCTTCCCTTCCTTGACTTTGGAGACTTCATCTCCATTCCCTTAGCCAGACTCCTGAAGAATGTTTACTTCCATCTTCTCATCACAATGACTAACCCTCAGATTCTTTAAATCAGAAATCCCTCTCTTTAACAGAATTATTTTATATGCCTTATTCCTTGCTTTTGCCTCACAAAGACTAACTTGCTTCTTGCCTTCAGCATTTGAAAGTCATGTTACCTAATCATTTCCTCTTTCTCAGGTTAACAGTTACCTCCTTGCCTCTCTTCAAATTCCAATGCATTTGTGATGCACTCAGATTCCTAGAAGAGAAAGCATAACTAAAAGCAATTTAATGCTGCAAATAGTAAGAGCAAGCTGAGATAATGATCATTTATTTAGTTTTGGAATGGCCACTTGACACAGAGATTGTCTCTAGTCCAAAGTAGTCCTGCTCATCTACCCACATGTAGAAAAGAATATGTGTGCTGAGACATGGAAAAGGATGAGAAGCAGTGGCCTAAAGAAACAGGGGTTTACTATCTCATCTCTCACAAGTCCCAGGGAAGGCAGTTCTGGGCTGGTACTTATAACATCACGGGCCACCTAGGCACATTCTACCCTTTTGGTCTACCATTTTCATTTTATGTTCATTGTTCTTTTACTTGTTGCCTCATGGTATCAAATGACATCAGTGCCTGTTGGCCTCAAACCACAAACGAGGCAAAAAGAAGAGAGGGAAAGTAATGGCATCAAATCACATCTGCTTATAATTCCTTGGCCAGAACCTTATCACGTGGCCACCTTTTGTTTCAAGAGAGGCTGGGGAATTGAGTCTGTAGGGTTTATAGCCACTATAATAGAATCAAGTAAAAAAAAAAAAGTCAGGTGTGAGGTGAGATAGGCATCATATGAGCCAAAATACAGTATCTGACGTACCAAGATTCGAAAATGGTAATGTTCAATACAATTATCTTTTACAGAAGTTTAACACCCAGGACTCTCCTAATCTTACACCATGCAATGGACCTATGGCATCCCACCCAACCCTGAATCCTCCCCAGTGCATGCTTCCAATCTCTTACTGAGCAACAGGATGATGCTGGGGAAGACTGAGGCCAATCCAAATATTAACTCTTACTCTCTAATTAAAATCTGTTCCTTGTTAAGCTTCCTTTCCAATTATATCCCAACATAATTCTAATTGTGGTTATTAAGAATATGGATTTTTTTTTTTTTAAGAAATGAATTCTCTTATACTCTGTCACGCAGGCTGGAATGCAGTGGCTTGATCCTAGCTCACTGCAGCCTCATATGCTTAGGCTCAAGGAATCCTCCTGCCTCAGCCTCCCAAGTAGCTGGAATTATAGGTGTGCAGCACCACACCTGTCTAATTTTCTTTTTATTTTTTGTAGACACAGGATCTTACTATGTTGCCCAGGCTGATCTTGAACTTCTAGTCTCTAGAGATCCTCCTGCCTTGGCCTCCCAAAGCCCTAGGATTACAGGTGTGAGCCAGGGTGCCTGGCCAGATCTTTCTTTTAAATACCCACTCCTTTTCATCATAGAAACAAAACTAATATTAAAATTGTCTTGTGTCATATGTCATCCCTCACCCCTTTATGCTATTAATACCAGTAGCAAAAGCAGAAAGAGCAACAGGGACATTTAGGAACCCAGGCAAATGTCAAAGCATGAAAACTAAGGAGAAGGCTACTGTGAGAACTCCAGTTGAAAAGGGGTGATCAAGATTGCAGCTGTTATCCGGCAATGATATAAAGAGATGGGACAAGGAATTAAGAGGCCTTGAGGTACCAAAATAGAGCTATGCGGCCTCTTTATGGGCTGTGGCTCTGTCCCCCCAAATGTGCCACAGTTCTTCTCAAAGTATAGTGCTCTGAACCCATCACATGACAGATTAATTCAACTCTTACTTCCATTGGAGTTGCTCTTAACTTTCTATTTCTTTCCCTGACATTTTGCTGTGTTTCAGTACTACATTCCTAACTACCCACACAATAACCCCATTCAGATGTTTATGATCGTCACAGGAGCATTAGAGTAACATTTGGAGCAAAAAGGAAAAGAAAGTCAAGGACTACCATGGCTAGGGGCTCAGTTTCCATTGGTAGGACCTAAGTTGTGAAGAATTTGCACAGGATACTAGGAAAAAGAAAGGTACAGAGTACTTTGAACTTGAGCTTGGCTGAATCTTGGCACCTTGGATTAGAAAGGTAGGAACTGAAAAAACTGTCATTTCAAAGCTGCCAACAGTTTTTTGTTTGACAAAAACATGGAAACAGATTTGGGACAAATGGCTCCTTTGTTCTGACTAAACCTCTGGAATATTTTTGTTATGTAAATATACAGCAATGACTATAATTTTAAAAACAAGGGTTTTTGTTTCATTATATAAAAGATTGTTTATTTGGTAGACAAGAGTTGCATTTCCACAGATTTAGTTACCCTGAGGGAATGCCTCCCCTGAGATTAAGACTCCTCTATATCTGAAAATGGTTGCTTTTCTTGGGAGATGTGAGTTGAGGACACTGCTAGTAGCAGATTAGAACCTGGGGGTCAGAGGTTGAAGGAATTGTTTATATAAGACATGTTCTGAGCCCTGGACATGAACAGTGCTGCTTTGAGCTCCAGATGGTAAACTGTGATACAGAGTTGAGGAGGCAGGCTGCTCTGCCCAGAATTTTAACTCAACACCCTGAGGAGTGTCAGGTTTTAGAACCTCAGACCTAGAAACAGCATTCAATGCCCCTCCCTCTTCTGAGAGAGAGATGGAGGAAGGCATTGAACTCTGAATAGGAAGTTCTTGAACCCAGAAATTTAGGTTGCTGTGAGCTGAGCTGATGTCATGGCCTTTTAGCCTGGCAACAGAGTGACACTCAGTCTCAAAAAAAAAAAAAATCTATCTGTCTATCTATCTGCCTGTCTATCTGTCTACCTATCTACCTATCTATCTGTCTATCTATCTATCTATCTATCTATCTATCTATCTATCGAGAGACAAAGACAGACAGAGAGATCTTTCTAACCCACCTTCTCTAATTTCTGCCCCCTCTTACGGTTTCATTATCTCCTCCTGAAAAACGGGCATTCTCCATAAGACCAAAAAATAAAACCACTGGCACCTATTTTCACGAACCTTTTTTTTTTTTTTTTTTTGAGACAGAGTCTTATTCTGTACCCTGGGTAGAGTGCCTTGGCATCATAGCTCACAGCAACCTCAACCCTTGGGCTCAAGCAATTGTCTTGCCTCAGCTTCCTGAGTAGCTGGGACTATAGTAATGCACCACAACACCTGGCTAGTTTTTCAATTTTTCTTAGAGACAGGGTATCATTCTTGCTCAGGCTAGTCTCAAACTCCTGAGCTCAAGTTATCCACCTACCTTGGCTTCCCAGAATGTTAGGATTACAGGTATAAGCCACTGCACCCGGTTTATTTTCATGAACTTCTAATTCTGGTATTCAAAAGCAAGGCCTTCCTTGCTAGTTCCATCTATAACAACCCTGGTAAAAATAGTGTCACTCGACCTATCTTACCAGAGAAGTACTCTCTTGTCCTGGTTTGAGCTACTTATCTAAGGATATAATCTTTGTCCCTGGAAAAAGGGATAGGAGTTGGCCAGTGATCTGGCCAGTGTACTTGGCAACTAAAAGCAATAGTTAGCACTTGCATTATGTGAAAAGCTGAGTAAGATTCATAAAATCTTCCCAGCTCTGGGCACATATCCACACATCCAGCACCATCTGTGCTGCCTTATACTCTCAGGCAAGCCCTTAAAGAAAGAAAGAACAGGCATGTTGTCCAAATTCTTAAACACCAACACTAAGAAGGACACACAAATATTTATGAATGAAGGAATTAATAAAAATCCTGAATGCCTTGTTTCCCAGCCCTGGACCTTCTCCAACAGCCACTTTGTTCACCTTGTTGTTTTTCTTCATTTAAAAAGGTCACCATGGCAGGAGATACAGGTAATGGCAATGTGGTCTTATCTATCCTAAGTCTTGGCTCAAAACTAGGGTGAAAGATCCTGGTCTCCACCTATAGTCTCAACTACTTGGGAGGCTGAGGCAGGAGGATCCCTTGAACCCAGGAGGTTGAGGTTGCTGTGAGTTAGGTTGAAGCCACAGCACTCTGGCATCGGCCACAGAATGAAACTGTCTCAAAAAGAAAGTATATATATATATATATATATATATTTCTGTAGAGCAGGAATCTAAGACCTTGGATTTTTAAATGTGTTAGTATGAGTATGTCGAGTCTAAACTGCCTATAGGGTCATTTACATTCAAAAACACAAAAGTAAACTTTTTTTAAAAGGGCTGAACAGTTTGATTCTATAACAGTAATATACATTCAGTTGTTAAAATATTACTTAACCACAGATTCCTAATTATCATTCAGGGCAAATAACAATTATGCATTATGATTAAGTATGTATCAAATTAACTTTTATAAGTTCCATGTGGTTGTGATGCTTAGTTATAAAATCTTGTCAAGATTTTTTGTTACATGTTGCATAGTCATCTGCCCACAGTTGTAAGAAAAACAAATTAAACCAAAAACTGGAGAAAGTTTTGAGCAGTATCTCATCTTGAGGACCTCATTGTTCTCTGATGTTCCATTTACTTATTTTATCTCTCCAATTAGACTGCAAACTTTTTCTAATGTTCTACATTTGTGATAAGGCTATCCCAAGTTGAAAATGGATACTAAGACTATTTAGAACTTTTGATAGTGATAAGAAAAACCGTCCTTGAAACCAGTGATTCTTAAGCCTATTCTGACCCAACACCCTCTCTTTAGAACAATACTTTAAAATGACAGCTCTATCATGCTGCAATGCAATTCTTTGATAACATAACCAAGAAATACATAATTTCACCATAAAAGCAAACCTAGTGCCCAAAACTACAATACAGAGGAGAAATAAAAAAGAATTTATTTTAAAAAATAACACTTTATTGTTGTAAATATATGGGGACAGCTAAACAAGAAGACATATAAAGGGCAATTCTTGTACATACTTACAATGAATTGTTGGCAATTAAAAGATGTAAGAAAATATTCAGCTGAATATTGTTGATACTTCATATTTGAAGGGATACTTCACATTTGAAATCACCACGAAAGGAACCATAAATGCATAATGATCAGAGTAAGTTATACTAGCAATTCAAACACCATGAATAGTGTTGGATGTCAGGGACATGATTCTCCAAAATGGTGAACAACTCTTGGTAAGGTTCACAAGAAAAAAAAAATACAGTTTTCTCCAAATTTTTCCAGTAGCTGCATTCCTCAAAAATTCCAAGCATATTAAAACCTTCTGAAAATACTTTTATTTATAGGTAAATGATGTTAGATTCTAGGCTCAGAAAGTTATAAACAGACTTTCCAACTCATGAATATGCAATGAGACATCTAAAAGTAGTGTAAGGCCTGGAGCAGCTCTGTGTTTAATGAGACTGCTTCTTACAGTACAGGGTATGGAACATGCCTCGCTCCCAATCACTAAATGCCAGTAGTGCCACCCAATTATTGTGACATAAAAACACCTCACACAAACTCCAAGGACTACCTACAAGAGGCTCCTTCAGAATTATTGCATTAAAATGTGCAATAAATTTCAACCTACTAAAAGGTAGAGTAATACCCCTCAGATTGAGAAAGTAAGAGTCCTGTGTGTAATGTAACCACAACGTATCTTTTGCCAGATCTATATCTGCAGCAGATTAAGTTTCCAACGAGATAAATTTATATACAATATATTATTGCTAGTTGTGGGTGAGAGAGAGAGAAAAAGTGTGTATGTGTCTGAGCTTGTGCTGCTCAAATAAGAAGTGGGGAAGACAAAGCAAAAACTAGAAGTTTGCACAGATAGGTTGGCACTTCACCAAGAGACTGGACAGCAGCTAGCTTGGTTGGGTTGACCCCACTGATATAATGTAGTGCTATGGTCCCACACAAGGCATTCTTCCACACTGAATAATCCGCATTTGGGAAATGTACTGGCTGATGCACCAAAAGGGTGCTCATTTGGGGGAAGCCAAAGGATAAGACCACATATTAGAGGGTAGATTTGCCTTGATGGGACCGCATCATGTTCCTGTTGTTAATTTTCTTGAGAACAGGCCATTATAGCACAGGAAAAGAGGACTTCAAAGGTAATCTTTATAAGAGGTGAAAGGAAAAGGTTTTTTATTTTATGGCTGAGAGAAGTTAGGGGCCTTGACCTTGGGGAGGGACAGCAGGTTCCTAACTGTCCCTGTAGAATTAGAGCAGGCAGAGGCTGGACAGAGAGCAGACCTCTGCCAAAATAAATTAAACCAGGAAATCAGAAAAAGGAGCTCAATAGGCAAATCCTACAGAAGGGCTTCAGCCTGCTTGCCTTGAGATCTGTCAGTTGTCCAGGGTTAAGCTCCCTGTGTTGTTATCACAGTCAAATGTAAAATCTTGCAGCCTGGTTTTCACTATTATTTTGGAGAATTGAGGAGACTCAATGGATCAAATGAGAAGGCTAATGCTCTCACCATGGGCAGTGGGTTTAAAAGGTGGGGCCTAATGTTCAAACTTCCATAAATTATTTCCCACTTCACAATACCATTTTGGGAAAGCTGCCCCATGATGAAGTACCTTCATTAGCTCCTGTAATTTAGAATTCTTAAAGAGCATGGCTGCTGCCTTCTCAACTACCCCAAAGCACAGAAAATTCCTCAAGTCCCTCCTAATACCGATGGATAGTCTCTCCTTTGCTAAGGTTGGAATGTTTGTCTCCTCTAAAACTTGTGTTGAAATTTAATTGCCATTGTAACAGTGTTAAGAGCTGGAACCTTTGATAGGCACTTAGACCATGAGGGCTCTGCCTGCATGAGTGGGGTTAATACCACCATAAATGGGAAAGTTTGGCCCCCTTTTGCCCCTTTGTCCTTCCACCTTCTGCCATGTGATGACAAAGCAAAAAGGCTCTCACCAGATGCCAGCACCTTCAAATAAAAAAAACAACAGAAGCTTAAAGCATAGATACATTTATCATTTATGTTATAAGCAAACCTAATTATTGTCACAGATTTGCTGCTCTGTGTCATTACCAGAGTGCCAATAGTATCTCCCCTTATTTTGCAAGATGGCTACTGTAGTTCCAGACATTACATCTTCTTGCAAAAGAATTTTAAATACCTGTTTCCCCGAAAATAAGACAGTGTCTTATTGTAAGGTATGCTCCCAAAGATGCGCTAGGTCTTATTTTCAGGGGACGTCTTATCTTTCCTGTAAGTAGGTCTTATTTTCGGAGGATGTCTTATTTTGGGGAAAACGGGGTAGAAGAAACTGTGAAAGAGAGAAAATAAATGTTCTCACATGCCTCTTTTTAGGTGGGTAAATCTTTCCCAGATGTCTTCAGTAGACTTCCTTTTAGGTCTCACTGGCCAGAATGGCATCACACTGTCATTTCTAGACAAACTATTGGCAAAAGAGAGTAGATAGCTGTAATTAACACATACACAAATCAAGATTCTTCCCTGGAACTGAATAAAATGCCAGCTAAACAGAATTAGAATTCTATTAACAAAAATTTTGAAGAAGTCATTGTTGGTTTGGGCAGCCAACAGGGTCTGCCTGAATGACACATCATGAGGTAAATTCTGTTTATTGCAAAATTATAATTACATGATAAGGTTACTTTTGTAATTATGAACAGTTACCTACTCATAATAAGAATTATAATAAGGTTACCTGTTAATGTTTAATATAATTGAATAGGGAAAATATCCATAATGATTGTGTATCTATTAAGATTACACTTAGCTGCATGTAACAGATACAAGATTAAAATGGGTCAATCAAAAAGTTGTTTTACTTTATAACAAGAATTTCCAACTGATAAAATGGCTCCACAATGCCACCAGGGACTCAGGCTTCAATTATGCCAGACTGCATGTGATTTTGTTCTTTTGGGCCCAAAACAGGCCACTTTTCTTCTAGCATGTTTGCATTCCATGCAGGAAAACACAAAAGGTGACTGCTAGGCAAGGCAGTCACTTTTCAAACAGTGCTTCGCAGAGCTCTCTGCTTGCATCCCCTCCTCCAGGGCTGGTTCACAGGGCCACTGCTTGTCTGGGAAGGTGAGTGTCTTAGCTTAATCCAAACAGAAATCTGGATCTGTTATTTAAGAAATGAGGGAGGAGGCCAGGTGCGGTGGCTCACACCTGTAATCCTAGCACTCTGGGGGGCAGAGGTGGGTGGATTGTCTGAGCTCACAGGTTGGAGACCAGCCTAAGCAAGAGCGAGACCCTTGTCTCTAAAAAGAAAAATAGCCAGGCATTTTGGCCAGAACCTGTAGTCCCAGCTACTGAGGAGACTGAGGCAAGAGAATTGCTTGAGCCCAAGAGTTGGAGGTTGCTGTGAACTATGATGCCACATCATCACTCTATCGAGGGTGACAAAGTGAGACTCTGTCTCAAAAAAAAGAAAGAAAGAAAGAAAGTCCCTCCCCAGGCCGATGGCATCCAGTGTTTTCCCTACACTTTCTTTGAAGATTTTCATTGTTTCATGTCTTAGATTTAGGTCTTTTATCCAAGAAGAAAAAAAAATCCTTTTATCACAAAGGCACGTGTACTAGCCAGCGGATCTCAACCTGTGGGTCACGACCCCTTTGTAACAATGAAAGTACATCGCAGCATTAAAAAGGTTGAGAACTATTTATTGCAGCTCAATTTACATTCGCCGAATTGATAAACAGCCTAAATGCCCACCAAATCAAGAATGGATTAACAAGCTGTGGTATTTGTATACCATGGAATGCTACTCAGCCACTAAAAAAGACAGAGACTTCACATCCTTTGTATTAACCTGGATGGATATGGAACACATTATTCTTAGTAAAGCATCACAAGAATGGAGAAATAAGAACCCTATGTACTCAATTCTCATATGAGGACAATTAAGGTCCTAGTACACAGTGGGGGTTGGGGGATGGGGAGAGCTAAGAGAAGAAGGGAGGGCATGGGGTGGGGGGGTCAAGGGATATGCTTCACCTTTTGGGGGTAGAACACAAATATTAGAGGGTCCTTATCTAACAAAAGCAATTAATGTAACCTGCTTCTGGGTACCCTCAATGAATCCCCAACAATAAAATGAAAGAAAGAGAGAGAGAGAGAAAAGAAAGATTTGATGGGCAACTAGCAGTGTCTGCTACTTACATTTACCAAATATATTGTGTGGTTATCTTTGAACGGTGAATTATAAGTGATTCTTATATCTTCTTGAATTGCCAAAATGGTTTCCAACTGTGTTCTTTTTTTTTTTTTAACTGGAAAAGAACATAATAAAGGTATTTTCATTTGGCAGAGAGAAACAGAAAGTTTAAAGATTTGTTTTTATAGGGTGTACCAAAATACCCCTGACGTTAAAATGTCTGCTTCAAATGATCGTGTCAAAATATTCTTACTGAATATATAACTTCGGGCACATACTCCCAGAACCTCAATTAACTTATCCATAAATTAAGGACATTATACTAACCACCAAAGTTATTGTAAAATTCAAATGAGATAATGTATATAAAATATTTAGCTTAGTACTCCCTAAACAGTAGGCTTTTATTAGTAGTACTTAGATAGATGGTAGATGTGAAATAGCCCTTAAATTAACTATTGATTTTACTTAGCTGTCTTTGTTACATTAGCTTATTTTCTTTTTTTTTTTTTTTTTTTTAATTTTTGGCCGGGGCTGGGCTTGAACCCGCCACCTCCGGCATATGGGACAGGCGCCCTACCCGTTGAGCCACAGGCGCCGCCCACATTAGCTTATTTTCATCAAAGCATACATTAGCTTATTTTCATCAAAGCATTTACTGTGTAACAGGAACCATGTAAGTGTATTGACTATATTAAGTTACTTAAGCATCAAAATAACGTATGAAATAGGTAATATTATTTTTTGTTTGCTTGACACAAAGTCTCACTCTGTTGCCCAGGTTACTAGGGCATCAGCTTAGTTCACAGCAACCTCAGACTCCTGAGTTCAAGCAATACTCTTGCCTCAGCCTTCTGAGTAGCTGGGACTACAGGTGCCCGCCCAATGCCTGGCTAATTTCTATTTTTTTTTTTTACCATATAAAAGTATACATTTATTTTCTATTAGAGAAAGGGAAGAGAGTGGGTAGAAGAGATGAAAAAACAGAGAGAGAAGAGAGCAGAGAGGAAAAGGGGAGTGAGAAAATGGCATAGCATCCCAAAGAAAGAAGGAATGACAGCCTGATTTTTCTATTTTTTTTTTTTTCTTGCAGCTCAGAAATTTATTAATGACGGGGGTTGGGTCAGCTGGCGTTTACATGCTTGACCCCTCCAGCCCTGTATCCCGGCTGTAGTGAGGAAGATGGCTGGCTTCTGTGCTGGCCACAGGTGATATCATCTCAGGAACATGCTGAGCCCTCTCTCCTGGGTCCCTGTTGCCATGGCTGGAGTCCAGCACTATCAGATAGGTTCCACTTCTGTTTCTTGTGCTTGAGCTAGAGTATTGACATTTTTTAGGATCTCAGCATAGTATGGGCCAAATACCTACTGATTTTGATGCATCAGCTTGACAAACTTCCGGCCTAGTTCTGTCTCCTTTGTGTGATTAAGGCCTTCAGGGAAGTGTAGCAGAGACTCCTGCATGCCCTGAATCAAACAGCATTTGAGAAACAAAAGGAGGTGCTGATCAATGATACTATGAACATGTTTTTCTTTCTTGATGATGTTCTGGAGTTGTCCTATAAGACATACTGTGTTTTCACTGCTTAGGGCAGTAAAGCCTAGGTCCTTGAAGCCACAATGAATTTCCTGAGACACCTGTTCACTCACATCCACCGTAGCTTCTTCAGGCTTGGAGTTAAATTCCTCAGTCACAGCCTTGGTTATGCATTTCAGTTTATCCACAAATCCAGATGACTTGAATAAAATTGAACCAGAGAAACTTCTAGCCACTAGTAAGACTGAGGCCAACATAGTCAAGTGGCGCAAATGGGACCCCATTTCCTGGACCTGGATTCTTCCATCAGCAGAGTCTCAGGGAACTCTTCATTTTCAGGATCCCAGAGGAGGAGATTCAGGTAGCCCTGGTATAGCACCATTATGGGTTTGGGAGGATCTGAATTCTTAGATGCCTTGTTTGGAGATGAACAGGCCATGCTGGAGGAGCTGGGGATGTCAGGAGAATTCAGACATGGTGTAATGAGATCTGTGTCTGCTTTGATTAGCCATTTCTTGGTGTAATCAAGGAGATTGGGTTGTTTGTCGAGGAGTTCCTGGAATTTAGCTCTTTCATACTGGATGAAATATTCCTGCAGGTAGGGTCGAATGCTCTGGATGGTATAGTTCGCCATGTCCATTTTTGTTAGGCCCAGAACATGGAAGCTGCCCCTCAGTAACTGTGCTGGATCTGTTATGCTCTGTAGTTTCTTTACTGCTTCATCTCGAACTGGTGCACATAGCAGGGTCATCAAACTAAGAATGTAGTTAGAGAGACGAGAGACATCCAGGGCTCCATGTTCTGCTTTATTTTTCTATTTTTAACAGAGACAGGGTCTTGCTGTTGCTTAGGCTGGTCTCCAACTCCTGAGTTCAGGTGATTCTCTTGCCTCAGCCTCCCAGAGTGCTAAGATTACTGCGTGAGCCAAAATGCCTGGTCAAAATAGGTAATATTATTATCTACATTTTGCAAATGAACAAATCTGTGGCTTAGGGAAGTTAAGGAAATCCCCAAGGTTTTATAGGTAGAAAGCGTTAAAGCTTGAATTCATATCCAGGCAGCATAACCCAAAATTTTCAAACTTGATTAGCCTGTTTATGTATCAATTCATTTAAGAAATCACTTTGGCCATTTTAATTTGCAAGTCTAGCAAAAAGAACTGTAGAATCAGCTGAATACATTTTGAAAACCATCCAACAATTCCAATGTTTTCATTGCAGCTAATGATAGCATCCTGGTTGGTAGTACATTGAATATTTTCTGAAAATTCTACTCTAAATGTCCACAAAGTATAGCTTCATAACTTTTCATTCTACAAGTAAATTGTTTTATAAAAATGCAAAATTTTCAAGGTAATTCATGTACTGATTACAATTTGGCTAGATCAGTCTAGAGAACTAACCATCTTGTGAGAAAAGCAAGCAATCTGTAACAGAAGAGCACTACGTACTCTCTCTCAGATGTTGTACTGGAATAACTAATTGTATGAAGTTTTCACATGACTCCAATCATAACTATAAAATTAATAAAATGAGAAAAGAGTAATGAGGTTTTAGTGTTTAAAATACTAATTAAAATCATTATATAAATAATTTACAAGTCAGTTAATCTAAATGAAACATATTTCTTAGCAAACTACAATGATAAAAATTTTAGACAATTTTGTAGCAAGTATCTAAGGCTACTGCAATTTACCAACATACATAAATTAAGTTCAGTAAAAGTTAATAAGTGCCTAATATCTTCCTGTTGGCTGGAGGAAAAGGCAGAATATGTAAACAAATACCGTACAAAAAATGATTTTTTTAAATGCTTATGAGGTACAGACATATACCAAGGAGCGAAAAATTATATGTGCAACTCAATGAGAACAACTTCAGCAAGGATATAGCAGAATACAGCTCTTAAAGACAGAAAGAACTTTTTCAGAATATTTCTACAAATAAAAGCATTCCAGGCAGAGGGACCAATATGAGCAAAGCACAGAGAGCAATGCAGTGATTTTGAGTAACTGCATGTCCTTCCACACCCCTACATGTAAATTTTGAGGAAAGATATGACATGAGACGTTAGAGGGGAAGCAGGTGATTCACAGAACATCTTATCTATCATAATTGTAGCTTCAGCTCTATCCAAAGTCAATTGGTGATACTGAAAGATTTGTATCAGTGAAGTAATGTGGTCATCTGGTACTTTATAATAAATCAGTCACTTCTATCACACTAATGGAAGACAGTTTGATTAAGTCCATTCACTAAGTTCATTTTTGCCCCCAAAACATGACAAGAGTAGAAATGTTTTTGGTTATATGTATAAATTTTGTTTTGCTTGGGTCAGGATTATAAATGTCCCCATCACCCAGATAGTGTTCATGGTACTCATAGGCTTTTGCCCACTCCTCTTCCCCCTCTCCCTGCTTGATTTCTGCTGAGTTTTACTTTCTTCTGTGCACAGGTGTGCTTATCAAATACTTCCAGTTTAACAGCAAGTACATGTGGTATTTGTTTTTCCATTCTTTAGATGCTGCACTGAAGATAATGGTTCCAATTCCATCCAAACTGTTGCAAAGTCCTCTTCTTCACGGGTGCATAGTATTTCAGGGAATACATACACTACATTTTGTTAATCCACCCTTGAATTGATGAGCACTTGTGTTGATTCCACATCTGTACAATTATAATTGTTCTTAAATAAACATTTGGCCACAGGTGTCCTTCTGATAAAATGACTTCTTTTCCTTTGGATAACTACCCAGTACTGAGATGGCAGGATCAAATGGTAGGTCTAATTTTAGTTCTTTGAGGAATCTCCATATTGTTTTCCAAAAGATTGTACTAATTTGCAGTCCCACCAACCGTGTATAAGCATTCCTATTTTCCGCATCCAGTATCTGTTGTATTTGGACTTTTTAATAAAAGACATTTTAATCAGGGTACAGTGATATTTCCTTCTGGTTTTAATTTGCATTTCCCTGATAATTAATGATGTTGAGTACTTTTTCATATGTTTATTGGCCATTTGTCTATTTTCTTTTGAAAAGCTTCTGTTCATGTCTTTTACTCATTTTTTAATGAGTTTTTTTTCTTGCTGATTTGTTTGAATAAGACAAGAGTGCCCACTGTCACTCTTCTGTTCAACATAGTGCTGGAAATGCTAGCCACAGCAATCAGGCAAGAGAAAGAAATAAAGAATATTCAAATTGAGAAAGAGAAGATTAAACAAATTGCTTTTTTGCTGGTAGGATCTTATATCCTAAAATACCCCAAAATTCCACCTTGAGACTTCTGAAATTGATAAATTCAGCAAAGTCTCAGGGTGGCCATATGGTTCATGTGCAATTTAAAATAGTGTGCAACTTAAAATTGCACATGAACTTTATGGCCACCCTGTACTTGGAAAATAGAAGCATTAGAATTCATGATTGAACATGTAAAAAAGATGCAAAAGAAATGAGAGAAATCAAGGATGCTTAGTTGATGGATAGTGGTACCGCTTATTACATAGGGCATGCAGAAAACAAAAGAGAATTGAGAGGTGGGGTCAAGGGGTAAAGATATTGAGTTCTGGTTTGATTATGATAAGGTGTCTTTGAATCTTCCAGGTAGAGATAATCATTAAGCAACTGGATCTAGGGAGAGAGGTTTGGGCTATTGATACAGATTTGTAAGTTATTTGAATATAAGTGGTCATTAAAACTATGGCATGAGACGCAACCAGGCATGTAGAGTTCTGCAAGTAGAATCAGTAAACAAGGCTTAGAAATTGCAAGAGGGACCTTACCTAACAATTGCAATCAGTGAAACCTGGCTTATTGTACCCTCAATATGAATCCCCAACAATAAAAAAAAAAAAAGGAAAAGAAAAAAAAAAAAGAAACACAATTCTGGGAAGCTTAGACATTTAAGATGTAGTAAGTATGTAAATATCTGTTTAGAATCAATCTCAATTAATTACACAGAAAAATGATAAGTAGTCTCTGCAAAGAACCATCATTTTTCCAACTCTTTCATGAAAAATAATTTGTTCCAAATGTTAGGCCCTTTATGATCTTATCCAAAGACAATAACCAGATTTAATCCAGTGCTGACCAACTAAAACATTTACCTTACTTTCTTTTTCCTTTAGAGATTTTTTGAGCATTTTCAACTCTAATATCTCCATCTGAGTTAGTGTACACTAATTCAGAAACCATTCTTCTTTCTTCAATAATCCACGTTACCTGCATGCAAAGGAGAAAAGAATCTTGTTTTCTTTATAATCCCATTTTCCTTATATTTTGCCAACTGGAAAATGTGTTGTCAAGACTCTTTCAGTTGTAAGTAGTAGTAATAGATACAAATTATTCCAGGATCAAAAGAAATGTATTGGCTAAGTAACTGCAGTATGCAGAGATGGTGCTGGCTTAGACATAGCTAATTCAAAGGTTTCAAACCATCTCTCTTACCATCTGAAAAGGTATATTGGTTTTCTTGTTGCATCTTTAATAAATGACCACAAACTCCGTGGCTTAAAACAAACAAACAAAAAAATAATAATAATTATTCTAAGTCAAAAATAAGTCTTACAGGGCTAAAACTCAGCATATAGCCAGGGCTAGTGTCTTCCTGAAGTTCCAGAGGAGAATCTAGTTTTCCTCCACCTTCTACAGACTGCCAACATTTCTTGGCTTCTGGAAGCATGATTCCAGTCTCTGTTTCCATGACCCATTGCCTTCTACTCACTCTGATCTCCAGCCCTCCTAAAAGGACTCTTATGATTACCCAGGATCAAGCTTACCCAGTATGAAATATCCAGATAATCTACAATAGTCTGTTCATCTCAAGATTCTCGACTTAATCATATCTGAAAAATCTGTATGATGGTGAAAGGCAACATTCACAAGTTCTTGGGATTCAGAGCTCAACATCTTTTTTTTAATTTGTTTATTTTTATTGTTGAATCATAGCTGTTTATATTAGTGCAATCAAAGGGTACTATGTGCTGGTTTCATATACAATCTGAAATATTCTCATCAAACTGTTCAATGTAGTCTTCATGGCATTTTCTTAGTTACTGTATGTAGGCATTTGTATTCTGCATTTAGTAAGTTTCGCCTGTACCCATTCTAAGATGTACCATAGGTGTGGCCACATCCATTACCCTCCCTCCACCATAACCTCCCCCCTCCCTTCCCCTTCCTTAGGAGAGTCATTATTCATGCAATCACAGAGGGTATCTCTTACACTAACTTTTACACAAGTCCTAAGAACTCTTATTGGCCTGGCTTGGGTACCATGCCCATCCCTAAGCCAGTTACTATGGCCAAAGATTAGCTAGCCTAATATGCCTGACCACTTCTGCAGGATAGAATTCAAATGCTATAAGTCCCAATAAATCCATGTGTATCTGGAGAGGAATGGCTTTCCAAACAAAGGGCTGCTATTACCAGAAGAGAGACAGGATGATGAGTAAACCCTCCCCCCCAAGGCCCTAAATAACCCACACAAATGCCCACTACATTTTCCCATTTGAACCACACTGTCCACACTGGACAATAACAGAATCGTTCTTATCTTAGAATTCTATGTATAAGAGTATATACTTATCTGTGTATTTTTGGTTTGGGGGAAAAAAGCAGACAATGAGAGTGTGGGACTCTGCCCCTGGTGGCTGTATAACATTAAACATAATATTGCAATTTCCTGATTTTCATTTACCTCAGAGGTAAAAGAAGCCTGCTTACTATAATGGACATGGATACACGTCATGTTTTCTATCAAGCTTATTTTGGAAACCATGTTACCATATTGGAAAATTCCAAGTCTTAAAGAGTCCTTTCCAGCAAAGTTAGAATGTAGAAAACTAATTCCCAGCCTCTCTTGCAGTGGGACCTAGGGACATTACTGCAACTTTGGTTCCTCTTATCAGATGCATACACATGAGAACTGGATCAGTAAGTGTGCAAGGAGAGGAAGAAGGCTCCAATCAGAATCTATCTTTCTGGCATCAATGCTGCCTTCTTTTGGTCATGGCAAGTAACGGTTGTATGCGGTTTCTCAGTGATTTCAAGGTCAAGTTGCTAGCACACAAATGGCGTAGGCTGGGAGCTGGGAGTTGGCAGCACCTTCCCTAGCGCTCTGCAGGACAGCAACAGAAGTAGAAGCTTGTTCTTTGGGCCACCTCTGCCATGTGCATTTTTGAATTGATCCCAGAAGTTTAATTTTAAGTCTAATTCTGCAGGCCTGCAAACACTTCTGTGAGCTAGCCAATATCCTTTTAAAAAACTCCCTATTCTACTTAATCAGCTAAAGAAGTTAACTTTAGTGCTATAAAATTTAACAGGATGATTATATACTTAACCTCAGAGAGCAGCAGTGTTGTAATTAAATAAAATAATGTACTGTCATGCAAAAAAACAACCAGTGTATGGCCAGTGAACACACTTACCAGACCTATTAATGCAAAGTTTACTGGGGAAAATTCACAAAGACAGAAACCGTAACAAGTGTGCAGGTGCCCTGTTACAATGTAAGGTAGAAAGAACATACAGTGCTAACATGGTCTGATAGCACATTCTAGGAAAGAGATCCCAATACGCGGTCTACAAGGTTTTTTTGGTTTTTGTTTTTTATTGAGACAGAGTCTCACTTTGTTGCCCTTGGTAGAGGTGTCACAGCTCACAGCAACCTCAAACTCTTGGGCTAAAGTGACTCTCTTGCCTCAGCCTCCCACGTACCAAGTAGCTGGGACTATAGGTGCCTGCCACAATGCCCGGTGGCTATTCTTTTTTTTCTTTTTTTTTTTTTAACAGTTGTCATTGTTGTTTCTTCAGCAGGGTTGGGCCAGTTTTGAATCTGCCAGCCTCAGTGTATGTGGCTGGTGCCCTACTCACTGAGCTAAGGGCACCGTCCTGGTCTGCAGTTTTTAAAGATGCATATAAGGAACCATTGGTCCCCTACCCCCAGGTGACTGGGGACTAGGATACCATAACAAGATGGCAGGGCAGAACCTTGGCTCTAGGCCTATTCTGTGAACTTAGCTTGTATATTTGCAATAAGCATGAGCCCTTCCCCTGGCACAATCAGGAGTTCAAATCAGGGACTGATGGTTGACTGAGACTGACTGCCTTAAGGTTTAGCTATGGCCAGATTTCATGGAGCTTTGAAGAAGGTCAACTTTTTCATAAAGACCAGCCTACAGGGAATCCAGTTGGGGCAAGTTGATTTTTATCTCTTGAGCTGGATTGCATGGTATCTCACGAAAATGTACATCTAAAAAAAATGTACATGTACCTGGAACTTTAGAATATGTCCTTAATTGAAAATAAGTTCTTTGCCAATGTAGTCAAGTTACAAAGAGGTCAACTGCAGGAGACAATTCCAACATACTGACAGCTTCCCACCTCAAATGCCTGTGTCTCTCATCCCTGTCAGGATTTTCTCTGGGACTTCGGAAGTTTGCTCTACTCAAGTCACTCAAAGCAACAACAACCGATGGGCCTGGAAATAGGTGGCAAAATGCCTCAGGCTTCCCAACCTCCAGCAAGATCATCCTAAAGCATGTGAGAGACTAAATACATAGACAATGGGTAGACTTCATATAAAAATAGAACTCTGAACCACAACCTGCAGCAACCACCCTGGGAAACTAACCCATATCTTTAAAATGGCAGCCTGCTATCTACAAGTCAAACTTGTAGGAAGTCAGACAACTAATTCTATCTAACTGTCCAAGTCAAAAATTAATCCCTATAATAACTGGCCCCAAATGGCCAATAACTGGATTAATAACTGATAGCTTCTCTAACCAGCCATGTAAGATGCCCTCCCTGTATTTAGCCTGTCTATAGCTTCCCCATGCTGACAGCATCCAACTGGGGCATACCTGAAGCCTTCTCTTTTTTCCACTATAAAGTTTTCACACTCTTCTGCCTGCCTCTATGAAACACAAGTGATGAGCCTCTTGCCAAAACACAAATGATGATGCCAGAATCTCTTGACACAGCAAGCCCTGAATACGGCCTTTGCTTGTTGTTGGTCTTCATTTATTTCCATATATGGCATAATAGGGTTTCTCTGTGGGTTCCAATACAACTAAACCCCAGTTGCCCACGTGTGTACTTGGTTCATCAATGCACTCTTTATTGGCTTTTCTTGCTTCTCTACCTAAATTTGACTTGTTCAATTTTGCCTGCTCAGAAGATGGTCTCCCAAACACATTATCTGTACCTAAGCTCTTGGTTCAGAGTCTGCTTTTGAAAGAACCCAGATCATATTAAAGGAAGTGCAATTTTAAGAAAATGGTATACATTAACCTTTAACATTTCAGATAAAAAGAGGCATTGAAAATTAAAATTCCAAAGTGAATGCCTCAACCATTGTTTTCTTCAAATCAAAGTGCTCAAATATTGAATATTATTTGTAAATATTGGAATTATTCCCATTACTTTCTATGCCATTAGTGTATTTGGCTGGCATATATTTTATTTTCTACAAAATGTTGGTAAAATTTCCTAAAGGAAATAGTCTTTTTAATATATCGAGTCATCTTTCTGTTTATCCCAGAGGTAATGGTTTAACGTGTGATTGTACTGAAAATAGGACTGAAATTTGAGAATGTAATTAAAGGAGAAAGAGTAATAGTAATATTCTACTGGTTGCAATGTAGTTTACAAGAATAGCTAATAACATTTACAAAGTAGTTGAAAACCTTAGACCTAGAATATGCGAATGATTTCCATTTGAATAAATTAAGAGAATTGAATCATCTTTGTTGCAAAGTGATCCACTTACATTTATTCAGGGAATATTCACAACATTTAGGCTAAATGTTTCTAAAAACCTAAAAAAAACTAGAGTGCATTTGCCCTGCAGGCTCTAGCTTGAAAATTCAATTAAGATTTATTGATAAATGACTGCACCAGCTAAAATATATTATCCTAATTTAGAAATCAATAAGCATTCTGTGATTTTATGCACTATTAATTATATACTTTAATTTATGCCTATCTGATGTCCAAGTATGTTGGTAAATGAGATGCCTAAGGCAACATGTGGGGATAGAATATAATTTTGTTAATGTTGAAAAGAGGTGGCATGTGGATTCTAATCATAACAGAGCTTATGTGGACTGTTTTAAAAGCTTTCATCTGAGTATCATTATATTTGAATAGTGTCCCTTCTGTCTGCCATCTTTCACACCTGGCTGATCCATCCACACACCATAAAGGCAAACGGACGTCATCAAGAAAAGTTTTAGATGATTGCCTCCACACTCTTCTATTTCTCTTTCCCAAAATACTCACACTCCCTTCTGGCCTGCTTTAGATTTTGATGGTCCTCTACAGATGGAACTCTGCAAGTCTAACAGAGTTCCAGATGAGGCTGAATTTAGAACACTGAGTGACAAGCTAGCTGCACTTCTTAGTTTATGAACCTGCAGCCAGTCCCCTGAGAGATCTCTGTTTTGCTCTTGGTTGTGTAAGATGTACAGGTACCTGTTCTCTTGGGGGAAAGTTTCATAATCTAGTGTTTTTCCTCAAGGCTTCTTGTTATACAGAGATGGCCTCTGGGGTAGGATGTGGGAAAATTTGTATAATGATGAAGGAGCTACTCGGGGAAGAAATGAAGCAAGATCTGAACAACTTCTCTTTTGAGGTTTAACACTGTTAGAAATTTTCTGAAAGACTGAATTTTCTTAGACTGGTTTAATCTAAGATTTTTAATTGGAAATGGCACCAAAGGGTTTGATGAAGCACTCTTCATCAGCAATTTGAGCTTAAGACCTGGCCACCCCAGGAACTTCACCACCCCAAAGAAACACAGTCTTGCTCAAAGCACATGTGAGAAGTAGGAAGTTCCTAAGCCACTTCAATTCCTAAGAGCCTACCACAAAGTCAGTTTTGGAGTCAATGGCTCAGTGTGTGTAAGTATAAACCTGAAGCCCAATATATATAAAGTATATACTGTACAACTGTACAGTGCTGAACAAAAAAGAACATCGTATTGCAGCAGTAATACGATGCAGGTGTTCCTCAGACTGTATAGACAGATGTTTTGTAAAGAAACCAAGTGCAATAACAAAAAACCTGTGATGCTAAAGACTTCCATAGACTTTTAAATTCTCTTTCCTCATTTCTTTTTGTAGAAAGTTTGTTGTGGGGAAGCCACAGAAGGCAGACATTGACCTTTCTGCAAATATGAGAATGAGGTTGCTAATAGATATATGCCAAACTAATGAATTAACTAAGTTGCAGTTTCCAGCTCTGCTCACTTTTAGAGTTTTGGCACCCTTCTTCTTCTCTGAGGTCTCTCAGTATAAGCTACATATATTGTAAAATCTAAATCACAGTTCTATTGACTCCATGAGAGTATAAAAATGGAACAGAAAACAAAGTCAATAAAATATTATTTTTTAATACATATAAATTAGGCCTTATGTAGTGGATCACACCTGTAATCCTAGCACTCTGGGACACTGAGGCAGGAAGATTGTTTTAGCTCAGAAGTTCAAGACCAGCCTGAGCAAGAGTGAGACCCTGTCTCTACTAAAAATAGAAATATTAGCTGGGTATTGTGGCAGGCACCTGTAGTACCAACTACTTGGGAGACTGAGGCAAGAGGATCGCTTGAACCTGAAAATTTGAGGTTGCCACAAGGCAGGCTCACACCACAGTACTCTAGCCTGGGCAATAAAGTAAGACTTTGTCTAAAAAAAAAAAAAAAAAAAAAGAAGAAGAAGAAGAGTAAAAAAGAAATCTATGTAAATCAAAATGATTTAAAATATTTTTTTAATTACAACATAGAAAACTATTTAGATTTTTAATAGCCTCTTTTACAAATCTCAACACGTTTAGGTGTACACTAGAGATTTGGCTAACTAGGAAAGATGAAAAGATACAATGCTGACTGAATAATAAAAAAAGGTGCTTTTAGTTTTAGAATGGGGTGATGGCATTTGGCAACCTAGACAAAAAATAAAACCAAAGGTAGCCAGAATCTGAAACTGTCTTAACTCTGTGCTTTCAAACAAGAATCACATTCTTTTTTTTTTTTTTTTTTTGCAGTTTTTGGCCAGGGCTGGGTTTGAACCCGCCACCTCTGGCATATGGGGCCAGCACCCCACTCCTTTGAGCCACAGGCACTGCCCAAGGATCACATTCTATTACTTATATGGCTGGCACAAAAAAAAAAAAAAAAAACCCACAGGACAAAAAGTGTGGACAGAAAAGAAGCCATTCACTGTAAAATAATTAAAGAGGTTTATTCTGAGCCAAAATTGGGGAACATGGCCCAGAGCCACATTCAAGAAACCTCAAGTCCGCAAGTGGACTTATGGTGGTCTTACGGTTTGTTTTTATACATTTAAGGGAGACGGGAATTACAGGTAAAGTCATAAATCAGTATGTGGAAGGCATACATTGGTCTGGCCTGAAAAGGTGAGACATCTCTAAGTGGGGCGCCACAGGTTATAGGTGGATTTAAAGATTTTTTGGCGACTCTTGTATGAAAGAGTTAAGTTTGTCTAATAAACCAGGCACTAGCAGAAGGAATGCTGAGTTAAGATAAGGGACTGTTAATGAGAGACAAACTACAGGATATATGCTGAAACTCAAGAGGTTTGTTGTGTAAGGACCCCTAGGTATGTCTTGCATAGCCTTAGGCCTGTTAATGAGTCACGGAGAACATCCCTAAGAAGAGAAGGGGACATGATGAGCCATGTCTGATCTCCTTTTTCATAGCTAGCAACTCAGTTTCAGGAATTCCCTTGGCCAAGGGGGAATCTAGTCAGTCGCTGGGAGAGAAAAGCCTTAAGATTTTATTTTAGTTCACAAATGGCTAGAACATTGATATTAAAGCATTTGCAAGAAAGCATTTCATTGACAAAATCAGATTTCATAATTAAAATACTTAGAGGTAGACTTAAAAAGGAAAATATAGAGTGTACTGGGGATAAGACTTGGGGAATTTGAAAAAAAATTAAATAAACAGAGCCATGCTTTGATCTCCGGTAGAAAGACTCGGCTTGGTGCCTGTAGCTCAGTGGCTAGGGCACCAGCCACATACACTGGAGCTGCTGGGTTCAAATCCAACCCAGGCCCGCCGAACAACAATGGCAACTTCATCCAAAAAATAGCCGGGTGCTATGGCAGGTGCCTGTAGTCCCAGCTACTAAGGCTGAAGCAAGAGAATCACTTAGGCCCAAGAGCTTGAGGTTGCTATAAGGTGTGATGCCCTCTACCCAAGGCAACATAGTGAGACTCTGTCTCAAAAAAAAAAAAGACTCAATAATACAAACATGAAAATTTTTTCACAGTTTAATAAGTTAATTCAATGTCATCCCAAACAGAATGT
Source organism: Nycticebus coucang (assembly GCF_027406575.1). Taxonomy (NCBI): domain Eukaryota; kingdom Metazoa; phylum Chordata; class Mammalia; order Primates; family Lorisidae; genus Nycticebus; species Nycticebus coucang. Next base: position 26,511,597 of record NC_069780.1, read on the forward strand.
CATCCCCCCAAAACTTCTTGGAAATTTTCTTTCCTTTTTGAACTTACAAAAATAATACTATAACTCCCCTATAAAAATAAACATATGGGCAGAAAACTTCTTGAAAGGAAGACTAAGAAGAAAAAATATTTCTACCAGGTATTAATATGTATAAAACTTTGATATTAAAGAATGTTATAGTATCCATAGAACAGGTAGATCTGTGAAACAAAAAAGAATTAAGAAATTAGCCCCCAAACAAAATAGAAACTAGTATATAATAAATATATCTCTTTAAGTTACTGAGGGAAAATTAGGCTATTTGATAAATGACGTTATCCTAGAAAATTGAGCCAGCAATTTACAAAGATCTCAAAATAAATTCCAAATATATAAATGTTTAATTATAAAAATGAAATCATAAGAGAACTAAAAGATGAGAGTTGTTTTTTTTTTTATTCTTGGAGTAGGAGACATTTTACAGGAAGACTGAAAATCCAGAAGTCATAAGGAATAGATTATATTTGACTGCACAAAAGCTAATTCAGTCTGTGAGACAAAGACAATTACTGCAAAGAGAAAATGCAATCAACTACCCTGCAGAAGAATTATTTGCAACCGATGACAATGTCCCAATTTCTTTAACATCACAAATAAGACTCGCTAATCAATAAGAAAAAAGCAATCAAATAAAGAAAAAAGACATAGTTTATTGAAGTACAGATCAATTTAAAATATTTTACTTAACAAAGAAATAGTTAAGGCACAGAGCAAAGTCTCCTCCATGAGTGTTAATTCTTGTAGGAAGGCCGATTTTAACTGGTAAATACTTGTCTGACCATGCTAGTTGCTTATGACTTGTGCCTGCCCAGTCTCTTTGGTAAGTCCCTGGCCCCTTTCAGTTGATAACTATTTTGAATATCATCTCTGCTAGTAGGTGATACATAGACCATAAACCATAAAAATGCATGTCAGAGTTGCTCAATCTGTGCAGTACTGACATTTTAGACCAGATAATTCTGTGTGTGTATGAGATGGAAGCGCCTATTCTGTACATTATAAATGTTTAACAGGATCCTTGGCCTCTGCCCATTAGATGCCAATACCAGCAATCCCCTCCTCCTACGTAAACAACCATTTAACATTTCAGGTAAAGTGTTATGAAGAACACTTGAGGAATAGTGAGAAAAACAGCTTAGTTGCCATAGAGGGAGAGAGGGATTGATAAATGAAGTAAGAGAGGAAGCCAGGGGGTAGGTCTTTCAGGATCTTTATAAGGCTCAGAAAGAACTTTGAATATACTTTGGATGAAATGGAAAACCACAGAAGGGTTTTGAGAGACAACTCATATGATCTAACTTGTGTTAAAAGGAAAAAAGGAATAGAAATAGCTAAGAATCTTATGAAAAAATAATCAACTTCAATTGTAATTAATTCAAAAGACTACTAAAGATTGATATGCCACTTTTTTCACTTAGAGCTTAGCAAAGACTAGAAAGTTGAAATACCCAGTAATGGTGAACCTTTAGGGAAACAGGCACATTCCTCTTCTATGAATGGATATAATTTGGTACAATTTCCATGGAGGACAATTTGTCAATACCTACAAAAATTGAAAAGTTGACATAGTAATTGCATTTAAAGTGAACTTAACATACAGATATATACACACAAATGCACAAGCAGCATTGTTTGAAATAGTAAAATTAGCATTTTGCTTAATGTTCATTAACATTGGACTGGTTATAGAAATTGCAGCATATCCATACCATAGAAACTGTTCAGAATCAAGAAGCTTAAGGTAGATCTGGATAGGCTGATATGAAAACGTCTCCAAAAAAAATTATTAATCTAAGAAAATAAACCTAGATACAAAAGCAGCTTACATGATGATCCCATTGTTACTTAAAAGAATTTAAAAGGCACATGTGTGTTTGCCTTAAAAATATTCATTATCTTTATTTCTAGTTCCAATTAACTGGCTTGTTCTCTATAATTACTATTAAACATAACAAAAATGATTAGAAATGAATGGTTCCTTCTGCTTGGATGCTTAATTTTTCAGAACATTGCTTATTTTGTAGATTTACATTGAAGAATTCTGCCTTTTTTGAGGTATTACATGACTTATGTTTATGTTTTAATATAATTTAATAATAAATACATATTATAATTTTTAAACAAAAAATTCTATGTTTTTATAGAGAATTCATGAAAGCATATACAGTAAGTTGACTACCCAAGGGACTATAACAAACTGATCAACATAAGGAATTAAGCCTACTCTACTGATACATATATGTGGTGCACACCCCGTTTATGAAAATTAGGTCAACTTAAGTCAGTGGTCAATTATGGAGGTTCTACTGTATGAGAAACTATTGCCACCAACTGATTTTCAGTTGAGGAAAGAATGAGGAAAGGATGCCCTATTCAATAAAGGGTTCTGGGAAACTTGGATAACCACATCCAGAAGAATGAAGCTAGATTCCTGTCTCTCACCATATACAAAAATTAACTGAATATGGACTAAAGACTTAAATGTAGGACCTGAAAACATAAAAGAAGAAAACATAGCAAAAACTCTTCTGGACATTGGTCTAGGCAAAGAATTAATGACTAAGACCCCAAGAACAAATGCAACAACAACAAAAATAACTAAATGGAAATTAATTAAACTAAAAAATTTTGCACAGCAAAGGAAATAATCAACAGAGCAAACAGAAAATCTACAGAATGGTAGAAAATAATGCAAACTATCTGCCTGATGAAGGACTGATATCCAGAATCTACAAAGAACTCAAATAAATCAGCAAGAAAAAAACAAATAACCACATCAAAACGTGGGCAAAAGACATAAACAGATGGTTTTCAAAAGAAGATAGACAAATGGGCAACAAATGTATAAAAAATGCTCCATGCAATTTAAAACCATAATGAAATACCACGTTAACACCTGTCAGAAAGGCTGTTACCACAAGGAAAAAAATAACAACAATGGATGTTATCAAGGATGTAATGTTGACATGGATACAGTGGCTATAGAATACAGTGTAGAGATTCATCACAGAACTGAATGTAGACTTACCATTTGATCCAGCAATCTCATTCTGAATACCCACCCAAAGAGAAATAAGTCATTGTATCAAAAAGATAACCTGCACCCAACTGTTTATTGCAGCACAATTTCTAATTGCAAAAATATGGAATCAAGGAACTAAGACCATTATCCTAAGTGAAGTATCTCAGGAATTGAAAAACAAATACTACATATTCTCAATTGCAAGTGGGAGTTAAACAAAGAATACATACAGTCATAAATTGATGTGATAGATATTGAACACCGAGAAGAGGAAAAGAATAGAAGGTGAGTGAGAGATAAAAATCTACCTACAGAGTATAATGTACATTCGTCTGGTGATGGGTATACCAGGAAACCTGATTTCCACATGATACAATCCGTTCATATTACAAAATAACACTGACTCCCTAAGTATTTTTTGAAATAATAATAAAAAAAAACCTGTTGATAATTGTTATGTCTGGAAAGTGGAAGTAGAAGTAAGGTGGCGGACAGTTTACATTTTACACCTCTATATACTTGTTTAATTTTTTTATGTGTATATTTTCCATGATATCAGTAATTTAAATTAAAACAAGAGAATCTTTTTGAGTACCACTGCTCTTTTATAAGCTCTGAACTCCTATCTTTTGAACCTGTCTCCCATTCCTAGTCTAGGATACCTCTTGGAAATGATAACATATTTGTTTTTCCTGGATTTTCTGTTCATTTGTTTCTTGTTTTAGAGACAGAGTCTTGCTCAGTCACTCTGGCTAGAGTGCAGTGGTGTGATCATAGTTCATACAACCTCTAACTCTTGAGTTCAAAACATCCTACTATCTCGTCCTCCTCAGTAGCTGCGACTACAGGTGCATGCCACCATATCCTAATATATTTTTTTATTTTTATGTAGCGACGGGGTCTTGCTCTTGCACAGATTGGTCTTAAACTCCTGACCTCAAGCAATCCTCTTGCCTTGGCCTCTCTAGGATTACACGTGTGAGCCACTGCTCCTGGCCTTGGTTTTTACACTCATTTCTCTAAGACTCCATGTGCTTTTATTCTGGTTCCTCTTCCTCCTAGCATATGAGGTAACCACCTCATGTGGTCTAATCTGTGATCCATCTGCCTGTAAACTAGCACTCAAATCTGGCGTTCCATGAAAGGGGTAAGACCAAAGTTGTGTAAAATGTCCAAGTGTGAGCAACACTATAATGTAAGAGATGCTATTGTAATATTTAATAGAAATAAGCTTCACCGTGACCCTCAATCCAGGTATAGAAATACCCTCTCTGTGACGGTATTGCACCCAGTTTAGAGTTCAAGATAGACACCAGTGGTATGTTTTTACTATGGACGGTAATATTCTTATGAGTTTTATGTAGTTTAGGGCTGTGTGAGTAGATGCATGCTTACAAAAAATTTTACTCATGGGAGGCACCTGTGGCTCAAAGGAGTAGGGCGCCGGCCCCATATACTGGTGGTAGCTGGTTCAAACCCAGCCCCAGCCAAAAACTGAAAAAAGTAAAATAAAAAAATTTACTCGGACCATATTTGTTACGACAAATTACCAACTTATATAATTGGCAAAAAATTGTCTGTTTCTATAACAAACATAATTGCAAAATTATAGAAGTTGGTAATTGTTTTTTTCCTATTGGCCTTCAATGGGCCCATTTTTATGCCACACAGATCAGAGAATTTTGTTTCAGATTGACTTGGAGTCACATGTAGTTTGCAAGACAGCATCTCTAATCTCTCTGTTACCCATTCCTCATTTCTGTGATTGATTTTCTCTTACCATTTTAAACACCCCTTTCCTGATCATTATTTCCAACTCCTAAGTCTAGGTTGAGTACTTTTCATCTCCTGCTACTGTGATAGGTTACTCGAAGTTGTTAACATGCAGCCAATAATAAATTATGACATTCTTGACATTTTCACAAGAAATAAAACAATGTTCATAGGTGTACATGTAAAATTTTTGATGTTCAAACTCATTTCACACCTTTTCTAACCTTTATTGTTTGTCTTTATTTCTAACGTCTATTTCTGAGCAGAGATTTCTAGATCGAAAAAAAACTTCTTGATTTGTTGACATTTTCTGGTTGAATAACTGTCAAATTTTCATTTGGCCTTTATATTTTCTTCAGTTCCGTGTGGATAAACACTAAAGGAAAAAATAAAACAGATATTCAGAACCAGCCTAAATAACATATGGGTTTTTTCCCCACTCTGCCAATGTCAGTAGTGGTACTGCAGCTCCAATTAATAAATGTGGTTTGCTGCAGTCAAAACACAGTTATTTTTCCAGGAGTTGTATTAGAACAGTATAAAAATGATTATTCAGGTACTCTAGTCTTTAAGGACAGATGGGATTCTGAAAAACTAATTTGGAAAAATCCTATTTAATATTTTAATTACGAAATTAGAGAGATAATTGCTATCGAAAACAAATTCCCCAATTGGCTGAGACCCGAGCTTCCAGGAAGGAAAAAATTGCTATGGTGATCATTACTGTGGTTTGCTAGGCAATGTCAGATAATAGCATTCCAGTGATCATTGTACCCAGTGATCAGCAATTTTTGCTTTCCATTTCTAAACATTTGGAAAATACTAGCAATACCTTCCCTACTTCATGATCTACTCATTCATGGTTTCCTTCCATTGCAAAGCCCTAGGAATTTCTGTTCTGCCTGAGTATATACAGATTCTACACAGAAATCTCCTGCCTTTCATACTTTTAAAATATGTTAATGGATCTGAACAGATAGATGACTAACACATCACGTATTCCTTGAGAAAACATCTTACCTTCAGGTAATGTATTAGATCCCCATTTCATCAATTTTGTAAGCTTAAAGTTTAATATATTAAGTAATAAATTACATCTACTGTGAGTAACAGTTCATATATGATAAACCTCATTACATCTTATATCAGTTCACATATAATAAACCTCACTAGTAATGTAGAATGCATGAGATATTAGCCAAAGAGCTTTAATTAATATTCAACGAGCCTTAGAAGGCCTGCTGCCATTGCTTTTTAATATGAAGATCTATTTTCATGTGAAACATAAAAGGAAAAGACTGAAATTTTACCCATTATAATAATAATTTTGGGGAAGTGACAATAATGCTATATAAACCTTGCAAAAATAAAAATATAATTATATGAGAAATTAAAATGTTTTTCATGTTTAAAAATAGGTTATCATAGTTAAGGTACATGCATTTGCAGTATGTATGGTAAGTTTCTTGAAATCTATTTTAAGTATCTTTATAAAGCAGGGTCTATAAAGCTAAAAGTGAATAAATAATTTTGAGGCAGATCTTCCTCTATATGCCTCATATTTGTTCTCTTCCTAGAAATTCTTTTGAAGGGCTGACAAGCTAAAAGATGGAAATGGGAAGCAATAGAGGGAAATAAAACTTTCACTGTTGCTACTTAACATTATTGGAATGTCAATTCACCGACTTCAAAAGAATAATGATAGGAAGTGATGAGAAAAGAGATCAGACAGAATAAGTAAACCAAAGTTTGAATGAAAGACTGAAAAATTTGGACTTAATTTTACAAGTAAAAGGAAGTCGGTGAGAGTTCCTAACCAAAGGAATGACATAATATAGATTTCTGTAAACATGAATCTGCAACTCTGTCACAAATAAACAGGAGTTAAGAGATGAAAAACAAAATGGTACAGGAAATCTGGTTTTTGTCATCCTTGCCAGAAGTTCTGAAAACCTGGAGTAAAGTGGTTGTTATGCAGAAAGCAGACAGTATTTAGGAAACATTATAAAGTAGGACTGGGTAGGGCTTTGGGACTAATTGATATGAGTGACAAATGACAGGGAAAGATAAAAGAGACTGGCAGACTGTGGGTTTATTATTATGACAAAGTTAAATATTTTTGTATAACAACATCTTTTTAAGAATAGTAGTTATAATTTTTAAATCCAATGAAATGGATAAGAATATGTAGACAACTGCTATTAATTCAATAATGCTTTTATATGAAATTGTATTTTATCAATCAAAAAGCTCTATGTCTGCTTACGTTGTGCACTGTTCTACTTGTTTATATCTTGACACTCATGCGAATGCTACCCCTACAGTTATTCAGTAAATAGCCAACCCTACTATACACAGCAGTTGTGATTATAGCATCTACACACCTTTGAGAACTGCTCAAGGCTGGGCGCACTGGCTCACACCTGTAATCCTAACACGGGAGGCCGAGGAGGGAAGATTACTTGAGGCTAGGAGTTTGAGACCAGCCTGGGCAAGAACAAGATGCTGCCTCTATAAAAAATAGAAAAATTAGCTAAGCATGGTGGTGGGTACCCGTAGTCCCAACTATTTGTGAGGCTGAGGCAGGCTAAGGCAGGTTGAGGCTTCAGCCCAGGAATTTGAGGTTGCAATGAGCTATGAAGATACCACTGCACTCTAGCCTGGGAACAGAGTAAGATCCTGTCTCTAAATAAACAGACAAGCAAACAATTGAGCAAAACTTGAAGTAACCCAATTTCTTCAGATACTATCTAGTTTAAAATGACTTCAGAGATGCTTTGCAAGACTCTATAATTCCCCCAGGTAACAGTCATTCATATACTGGCTACCAATAGGAGGAGGTAAAACAGAAGATTCTATGTCATGAACAGTGACGAGAAAGTTTACCGAAGGAAGGATTCTTCTCGCCCACTAAATCCTGGAGCCTCTGCTTTCTGAGATAAAGTAGGGGTTAAATATTACTGTATGAGTACTATATTAGTCTCTCGGGGCTGCTGTAATCATACTACAAACTTGGGGGCTAAAAACAATAAAAATTTATTTTCTCAAAGTTTTGGAGGCCAGCGATCTGAAATCAAGGTGTCAGCAGGGCCATGCCCTTCTGAAATTTCTAGGAAAGAATCCTTGCTGGCTTCGTTCAGCATCTGGTGACTTCCAGCACTCCTTGCTTGTAGGTGCATCCCTCCAAACTCTGCCTCCACCTTGATACAGCCTTCTTCTCAGTGTGTCTGCACACATCTTCACCTCTTCTTATAAAAAGGCCTGTCGTGGGATTTAGGGCCTACCCTAATGCAGTGTGATCTCATCTCGAGATTCTTAACTAATTATATCTTCAAAGTCCCTATTTCCAAATAAGGTTAAATTTTGAGGTTCTGGGTGGACATGAGTTTTCAGGAACACTATTCAAACCCAAATATTTCCTGGGTCATGCTCTCATGTCCTTAAAAAGAATGCTATATCTTTATAGGTGCTGAGTTTTGCCAAGGTGAAGAAGCAATATGTTCTGATCCTGAAGCTCAAATAGAAAAATAACAGCTTCAAGGCTACAGTGGGAGCAGGTTTGAGCAAAAATGTTTGGGTTGAACAAAGCAACACAGGGCATTAAAGAAAAATCAAAGTCTCCAAGCTCCTGCTTAATTTAACTCTCGAGAACACAGCCTTCCCTTGAGTAATGACTTTTACATGCATTCCTTTGACATAGCTTTCCTTGCTTTTATTTCAGTATAAAAGAAGGAAATAAAGGAAAGAAGATAGGATATAATTCCACAGGAAAGTTATCTGACTTTTTCTTTTCCTTAAACAAAGACCTTTTATTTTGTTGTTAATTGATGTTTAAACTGTATGATTAATTATCTTGATTTTTTTCCTTTCCTTTTCTAGTTTACTATGTTCATTCATTGAAGCATGATTGGAACATTTTATCTAAAACGTACTGATTATGTATTAATGTAGACTAGAATGTGTGGGGACTTTTAAAATATTAGTTTATATTCTTTTTGAAGTTTGTATAAAATGGTGAATTTTAAAAAATTGATCACAATGTATTTTTTCCTAACATTAATTCTTTATCCTTTGCATAAAAGAAAGAAAAGAGGTAATTTTAGATATATAAAACTATCTTTCTTCTTATTCTTTTCTGCTTTCATATTTTCATGTAGCAAATCAAAGGATGAATTGCATTATTGCAGAGATTTAGTAACTTTTTCCTACATAAGGTAGAATGTGTTCTGCTGTCTAAATTAAATAATTAGAATGGGAAGATATGTTTAACCAGAATACTAGGGGCTAATGGCAGAGAGATGGGTAAAACTCTGTTCCTGCTATTGAAGTACTGAAAAAACTAGTGGTAAAGAAATAATTATAATTTACCTGTAATATAATACATGCTACAGTGGTGATATTTACACATTGCTATGATATTACAGAAAAGAAGTTGGGTGGAGAAGGCTTCACTGGGACTGACATTTGAGCTAAATCAGGAAGGATAAGTAAGACTTTGCCAAGCAGAGGGTAAGTTGGAAAAGGCAAAATTATTATTCTAGGCAAAATAAACAGCTGTGCTAATTCTTGGAGCATGCCATATTCAGAAAATGGTAAGGAATTTTTCTGTCTAAAGAAGAGGGTTTGTGCAGCAGGTGAGAACTGGTAGGAGATGAGGATGAGACGATGAAGCAGACTGGGATCAGGTTATGATAAGCTCTATCCATGTAGTTTGGATAGTTTGGATAATATTTCACAAATGCTGAATTAATGCCTTGTAATGTCTCTGTTAAAGCATGTTTCTTTGCATTCTTCCACCTCCATAATCAAGTCATGATATTTATCCTTCATTGGGAAAGGGAAAGACTACAAAATAAGAGGCTGTTGGTTAACTTTGAGTCTTAAAGCAGATTGTTTTTACCTCTTTAGGAAGATAGTAATTGAGAGAGCCAGGTCTTATAAGAGAGAGAAAAGGATCTACTAAATTTCTTGATTTCACCCCTTAATATTTCAAAAGCCAGCCTATATAGTGTGTATAAGGGAGACACAATCCATGCAGAAAGGGTAAGTTGCAAGAGCCTGCCCCTTTCAGTCTTCATGGATTATAACAGAATGAAAAGAGGTAGGGAGAGTAAAAGGGAAGTCTTCAGAAATATGTCTCCTCTTTTCTCATAGCTCATGCTTTGAGTCAGCAGAAGGATTGGAGGCATGAAAGGAAAGGACACTTAGAAAAATCAAAACAAAAAATTGCCAAGGGTATGGACATTAGCAGCAGTGTTGGGAAGCCCACAGGCCCAGAGGAACCCATCCTTCCCTCTGGATGTCCAATACGGCGTGGGAGCAACGGTGCGGAGATAGGGATAGATAAGTGTCACATAAATAAATTTGATATCTCCTGGCTCTTCGTTGGCTGATGCATATTTTATAGGGATTCCAGAAGTTTCTGAATGCTTTAGGGAGGGAACTTAAAGGTGATGAGAACACCAGCAGGCCAACATAGCCTGGAGTCACTAGAAAGGACATTCTGGAAGGAAACCTTAAGGCCTAGGTCAAACAGTCACTCTTCAGCAGTGGTGCCACCACATCACCTGCATAATTGCACCTTGATGGTCACTAGTTCAGAGAGTATACACATCCAGCCTTTTCACAGAAGAGATTAGCCAGTCAGCCGATGCTAGCTAGACGTTTTGACCTAGAGACACAGAGATGAACAAGACAAGCAAAGCTTTCCGATGAAGTGATTTTTGGGGGTTGGTCCCCACATGGTGAGGCATCAGCACATGAAGATGTGGGGACAGAACTGAAGTCAAGTAGAACATCATGAGAAGGACATGGCACAAGATGAAGTCAGTGATATAGACAGAGGCTAGAAGATACAGGGCCTTGTAGGCCATGGTAGAGTTTGGATTCTATTCTGAATACATTGGAGAGTCATTAAAGTGTTGCATGAAGCAGAGTGATGTGATCCAATTTACTTGTTACAAAGATAATTCTGGGTGTCATGTGAAGAATGGACTGTCAAGGACAAGAATGAAAACAAAAAAGCCAATCAAGAGACAATTATAGTGGTCCAAGGTGAAATGATAGAAGCTTAGACAAAGTTGTAACAGTGGAGACAGTGAATGTTGTTGGATTTGGCAAATATTTTGGAGGTAGGGCCTCACTAATGGAACTATTGTAATATGAGTCAATGAGAGAAACAGAGACCACTGGTTTGAGTTGTTGGTATGAGAAATGGGAGACAGGGGCCTTCACTGATAAGGGGAGGGGAAAGCTTGGTAGAAGAGGAGTGGATTTGGAAAAAGGTGGATCAAGAGTTTTGTATTGGTTGCAATAAATTTGAGATATCAAGTTGGGAGACAGTAAACAAGTCTAGAGAAGGAAAATTTAGTATTGGAGATGGGAGATCAGTCTATAGGTCATCTGCAGTATATACATGGCATTTGAAGGCAAACATTGCCTAGGACACGGTCACCTAAATGGGAGTGAGGAACTCCTTTCCTCACCACCATATGATTATGTGATCTACACAAACTTCTCCTCCTACCTCAGAAGCTCTTGGAGAGAAATAGTGGTGAGAGAAGAAACCCAAACTGAGCTTCCTACCCTTAAGTAATTAGAGATTTACCCAAAGAGATGTTTAAAATTATTTTACCGAACTACATGTATAGGTTTACCTTAATATTTAAGTTTTCTTTTAGTCACTACAGAGTAAGTAGGGTTTGTGGGAATAGAGAGAATAAATAAAGAGATTCCATTTCTTTTGCTTTCCTGAGTATATTGTGAATAAATCTGAGACCCTGCTTCATATACAATTTTAAACCAAACAGTCCTTACTACTAACAAATATTTGTTCCTATTACTCTTCTGAAATCAAATTCATGAATAATAAAACTGATGTATGCATGGTTTCACAAAATTCAATATAATATTTAATGTCATATACAAGACAATAATAAGAAAGTAATTTATTATAAAATGGTATTCATTTCAATATTTTAAAGCTCAGGTACAGCTGCACTGGAAAACATGAAGTAGTCAGATGCTTGCATCCATATATAGATTTGCCATAAACATGAAAGCCATAAATGCAGGTATGTTTTTGGAAACTTAAATACACCAAACGGCAGGCACAATAATCAGAGGTGCGAGTCTCCAAAATGGTAACCAACTTTTATAATATTATGAACAAAACTAAATACATATTTCCTTCAATTTACACAACACTTTTATTCCTGCAAAACTCTTGTTTAAAAGCTCAAACTGGTTTTTCACCTTCATTGCTTGGGAGACATTTGAGAGCGTGCAAGAGTGAAACAATTTTTTATCAAGAAAAACTGTTCATGCATTACAGGACATCTAACTTCCCAGGCTCCTGCCCAACAAAAGCCACTAGTACCTACAATCTCTGTGACAACAGCAACAAAAAAGTACCTACAAATTAGCAAATATCTCTAGTGAACAATATCATTCCCATTAAGAACTATTCTTCAAGTGATGTGAGACTATGAAAAAATGACAAGCAGAAAGGTGTCTACATCAAGGTTTTGGACGATACTATCAGTGGCATCATATAGACTGAAATGGGTAGAAATTGACCGCTAAAAGTCCCATTCAGTGGCTGTTGCAATGCTTCAGGTAATAGACAATAAAAGATACCAGGAGGGAGAGAATGATCCAAATCCAGAGATAGTCTAAAGCAAAATGAAAAATCATTGTCAGTCAATTAGACATAGATTAGGGAATAGCAAGGAATTGTAGGAGGTTCTGAGCTTTCTAATTTGGGAAACCAGATAAATGATAATGCCATCAACCATATTAATGAAAGAAGAAAACCAAATTTGAAGGGGTAGAAGATAAGTTAAATTCATTTCATGCATATATAGCTTGAAGGAACTGCACAGAAGTTTTGCTTCCATCCAAATTATCACCATTAATTCATTCGACAAGTATATATTTCAACTATTATTTGCCTGGTATTGACTTTGTAGCAGTGAGTTCCTGTTCTCAAGGAACATGCCACCTAATAAGAGAGAAAACTTACTGATAATTACACATGTAATTATCTAATTAAAATTGTAATTAGTAAAGTTGCAATAAGTGCAATAAAGAGTTTGATGTCCTATGAAAGGTCGATCTAATTAGACTAGGAAGTAATGAGAGGGTTGTTGCCTGGGAGGCATCAGCATATTTTATGCCCTCTAGTTTCTCAACCATATTTCTATTTTTTGTACTGTTATTTGCACTTATTTATGTTGCATCTATTCCTGTGCCATAAGTTTTTGTTTCTCCAATTTCTTCTGGGATATCTTTTTCTTCTGTGATACCTCCTCTTCTGGTTTGGGAACAATTTGTTCCTTTCCAGTAAGGATCATCTTGATGTGGTGAGAGGAACTCATGTATGGGTTAATGTGACCATGAACTCTAAGTTCTGTGACCCACTACGGCTTTGTTCACCTGGATATGCTCAATGACCAGAGAATCTACATCTAAACCCTTTAAGTTCAGCATTACTCTCTGCATTTTTAAGCATGTGCAGCAAAAATTCAGTGCTTTCTTTGGGTCACCAACCCCGTGTCTAGCCCTACTGTTTGGCCTAGGCACACCTACCAACTGCATCATTGTAATGTCAGAATGGTACACACTGTTTCTTTAAGGTAACATCCTTCAGATACTTGGTGGCTTTTCACATATGCATACCCCTGGTGGCCTGGCAGTTTCACATGTGTTCTTAAAGTAAACACAAAGATTTGAAACAATTGACTTGCATGACTTTGTGGGGTTTTCTGGGTCAAGTAAATAGCAAATCATTTTCACAGATCACCTAAGGCCACTTAGGGAAAGGGATCAACCACATATGCCTCTGCACATAAAGGGTACAACAGTAGGGTCATACCCTTTGGTGGGGTATGACACCGGTTGAAAATCATTGAAATGCCTAATGTTCAATATTCTCAGCCCTTGTCTGGTGATGTCTGAGCCAGGCCTGCAAACTTTATTATTCATCATGGCTTTCAGGTGAGAATAGAGCTGTTACTTCTTCCAGTAAAAAAAGTACCCACAAGTAAACTTATTAGCAAAAAAAATAAAACAGAACAGTTTTCCCCATCCAGATTCAGACTCTTTATTACCAAATACCCATAACTTTTTTAAAGTCTCATGTGTAAACAGGGCCCTGGCTCCTCACACCTGCATCCCTATGTTAGAAAATTGTCAGGTACACCTGGGGATGTCTTCCTGCTTCTCAGTGTCACCCCTCTCACCAGCCCCACCTCCATTTTCCTGATTAATGTGGGCAGCCTACAAGGAAGCTGGTTCTTTCAGCAATTGTACGGGACCAACAATCTATATTATGATAGGAAAGCAAAAAGCCAACCTAACAAAACTGCAGAGCAGCTAAGCAAAATCAGAAGGTCCTCAGGCAAACTTCTGAGTGCACAGAGAAAGGCCCAGATCACCCAATATTTCCCAAACCCCAAAGGAGACTGTCCCAAGGGAATTCATCCCCTTTAATTATACCTTGTGGAAAAAAAGCTGGCCCAGCAATTTCTCAAATGAGATTATCAGAACAAAAGGAAGGGCAGTACATAAAGGACTTCGGTGAATTATAAGACTCTAGATCACTGTTTCTCAATCTTTTTTTTTTTTTTTTACCCACCTCCCCCCGCCCTCCCTCTCAATCTTTTTTATCTCATGGCTCACTCAAACCTGTAGTTAAACTTCTGCAGCATACTTCAATTACGTTGATCAAAAAAAAAAAAAAAGAGTTAAAAAAGAATATACCTACTGTGCTTTGAACTTCATTTGAAAATAATTTAATTAATGATCTTTAAAAATTTTTGCAGGACACTGGTTGAAAATCACCGCTCTAGATAAATTAAGTTTCTTTTCCCTACAATCTGGCCAACTATGTTCACAACATGTCTTCAAAACACTCAATATTGAACTGGCCAGGAGTCATAGCATTGACACAAGAGAAATGGATTTTCTTTTTTTTTTTTTTTTGAGACAGTTTCATTCTGTTGCCCTTGAAAGAGTGCTGTGGCATTACAGCCCACAGCAACCTCAAACTCTTGGGCTCAAGAGATCCTCTTGTCTCAGCCTCCCAAGAAGTTGAAAGTACAGGCACCCACCACAATGCCTGGCTAGTTTTTTCTATTTTTAGTAAAGATGGTCTCACTCTTGCTCAGACTAGTCTTGAACTCCTGAGCTCAACCAATCCACCTGTCTCGGCTTCTCGGAGTGTTAGGATCACAGGTGTGAGCCACCACACCTAGCCCAGAAATATTTTTCATATTTCGCCATTTTTACTGCAAACCCATGTTTTAAATATAATTTTAACAAGTCACTACTGCTTTCTAACTCACAGTTTGAAAACTCAAAATTTGTGTAAACATCTGAATTTTGACCCTAGACTCAAACACACACATATACATCCCCTTTTAATTACTAGAACAAATCTATAATGAAAATAAGTTTAACATCTATCTGCATTTTTCAAACATCTTCTCAAAGCTAAAAGACAATGAATTCATTAAGCCCCCAACCATCCTGAAAATACATTGAAGTTCTGTTAAAAAAAACCTAGATGATTAAATAAAGTTTTTAGAATCTTAATTAGTTAAAGAAGGGGGGCTTCCAAAGACAAAGACAATCACATCTGTAATGTACTATTTCCTATCATCATGGACAATTTGACCATTGTAATGTGTTATAAAATAGCATTGTTTTCATGATACCATTTGGCTTAATCAAAGCAAAAAAATGAAAAACTCCCCTAAAAGCATAGTAGTATTTAAATAGCTCTTTTTGTAGAGCAGACAGTCTTTGGAACATCTACAGGAGTTTAACTCATTTGTGCTAATGTCTAAACTAGGTAATTGTGGAAAATTATGCACTAAAATATTCAATGTGTTTTTAAGAAATAGTATATACATGATTGCATAAATAGATAAGCACAAATCACCATTATCCTATTTTAATTATAATTCCCACGAAGATAGAATTAGTTGCATTTCTGATATGATAGGTGTGCTTTTAAAAAAAATTGTTTCTTTCTGTTACTAAAAATGGTAACGGTGGAAAATATTGAAATACCTTGATAATCGGGGTCAGAAAAGGGATGACAAGAAATAGACTCAAATCCTAGGGCATATGTTCAAAGCAAATGTATTTCAATAATGAGGTCTCACTTAGCTGTAATCTCTTTGGGAGGCTCTGTTCAAATTCTCAGATATGGGAACTTGGGAACCACAGGCTGATGCAATATTCTGAAAAATGCTCCAGGGAAAAGACCATCTACAAAACAAGTATATCAAATGAATTGTGTTGAAGAATTTAAACCAAAATACAAAAGCAAGAAGAGTAATATGGGATCATGAAAGTAAAATTCTTTTGCATTATCATTTTAAATCACTCAGTTCTTTGGGAACTGTGGTAATAACCTTCAAAAATATGCCCATGAAACTTTAAATCATTGTTATTTTCTTTACCTTGCTTCAAAAAATGGCATTGTTTTCATGATACCATTTGGCTTAATAAAAGCAATGAAATGAAGGACTCCCCTAAAAGCATAGTAATATTTAAACAACTCCCACTTCGGCCACATACACCTACAAATACTAAAGCAAGATTAA
Source organism: Nycticebus coucang (assembly GCF_027406575.1). Taxonomy (NCBI): domain Eukaryota; kingdom Metazoa; phylum Chordata; class Mammalia; order Primates; family Lorisidae; genus Nycticebus; species Nycticebus coucang. The sequence continues at coordinate 26,528,046 of NC_069780.1, forward strand.
AGTTCTTAATAAAGCCCACAGGATTTGAGAATAATTTTGTGAGTTTGAATATGAAAGTTCCTATGAGAAATATTTGCATTTTGCCACTGCAAGAAAAATAAAGCAAAATGTAAATAAGGTAGAGACAACTTAATTAAAAACATTTTATCAAATTGTAGTTAAATACCTACAAAACCATTGTAATAATACTCTCATTGACTAGTTTTCATGGAAAACAGCTTTTAACTTTTAAGTAGTTTTGTAAGAGTTAAAGAATCTTTACCCTAATCTTAGTTTACAGTTTAATATATTAATATATAATTTGGCTACCTTCTGAATTGCTCTTAGAAAGTAATCACTATGATATTTATTTCTATGTTTCCCATAAAAATATAGTTTTATGAACTTAGCAAAATATAAAAACTTGTGATAGTTTCTGTAGATAAAATTGTTATATAATATCCAGTACTTACATACAATCTTTTTACACTGATACAAATAGCTAACACAGGGAGGACTTACAAAGTTTAGAATCCTTTACAGAACAAAGACTCTTCAAAATCACCTACGGTAAAACATACATTACAAATTTGTTTCTGAATTACAAAATCAAACATGCTCAAATAAAAGGAAAAATGTGTGTTTAGTATCCATTCATACTTTTTCTGTGACTGCCTTTACCCACTTCTATTTTTCTATTGGGTTGCCTTTTTACTATTGATTTTAAGAGCTCTTTGTTTATTATAGATACTGGTTCGTTGTTGAGCAAATGTGTGCCAAATTTTTTCCTAGTTCGTGTTTTATTGATTATTTACTATATTTGAGATTATTTTTTATACAAGTCTTTGCATTTGTTTTGTCACTTCTAACTTTTGTGATATTCTTTTAAAATGTCTACCTTATTTACACACATTTTCTTTGTATACATTTATACTTTTGTTTAATAAAACTGAAGACTTTGATTCAGCTATTTTGATTATGTTGTAAGGCAGATAGCCCTATTTCTAATTTTCCAAGTGGCTAGCTAGCCACTTATTTTAGTATCATTTTGTAATCACCTTTTCTCTGTAACTTGAAATGATAATATTTTCCATGATTAATAGAAGATGAATGCCACAAATACCCACATCCTAATCCCTAGAACCTGTAACGATGTTAGGTCACATGGCAAAGGGAAATTAAGATTGTAGCCATGAGCGTATTTGATTAAGGTTGTTAATCAGATGGACCAGTGATGTGAAAAGTAGGCAGGCCCAATATAATCACAAGAGTGCTTATATGTTACAATGGAAAATCATCCCTCATACAAAGGCCCAGGGAAGTCACAAGTTGAATGAGAAAAGATAATCAACTCACATGAACTACTAAATGAAATGGTGTCAGAATGATCTGATGAGGATTCTAAAACATCTGTCATGAAAGAATTCAACAAGGAGGAAAGCAAAGAGGTCAGACTTAGAGAGAGATTTGAGGATACTGTGCTGCTGGCTTTGCAGATGGAGGAAGGAGTCTCCATCTTCGAAGCTGTCAGTGTAAAGGCAGGCAGCCCCTAGAACTTGGAAGAGGCAAGGAAACAGATTCTCCCCTAGAGCCTCCAGAAGAACTAGAGTATTGCCAAACACCTTGACTTTAGTCCAGAGAGACCCATTTTGGACTTCTGATCTCCAGAACTGTAATATAAATTTGTTTTAATCCAATAACTGTGTGGTAGCTTGTTTCAGCAGCAATAGAAAAACTAAGATGCCTCCTTTTACAAATAAGCAAACAGCCTTCAGAATGGGAAATGTTATGAATCTGACAAAGGCCTGATAACTAGAATCTACAGAGAACTCAAATTAAACAATAAGAAAAGAGAAAACAATCCCCTCTTCTCTTAAGATGACAGATTAATTGCCAACAAACATATTAAAAATGTTCATCTTTAATCATCAGAGAAATGCAAATCAAACCATTCTGAGATATCACCTAACCCCTGTGAGAATGGCCCACATCACAAAGTCCCAAAATTGTAGATGCCAGCATGGATGTGGAGAGATGGGAACACTTCTACGCTGCTGGTAGGATTGCAAACTAAAACAACCTTTGTGGAAAGAAGTATGGAGACTCCTCGAAGAACTAAAAGCAGACCTTCCATTTGATCCTGCGATTCCATTACTAGGTATCTACCCAGAAAAAAATCCTTTTACCATGAAGACATCTGCCCCAGAATGTTTACTGCAACTCCATTCATAATTGCCAAGTTGTGGAAGCCCCCTAAATGCCCATTGACCCATGAATGGATCAACAAATTGTGGTATATATACACAATGGAATACTATTCAGCCATTAAAAAAGATGGAGACTTTACATCTTTTACAGTTAAGCTGTAATGGAGCTGAAAAACATTCTTCTTAGTAAAGTATTGCAAGAATTGAAAAATAAATATTCAATGTACTCAATATGAATATGAAACAAATATATTGATAATTACATGCTAATATGAATAATAAAACAAATACAGTCTATTAGGAGGGCAAGCAGAGGGGGAAGAGGGAAGGAGGAAGCAGGATATGAGGTGGGATCTCAACTGTAGTGCACATTGTGAGGGTGTATAACACACCCAATGAGTGAGGGGCTCTTTTGCACCTGGAACTTTACCCTCCAAGGGAGAACAAAGGAATCTAAAATATCGTACCTTCATAATAATTTAAAACAAAAAAATTTTTTTAAACCAACAGATGAAGAAATAGAAAGTTAAAGTGACATTAACTGTCTAATGGTTAATTTTGGTTCATATAAATGGCACCTTACTTTTAAACATACGTACTTACAGTTAAGCCTCTTACAAATAATGAAAACTAATGAATAACGAAAAAGCTAAAACTTCAAAATGTAGCGCAAATAATTGAAGGGGTACACTGTAAATAAAACTATTAAAAGAGGAGCCAACTACTCTGCAGTCCAACAGTACAGAGGAGAATTGGGGCAGATCATGGTCTTTTAACTTTAGAGAATAAATTTTTACGGATCTGACATTTTTAGAATTTCTAGAACTACACAAATAAGTGGCCACGATAATGATGCCATAAAATAAACTTGCTTACAAGAAGTTATAAATTACCTAGATTATGCGACCTTACCTTTTCACCCAAAGTATTACTTCCTTTCTACACAAAAGTTGGACAGAACAACTTCTCATATCAAAAAAAAGTATAGTTTAAGCGGAGAAAATGTTTCTAAGTTTCTAAATGTTTCTAAGAAAATGTTTCTTTCTCATCTCATTCTTCTGATGCAGACAAAATATGAAGTTTAGACTTCACAAGAGTGTTCAGAGATTTATAGTTAAGATGACACCATATATTTAGGCTTTCATGTATCCACATATCACTAACCATACACCAGTTATGGATAAAAACATTGAGGAAAACCCAAAAAGACCTAGTCAGACTGAAACATAAGATAAATATCCGTGGATAAGAAACAGAAGCCAACCAGTGCATGGTACCCCATGATTGCATTAATGTGCACAGCTATAATTGAATTAAAAAAGAAAGAAATAGAAGCCAAATGCCACAACCTCTGCTGGACTTTAAATCCAAAACTAAGCACTGGTGGCTGGAATTTGATTTCTAAAGACGGAAGGACAGAAAATATACCACGCAAAATTGAGGATTGAAACCACGCCCACTGCTCAAAGCTAGTGCAGAGGTGGAACTCACCTCCTACAAAGGAAAATACAAAAGCCTTGCTGTGTCTGCTGTTTGGTCATAGAACATGCAGGCACGGAACTTAGGCAGGGAGAACAATAGTTCCTTGAGTATGAAGTAAACCAAGCTACTAGCCGGCTTGATAAACAAATCTGCAATAGTGCTAAGTCAACATGTAGCAAGGACTCCAAATTGATACAATAAAACCCATTTTTTGCCTGGGATTCAGGCAGGGGCAAGTACAAAAACACCAGGCAAGTGGGCAAGAGCACAGAATTAGAGAGAGAGAGAAATGCAGAGTCAACTTCCAAAATATATGTATGTGTAGGTGTAGCCACAGCATCCAATAAAGTCAACAATCAGATGAATCCATTCTAGATGAAATGATAGAACAATCTAAAAAAGTTATTAAATATTTTTAATTTTAGTAAGTGCAGTAATTGGCCAGTTCATTGATGTAACTGGAGGTACAGTTTTCTTTTTAAAAAGAAAAAAAAATGAAATAAAAGCAGACCAAAAACCAGATAAATAAGAGAATAATAGAAGATGGAGAAATTAAAAATAAAGCTACTGAGATTTTTAAAATTTCATAAAGAGAATAAAGATATAGATAGAACAGAATGGATACAGTAAAAAATTAGCAGATGTAAAAATAATATTGTGAAATTCACTGAAAAAAGCAGCACTTAGAGACAAAGAGATTTATTTTAAAAGGAAGAAATGAAAGAGTTGAGTTCATATGTATATAAAGACAGAGCATATATGAGACGGAGATGCTTAAATGTTATACTTGAAGTATTCTAAAAAAAGATTATGGGAGAAATGGAAGAGAAAGAATTCTTGAAAATATAATGGCTGAGAAATTTCCAGATTCAAGATAGACGTAAATTCCTGGACAAGATCACACTCTTCTAAACATCATGTACAAAAAAGTGAATATAAATCCATACTAGATGTATTCTAATGATTCTATATAATGAGAATATCCATTTAAAATATAATAAAATGCAAATATACACTAGTATCATTGCTAACATACAAAGTGGTGGTGAGGATATGAAGCGATAGAACTCTCCTACATTGTTGATAAAAATGTAAAATTGAACAACCACTTTGGAAAGCATCTTTGCAATTTCTTATAAAGTAAAAACAAGCATCTCTTGTATGAGTCAGCAATGACATTTCTAATATTGACCAAGAAGACAAAAATATAAATCTACCCAAATTTCTGTAGGAGAATGCTGGTAGCATATCTATTTATAATGGTATAACAATGTAACAGAAACAATGCAAATGTCCCTCAATTGGTAAATAGTGAATGGATAAACAAATTGTGGAACATTCATACAATGGTCTACAATTCACTAATCAAACGGCACAAAGTACATACATACTAATACATTCAGCAACATGGTGGATAAACCTCCAAAGTATAATGTTCAGAGAAGCCAAATACAGAGTTCTGTATGATTCCAATAAGGTGAACCCATGGGCATAGTAATCAGATCATTGTCAGAGATTGACAGAGAAGGAGGGATTAAATGAAAAGGGGCATGAAAAAAACTTTTGAGGACAGTGTAAATGTTCTGCACTATAGAGCTATACACATAAAAAGAGTAATTTCACTGTATGTAAACTACACTTCAATAAACCTGAATTAAAAAAAAAGAGAGAGAGAGAAATATTAAAAGTTACCAGAGAGAAAAGGAACACATAGTAACTTCCAATAGATCTCTCTTCAGTAGTAACAGGTGCCAGAAGGCAATGAAGTAATAACTTTAAAGCACTGAGAAAAATAATTGTTAACCTAAAATTCAATATCCAAGCTATCATTTGAAGCAAAATACATTTTCAGACATACAAAGACTAAGATTATTACCCACTGATTCTTACTAAAAGAACTAATAAAGGATGTTCTTCAGCATCAAATAAAATAAAACCAGTAAGGATGCATGAGATTCTTTTTTTTAATGATGTGCTCAAAAATTAAGTAAAATAAATGTAATTAGAGGTATTACTTATGTGTTAAAAAATAAAATGCTAAACACCAATAACACCAATAACACCAAGATGGGAGAGTATTATCAATTAAAAAATTCAAGCATGCTAAGATCATTTATATGTCTGGAGAAGGATGGAAATGGGTACTAAATAACTTAAAGTCTGTAAGAAAATTTATAGTTAAATATGGGAAAAACTAGGGCTTACTGCTAAACATATATAAAATCAGTAATAAAAGACTTGGCAGAGGACAAGCCGGATAATAGAAAACTTTCAGTCCTAGAGAAGAAAAAATATTAAAAACCAATAACCAAAAAAAATAATAATAAGGAATGGTAGAGAGAAAACATAAGATGATAAAAAACAGTGCAAATATATGGGAAATAGTAATAAATGAGATTTAGATTGGAAACCTTGCTTGGTACTACTAACGACACAGTAAAATCACACACAGGTGAAAATAAAAGAAAGCCAGGATCAGTGGCTCACATCTGTAAACCCAGCACTTTGGGAGGCTGAGGTGGGAGGACTGCTGGAGGCCAGGAGTTTGAGACTGGCCTGGGCGATAGACAGAGACACCCATCTCTACAAGAATTTGAAAAAGTAGTCATTGCAGTCAGCCTGGGCAATAGAGTAAGACTTTGTCTCTTAAAAAGAAAAAAAAAGGGGGGGGGGAGGAGACAAGATGGCTGACTGAAGCCAGCTTTCCACAGAGGCTCCCGTCCAGAAGAAGAGTTAAAGGACAAAAATTCAGCAAGTAACCTAGTGGGTTTGAGCTGCACTAAGAGAGAAGGTTGTAGAACGCACGTCAACCCCACTGAGGTGAGCTGCAACCACAAGGATACAAACAAAAGGTACAAAATCCATCACCAAGCGGACGGGAGTCCCCTCCCCCATGAGAATGGCTCAGAGTGCACCACAGACAACTGGTCAGAGTTCAAAGGTCCTCCCACTACACTCCATGGGAGAGACCCTCTAAAAACTGGACCTACCTCCCCTACTAGGGTGCCACGGCATCCTCCTGCCAGGCATAAAACTGTATAAACTGTATATAGTCTATACCTGGAATTCTGAGCTCCCAGTGCTCCCCTTTGCTCACACTGGGGTCTAGAGGCCAGTCCTGGTCAGTGGGCGAAGAGGGGACTGCACCGGAGTAGCACTTCCCTGAGGCACAGTGCGATAGCCGTCTTTTGGTGACAATATGGCCAGGCATAAAACTGTGTAAAGCTCTGTGTGTTCTCTGCCCGCAACCCCAGCTCCCAGCACTCCCCGTACTCCCCTCTGCTGTCGCTCCAAGGTCTGGAGGCCTGTCCCCCAGGGGTCCAGACTCTTGGGCGATTGCTCGAGGGGTGTAGACAGTGCTGGGCTGCAGCCGGTCGGTGCAGACTCTGGGGTACAGGAGTGGAGGAGGGCAGCTACACTGGAGCAGCCGTTGCCTGAGCCATAAAGCAGCAACCCTCTTTTGCTAGCAATACAGCTCACTACGGAATATTCTGAAGCCACACCCCCTGTCTTCCTGGGCAACCAGAGACTCTGAGTTTGCTTCAGGCAACTCCAACTTGCAAACCAGGGAAACTCCCATGGTGGGGCTGACCCAGAGGTCCGCTTTACTAAACCTAAGACGCACCTGGCCCTCAGGGGATTGTCAGCCTTTAGACAATACAAGAGAAAAGACAAGCTGATTTGGAGCTCAATTCAGCTTCTCTTCTGCAGGGGAACCGCAGAGTTGTTCTGTTCTGTTCTGTCAGTAACATTAATCAGGGGCAAGACTGGACCTGAGTGAAAACCCCTCAACCTTCATCAAGCGCCCGAGGTTGTCAGGCCTCACCTCCTCCTGCTGGAGAGAGGCAGAGCGCAGTGGTCTGGCAGACTTCCTTGCGATTCAGACAGGTACAAACTCTTGGAGTACCGATTCACTACAGGCAACTGGGTCAGCCAACTGCAGGGCTATCAGTGACTGGATGTGAAGTGGTGCAAGGTGGGGAGGAGGCAGCAACCTTCCCAGACTGATTTATTGGCTGGGTGGCTTCTCCTGACTCCACGCAGCACTGGAGCAAGCCACACCAGAGTAGTCACTAGACCCATGTGATCCGGTTCCCAGAGACCTCTTAAACTCTTTCACCTGAGACAGGTGCAGACTGAGACAATTCATTTGGACCTTTTTGAACTGAACCAATCGCCTAAGGACAAATCAGGTGGTGCCCTGGGTGCACGGTTGTAGGAAGGTTTGATTTTTATTTTCCAATAGTTTGCCGGTGGGGGGCAGGGTGACTTAATTGCTGATATTTCTCCACAGCTGAGACTTCAATCCAAAGTATCTATTTCACTAGGGTGGAACAGAAACCAGCTGAAAACAAGACAGAACCACTTAGCCCCACCACACCAGATAGGGCCCCAGGTTCTCAGGCCACGACACTGTACGGGCCCTCGACAAAGCCCCAGGGGAAAAAATCAGAGAGAGTAAAACAACCATGGGGTGGAATCAGCGGAAAAACTCTGGTAACATGAATAACCAGAATAGATCAACCCCCCCCAAGGAAAGATATGGCAGATGCAATTGAAGATCCCATTCATAAACAACTGGCTGAGATGTCAGAAATCGAATTCAGAATTTGGATTGCAGACAAGATTTAAAAAGTGGAATTAGGAATTTGAGGAGAAATTCAAAAGTTGTCTCAAGAATTTAACGAATTTAAAGACAAAACCACCAAAGACTTAGACACACTGAAGCAAGAATTTGCAGCCCTCAAAGATATGAAAAATACAGTAGAATCCCTCAGCAACAGAATGGAGCAAGCAGAAGAAAGGATTTCTGACATCGAAAATAAAGCCTTTGAATGCTCCCAAACTCTCAAAGAGGAAGAGAAATGGAGAGCAAAAACGGATCATTCTCTCCGGAGCTCTGGGATAATTCGAAGAAGGCAAATATCCGAATCATAGGGGTTCCAGAAAAAGATGAAGTGGCCTCGCTGGGCACAGAGGCCCTTCTGCATGAAATTATGAAAGAGAATTTTCCAGACATGCCTAGAGATTCTGAAATTCAGATAGCGGACAGCTTCAGACCCCAGCATGACTCAACCCCAATAAGACGTCCCCCAGGCATATCATAGTTAACTTCACTAAAGTTAATATGAAGGAGAAAATCCTCAAAGCTGCCAGGAGAAAGAAAACCATTACCTTCAAAGGGAAGAATATGAGAATGACTGCAGATCTCTCTGCTGAAACTTTTCAAGCCAGAAGAGGGTGGTCACCGACTTTTAATCTCCTAAAGCAAAATAACTTTCAACCCCAGATCTTGTATCCAGCTAAACTGAGTTTCATTTATGATGGAGAAATTAAATACTTTAATGACATTCATATGTTGAAGAAATTTGCCATAACCAAACCAGCTCTTCAGGATATTCTCAGACCTATCCTCCATAATGACCAACCCAATCCTATACCACAAAAGTAAACTTACTCAGAAACTTCAGATCAAACTCCAATTTCAACACTGGCAAAAGGATTAAAAATGCCCACTGGAATTTTGAAAAACTCGATATCCAAAACTTCACCAGACTTATCAATATTCTCCATTAATGTGAATGGCTTAAACTGTCCTCTAAAGAGGCATAGGTTGGCTGATTGGATACAAAAAATCAGGCCAGATATTTGTTGCATACAAGAGTCACATCTTAACTTAAAAGACAAATACAGATTCAGGATGAAAGGATGGTCATCCATATTTCAGGCAAATGGTAATCAGAAAAAAGCAGGTGTTGCAATTTTATTTGCAGATATAATAGGCTTTAAACCAACAAAAGTAAGGAAGGACAAGAACGGTCACTTCATATTTGTTAAGGGTAATACTCAATATGATGAGATCTCAATTATTAATCTCTATGCACCCAACCAGAATGCACCTCAATTTATAAGAGAAACTCTAACAGACATGAGCAACTTGATTTCCTCCAGCTCCATAATCGTCGGAGATTTCAACACTCCTTTGGCAGTGTTGGATTGATCCTCCAACAAGAAGCTGAGCAAAGAAATCTTAGATTTAAACCTAACCATCCAACATTTGGATTTGGCAGACATCTACAGAACATTTCATCCCAACAAAACTGAATACACATACTTCTCATCAGCCCATGGAACTTACTCCAAAATCGATCACATCTTAGGTCACAAGTCTAACCTCAGTAAATTTAAAGGAATAGAAATTATTCCATGCATCTTCTCGGACCACCATGGAATAAAACTTGAACTGAGTAACAACAGGAATCTGCATACTCATACAAAAACAGGAAGTTAAATAACCTTATGCTGAATGATAGCTGGGTCAGAGATGAGATTAAGAAAGAAATCGCCAGTTTTTTGGAACAAAACAACAATGAAGACACGAACTATCAGAACCTCTGGGACACTGCAAAGGCAGTTCTAAGAGGGAAATTTATAGCACTGCAAGCCTTCCTCAAGAGAACGGAAAGAGAGGAAATTAACAACTTAATGGGACATCTCAAGCAACTGGAAAAGGAAGAACATTCCAACCCCAAACCTAGTAGAAGAAAAGTAATAACCCAAACTAGAGCAGAATTAAATGAAATTGAAAACAAAAGAATAATACAACAGATCAATAAATCAAAAAGCTGTTTTTTCGAAAAGCTCAATAAAATAGATAAACCTTTGGCCAACCTAATCAGGAAAAAAAGAGTAAAATCTCTAATCTCATCAATCAGAAACGACAAAGATGAAATAACAACAGACTCTTCAGAAATCAAAAAAATCCTTAATGAATATTACAAGAAACTTTATTCTCAAAAATATGAAAATCTGAAGGAAATTGACCAATACTTGGAAGCACGTCACCTTCCAAGACTTAGCCAGAATCAAGTGGAAATGTGAAACAGGCCCATATCAAGTTCGGAAATAGCATCAACCATACAAAACCTCCCTAAAAAGAAAAGCCCGGGACCAGATGGTTTCACGTCTGAATTATACCAAACCTTTAAAGAGGAATTAGTACCTATATTACTCAACCTGTTCCAAAAGGTAGAAAAAGAAGGAAGACTACACAAAAAGTTCTATGAAGCAAACATCACCCTGATCCCCAAACCAGGAAAAGACCCAACAAGAAAAGAAAATTATAGACCGATATCACTAATGAATATAGATGCAAAAATATTCAACAAGATCCTAACAAACAGAATCCAGCAACACATCAAACTAATTATACATCATGACCAAGTCGGTTTTATCCCAGGATCTCAAGGCTGGTTCAATATACGTAAATCTATAAATGTAAACCAGCGCATAAACAAATTAAAAAACAAAGACCATATGATTCTCTCAATCGATGCAGAAAAAGCTTTTGATAATATCTAGCATCCCTTCATGATCAGAACACTTAAGAAAATCAGTATAGAAGGGACATTTCCTAAACTGATAGAGGCCATCTACAGCAAACCCACAGCCAATATCATATTGAATGGCGTTAAATTGGAATAATTTCCACTCAGATCAGGAACCAGACAAGGCTGCCCATTGTCTCCATTGCTTTTAACATTGTAATGGAAGTTTTAGCTACTGCAGTTAGGGAAGAAAAGGCAATCAAGGGTATCCATATAGGGTCAGAAGAGATCAAACTTTCACTCTTCGCAGATGATATGATAGTATATCTGGAAAACACTAGGGACTCTACTCCAAAACTTTTAGAAGTGATCAAGGAATACAGCAGCGTCTCAGGTTACAAAATCAACATTCATAAATTAGTAGCCTTTATATATACCAACAACAGTCAAGTTGAAAAAACAGTTAAGGAGTCTATCCCATTCACAGTAGTGCCAAAGAAGATGAAATATTTGGGAATTTATCTAACAAAGGATGTGAAAGATCTCTATAAGGAGAACTATGAAACTCTAAGAAAAGAAATAGCTGAAAATATTAACAAACGGAAAAACATACCATGCTCATGGCTGGGAAGAATCAATATTGTTAAAATGTCTATACTACCCAAAGCAATATATAATTTCAATGCAATCCCAATTAAAGCTCCACTGTCATACTTTAAAGATCTTGAAAAAACAATACTTCATTTTATATGGAATCAGAAAAAACCTTGAATAGCCAAGACATTACTCAGAAATAAAAACAAAGCAGGAGGAATTACGCTACCAGACCTCAGACTATACTACAAATCAATAGTGATCAAAACAGCATGGTATTGGCACAAAAACAGAGAAGTAGATGTCTGGAACAGAATAGAGAACCAAGAGATGAATCCAGCTACTTACCGTTATTTAATCTTTGATAAGCCAATTAAAAACATTCAGTGGGGAAAAGATTCCCTATTTAAAAATTGGTGCTGGGTGAACTGGCTGGCAACCTGTAGAAGACTGAAACTGGACCCACACCTTTCACCATTAACTAAGATAGACTCTCACTGGATCAAGATTTAAACTTAAGACATGAAACTATAAAAATACTAGAGGAGAGTGCAGGGAAAACCCTTGAAGAAATCGGTCTGGGCGAGTATTTTATTAGGAGGACCCCCCGGGCAATTGAAGCAGCTTCAAAAATACACTACTGGGACTTGATCAAACTCAAAAGCTTCTGCACAGCCAAGAACACAGTAAGTAAAGCAAGCAAACAGCCCTCAGAATGGGAGAAGATATTTGCAGGTTATGTCTCCGACAAAGGTTTAATAACCAGAATCCACAGAGAACTCAAACACATTAGCAAGAATAGAACAAGGGATCCCATCGCAGGCTGGGCAAGGGATTTGAAGAGAAACTTCTCTGAAGAAGACAGGCACGCGGCCTTCAGACATATGAAAAAATGCTCATCATCTTTAATCATCAGAGAAATGCAAATCAAAACTACTTTGAGATATCATCTAACTCCAGTGAGACTAGCCTATATGACAAAATCCCAAGACCAGAGATGTTGGCGTGGATGTGGAGAAAAGGGAACACTTTTGCACTGCTGGTGGGAATGCAAATTAATACATTCGTTTTGGAAAGAGATATGGAGAACACTTAGAGATCTAAAAATAGATCTGCCATTCAATCCTGTAATCCCTCTACTGGGCATATACGCAGAAGACCAAAAAGCACATCATAACAAAGATATTTGTACCAGAATGTTTATTGCACCTGAATTCATAATTGCTAAGTTATGGAAGAAGCCCAAGTGCCCATCGATCCACGAATGGATTAATAAATTGTGGTACATGTACACCATGGAATATTATGCAGCCTTAAAGAAATATGGAGACTTTACCTCTTTCATGTTTACATGGATGGAGCTGGAACATATTCTTCTTAGTAAAGTATCTCAAGAATGGAAGAAAAAGTACCCAATGTACTCAGCCCTACTATGAAACTAATTTAGGGTTTTCACATGAAAGCTATAACCCAGTTACAACCTAAGAATAGGGGGAAGGGGGAAAGAGAGGGGAGGTAGGTAGAGGGAAGGGGATTGGTGGGATTACACCAGGGGTGCATCTTACAAGGGTATATGTGAAACTTGGTAAATGGTCTGTAAAGCTAGTGAATGATGCCCCATGATCATATCAATGTACACAGCTATGATTTAATTAAAAAAATAAAATTAAATTAAAAAAATATACCAGGAACTTGACTGTGCCCACCAGGAGCCAAGCAAAAGGTAGGCCTGGATGGGTACAAAAGATCCTTTTGGGATGATGAAAAAAAAAAAAGATATCTCATGAAAATACTAACCAGAGAAAAGTTATTTTAGCAAAATAATATTTGAAAAATAAAAATATAAAAGAAATCTATCAAAAATAGAAAATTAATAGAGAAACGACAAAATAGTAGTAGAAAGGATACACCTATATTATTATAACAAATCATAATACAGTCATGATTATTGTAACAAAACAGCCATGAGACATATGACATAGGATTGCAAAAATTAGTAAAATCTGTAATTATTACAGAAGATTGTAATGCCTCTTTATCAGAAACTGCTACAACAAGCAGGTAAAAAACTTGGAATATGGAAGATTTGAACAATAAAATTAACAACTACAAATGTAACATACAGATAGGATGCTACTCTCTATATATCCTTTTTGGGAATGCTTAGAATATGTATAAAAAGTGAGCACCTATTAGGCCACAATATAATCATAGTATGTATTAAACTGTTAGCTGATAATAATAGTAAAAATTTACATTTGTAAATTAAAAGATGCACTCCTAAATTCTTCAAAGGGTATATGGAAATTTCAAATGACGAAATATTTAGAATTAAATGAAAATAAATGTGCTCATGTAAAAAAAACCTGTGACACGATGAAAATAATAACTAGAGTAATTTATAGACTTAAATTTATATATTTAAAAATAAGTAAGACTGAATTTAAATGAGAGCAGGAAACTAATAAAATAAAAATGAAGACATGATAGAGAAAAATCAACAAATGCAAAAGCTATTTTCTGGAAAGAAACAAAAACTTATGAAATAGACAAATCTCTTTGAACTGTGAGAAAAAAGGGGGAAATAAATTAGATTAAATTCAAAAATAGGATTTATTTATGGAAATATCCATATTAAAAACAAAAGGAAATATAGTATTATGGATAGCTTTATGCCAACAACTATAAAAACTTAGATATAATGAATACTTTTTGAGGAAAATATGAGCCAGGCACAGAAAGATAAATATCACATGTTCTCACTCATATACGGAAGCTAAAATAGTTGATCTAACAGACGTAGAAAGTAGAATAGAGTTGCTAGAGACAGTAGGGTAGGATGGGGAAGATCGCTGGCCAAAGGTTGGTTAGCAAACATGAAAGTACAAATAAATAAAAGGAATAAGTTCTTGGGTTCTATAGTATCATAGGGTAACTATAATTAATAACAATGTATTATGTACAGTATATTCAAATAGCTAGAAGAGTGAATTTTCAATGTCCCTAATATAAATTATAAATGCTTGAGGCGATATATATGTTAATTACCCTGATTTGATCATTATACATTGCATGTATGTATCAGAATATCACACTGTACCCCATAAATACAATTATGTGTCAATTAAAAATAACACAATTTCTATATGTATTTACAAAATATTTGAGAAAGTAGAAAGAGGGGAAAGTTGCTCAGCTCTGTAAGATAAGCAATAAAGAAAACACAACAAAAGAAAATGATAGACTACTGTCCATTATTAATTTAGACAAAAAATCTAAGTAAAATTTAACAAATTAAATTCATCTGTGAGTATTTTTTAAAAATACTACTAAGTATGGGTTATCATAGAAGTGAAAGAAGAGCTCTCTGTCAATAGATTTTGAGAAAAGTATTCAATAAAATTCAACAGTCATCTATGTTCTACAAAAGTCTGTTAGCCAGTTAATAATAAATGGTATTTATCAAAACCTACCATGTACACCACACTTAAGGGAGATGTAGTAGAAGCCCTGACATTTGTCCAGTACTTGACAACTGGAAAGGAAAAAACAAATTATACTTACAGAAGCTGCCGATGCCTGACTACACGGAAAATCTGAAAGGTTCTATAGTCTATTAATCTGCGATTCTATTAATATGTCCATCTACTATGAAACTAATCAGACTCCAACAAGTTGCTAGATATAAAAATACCCATATGTAAAAAACAATGGCATTTGCATACACCTGTAAGAAATTAGAAAATATAGTACAAAAGCCTGAGGACATATATTAGGCCTAAGAATACATATTAGCTGAAGAACATGTAAGAATAAATCTATCAAAATATGTGCAGAATAGTTTTGGAGGAAATTATAGGAAATTATTAAAATCCATGAGAGAAGACAAAGACATAATTCAGTGAAGAAATAGACTTAGATATAATATAAATAGACTTAGATATAATATAAAATAGACTTAGATATAATATAAATAGAACATTGAATATTAGGGAATATTCAATGTTCTATTTATATTATATCTAAGTCTATTTTACAACAACAACATTGAATATTGTTAAGATGTCAAACTCGTCAAATTAATCCATAAATTCAATGTAATTCTAATCAAAATATCCAAATGGATATTTCATGTAACTTGACAGCTGATATAAAAATTCACACAGAAGAGCAAGGAATAATAATTAAGCATGATAATTTTGAGAAAGGGCAAGTTGGGAAGACGTGCATTCCCAGATAGCAAAGTTTCTTGTAAGGATACAGTATAGACATTAAGCATGGTGACAGAAAATGATCGTGGCACAAAGAGCCAAGGCCTATATGTCCAACAGAAACAGACTCAGGCTTATATGGGAATTTACTAATGACAAAAATGGCTTTACAAACTCAATCTCAAGGAGTCTCAGATTTTCACTTCCACTCTTTATAAAGACTGTCTCTAACAACAACAACAAAAAGACTTGGGTAATGAAGGGTTAATAAGTTGCTGCTACATCAAGCCATATGGCTATTTGAATGTAAATGAATTAAAATTAAATTTAAAATTCACTTTTTTAATTGCACTGGCCATAATACAAGTGCTCAACAGCCACACGTGGCTAGGTGTTATCATGTTGGATAGCACCCTCTAAAACATTTCCATCACTGCAGAAAATTCTCTGGGTCAGTGCTATTATAGTTTTTGTTCAGAGAGACTTTTATCTTTGAAGAATTTAACATGAAAAAGATCCAAAAAATTAAAATCAGGAGTCTTCTACAAGACTACCTCTATAAGTCTAATGTTAATATTTCTCCAGTATAATTTCCAAACTCCAAATTACATCATACACTATAGCTAATTAGTTAAGGTAATGAAGGGAACTTTAGCCTTAATATAATAGATACAGATTAACATAAAAGAATGTTAAACTTGCATTAGAAGGTACAAAGTCTAATTTTGAGACAGAAATCTACTATGAAGGAAATTCTGTTGAATAGTATGTCCTTTTGCAATAATTAAAAAAAAAAGAAAGAAAAGATGTAAATAATGGGCAATTATGGGCAAATACCAGATATTGGAGCCGGTGTGGTTGCCGGGGCCGCACGCAAGAAACAGCCAGTACACGGATTAAAAGTACAAGCCTGCAAGAGGCAGGCTCCCAATCGGTTCAGGAGAGCCTTGAGTAACTTCCGCAGTGGCCATTTATTGAAATGATATATAACAGTGTGCACAACATCTCCATGCCAGCCAGGAGAGTGTCCGATTCCCTTAAGAACCAGTGACCGTTCCTAAAAGCATGGTTCTCAGTCTCCTAGAACCAGAAACATCTCCTGGCTCTCTGAGAGTTTATAAAAAACTATGCTCAATAACACAGTTATGACACTACTGGGATTATGGAAGAATAACTTTATCATTTGATAATAGAAATGAGAAATGCAAAGTAGAAAGTCTAAAGTACTAGGAAAATATGCGTCTGTTACAGCAAGCAAATCAACCATGATTTAAGTCCTGAAAATGGAATGCATTTTTAGATCCATCTCTGAAGGAAGACATATGGCTAGCATCCTAAACCCTGATTCCTAGCCAGCTACCATGCTCAAATTCAATATGCATTTCAGGGAAAAGCACTCTCCCTTGCTACTATCTTGTCTCTCATGCTGATGAAATACACATAAGAGCCTCAGGGACTCTTGTTACCCCTTTATTTTAAGTCCTATGTCAAAGGTAGGCCAACAGCTGGCTCTACTTTGCTTTCCAATGTAAGGGAGACCTGAGAACTCACCCACCCTCCACTTGTTATTCCAGGGGCATGGCTCCAAGCACAAGGAAGAGCCACGAGAGCAGACAAAGCAGAAGAGAGCCAAGAAAACACGCGCTCCATCAGTGTCATTCATAATAACTTGCCTTTCAGCCTGTCCTTGATCCACATGTGAACTTCTTCCCTTTTAGGGTAGAGGGAGTGAAAAAGAGAGAATGCCTTTTTTTAATGCCTCATAAAGAAAAAGTATTTGTATGTCCAAAATACCTCCTCTGATATCAGTTGAGTTAACCATAACCATGGTTTAGCCATATTTCGTGAACAGTTTAGCTGATTTTTTTTTTTTTTTGAGACAGTGTCTCACTTTGTTGCCCATAGTAGAGTGCCATGGCGTCACAACTCACAGCAATCTCAAGCTCTTGGGCTTAAGCGATTCTCTTGCCTCAGCCTCCCAAGTAGCTGGGACTACAGGCGCCCACCACAACACTGTTATTTTTCTGTTGCACTTGTCATTGTTGCTTAGCTGGCCCAGGCTGGATTCGAACCCACCAGCCTTGGAGTATATATCTGGCACCATAACCACTGTGCTACAGTCTCCAAGCCAGTTTATCTGATTCTTGCTAACAGGAAATAATTAGTTGGAAATCTAAAGACGGGGGCAATGCTGGGAGAGGTCATCACAAGTGTTCACAAGACGATGGCCAGAAGCTGAGAGGGGTGGTGGAAGAACACAGATTCTGCAGATGAACGGACCTGCATCAAAATCAAGTCAGAGCCTCTTACTGGCTCCACAGGAGGAGTTGATAACATTTGATCAGCCACATTACCAATGTATCTAGGGATAAAGATATCTATCTTGCAGAAAAAGTGGTAGACAATATGGAGACATAAAAAGAATTTTTTGAAAATTCAAAGTTGCCACTGTTCCATCCGATGAAAAGGAAATCAAAAAGCCAAGGAAATCCTACTGACATTAAAAATAACAGTTTTACATGGTCATTAGCAAATTATTCCAAGAATGAGAAGGGTAATTAAAAATATCAAGTTGGCTAAAAATTCACACAGATGAATTTCCAAAGGCAACTGAGGCTAACTGCAAACACCAAACCCACGGAAGTAAGATCTGATCACTGCAAATTAGCATTAGCAGGAGGTTCTATGCAAATGCTTTCAGAGATCAAGGGAGAAAACACAAATGTGTGAGGCAGCTGAGAATAGAGCAGCCTGCAGAGAACTGAAGAGGTTGCACCAGTGAAAAGTATTCATATTTTGAAATGTTTAAAAACCTGCGTGCTGCACAAATCTGCAGGCAGAATTTGACCTGAGTGATCCCAGTTTGGAAACCTTCACACAAAGCAAAGAGTCATGTATAGACAAGTTATATCCAATATGAAACAAAAAAGATCCTGTCAATCCAATTTAAATCACTTTGCACCACAAGGGAATAAGGATCTGAGAAAACAAATGCTACCTACTTTTTTAAAGAAATTGGTATTACTAAATGTTGCATCCACTGTTCATCCCACACCCTATCCCTGCTTTAACTGCAGAGAAGGGTGAAGGGAGGACACATTAAAACACTCAGCAAACGAAGGTGGAAAGAAAGGAGCATGGAATCATCAAAAAAAAATCCTAAATCTGGAACAGTGTCAAAGTTAACAAACCAAAAAATCCAGAAAAGAGGGACAAGAATGACTTGCTTAGAAGAGAAGGGAACAGATACCTTCCCTTTCTTCTCCTCCTTTTATCTCTTTGGGTAAAAAGACTAGATATAAAAATGTATAGGAGAATTAAAGGAAGCTGAAGGAAACATAAGTTTTTGTTTTTCTGCTGTTACGGCTTTAAATCTTGTAACCTATGAGCTTTTGGGGTTTTGACTTTAAGGGGTAATGACCTTTGCAGGGTTTGGGGCGTTTAGGATTCTGGAGCTGTGTTATATCTCCTGGACTGAGAAATGCTGATTTTTTAAAGATACAAAGGTGAAAAAAGAAGAGAACTAATTGTTTAGAATTGACTCTAAGCCAGCGGTTCTCAACCTGTGGGTCGCGACCCACGGGAACTGTATTAAAGGGTCACAGCATTAGGAAGGTTGAGAACCACTGCTCTAAGCCTTAACATGAAGTAAAGGAAATGACAACTACCTATATATGTCTTTATGAATTCTTGTAGCAAATACCTGTCAGTTCTTTTGACTGCCCAGCATTTTAGCCCTTTTCTGCAGTTAGGTAATTTTAAACCTTATGAATCTTGATGGGAGACAAAGGCTCCCTGCCTAGTAGAGAATCTGGATACCCTTTTCCTAGTTTCCTTTGCAGGATGAATAAAGTGTACCCAGGCTCCACTTTGATTCCATGGTTAGTAACAAAACAAAGCAGGGACTGTGCAGAATTCAATCCGGAGGCCGCAATGTTAGCAGTTGCAGCAGCAACGCCTCTTGTTTTTTATCAATGTTGGCAGCTGTTTGAGATACAGTGTCAGGGCCGTGGCACCTGCAGGGAAGGAGCGTGGCTTCAGATTTCAGACTTAGTTGTGCAGCTTCTAAGTTTGGTTCTCCTGCTCTTCTAGAGAATCTGAGAATTAACCAAGAGAGCTTAACTAAAATCCTTTTCTGCTTATGTTTAGCAGAGCTGATTTCCACTGCTCACAACTAAAAATTCTCACTGAAATAGTTCTGAGGTGCAATCCACCAGAAAGTAAAGGAGTTCCACATACAAGCTTTGTTAACAAACAAAGATTCTGCCCTTGTGCAGTATGGTGAGGAATCTGAGGATAGGAGGATCCGTGGAAGGGTGAAGAAGCTGAGTTATATCCTCTTACACTGATACTCTACTAAAACTACTCTCGTTGAGGTCCTCTGTGATTTTCTTATTGCCAAATCTGATGGCTGCTGTTGCTTCCCAAGTTTGACTTTTCTTCCATGTTTGACAATGCTGACCGTTCCCTCCCTCCCTCTGGAAGCTCTATTATCCCATGAGAGAGCATCTGGAAGGCAAGGATTGAGCAGGATTAACTTTGTATTCACAGCATACTGAACTTTGCTTGACACACAGCACTCAATAAGATTTCAATAAATAAATGAATGAAATACATATAATATTTTTAACTAAGACTAAAGAAGAAAGCCTAAGTGTATAAAGCACAAAGGAAATATTGGTTAAATAGTGAAAAAGTAACAGTAACTCATTTTAAGTGTTTTGCCCACTTTAATTGAAGTGAGTAATAATAGCAAATAAGCAAACGAACACGACAGATAATTGTCTTATAACTAAAACATATCAATGGAATTGACCTATTTGTTATCATGTGTTGATTTAGCAATTAAATTGAAGAGTGGATAAGGAAGGAGCTACCAAAATTGCATGTAGCTGTTAAGATCCCAAGAAACATTAAGAGTCCTGTGGATATTTCATTAATTGTATAGATCTTTACCTCCACAAAATCAAAAGTCTCCTTGCTGGTTTAACAATATCACTTCACACTCTAGGTCTTCAGAGATCACCAGATTGATGTGACCACACATAGATCAAAATCTGAAAATTAAAGTCATTTTTACCTGGGCAAAACTAGCCATCTCTGCAGGAGATTTGGAGTAAATAGTAAATATCAAGATCAAACATGTCTGAACCTAACCAGTTATGAATCTCACTGATAGAGAACAGAGGTCACAAAACTTTAGTCAGTGGGCCAAAGCTACCCATGCCCATTTTTTCATGCATTGTTTCTGGTTGTTCTTGCTCTGCAATAGCAGAGTTGAATAGTTGGAACAGAAACAGGGTAGCCCAGAAAGGGTCTAAAACATTTACTATCTAGCCCTTTATAGAAAAAAGTTTGCCAATTCCTGATCAAGAAGAGACAGAGGAAGCAGAGAAGCCTAATTTAGATTTCTAAACCTGTACAAAATGCTCTGGAAAGTGGGAATCCCGTCCCTCCTTCTGTGCCACCATCGGAGCTGAAATACCTTCCCTATTCCCTCCCACACCCACTTTATTATAATCAAGGGTTTATGACTGTGAACAGTTTATGGCAATTAAATTTTGTGATTAAAAAATCTATGCTGTACTTATTTTTTCCCTAAGTTCCCACATCGTCCTTTTTCAAAAGTAAAGTCTCCTTTTTACTTTTTTATTTTATTTTTTTGAGACAGAGTCTCACTCAGTCACCCTGGGTAGAGTGCTGTGTCATCAAAGTTCACAGCAACCCCAAACTCTTGGACTTGAGCAATCCTCTTGCCTCAGCCACCCAGGTAATTTGGACTACAGGCACCAGCCAGAGTGCCCACCTAGTTTCTCTATTTGTGGTAAAGATTGGGTCTCACTCTTGCTCAGGTTGGTCTTGAACTCCTGAGCTCAATGTACACACCTCAGCCTCCCAGAGTGCTGGAATTACAGGCGTGAGTCACTGCACCTGGCCCATGTTTCCTTTTTATTGACAATCCTTTTAATTATGACAACTCTTGGCCAATCTGGTTTTTTTTTTTTTTTATTGTTGGGGATTCATTGAGGGTACAATAAGCCAGGTTACAGTGATTGCGGCCAATCTGTTTTTCCACTCTCCTTCTCCCACAAATTTCTGAAATGTGACACATGTCCTAAGCACAATTTTCTTCCAGCTCT
Source organism: Nycticebus coucang (assembly GCF_027406575.1). Classification (NCBI taxonomy): domain Eukaryota; kingdom Metazoa; phylum Chordata; class Mammalia; order Primates; family Lorisidae; genus Nycticebus; species Nycticebus coucang. The sequence continues at coordinate 26,549,987 of NC_069780.1, forward strand.
ACACTTGCTCGTGCATCATTTGTTTTCACAGCTTTCACCATCACTCTGTACAGCCAATTTCCTCTCACTTTAACCTGTCCTTTAGCCCCACACCTGCCCTTACAAATGCTGCTCATCTTCATGTGGGCAGTACATGTAGCTTGACATCTAAATCATTAACTCTACCCTGAAAAACAAATCATAAAATATACATAAAAATAGCATAGCTAATCTACATTCCCCAACTTAGTTAATTACATACTCTCCAAACTGGAAACGAGGGATCGTCTCACCATCTGCATCTGACCAAATCAGAGGTGCCCAAACTACGGCCTTTGGGCCACATGCGGGGGTGTGATTGTATTTGTTCCTGTTTTGTTTTTTTTACTTCAAAATAAGATATGTGCAGTGTGCATAGGAATCTGTTCATAGTTTTTTTGTTTGTTTGTTTTTAACTATAGTACGGCCCTCCAACAGTCTGAGGGACAGTGAACTGGTCCCCTGTTTAAAAAGTTTGAGGACCCCTGATAGAGGGCCGGGCATAGGGGCTCACACCTGTAATCTTAGCACTCTGGGAGGCCGAGGCAGGTGTATAGCTTGAGTTCAGAAGTTCAAGACCAGCCTGAGCAGGAAGAGAAAGACCTTGTCTCTACTAAAAATAGAAGAATTAGCTGGGCATGGTGGTGGGCACCTGTAGTCCAAGCTACTAGGAAGGCTGAGGCAAGAGGATTGCTCAAGCCCAAGAGTTTGAGTTTGTTGTGAGCTATGATGCTACGGCACTCTACCCAGGGCAAGAGAGTGAAACTCTGTCTCAGGGGAAAAAGAAATAGTGTATCTAGAGATTGTCTCCTTCATGTCATTTCCAATACTCTATTTTATATGGTCATAACTGAATACTTTCAAAATAGCTGCAACTTGTCTTAATGGCTCTAATTTATCCCCCATATTGTTCCCATAATTATCTTCCTATTATACAAAACTGATCATGAATCACCTCTAATCAAAAATCTTTAAGATTTTCCATTGATGCTTTCTGCTGGTTATGGGTTAAAAAATAAAAAGATTCCCCCATTGACCTACAGAGCAAAATTGTTCGGAATAACTTTCAAGGCTAATCATGCCCTGAGCTACTTTTACTTTTTCAGATTTATTTCCAACTAACCCTCCCCATAAAACTTAACCTTTAGTAACGCTGTATCATTTTCCATTTTCCAAACATATCTGCAATGTAACAGTTGAGCCATTCTGCCCTCTGCAATTTTATGCTGACCATCCTACAATGCACTTGAGGAACAATAGGCAGTCATAGTTTAGCTGATTAGATTGCTTTACTAAGAAACTTCTGCAAACTGGCCAGATTTTGAGAAGGGGGTGGAGGAAGGAGGCCTGAGAAAAGTGGTTAGAAAGGCTGCTGAGTAGATTCTCAGCAAGAAGTGGCAGGAATAAGAGAATTATACGAGAAAAACTTAGCAGAAAGCTCAGAATTTTATGCTGTTTTGCTGTATAACTTCCCTCCTCTGTTTTCCCATTAAACCATTAGGATGTCTATATTTCTAAGCAATATTCTCACAGTAGCATTTATTCGAGGACTAAAACTGGGTAGTCTGGCCTAAAGCTATACATGAAGTGAGTCCGAGAAGACCTTGGATTCCATTTAACTGTGTTTATTTCCACCTTTACATTGAACATTTCCTTGAAAGCATAAATCATATTTTGTAGTAACTGAACTGTTTATGCGATTGGCCTGAATTTTATCCGGTTCTGTCTCATCTTTCTCCTATACAGAAGTCCCTTATTATCCACAGTTTCACTTTCCCTGGTTTCAGTTACCCATGGTCAATCGTGGTCTAAAATAAGAAATGGAAAATTCCAGAAACAAACAATTCATTGGTTTTAGACTGAGTACCGTTCTGATTGGCAGGATAAAATCTCCACCTACATTTCTCCATCCTGCCTGGGACATGAATCATCCCTTTGTCCAGTGGTAAAATCACTCATCTCAGTTAGTTTGTAATCCTCTCTGTAATCAGTTGGATTGTTTTGATACCAGTAAGAAGTGCTTGTGTTCAATTAAGAACGCCACTAAGTGTAAAAGTAGTGATGCTAGCAGTTCAGATACATCAAAGAGAAGCAAAACACATATACCAAAGAGAAGTTGGCAATCTCTTACTATGCCTAATTTATAAATTAAATTTTATCATGGGTAATATAGGAAAAAAAACATAGTACAGTACATAAAGGATTTGGTACCATGTGAGGTTTCAGACATCCACTGGGGGTCTTGGAACATATTCCCTGTGGATAAGGGAACTACTGTAATCACTATTTTAGTACTATCTCTGAGTTCTTCTCTCCTACTCCTCATAATATCATGAGCTGGATAAATGAGTTGGCTCCCTTCCACAATCTTATCTCCTACATAATCCTATCAATGTCACCAGCATCGCACATACTCAGAAGAGCTCCTTAAGCCTATTCATTCATTCCCTGAATTAGAAGTCTAAAGCTAATACGACTTTTTGACATCTCTCCCAGTATCAAACAACTGTTGCTGGATATGAACCCCCTCTTCCATTAAATAGCACTGGTTATGAGACACTTTAATGAGGCTTATGATAGTCTATCATTAAGCTCTCTTTCACTATAGTCAATTACAGAGTGCAATTGATGTTTCAAAGAAAATCATGCCAGGCTCTGTTCTAATACTGCCAGTTAATATGAAGGACAAATCCTTGTTCTCATTATAGTCACATTCTGGTACAGGGAAAAAAATGAGTAAATAAAAGAAGAATAACAATATGAGAAGAATAAAACAAGATATTGTGATAGAATGACTATTTTAGGTTTGCTTGTTTGTGTACATTATAGAAGTAAGGTGAGTGGGTTCTGAGATACATACTCTATGACAAGGAATAGAAATATCTGAGAAAAGGCATTCCTGGCTGAGGGAATAGCCAAGGTGAGAACAAGCCTGCCATGCGTAGGAATCAGAAAGGCAATGGAAGGAGAAAAGAGTTTTAAATGATGATAAAAATGCAAACAGTGGATACATCACTTGAGATCTTATAACCAGGATAATTATTTTGGGTGTTCTATGTGAGGTAGGACGTTTTTGGAAGGTTTTAAGCTTGGGAGTTCTAAATCTGATTTATATTTTATAATGATGCTTCTGGTGGTTGTATAGAGAGTAAATTGTAAAGGTGAAAGAGAAAAATTAGGGAGACCAGCAAGGAGATTTTTGAAGAAGTGAAGGAATGAGAGGATGGCAGCTTGGAGTGTGGTACACTGGTGTAAGTGGACAGATGTGAAATATGTTTTGAAAGAAGAAAAAATTGGATGGATCAAATGTGGGGGATGACTTTGAAGAATCAACAAGGACTTCTAGTGTTTTAATTTAAACAAAATGAGATGGTAAAGAATGGGAAAGGAGTGGATTGGGGGAGAGAGGACAATCAAAACTTCTATTTTAAACATATAAAATTTGAATTGATGGTGACATACAAGAAGAAATATCATTGCAGGTAGCTGGAAGCTGGTCATACATATCTGGAGCTCAGTATCACGATAAGGGATTATATCATTATTATATCATTAGCCTTCGGACTAAATGAAGACATTTGGAATGCGTGTGTAGAGGAGAGAAGAGAAGAGGGCCCACCAATATGTAGAGGTCACTGAGGAGTCTCTGAGTTGTGAGGAAAAGCAGAGCATGAACTTTTCCTCTTCACAAAGTTCTGAACTCCTGCATCCAATACCATTCTATAACTGCTCCCAAACAAACAATCAACAAGATCTTTTCCTATGTTAACATTTATAGAAATTCTAGGATTTGCCTGTGAACTGCTGGTCCAATGTGCTTGTTTGTTTTAAAAAGACGACTGTTTCCAACAACTTCCTTCTTTTGACTGATACTTCCTGTTCTCCAAACCACCCACCAGGCATTTCCGAACACAGCATGCTGTCACCTGATTTCAGCTTCTGGACATCCATGCTTCTCCTTGATAGCACAAATCAGATTGTGCTTTTTTGTGTGTTGGGAGGACATCTGTGTTTTGTTTTTGTTCTTAGCATTTTATACCTGATTAAATTCCATCCCCTGTAACTGAAGAGCTTCTTAAAAGTATTTTATTTTATTTTATTTTATTTTGCAGATTCCGTTGCTAGCTTCCTTTCCTTCCCCACTGCCTTTTATTTTCTGTAAGGGAACATACTCAGACTCTCATATCTCACAGATAATGAGAAAATATTATTTATGTCAATTCATTGTTATATCCTATCTTGTAGAAGTATGATGTTTATGATCCTAAAAGAAAAACAGTGTAAACTTATGTACAGACATATGACACATAGTGATGTTTCAGTCAAGGACAGATTGCATATATAATGGTGAGCCCTTAATATTACAATACTGTGCTTTTACTCGAACTTTTCTTTTTTTTATTTTTATTGTTAAATCATAGCTGTGTACATTAGTGCAATCAAGGGGTACAATGTGCGGGTTTCATATACAATCTGAAATATTCTCATCAAACTGTTCAACATAGCCTTCATGGCATTTTCTTAGTTACTTCTTAAAAGTATTTTAGATAGAAAACTTGGGAGCTTAGCTTTGTGTTTACTGATTGCCAGTGTAGAATTTGGTAAATCTTTGAAACTCATTTTGCCTCACTTCTAAAATATATGTCAAAAATTCTGGGGAAAAATGTCAGTGAAAGTAAATTAATAAAAGTATATGATATGTACCTGAAGACTAGGATTTACATCAGATCTCTTTATCATCTAGAAGTCTTGTCAAATACTAATAGTTTTTATACTCTCTGATTTGGTGGTGGGTAAGAATTTTGTCTGAGAAAAATGAACTGCTGGTATCATTTCTTTATCCTTCTCTCTCCTGCCCAATTTCTCCCTTTATATGTAAAAGTCATTGTTAGAACCATTGTCTGCATATAGTTAATACTTAGTAATCGCACTGCTGCGAGGCTTTTCTCATGATTTTCTATAATAGTCACTCTAAAGTCACTGTTTTACTGAGGACCATATTGTTTGAGCAAAGTGTCCACACTCATCATCCTCCTTAAAGAATATGGTTTTCAGTGTGGAGCAAGAAGAAAATACTAGACTTTACACTTACATTTATTTTATATCTAAAAATGTAAAGAGATTTATGTTTTTCTAGTACTTCATGTACTAACACTTGTTCCAGAAGTCCTATACAAAGTAGAGAAGGGAGCCCTCATAGTTTTAAGCAAAACTCTCTTAAATTCATTCCCTTTCTATGTATTACACACAGAATGTAGTCATTGTTGTTAATTTTTATACAATAAGATCTTTAAAATAATAATAGAGCCTTTATAATACTTGTAATAAGACACGAGCTGATCATGAAAACCTTTTTATCACATAGTAACCAGTTCATTGGTTATTTTGGATATAGGACTATTCAACCAAAAGCTTAGTAACATTTCTCTTTAAAAATAAAATTGACAAGTGTTCCCAGTATGCTGACCTTTTCTATGAATACAAGTTACTGGCAGATTTTTTTTTCATATTTTTTTATTGTTAAATTATACCTGTGTACATTAGTGCAATCGCCTGTACCCATTCTACGATGCACCATAGATGTGGCCCCACCCATTACCCTCACTCCACCAAAACCTCCGCCCTCCCTTCCCCTTCCTTGGCCCTTTCCCCATAGTCTTGTGCTATAGTTGGGTTAGAGTCTTCATGTGAAAGCTATAATTTAGCTTCATAGTAGGGCTGAGTACATTGGATACTTTTTCTTCCATTCCTGAGATACTTTGCTAAGAAGAATATGTTCCAGCTCCATCCATGTAAACATGAAAGAGGTAAAGTCTCCATCTTTCTTTAAGGCTGCATAGTATTCCATGGTATACATGTACCACAATTTGCTAGTCCATTCGTGGGTCGATGGGCACTTGGGCTTCTTCCATGACTTAGCAATTATGAATTGGGCTGCAATAAACATTCTGGTACAGATGTCTTTGTTATATTGTGACTTTTGGTCTTCTGGGTATAAACCTAGTAAAGGAATTATACGATCAAATGGCAGGTCTATTTTTAGGTCTCTAAGTATTCTCCAAACATCCTTCCAGAAGGAACGTATTAGTGGGCATTCCCACCAGCAGTGTAGAAGTGTGCCCTTTCCTCCACATCCACACCAACATTTCTGGTTTTGGGATTTTGTTATGTGGGCTACTCTTACTGGGGTTAGGTGATATCTCAGAGTAGTTTTGATTTGCATTTCTCTGATAATTAAGAATGATGAGCTTTTTTTCATGTGTTTGTAGATTTTGCGTCGGTCTTCTTTAGAGAAGTTTCTCTTTAAGTCCTTGCCCATCCTGAAATGGGGTCACATGTTCTTTTCTTGCTAATAAATTTCAGTTCTCTGTGGATTCTGGTTATTAGACCTTTATCAGAGGTATAACTTGCAAATATTTTCTCCCATTCTGAGGGCTGTCTGCTTGCTTTACTCACTATGTTCTTAGCTGTGCAGAAGCTTTTTAGTTTGATCAGGTCCCAGTGTGTATTTTCCATACTGCTTCAATTGCCTGGGGAGTCCTCCTCATAAAATATTCACCCAGGCCGATTCCTTCAAGAGTTTTCCCTGCACTTTCTTCAAGTATTTTTATATTTTCATGTCTTAAGTTTAAATCTTTTATCCAGTGAGAGTCTATCTTAGTTAATGGTGAAAGATGTGGGTCCAGTTTCAATCTTCTACAGGTTGCCAGCCAGTTTACCCAGCACCATTTGTTAAATAGGGAGTCTTTTCCCCACTGAATGTTTTTAATTGGCTTGTCAAAGATCAAATAACGGTAAGTAGCTGGATCCATCTCTTGGTTCTCTATTCTGTTCCAGACATCTACTTCTCTGCTTTTGTGCCAATACCATGCTGTTTTGATCACTATGGATTTATAGTAGTCTCAGGTCTAGTAGCGTGATTCCTCCTGCTTTGTTTTTGTTGCTCAGTAATATTTTGGCTATTCGAGGTTTTTTTCTGATTCCATATAAAACGAAGTATTATTTTTTCAAGATCTTTAAAGTATGACAGTGGAGCTTTAATAGGAATTGCATTAAAATTATATATTGCTTTGGGCAGTATGGACATTTTAACAATGTTGATTCTTCCCAGCCATAAGCATGGTATGTTTTTCCATCTGTTAACATCTTTGGCTATTTCTTTTCTTAGAGTTTCATAGTTCTCTTTGTAGAGATCTTTCATGTCCTTTGTTAGGTGTACTCCCAAATATTTCATCTTCTTTGGCACTACTGTGAAAGGAATAGAGTCCTTGACTGTGTGTTCAGTTTGGTTATTGTTGGTATATATAAAGGCTATAGATTTATGGGTGTTGATTTTGTAGCCTGAGACATTGCTATATTCCTTGATCACTTCTAAAAGTTTTGTAGTAGAATCCCTAGTGTTTTCCAGATATACGATCATATCATCTGCGAAGAGTGAAAGTTTGATTTCTTCTGACCCTATGTGGATACCCTTGATCACCTTTTCTTCCCTAATTGCGATGGCTAAAACTTCCATTACAATGTTAAAGAGCAATGGAGACAATGGGCAACCTTGCCTGGTTCCTGATCTAAGTGGAAATGATTTCAATTTAACTCCATTCAATATGATATTGGCTGTGGGTTTGCTGTAGATGGCCTCTATTAGTTTAAGAAATGTCCCTTCTATACCAATTTTCTTAAGTGCTCAGATCATGAAGGGATGCTGGATATTATCAAAAGCTTTTTCTACATCAATTGAAAGAATCATATGGTCTTTATTTTTAAGTTTGTTTACATGTTGAATTACATTTATAGATTTACGTATATTGAACCAGCCTTGAGACCCTGGGATAAATCCCACTTGGTCATGGTGTATAATTTTTTTGATGTGTTGCTGCATTCTGTTTGTTAGGATCTTATTGAGTATTTTAGCATCTATATTCATTAGTGATATTGGTCTAGAATTTTCTTTTCTTGTTGGGTCTTTCCTTGGTTTGGGGATCAAGGTGTTGTTTGCTTCGTAGAATGTGCTGGGTAATATTCCTTCTTTTTCTATATTTTGGAAGAGGTTTAGTAGTATAGGTACTAGTTCTTCTTTAAATGTTTGGTAGAATTCTGACATAAAGCCATCTTGTCCTGGGCTTTTCTTTTTAAGAGATTTTGTATAGTTGATACTATTTCAGAACTTGTTATAGGCCTGTTCAACATTTCCACTTCGTTCTGGCTAAGTCTTCCAGGTATTGGTCAATTTCTTTCAGATTTTCATATTTCTGAGAGTAGAATTTCTTGTAGTATTCATTAAGGATTTTTTGAATTTCTGAGGAGTCTGTTGTTATTTCATCATTACCATTTCTGATTGATGAAATTAGAGATTTTACTCTTTTTTTCCTGGTTAGGTTGGCCAAAAGTTTATCTATTTTATTGATCTTTTCAAAAAACCAGCTTTTGGATTTATTGATCTGTTGTATAATTCTTTTGTTTTCAATTTCATTTAATTCTGCTCTGATTTTGGTTATTTCTTTTCTTCTGCTGCGTTTGGGGTTGAAGTATTCTTCTTTCTCCAGTTGCTTGAGATGTTCCATTAAGTTATTGACTTCCTCTCTTTCCGTTTTCTTGAGGAAGGCTTGCGGTGCTATAAATTTCTCTCTTAGTACTGCCTGTGCAGTATCCCAGAGGTTCTGGTAATTCGTGTCTTGATTGTTGTTTTGTTCCAAAAATATGGTGATTTCCTTCTTAATCTCGTCTATAACCCGTGTATCCTTCAGCATAAGGTTGTTTAGCTTCCATGTTTTTGTATGGGTATGCAGGTTCCTGTTGTTATTGAGTTCAACTTTTATTCCACGATGGTCTAAGAAGATGCGAGGATAATTTCTATTTTTTTATATTTGCTGAGTTTAGATTTGTGGCCTAGGATGTGGTCAATTTTGGAGTATGTTCCATGGGCTGATGAGAAGTATGTGTATTCAGTTTTTTTGGGATGAAATGTTCTGTATATGTCTGTTAAGTCCAGATGTTGAATGGTTGAATTTAAATCTAAAATTTCTTTGCTTAGCTTCTTTTTGGAGGATCTATCCAGAACTGCTAAAGGGGTGTTAAAATCTCCAACTACTATGGAAGTGGAGGAAATCAAGTTGCTCATGCCTGTTAGAGTTTCTCTTATAAATTGAGGTGCGTTGTGGTTGGGTGCATAAATATTAATAATTGAGATCTCATCATATTGAGCATTACCTTTAACAGATATGAAGTGTCCATCCTTATCCTTAATTATTTTGGTTGGTTTAAAGCCTGTTGCGTCTGTGAACAGGATTGCAACACCTGCTTTTTTCTGCTTTCCATTTGCCTGGAATATAGGTGACCATCCCTTCACCTTGAGTCTGTATCTGTCTTTTAATGTAAGATGCGATTCTTGGATGCAGCAGATATCTGGCTTGAGTTTTTGTATCCAGTCCACCAACCTATGCCTCTTTAGAGGACAATTTAAACCATTCACATTAATTGAGAGTATTGATAAGCCTTTCGAGAGACCGGTGGACATTTTTAATCCATTTGCAACTGTGGAAGTTGGAATTTGATCAAGGATTTTTTGGGTGGGTTTACTTTTGTGGTGGAGAATTACACTGGTCTTTATGTAGGCTAGGTCTAAGAATGTCCTGGAGAGCTGGTTTAGTTGTGGCAAATTTCTTCAACATGTGAATGTCACTGAAGTATTTAATTTCTCCATCATAAATGAAGCTCAGTTTAGCTGGGTACAGGATCCTGGGTTGAAAGTTATTTTGTTTTAGGAGATTAAAAGTCGATGACCGTCCTCTTCTAGCTTGAAAGGTTTCAGCAGAGAGATGTGCAGTTATTCTGATATTCTTCCCCTTGTAGGTAATGGTTTTCTTTCATCTGGCAGCTTTCAGAATTTTCTCCTTCATATTAACTTTAGTGAAATTGATTATGATGTGTCTGCGGGATGTCTTATTTGGGTTGAGTTGTGCTGGAGTTCTGAAACTGTCTGCTATCTGAATTTCGGAATCTCTTGGCATGTCTGGAAAGTTCTCCTTCATAATCTCATGGAGAAGAGACTCTGTGCCTTGTGAAGCCACTTTGTCACTTTTGGGGATCCCTATAAGACGAATATTGGTTTTCTTCAAATTATTCGAGAGCTCTCTGAGAGAGTGGTCTGTTTTTGCTCTCCATTTCTCTTCTTCTTTGAGGGTTTGGGAGCGTTCGAAAGCTTTGTCTTCAATGTCAGAAATCCTTTCTTCTGCTTGCTCCATTCTGTTACTGAGGGACTCTACTGTGTTTCTCCGATCTTTGAGGGATGCAACTTCTTATCTCAATGTGTTGAAATCTTTGGTCATTTGGTCTTTGAATCCGTTGAATTCTTGAGATAACTTTTGGAATTCTAATTTGATCTTATTTGCTATCCAGATCCTGAATTCAATTTCTGACATCTCAGCTATTTGTTTGTGCATGGGGTCTTGTGCTGTTTCTGCCCCCATTGATCCTTGGGGGAGTTGATCTACTCTGATTATTCATATTGCCAGAGTTTTTTCTGTTGATTTCGCCTTATGATTGTTTTTCACCGTTGCCTCTGGCTGTCCTCAGAGTTGGGGAGGTGTCTCTCCAAGATCAGACCCCAGTGGGATCACTCTATTGTTGCTGGATCTTTGAAGGGAGTGACCCTGTGTAGTTCCTCTGGGGCTGCTGTAGCTAGGGAGTTCTGGTTGTGGAAGCAGCTCCGGTTTGTGACACACCTGGATCCAGCAACAGGGCTGGGGGTGGTGCGCACGGTTCTGGGAGTGCCAGGCGCCCAGTGACTTTGGCACAGAGAGCCCAAGGCTCCAGCTGTCTCTGGCCAGGAGGAGAGCTCTGCGCAGAGGCAGGGTGGGCTCCAAAGCGCACACAGCTACCAGAGTCCCTGTCCAGATGAACGGGCTAGTGTGGAAGCTGGGAGGACAAAGGAGGGAGGACGCAGGGTTGCGTGGCTCACGCAGTTCCTGGTCAGGGAATGAGGAGGTCCGGTGGGTGAGGGTCATGGGTTGGGGGTTGCTGCACAGCTCTTATGGAGGTCTGGGCGGCACCAATCCCAGGAGTTTGAGGTTGCTATGACCTGTGACGTCAAGGTACTCTACCCAGGGCCACAGCCCAAGGCTCCAGTGTGCCAAAACCGTCTCACTCTGCCCCTAAGGATTAAGGCTGTAAGGCAGCTCAGTCCCCGCCTTTAGGCTGCTCAGTCAGTAGGTTACTTTGACCAGCCCAATCCTTGCTCTGAGACCCTGAGGGCGGAGCTTGCCGGGGCAGTTCTTTCACAATGGCTTCCTGCTCCCAGCTCAGTGGCTCAGTCTGGGGCCCCAGACAATGCCCAAAGTTCTCCACACTCCTGCTCAAGCTCTCCCCAAGGCAATTCAACTGAGTGCCAAGTCCAAGAACACTGAAACAGTTTACCGCTAAGGCCTTTCCGGTTTGCAGTCTCACTGCTGCTTGTACTTATGGTTGCCGGCGTGATTAGGTTGATTGAACACACACAACCACTTGCCAGTTTTCCACTGTTTTTGTCCTCCTCTTGGAGTCCAGAAGTCCCTTGCTAGCTCCCTGTATCCTCAAAGGGATGATTATAGGCAGATCCCACCAGCTAGAGATGCCTGGAGTCTTGTCTCCCCAGACTCACTGTTCCCAGTTGCAGGGAAGCTGTTACTCAGCCACCATCTTTTCGTTACTGGCATATTTTTTTTTTTTTTTTTTTTTGTAGAGACAGAGTCTCACTTTATGGCCCTTAGTAGAGTGCCGTGGCATCACACAGCTCACAGCAACCTCCAGCTCCTGGGCTTAAGTGATTCTCTTGCCTCAGCCTCCCGAGTAGCTGGGACTACAGGCGCCCGCCACAACGCCCGGCTATTTTTTTGTTGCAGTTTGGCCAGGGCTGGGTTTGAACCCGCCACCCTCGGCATATGGGGCCGGCGCCCTGCTCACTGAGCCACAGGCGCCGCCCTCGTTACTGGCATATTTTTAAAAGAAATATTCTTAATAAGTCCTTTCAAGGTAAAGGTGACATTTTTAATAATGAAGGAGAAAGTAAGGACTGTTCAAGAGATATTTGTGCTATGGAGAGAGCATTTTAACTCAAGCAGTGTAACCTGGCTCACTGTACCTTTGATGATTCCCCAACAATTAAAAAAAAAAAAAAGGATTGATGTAAGTTCTTTAATGTTAAAAAAAAAAAAATTCCTCCAAGAAGCCATCTGATCTTGGCCATTAATATGGCCAATGTTTCTTTGATGGAGGCATTTAAAAAAAATAAAAAATAAAAATAGAAATTTGTAAATGCTCCATTGTTATCTAATTTTGTTGCTAAAAAAACTATTTAAATGTAGAAACTCTTAATATCTGTACACTTAAAAACTTGGAAATAGAGTCTTTAAGACCATTGTTAAAGATCTCCCAAATGAGTAGTTTCAATAAGTTTTGAACCCCTTTCCTAAAAACACAAAAATGTAATAACTTCTAATTAGTTTGTAAGAACTGACTGATATTGGGGAGGATCTATATTTGCTAGGTGAATTCCAAATCCCTTTGCATAATTAGGGATGGGAATGAAAAATGTGTATCATGATTTAGCAAGCACAATTAATGGTGCACTTTTCCCATCTGTCTGTTCCTATTTTTATGAGATAGCTCTTACAGCTACACTAGCCGTTAAAGTCAACAAGGGAATAAACTGAACTTAAAATTACAAGGTGTTAAACCAAGATTTCTTTTAATTGATGAGGCTTTTTCTTTCTTTCTTTCTTTCTTTTTTTTTCCCTTGAAACAGAGTCTCACTCTGTCACCCTGAATAGAGTGCCATGATTTCACAGCTCACAGCAAACTCAAATTTTGGGGCATAAGCAATTCTCTTGCCTCAGTCTCCCAAGTAGCTGAGACTACAGGCATCCACCAACACACTTGGATAAATTTTCTATTTTTAGTAGAGATGGGGGTCTTGATTTTGCTCAGGGTGGTCTCGAACTCCTGAGCTCAAGCAATCCACCTATCTCCCAAAGTGCTAGGATTACACGTGTGAGCCACCCTGCCTGGCTGATGAAGCATTTTTAACAAACATTGCCCTCACTAAAAAAGGGCAGAAAGGTTATGAAAACATTGATAAACCAAGCAAAATATTTTGAAACTAGTTTATCTTTCAGAAAGAAATGGTTTTATTTCACCATTCTTAATTTCTACTTTCATATTTGTTATACAAAATACACGTTAGAGTATTATTAAATATGTATAATTAATAATTATGTACTTATAATATTTGAGGAATGTTCAAAAAGTTTTCAGTTAGGGGGTGCATGATCAACAAGAAATTTGGAGATCACTGCTTTAGTAGAACCAGTCCTATCATGTCTCAACTTCCTGTGTACCATAGTCATCTTTGGAGGTACAAGTGCCTCAGTCATTCATTACAATTGCTCTTTCATCCTCATATGTCTCTATAATCTTCTAAACTAAATCCTACCTTGCACTTCAGCCTTTCCATTCTATCTTCAAACAATTCTGGGTCTTAGATTAATGAACTCCTTGATGTGGCTGATATCTATAGAAGTTTCCCAATGGATCACATCTCCTGGTACTGACATGGTGAGTCCCCTCCCTTGTATCTGGATGGGCCCTCTGCTTCACTTTAATCAGAAGAATGTGACAAGCCAGGGGCAGTGACTCACTCCTGTAATCCTTAGGAGGCCAGGCAGGAGGACTGCTTGAGCTCAGGAGTTCAAGACCAGCCTGAGCAAGAGTGAGACTCCATCTCTATTTAAAAAATGGAAAAATTACCAGGTGTTGTGGCAGGCACATCTACATGTGCCTCCAGCTACTCTGGAGGCTGAGGCAGGCGGATCCCTTGCCAATTCTGGTTCTAAACCTTAAAAAGTCCTGACTGCTTCATGTTGGCATTTTTGGGAAACTTGAGCTGCCATGTAAAATGTCTAGCTACACTGCTGGAAAATTCATGTGGAGAAGAAAAGACCTTGAGATGCGATGAGATGGATGAGAGAGAGAATGAACTAGCCATCCTAACTGAACCCAGCTTTCCAGCCACCTTCACTAAGGTACCAGATGTGCAAAAGAGCTATCTTGGCTTGGATGTTCCAGGCCCATCAAAGCTTGATTTTCAGCCCTATCTGACATCACGTGAATCAGAAGGAACATCCAGCCAAGTCCAGTCAACTTACAGTACCTTAGGAGATAATAAAATCATTATTTTAAGACACTGAGTTTTAGCATGGTTTATTAAGCAGCAATAGATCTGATAATCCCTCTCTTATATACCACTCTTCTGGGAATTTCTTCTATCTTTTGACTGTAAAGTAACTTTCCATTTGAGGACATCATTTTACCCTGGAGCCTTCTCTAATGACATCTGCTTTCTCCCTCACATCCCCATCTGCTACAGGGCCAATAGATCACATCCATGTGATGACTCAGCCTATAACTTTCCTCTCCGTTCCCTGACTTTTAAATTTTTCCTACACTCCTCTTCAACCACCTGCTCCCATGGTGGTACCCTAGAATTTATAAGCTGAATCACCTCTGAAATACAAATTTTAAATATTTTATCCTTTCAGTTCACATATGATATTACCTGCCCTACAACCATTCTTTTTTTTTTTGTGATTTTTGGCTGGGGCTGGGTTTGAACCCACCACCTCCGGCATATGGGACCGGAGCCCTACTCCTTGAGCCACAGGCGCCGCCCTACAACCATTCTTTCACCATATCAGGACCTCTGATAAGCAATGAAATGTTGTTGAAAAAAAAAATAACACAAACAGGCTGATATATCAAACTTTTTATTAGTAATTACAAACCTCAAATGGATGTTCAAAATTGCCCAGCAATACTACTTAATTTCTGCCTTAGATTTGCATTCATAATTTTGAATACAACTTCATGTTCAGTTTTCTACTCAAACATCCTTTCTCCCTGACCCCACTTTATGACATCCCGTCATGTTTCATAAATAAAACTGAAGTCAGTCAATGGGGACTTTCCACCTTCCTGTCATCAAATCTACCAAACCAACTATCTGTATGGTCTTCTTTCCCGTTTCAAATGTTCACAGCGGTGTCCTCCTCTAAGGCCTCTCACCCCACTCTTACCTTTCCAAAAGTGTTGTACTTCCAGTTATTCTGTCTACCTTGTGTTACCAAAGAATCATTCCTTTCAGTGTAAAAAGACAAGGTTTTAAAATTGCATACTTCCTTTATTATGCCATTCCTCCTGACTAATTCCACAGCAAAATATTTTTTTTTGAGAATGTATGTACACAAGCAATAACCTACTAATCCTTCTTCAAACTCTAAATTTGGCTTCCTTTCTCAGTAGTCACAAAAATTATTCTTGCCAAATCATCAACAATCTTCATGTTGCCAAATCCAAGGAGCAAGATTCCGTTGCCATGTTATTTCTCTCCTACTTTTCCTTATTTCAATACATGGCATCCCCATTCATCCAGTCACTTAAACAAGAAATCTCATACTTAGCCTGAAGTCCTTCTGTGCTCTCTCTCCTAAATCCAGCTCATCAGCAAGCTCCAGCCTTTCCACCTCTGGACCTCTCTACAGACTCCTGAGTCCCATCGGCCATTTGGTTCTAAATTCTGGAATAATACAGAGGGCTTTTATTTACTAGAACCCAGTAAAGCCCCAACTACTGTCTTATTTGACGTTTCCCTAACTTCTTTTTGTTCCACCCCCTCCCCTTTACTAGGCTTCAATTGCTTTTCTTCTTTACCACAATGACCCAACTACTGCACCCAGCCATAGCATCATCTCACCCTGATCACTGCAACAGCCTCCTAGAAGCTCTCCCCTTATTTCCATTTGTCTTCACAGAAGGCAGAGTGATCTTTCCAAATGACAAATAAGTCTTTGCATCTCCACTGATGAAAACCTTCTAATGCTTTTTATTAGTATTTAGAATCAAATTCAAATCATTAATCATGGCCTCTACAACCCATCTGATGGAAGCCTAAGGGGAATATTTATTCCCCTTCTACATACATTTCATAGCAAGGAAGGAACGTTCTTTCCAACAGGAAGAAAATCATGGAAACATTCCTAGTCTCTCTTAGTAACTGCCTCATCTGCTACTATCCCTTAGGACTCCTTTCTTCCCTGAGGAGTAAGAGGTTTATCTTACTGGTGAGATGGGGACCAGAAACTGAGCACGTGTGGCTTAGAGACTTCTGCGGTTCTGTTTTGTAGAAAGGCTTACTTTTCTGCCAGTCACTTATTGGCTTGCCCCCAAGGCCTGCAGTTCAGCCCTGCCTGGGACAAAAGGGGAGATAAATTTATGCAGCGTGATGGCAGTGGAGGAATATTAGGAAGCCCATTTCTCCAAACAGCAGAATCAGTAATAAAGCTGCTATTTAGATCTCTATGGACTCCTGAGTCCCATCTGCCATTTAGTTCTAAATTCTGCAATAACACAGAGGGATTTTATTTACTGGAACCCAGTAAAGCCCCAACTTCCGTATTATTTGACTTTTCCCTATTTCTGCAACTTTGTTTTGTTCCACCCGCCCCTCTTTACTAGGCTTCACTTTCTGTGGCCTTCTTACATTTCCTAAGACATTGCCACAATTTTCCTGCTTGCACTTGCACTTGCAGCTCCTGCCTGAAGAGTTCCTCTTCCTTTTCCTTTTTGCATGATTGGCTACTTCTTATCTTCAGGTCTTAAATTAATTATCACTGTGCAAGAGTGACCTTCCCATACAATGTTCCCACTACCTTATTTGTCATAGTCCCTTATCTGCTTTCCTCAAATTACTTATCACTTCATTCTGTGTGGTTTATTTATCTCACTCCAAATGTGCTCAATGAGGGAACAGGTGTTTATTGTTCACTATTGTTATCATTGGGCCTTAACTCCCAGTAGGCCTGTAAAAAGTAGTTGTTGAATAAATGATTACATGGAACTAGCAACTTATTATCGATACCTGGTTTGCTGGTTTCATAATTACAAAGTGTTCATTTCAATTAATTTCCCTGTAAATTCTGCATATTCACATAATTGGTTTCCCCCCCACAAAAGCAGCAACTGTTTTCTTTTTACCATAAAAACCAAATTTGAAATGTGCAAATGCCTTAGAGAGATGTTTACTTCAAGAATATAGAGGTCAACTTAATAATGTTTATTGAAAATTACACATATAGAACTTTTACCAGATTCTAGGAAGGAAAAAAGGACAATAAAAAAGAAATTCATGGTATGTCTAAAAAGAAAACTATGTGGGAGGCGGAGCAAGATGGCGCCGAGTAACAGCTTCCTTGCATCTGGGCACCGTGAGTCTGGGGAGATAGGACTCCAGGCATCTCTGGCTGGTGGGATCTGCCTATCATCACTCCTATGAGGATACAGGGAGTCAGCGAGAGACTTCTGGACCCAAGAGGAGGACTAAAACAGTGGAAAACCGGCAAGTGGTCACGTGTGTTCAATCCGTCTAAACCCGCCCACAACTGTAAGTTCAGTAGCAGCGAGACTGCAAACCAGAAAGGCCTTACCTGTGAACTGTTTTGATGTCCTTGGACTTGGCACTGAGTTGAACTGCCTTGGGGAAGGCCTGAGCGGGAGTGCGGAGAACTTTGGCCGTTGTCTAGGGCCCCAGTCTGAGCCACTGAGCCAGACGGAGCTAATAGTGTTTGGCGGTGGGTCACACGGAACCATTGTCAGTGATCTGCCCCGGCAAGCTCCGCCCTCAGGGTCGCAGAGCCAGAAATGGGTGGGAGCTGATAACCCAGCAACCAAGTAGCCTAAGGGTGGGGTCTGAGCGGCCTTGCAGCCCTAACCCTCAGGGGCAGAGTGAGACCGGTTTTGGCACACTGGGTAAGTGGATAGCCACTTCAGCAGTGATTCCAGTGAGAAAGCTGGGAAAGCTTCTGCTCAGCAAGTTTACAAGTTTAAAGTGCCTTTTAAGTGGGCTGAAGAGAGATTTAGGGTGTCTACCTGCTGGGGTTTGAGAACTCAGCAGCCTCCAGTCGTATCAGAACTGTGATTAACATCTCATACCCCAGAAGACCACGTGTTGCCCAGACAATATTCAATAACATATACATACTGCTTTGTTTTTGGTTGTGTATTTTTTCTTTTTTTTGTCTTTTTTTTTTTGTTTGGTTGTTTTTTTTTTTTATTTTGACGTTGTTGATGTTCTTTTGTTTTATAATTTCAATCTTTTCCATACAGATCCCTTTTTCTTTCTCAATATTTCTAGTTTAATTATAATTTCCCATCGCTGCCTTTTTTAATAACTAGAACTTCATTTTTGCTAGTGTTTCTACCGCTATCATTTGGTTTTTTCACCCAATTTTATCCCCGTAAAGTTTTCTGTTTGCTTGTTTTGCTTTGATTTATAGCATTTTTGCATTTTCCTCTCTACTTGGTGGAGGTGGGGTACTGTGTCTGATCAGGTCAGCAAAGAGCTGCTGACCTCAAGGGAACCACCCAACTGGGCACCCCCAAAAGGTGGGTTTTTTTTTTTTTTTGTAGAGACAAAGTCTCACTGTACCGCCCTCGGTAGAGTGCCGTGGCGTCACACAGCTCACAACAACCTCTAACTCTTGGGCTTACGCGATTCTCTTGCCTCAGCCTCACAAGCAGCTGGGTCTACAGGCGCCCACCACAACGCCCGGCTATTTCTTTTGTTGTAGTTTGGCCGGGGCTGGGTTTGAACCTGCCACCCTCGGCATATGGGGCCAGCGCCCTACTCACTGAGCCACAGGCGCTGCCCGAAGGTGGGGTTTTTTAAGGTTGTGTCAAAGTACCCTACTGTACACCTATATTGCCCTGTCTCCCTCTTTCTGTGCCTCTCTTCCTTTTGTCAATATTCCTTTTACCCACCCCCTCTCCTTTCTCTATCTTTCTTTTTTTTCTTATCACTCGGTCTTCCTTTCTTTCATCCCTTTTTTGCTCTGCAACCTTCTGGTCCTGTAACCCTTAGTCCACAGGCACAAGAACTTAAAAAGCAAGAGGAAGTGAAAGGAAAATTAAGGCAAGGAAACACATAAAAGAAATCACTCATGAGGAAGAATCAGCAGAAAACTCCAGGCAACATGAAGAACCAGTCTAGAACAACCCCACCAAGGGACCATGAGGTAGCTACTGCAGATGATTCCACCTGTAAAGAAATGTTAGGAATGACAGAAAGGGAATTTAGAATACACATGTTGAAAACAATGAAAGAAATGATGGAAACAATGAAGGAAATTGCTAATAAAGTGGAAAATAACCAAAAGGAAATTCAAAAACAGAATCAAATAAGAGATGAACGATATGAAGAATATAAAAAGGATATAGCAGACCTGAAGGAACTGAAACAGTCAATTAGGGAACTTAAAGATGCAATGGAAAGTATCAGCAACAGGTTAGACCATGCAGAAGAAAGAATTTCAGAGGTAGAAGACAAAGTTCTTGAGATAACTCAGACAGTAAAAGAGGCAGAAAAGAAGAGAGAGAAAGCAGAACATTCACTGTCAGAATTATGGGACTTTATGAAGCGTTCCAACATACGAGTTATAGGAATTCCAGAAGGGGAAGAAGAATGCCCCAGAGGAATGGAAGCCATACTAGAGAATATTATAAAAGAAAATTTCCCAAACATAACCAAAGATTCTGACACACTGCTTTCAGAGGGATATCGGACCCCAGGTCTCCTCAACTCTAACTGAGCTTCTCCAAGACACATTGTGATGAACCTGTCCAAAGTCAAGACAAAAGAAAAGATTCTGCAAGCCAGGAGTAAGCGCCAGTTGACCTACAGGGGCAAATCCATCAGAGTGACCGCAGACTTCTCTAATGAAACTTTCCAAGCAAGAAGACAATGGTCATCTACCTTTAATCTACTTAAACAGAACAATTTTCAGCCCAGAATTCTGTACCCTGCTAAGCTAAGCTTAAAAATTGACAGAGAAATCAAATCATTTACAGATATACAAACATTGAGGAAATTCGCCACAACAAGACCAGCTCTACAGGAAATACTTCAACCTGTTCTGCACACTGACCACCACAATGGATCAGCAGCAAAGTAAGAACTCAGAAATCAAAGGACAGAACCTAACCTCCACACTGATGCAAAAGATAAAACTAAGCAATGGACTCTCACCAAATAAGACGAATAGAATACTACCACACTTATCAATTATCTCAATAAATGTTAATGGCTTGAATTCCCCAATGAAGAGACATAGTTTGGCTGACTGGATTAAAAAACACAAGCCATCCATTTGCTGTCTGCAAGAAACACATCTGGCTTCAAAAGACAAATTAAAGCTTCGAGTCAAGGGTTGGAAGACAATTTTTCAGGCAAATGGAATTCAGAAGAAAAGAGGAGTTGCAATCTTATTTTCAGATACATGTGGATTTAAAGCAACTAAAGTCAAAAAAGACAAAGATGGTCACTTTATATTGGTCAAGGGAAAACTACAACAAGAAGACGTTTCAATTCTAAATATCTATGCACCCAATTTAAATGCTCCCAGATTCTTGAAACAGACCTTACTCAGTCTGAGCAATATGATATCTGATAATACCATCATAACAGGGGACTTTAACACTCCTCTTACAGAGCTGGACAGATCCTCTAAACAGAAATTAAACAAAGATATAAGAGATTTAAATAAGACCCTAGAACAACTATGCTTGATAGACGCATATAGAACACTCCACCCCAAAGATAAAGAATATACATTCTTCTCATCACCCCATGGAACATTCTCCAAAATTGATCATATCCTGGGACACAAAACAAATTATCAACAGAATCAAAAGAATTGAAATTTTACCTTGTATCTTTTCAGACCATAAGGCACTAAAGGTGGAACTCAACTCTAACAAAAATGCTCAACCCCACCCAAAGGCATAGAAATTAAACAATCTTCTGTTGAATAACAGATGGGTGCAGGAAGAAATAAAACAGGAAATCATTAACTTCCTTGAGCATAACAACAATGAAGACACAAGCTACCAAAACCTGTGGGATACTGCAAAAGCAGTTTTGAGAGGAAAATTCATCGCTTTAGATGCCTACATTCAAAAAACAGAAAGAGAGCACATCAACAATCTCACAAGAGATCTTATGGAATTGGAAAAAGAAGAACAATCTAAGCCTAAACTCAGTAGAAGAAAAGAAATATCCAAAATCAAATCAGAGATCAATGAAATTGAAAACAAAAGAATCATTCAGAAAATTAATCAAACAAGGAGTTGGTTTTTTGAAAAAATAAATAAAATAGATAAACCATTGGCCAGACTAATGAGGAATAGAAAAGTAAAATCTCTAGTAACCTCAATCAGAAATGATAAAGGGGAAATAACAACTGATCCCACAGAGATAAAAGAGATCATCTCTGAATACTACCAGAAACTCTATGCCCAGAAATTTGACAATGTGAAGGAAATGGATCAATATTTGGAATCACACCCTCTCCCTAGACTTAGCCAGGAAGAAAGAGACCTCCTGAACAGACCAATTTCAAGCACTGAGATCAAAGAAACAATAAAAAAGCTTCCAACTAAAAAATGCCCTGGTCCAGATGGCTTCACTCCAGAATTCAATCAAACCTTCAAGGAAGAGGTTATTCCTGTACTGCAGAAATTATTCCAAAAAACTGAGGAAGAAGGAATCTTCCCCAACGCATTCTATGAAGCAAACATCACCCTGATACCAAAACCAGGAAAAGACCCAAACAAAAAGGAGAATTTCAGACCAATCTCACTCATGAATATAGATGCAAAAATTCTCAACAAAATCCTAGCCAATAGATTACAGCTTATCATCAAAAAAGTCATTCATCATGATGAAGTAGGCTTCATCCCAGGGATGCAAGGCTGGTTTAACATACCCAAGTCCATAAACGTTATCCACCATATTAACAGAGGCAAAAATAAAGATCACATGATCCTCTCAATATATGCAGAAAAAGCATTTGATAAAATCCAGCCTCCTTTTCAAATTAGAACACTGAAGAGTATAGGCATAGGTGGCACATTTCTAAAACTGATTGAAGCTATCTATGACAAACTCACAGCCAATATTTTACTGAATGGAGTAAAACTGAAAGCTTTTCCTCTTAGAACTGGAACCAGACAGGTTGTCTTCTGTCACCTTTACTATTCAACATAGTGCTGGAAGTTCTAGCCAATACAATTAGGCAAGACAAGGAAATAAAGGGAATCCAAATGGGAGCAGAGGAGGTCAAACTCTCCCTCTTTCCTGATGACATGATCTTATACTTAGAGAACCCCAAAGACTCAACCACAAGACTCCTAGAAGTCATCAAAAAATACAGTAATGTTTCAGGATAGAAAATCAATGTCGACAAGTCAGTAGCCTTTGTATACACCAGTAACAGTTAAGATGAGAAGCTAATTAAGGACACAACTCCCTTCACCATAGTTTCAAAGAAAATGAAATACCTAGGAATATACCTAACGAAGGAGGTGAAGGACCTCTATAAAGAAAAGTATGAAATCCTCAGAAAGGAAATAGCAGAGGATATTAACAAATGGAAGAACATACCATGCTTATGGATGGGAAGAATCAACATTGTTAAAATGTCTATACTTCCCAAAGCAATCTACCTATTCAATGCCATTCCTATCAAAGTACCTACATCGTACTTTCAAGATTTGGAAAAAATGATTCTGCGTTTTGTATGGAACCGGAAAAAAACCCGTATAGCTAAGGCAGTTCTTAGTAACAAAAATAAAGCTGGGGGCATCAGCATACCAGATTTTAGTCTGTACTACAAAGCCATAGTGCTCAAGACAGCATGGTACTGGCACAAAAACAGAGACATAGACACTTGGAATCGAATTGAAAACCAAGAAATGAAACTAACATCTTACAGCCACCTAATCTTTGATAAACCAAACAAGAACTTACCTTGGGGGAAAGACTCCCTATTCAATAAATGGTGTTGGGAGAACTGGATGTCTACATGTAAAAGACTGAAACTGGACCCACACCTTTCCCCACTCACAAAAATGGATTCAAGATGGATAAAGGACTTAAATTTAAGGCATGAAACAATAAAAATCCTCAAAGAAAGCATAGGAAAAACACTGGAAGATATTGGCCTGGGGGAAGACTTCATGAAGAAGACTACTATGAGAATTGCAACAACAACAAAAATAAACAAATGGGACTTCATTAAACTGAAAAGCTTCTGTACACCTAAGGAGACAATAACCAAAGAAAGAGACAACCTACACAATGGGAAAGGATATTTGCATATTTTCAATCAGACAAAAGCTTGATAACTAGGATCTATAGAGAACTCAAATGAATCCACATGAAAAAAGCCAACAATCCCATATATCAATGGGCAAGAGACATGAATAGAACTTTCTCTAAAGATGACAGACGAATGGCTAACAAACACATGAAGAAATGTTCATCATCTCTATATATTAGAGAAATGCAAATCAAAACAACCCTGAGATATCATCTAACCCCAGTGAGAATGGCCCACATCACAAAATCTCAAAACTGCAGATGCTGGCGTGGATGTGGAGAGAAGGGAACACTTTTACACTGCTGGTGGGACTGCAAACTAGTACAACCTTTCTGGAAGGAAGTATGGAGAAACCTCAAAGCACTCAAGCTAGACCTCCCATTCGATCCTGCAATCCCATGACTGGGCATCTACCCAGAAGGGAAAAAAATCCTTTTATCATAAGGACACTTGTACTAGACTGTTTATTGCAGCTCAATTTACAACCACCAAAATGTGGAAACAGCCTAAATGCCCACCAACCCAGGAATGGATTAACAAGCTGTGGTATATGTATACCATGGAATACTATTCAGCCATTAAAGAAAATGGAGACTTTACATCCTTCGTATTAACCTGGATGGAAGTGGAAGACATTATTCTTAGTAAAGCATCACAAGAATGGAGAAGCATGAATCCTATGTACTCAATTTTGATATGAGGACAATTAATGACAATTAAGGTTATGGGGGGAGGAAGCAGAAAGAGGGATGGAGGGAGGGGGGTGGGGCCTTAGTGTGTGTCCCACTTTATGGGGGCAAGACATGATTGCAAGAGGGACTTTACCTAACAATTGCAATCAGTGTAACTGGCTTATTGTACCCTCAATGAATCCCCAACAATAAAAAAAAAGAAAAATATGTGTATCAATGGGATATAGATATAAAATAAAAAGTAAGAAAAGTATTTTACAGCACAATTAGAGAACTAGTTAATAAATTTATAAAGTAAACTGACAGAAATATTTGGGAATTCACCTAACAAAGGACGTGAAAGATCTCCTTTATAAAGAGAACTATGAAACTCTGAGAAAAGAAATAACTGAAGACGTTAACAAATGGAAAAACATACCCTCATGGCTGGGAAGAATCAACATTGTTAAGATATCCATATTATCAAAAGCAATTTACAAATTTAATGCAATCCTTATCAAAGTGCCACCATCATACTTTAAAGACCTGGAAAAAATAGTACTTCATTTTATATGGAACCAGAAAAAACTTTGAATAGCCAAGACATTACTCAGAAATAAAAACAAATCAGGAGGAATCATGCTACCGGACCTCAGACTATACTGTAAATCTATAGTGATCAGAACAGCATGGTGTTGGTACAAAAATAGAGAGGTAGATGTATGGAACAGAATTGAGAACCAATTGATAAGCCCATCGAAAATATACACTGGGGGAAGGATTCCCTATTTAACAAATGGTGCTGGGAGAATTGGTGGCGACTTGTAGAAAACTGAAACTGGACCCACGCCTTTCACCTTTAAGAAAAATTGACTCTCACTGGATAAAAGATGTAAAATTAAGACATGAAATTATAAAGATTCTTGGAGAGAGTGTAGGAGAAATACTTGAAGAAATTGGCCTGGGAGAATACTTTATGAGGAGGACCCCCCAGGCAATTGAAGCAACACCAAAAATACATTACTGGGATCTGATCAAACTAAAAAGCTTCTGCACAGCCAAGAACACAGCAAGTAAAGCAAGCAGACAGCCCTCAGAATGGGAGAGGAGATTTGCAGGTTATGCTTCTGACAAAGGTTTGATAACCAGAATCTACAAAGAACTCAAACTTATTAACAAAAATAGAACAAGTAATCCCATTTCATCGTGGGCAAGGGACGTGAACGGAAACTTCTCTGAAGAAGGTAGGTGCATGGCCTACAAACACATGAAAAAATGCTCATCATCTTTAATCATCAGAGAAATGCAAACCAAAACCACTTTGAGGTATCATCTAACTCCAGTAAGAGTGGCTCACATAACAAAATCCCGAAACTACAGATGTTGGCGTGGATGTGGAGAAAAGGGAACACTTTTGCACTGCTGGTGGGAGTGCAAGCTAATGTGTCCCTTTTGGAAAGAAGTATGGAGAATACTCAGGGATCTAAAAGTAGACCTGCCATTTGATCCTGCAATTCCTCTACTAGGTATATATCCCAAAGACCAAAAATCATTTTATAACAAAGATATTTGCATCAGATTGTTCATTGTAGCTCAATTCACAATAGTCAAGTCATAGAAGCCCAAGTGCCCATCGACCCATGAATGCATTAATAAATTGTGGTATATGTATACCATGGAATATTATGCAGCCTTAAAAAAGATGGAAACTTTACCTCTTTTACATTTATATGGATGGAGCTAGAACATATCCTACTTAGTAAAGTATCTCAAGAATGGAAGAAAAAATATCCAAAGTACTCAGTACTATTATGAGTACTATTTACAATCACTCACACTTTCATATGAAGAATAAATCACAACTATGGCCCAGGATAAAGGAGGAAGGAGGGGGGAGGGGAGGGGAGGGGGGAAGTCAGATTGAGGGAGGGTGAATGGTGGTATCACACCTATGGTGCATAATGCAAGGATACTTGTCAGATTTATTAATTATAGAGTATAAATGTCTTAACACAATAATTAAGTAAACAAGATGAGGTTTATATTAAACAGTGTGATATAAACACTCCTAATTCAATATGAAATCAGCACATTATACCCTATACATGCATTAAAGTATACATGATCTATGCATTTATGGTTTAATAAAAATAAATAAATAAATGATACTGCATTGTGGAGAAAAAAATAAAGTAAACCAACATATACATATTACATATGTGTCTTTTATACATATCTTTATACATATAAGTTCTTACAAATTTCCAAAAATGTAATAGAACAAAATAAACTTAACTACTGAGGTATGCACCCTATAAGATGTCTGTATTCATGGCTTAATCTCTGGAACCTATGAACAAGGCTTATGTGGCAACAGCAATTTTGCAGATGTGATTAAATTAAGGATCATGAAATGGGGGAGATTATCCTGGACTATCTGGGTGTCTCTAATATAATCACAACAGTTCTTGTAAGGGAAAGAAAGAGGCAGGAAGGTGAAAGAAGGAGATGTGATGGCAGAAACAGGGGTTGAGTGATGTGATTACTGGCTGGAAGCGGGACAGAAACCATGGAATTCAGGCAGCATCTAGAAGCTGGGAAGAGCAAGCGGATTTTCCTCAACAGCCTCCAGAAAGGAAGACGGCTGTGTCCACACCTTGATTTGAACTAACGAGATCCATTTTGGACTTCTAACCTCCAGAACTATAAGATAATAAATTGTGTTCTTTGAAGCCATTAAATTTGTGGAGGTTTGTTACAGCAGCCATAGGAAACTCATACAACTACATTAAGCAAACTTTATTCAGCCTTTCATACTTCAGAATCTTGCAGCCCCTTAGGATCAACCATAGTAAGAATCACTTATTGAACTGCAGGTAAGTGGACATGCTTGTCAATGAGGCATTTATATTGAAAAGACTGAATAAGGCAGCTTTTATAACAGAAGCATTATAAACATAAAGCATTGCTTAATCAGGACCAGATGAGATTAAATCAGAAAATGTCTCCTAAAAGAACTGAGTCTTTAAGTGAACTTTTAAGTAAGATCCCTCAAAAGGAGGAGGTAGAAATTTTAAGAGGATCTGGCAAAACCCTAAGGGTAGGGGGAATGGGTAACTAACGGTGACTTGAGCTACATGTAAGTATATGAAGGAAGCAAAATCTTATCAGAATCCTATTATGAATTACAGTTGACCCTTGAACACTTTGGGTGTTAGGAGTTCCAATACACTTTCCCACCTCCATGCAGTTGAAAATCCACATATAACTTCTGACTCCCTAAAACTTAACTGCTAATAACCTACTGTAAACGGCAAGTCTTACCAATAACTCAAATAATTGATTAACACATATTTTGTATGTTATTATGTATTATATACTGTATTCTTACATAAAGTGAGCTAGAGAGAAGAAAATGTTAAGAGAATCATAAGGATCCAATTATCAATCATTAAAAACAAGTTTCAATCTGAAAGGCTGAATTATCTATCCATCTTCTCTTCAGAAAATGTGACATAAGCATTATGTTATATGAAGAGGTGATCAAAAAGTATGCAGTCAAAAATGTAAAGAAAATTTATAAGGGTTTTGTCAAGTGGGTCATTAGTAATTATATTTTGATATTTTTCTGGATTTTGTGATGTTTATAATATGTTGGCCTTTTTAAAATGTATATAATTTGTTATATTTATTGTCTGCTTCTAAATAAATTTTTACTTGTATATCCAAAAAAAAAGAAAAAAGAAAATCATAAGGAAGAGAAAATATATTTACTGTTTATTATGTGGAAGTGGATAATCATAAAGGCCTTTATCCTTATGGTCTTCCTGTTGTATAAGCTGAGAGGGAGGAAGAAAAGAGCGGTTGGTCTCAGAGGTGGAAGAAAATCTTGCAATTCAAATCTTCATTGTTCAAGGGTTTGCAAAGGATGGTTATGAGCACATTAGCATAGGTTACCTGATTAGCTTCCTATCTCTAAAAAAGGAAAATATTCCTAGATAGAAACAGGCCAGAAAGGCAGCCTAGCCAGTGTGGAGAAGTAGGAAAGACAAAATACAGGCTCCCCCTTCTCCTGGAAGGTCATCATGGAGGTGAGCTTAGGGGTGAGGAACAAGTTTACATGCGGTAAGGTGAAGAAATGGAAGATGCATGGACTTTGAAATCAAACTGACCTGGTTCAAATGTCAACTCTAAATTTTCTTGGTCATGTAACACTGTGACAATGAATTAAAGTATTTTAACTCTCCATTTCCTTATCTGTAAAATAAATGACTCTTGTGCTTTGTATTATATGAGAGTTCCCAACACATAAATAATTCTAACAGCAACAGAGACTAATTTCATTTACTTCCTAGTTTTGCCTTAGGCCAGTCCAAGGTAGGAGGAAAGGAATGTTTTAAGACTTAGAGCATTTCTTTAGTCAGTCTGTGAGCTTGTGTACACATGGGTGGGTGGGGTAGAGATAATTTTAGATGATAAAACTAAATGCCTCTACCAGAACCACGTTCCACAAGAAAGATCTTCCTTACATTTGAAAGAAAGTTCATGGCTTCTTTCCTTGAGAAATAAGATATTATAATTCACAATTTTTTCAAAGCGGGAATATATGAGAGACAAAGTGAACTTGTTCAGAAAGACAAAATTAACTGCTACAGAGGTATTTGGTAGTGGAATGAGACTCAGTATTTCTTGACTCTCTTTACCAACAGGGCTCAATAGGCTATTATTTCAAGAATTGACCCTATATCCTAATTAAAAGTAGCCTTGTTGAACATATAAAATGATACGATAGCAATGCAGCAACTTTGCCTTTATACTTGTAAATTTCAGAGAAGCAGGAGCAAAAAACAATAATAATAATAATCATAGTTTAAAGGCAGGAAACTCTTGCTTCAAATAAAGAGATTTTATAACATTGTATTCTGTGGCAGTCACACAAAACACAAAGGCATTTTCCTTCAACATGTTTGGTTTATCTATTATTATTGCTGTGAAAATCTAAGCCAAAAAGGCTTAGATTTTACTTCTGCTCTCTTTACTTATTATAGACCCTAAGTTAAATTATTTAATCCTGAAACATTTTTATCATTTGTAAAGCTGAGATAATAATACCTCACACATACTGCTGTGATATTATTTAAAATAAATAAAACTACTCAACCTCTAATCAATCATCAAGCCAATACTACTTCCTTGATATTTCTTAAAACTACTCATTACTCTCTAACACCACTGCCTTTGTTTTAGTTCAGCTCATACCTGGAATATTACAAGAGTCTCCAAACAGTCTCCCAGCCTCCAGATCACAAATGGTTTACTTACAACTATGAAAATATAAATTTAACAATATCACTTTCAAACTTAAGACCTTTAATGGCTCTCTCTGCCCTCAGGATTATGTCCTATACCTTAACTTAGACATGAAGGCCCTACAAAATTTGATCCCTCCAATACGACCACTCTTGTCCCATGACCTCTCTTTCCTACACATCTTTGCATGTCTTATCCTAGTCAAAAAGAACTGTTTGCAGGTTCCTCAAAGATTCAAACTCTTATTTCCATGCCTGTGTACATACAGCCTGCCCAGCTGATGTCCATTCATCTTTCAGGTCTCTGCTTAGACAGCATCTTCTAGGGGTTAAATCTACTATCTTCTTCCCCATTACCTTATTGCGGTAATTGTAGCACTACATTTTAGCCATTTAATGGTCCGCTCTACCACTATACTCCTCGAGGGACAAAACAATGTTTTATGTGTATTCACCCTGTGTACCTAATTCAGGGGTCCTCAAACTTTTTTAAACTGTGGGCCAGTTCATTGTCTCTAAGACCGTTGGAGGGCCAGACTACAGTTAAAAAAAAAAAAACTATGAATAAATTCCTGTGCACACTGCACATATCTTATTTTGAAGTAAAAAAAAAACAAAATGGGAACACATACAATCACACCGCCTCATGTGGCCCGCGGGCCATAGTTTGAGGACCCCCGAAATTCCTAGGCAGAATGACACATTTTTAATATTACTTAAATTACACCAATCCTGAAATTACAGTTTTAGTTAAATTACAATAAATATTTCTTTCTCTAATGTACTACTTCCTCTCCTACCTCAATACTATTTTCACCATGTTATTCCATTTTTAAGGAACTTTCAATAGTTCCTTATTTCCTACCTTATCAAGTTTACATTCCTCTGTTTTCAGCCCTTCACAATTTGTTCCTTATTTGAAATTTCCAGTCTTATTTCCCAATATGCCTCAATATGTCTCCTTTTATATGGTCTTATGAATATGGTATATCTATGCTTTAGCTTATGTTGTCTCCCTCTCTTGGAATACATTCCTTTCTTTTCATTACTTCTCCAAAAATTTCCTATCCATCCGTCAAGAACCCTCTTTTTATGAAGCCATCTTTGATTTCTTTGACTAATTTTCTTTATATGTTAGCATTCACAGACTTAGATTTTAGAATAGTAGACTTTTAAAAAATAGACCTGTCAATCTGTTTTTCATGGTATGTACCCATTGCTATTCTGTGTAGCATCTAACATAGTGCTGAGTTCAGAAGAGATGCCCACTAACTCTCAACTAATTTCAATGTGATGTTTAATTTTAAAGTGGTGTGTCCTGTCTAGAAAATGTATATAATCCAGGTCTCTTAGTTTGAGGTCATGAAGTATGAAAAAAATTTAGAGTTTACAACATTTAGTATCTTTAAG
Organism: Nycticebus coucang; assembly: GCF_027406575.1. Taxonomy (NCBI): domain Eukaryota; kingdom Metazoa; phylum Chordata; class Mammalia; order Primates; family Lorisidae; genus Nycticebus; species Nycticebus coucang. The sequence goes on from NC_069780.1 coordinate 26,580,635, forward strand.
TAAATGGTATGGGGCGGGGGTGGAAATCAGAGGTTATAGTTAGCTTAAGACATTTTGGTTGTTCAACCCGAACTAACCTGACCTTACTAAAGAAACCTTTAAAAAAGGTTTTACAAACCTTTTAAAAAAGTTTAGGTAGAAGGCTGTTCAGTGCAAAATCATTTTTTTTTTAAATAACTGCACAGTTAACTACTCCAGAGATTTCCTTAAATGATATTCAGAACATCCTGGTAAAGAAGAGGCAATCAGTTCCCTATCATTCCTTTAAAGAACATTCTCTCTTTCTACTTAGACTGCCCCTTCCTTTAAAGGAAACATGTTTCCTTTAAAGGATTTAAATCACCTTCTAACCTCAAGGTTACAAGCATTAATGAGGTAAATTATGTATAAATCTTGCCAAAATGTATTGCCCTCATTTTTTCTGATAGACATTTTCCTTGATTCTTCCCCCTAACAGCTATTTAGCTAATCATAAACCAATTTGCAACAGAACTTGTTTTTCAAATAAATGTTATACTTTATGAATATATTTCCTGGATAGAATTTGAAAGCCTCTGTACTGGGCCAGAGTTTCCTCTTCATTCTATAGCAGGCCTAATCAAGTTCTGATCAATGTTTAATCTGCAGCTTGGGCACTAGTATGCGTTTTGGAAGAGTCTTGATCTCAGGAGAGTATTTTCTAGCTATTTCTGTGATCAATGACCAACAGATCAATGACAGTGTTTTCAAAACAAGAGGGCAGAAGTCATAATTTAATTTTTTGTGTGTTTTTTTTGGGCCGGGGCTGGGTTTGAACCCGCCACCTCTGGCATATGGGACCGGCGCCCTACTCCTTGAGCCACAGGCGCCGCCCCATAATTTAATTTTTTTTTATAACAGTGCATTTAGTTCATAATGGGCAATTTCTATGAATTGAACGAGTGGATAAATTAGCACGAAGAGTACACTCAATAGAGGCTTCCATAGGTGTTATGGGATGAAATGTGCCTCTCTCCAATTCATATGTTAAAGACCTAACCCCCAGGACTTCTGAACGTGACCTTCTTCGGAAATAGGGACATTGTAGATGTAACCAATGTTAATGAGGTCAAACTGGAGTAGGGTTGGCTTCTAATTCTCCCACAGGTTGTACTGTTGAGTGAGGCCCTGTGCCCCGTAGGACTTCGGTCGCTACAGCACCGGAGAGCTATGAGGTTTCTTACCTCACCCACGGAGGGATCAAGGCAAGACCAGGGTGCAGGGAAATCTAATGTTTCCTCCAGCCTCCGCCGCCCGCAGGGAAAGAGCCGGGAAAGCGAAGGTTTCCTCCAGCCCCGCCTCGCGCGCATGCCCGGTCGGGAGGGCACCCTCCAAAGGGAGCGCCCCTGTCGGGCTCTCCCGGCGGCGCGACCGCGGTGCCGCAGCCGGTTCAGTGAGGTTTTCAGGCCCAGGGAACGTCGTTTTTCCCGCGTTCAAAGGGAACGGGGTGGAGCCCGACGCCGAGGGCACCCTAATTAAAGGGCCCTTCTAGCGCCTCCGGGAAACAGAAGGCCGCGCTCCTCCAAGAACGACACACTCTAAGATAATTACGGGGCAGTCCACCTGGCTGCCTGGACTTCTGTTCTCAAGCTAGTCACAGCCGCCTTAACTTCCCAGTGGTAAGCCTGCCAGTAAGCGCCTCCTGGCAGCCACCCCCGGCCCTGTGCCCAGCGGGAGTCCTCAGGTAGCCCCAAAAGGCGCTGGACTAATGGCCCACTTGTCTTTCCCAGCTTCGAGTCAGGGCGTCCGTTTTCCCTCCCACCACCCCTCCGGGTCTGAGGTAGCCCAGCGTCTTCTCTAGGAAATTCCCGCCCGTGCAGCAGGGTCGTCCGCGGGCCCGTGTTCCAGGTGTGAGCTGGCGGGGTCAGGGTGGGACGGCAAGCCTGGGGTGAGTCGTATGGGAGCAGATTGAGCTCAGTACCCCAACAGCGAGCTTTCTCCCGGCTCACCCTCCACTTATCAGACAACCGCCATCAAGCTCCGCCACGGCGTCTGCAGCCGGTCTGCAAACACACGCCCACCCGCTCGCCCAGCTCCGCTCGCCCAGGGAAAGAGACGCACTGAGCATGCTCGGCCGGGAGGGCGGGGTGCTCCCGGCGGCGCTTCGGGCTGGAGCTCCTAAGGCCGCTCCGCGCCTGGGCCGCTCGCCCACCCTCCCGCTCGGAGCCGCGCCCGCCGCAGGCTGCGCCCGCCCCGCCCCGCCCCGCCCCGCCCCCCGCCGCTCGTCCCCGCCGCGGCCGCGCCGCCTGCAGCAGCACCAGCTGCTCCTCCCCGGCGGCCGCCCCCCGCGGGTCCCTCCCTGGCTGCGGGAGAGACGGAGGTAGAGGGAGGACACAGAGCCGCGCCGCCCGCACCGGAGACCTTCGCCTCGCCCCGCCGGCTCCTCACCCTCTGGGAGGAACATGGGTAAGTCATCCTTCCTCCCCCGTCATCGCCTGACATTTTTTTCTTTCTCGGCGTGCTGCAGGGTGGGAAACGTTTCTCGCGCAAAGTTGCCGATTTCGCCGGTGCACGGGTGTGAGACGGCGGCTCTTTCTCCGGGGAGAGTCGGCGCACGCGGAACGCACGCCGGGTGCCGGGGCTGGAAGGGTCCCGAGCGCGGGGTGGGGTCGGGCCGTGGGGCCCGAGCGCCGCCCGGCTCCCGGGCACCTCGCTGCCTCGTCTCCCCTCCTCCATTCTTCCTGCCGGTGCCCGGGCACCACGGAGCCGGCCTCGCGGGCTCGCATCCTCCGCTCCCTCCGCGCTTCCGAGGTCGCCCGCTCCTTTTCCCTCGCGTCTGCCCGGCTCAGGTCGGACCGCGGGAGAGACCACTTGGTCTAAGTTCTTCCCCGTCAAGCGCGACCTTTCCTCATCTTGGGTACTGCTCATCCCGGGGCGAGGAAGTGGAAGCAAGTAGTTTGAGAAGGCGATTTTACAACCTGCACGGAAATTATTTTCCACGGGGGACAGCGGACAGCCTCATAGGTTGAAAAGATGACTTGTCACAGGCCACGAGGAACGTGAGGCAGGGTAGAGCTGCTAGCTGTTGAATTAGTGCTGGGTGACAGCAATGTGCAATATTCAACACATTTTCTTGGTTCCTTCGTCTGTCAACTGTAGCAGGAAACTGCGCCTTGTAACGTGTTGTTACGGAACTTACATACTGGTTATTCTTTACCAGCTTCCCCTGCCTAAATCTGCATAATCTGATTTTAGTTCCTTTGTATTTATAGTTAATCTGAAGAGATAGATTTGGATAAGAGATTTAAAAGCAAATGTGTTTTATAAAACTATATGTAATTTGACCTAAAATTTTTTGTCATACGTTGCTTAACTGTTACATTCTATAATCAAAGAAAACGTCTTATGCTGTAATGCTGTAATTAATTAAAAACTGTAAGTTTCTTTTAATAGTAGCAACTTGGAATATACAACTTAAACATGTTTCCCAGTTTGCTTCTACTCCTGTCTAGCATAATTTCCTCTTTTTAAGAATTTGCTCCATTACATGTCAACTTGGACTTTTCCCACCCCTTCTGTGCAAGTTATTTTAAGCTGGAGATGAGTGTGGTCCTTTCATCTGACAGTACGGTGCTCAACACGTCTAAAGTTAAGTCATAGCAACTCAGAATCTTCAAGAAGTATCTAAATCTAGAAATGGTGTCGATGAGGCTTCCTTGGAAAAACAAGTGCTCCAAGCTCTGTTCAGACCTTTGGCCATATATTGTAAAGAGACAGTAAGTATTGTAGGAGATGTTATGACTGAAAAATGATCTAGGGTCCTGGATTTTATTTTCAATTGACTTGTTCTCACGTTTTAATGTGAGATCTATTGATCCGCTGAACAAATTGCTGTAAAAATAAGGTGGCCCAGTTTTCCGTGTATACTCTTCCTATAGAAGTAAAATTTTAAATTAATATTAGATTATTAGGCATACTGTGTCTGGCCTTTGAACATACACACATTTTCTTAATTATAGGCCTCAAGTTTGGCCTGTAAAATATTTCAGGTGCGCTTAAAAAACTCATTTAACTAAATTTCTAACTTAAATGTTGAATCAGTCCTTTTTAGGGGAAGAAAGCCAATTCTTTTGCAACACTAGTGAATAAAAATACCTAAAATAAATGAAATCATCTACTTAAATCTTACATGCTATTGTTGATTTAAAAATGGGGCGCAGCAAATAGAAACTCATCTGTCATTTGAAGTCTTTTCAGATACTCTTTGGTTAGATAATCTCTCCTCGTAATACTGTTTGTACCTTGATAAACGCTTTTTAGCATTTACATAATCTACCTTGTAATGGAGCTTGCGTGTGTTGTACATTTAATCATGAGTTCTTTTAGAAGATGAAAATTATGTCTTGTTAATTTTTATGTTCCCCACAGCACTTTTCACATAGTAGGCATTCATTTAACCATTTTTTTTTTAGAGACATAGTCTCATTTTGTCGCCCTCTGTAGAGTGCTGTAGCATCACAGCTCACAGCAACCTCCAGCTCTTGGCCTTAGGCAATTCTCCTGGCTCAGCCTCCTGAGTAGCTGGGACCTCAGGCATCTGCCACAACGCCCGGTTTTTTTTTTTTTAATTACAGTTTGGCCGGGGCTGGGTTTGAACCCACCACCCTCAGTATATGGGGCCGGCCTGCTACTCACTGAGCCACAGGTGCCGCCCCATTCGTTTAATCTTTAGTGACTTAATTGCACTGAAAACTACCTATTTGCGTGTTTTGAACCTGAAAGTGTAGGCTCTGAACAAACATTTAGGTTGGTAGCTATTATGGAGGTGTGGAATATGCAGGAAGAAGTAAGTATAATTGTACTATGCCATAGTAGCTATGGCCTCTCTTTTCATTAAAATAAAAAAAAGTTGGGTTTTCTCAGAGGTATGCGTTTTGAGTCAACTTCAGTCAAGCCATTTCCTTCTTCCTAAACTGCTCTTTTCTATAGTAAGGTGGTTTCATGTAAGACCAGTAAGGATGTATAATAATGTAAAATTGAAACCTTGGAAAGCAGTTTTATATCTGAGCTAAGAAAGTTATTACAATAATTGATATACATATAAGAAGGTAGATAGTATACTGGTTAATGGTAAGATAAAAAAGCACTTTTTAAGGGGGAGGATGGGTGGAGGGAGGGTAATTGGTGGGACCACACCTACGGTGCATCTTACAAGGGTACATGTGAAACTTACTAAATGTAGAATATAAATGTCTTAATACAATAACTAAGAAAATGCCAGGAAGGCTGTGTTAACCAGTGTGATGAAAATACGTCAAATTATATATAAAACCAGTGTATGGTGTCCCACGATTGCATTAATGTACACAGCTATGATTTAATAAAAAATAAAAATAAAGCACTTTTTACTCTTATCTTCTCGAAATGGAGGGATTAAAAAAAATATTCTCATGGCAGTGATTTTCTTCAAAGACAGTAAGGGAAAATTTCTATATAACCTGTGGACCATAGCTATTTTATGTATATATTATACGTTTAACATGTATTTAGTATTTATTGAATGTCAACAATATGTAATATGCCGTGGGAGGACAAATATGAATAAGACATTCATGTTATCATTTGCTTATAATCTTAACAGGAATAGCTTAACACATTCACAAATAACTATAATAGTAATAGAAACAAATGTATAATTGCTATAAAAGACCTTTATATATATTATAAATTGATATATATTATAAATTGAGTGGGTGAAGAGATTTTAGAGAAATGGTGTTATTTAAATCAAAGGTTGGTTAAACTTCTGGAAAGTAGAAATGAGCCTGTTAATTGAAATGAGGTTGGGGGAGGGGAGAAGTGGCATAAATGAAGATAGATAAGGAACATTTCAGGAGTAGCCAGGACATGATTAAATAGCCAAAATAGCTCTTTGGGTAGAGCCAAAGGTAAGCAAACAGTTGGTGACGGACATGAAAAAGTAACACAGTGGTAATGGTTAATGATCAAATAAGATATTGGAGGACCTTAAATGCCAAGCTGAAGAAGAATCCGTACTTATCTGTTAGGGCCCACTAATCATTTGTATGCGTTTAAGTGATGGATCACATCTGTAGGAAAGTAAGTCTGTCATTTACTTACAGTGCAGGGGGGATAAGATGAGAAACTAGAGAACATCTAAGAAGGTGATTATTGCTGTTTGGGTGAAAATGTAATTAATGGCCTAAACAAGGTTGTGGCAATGGGAATTGCACAGAAATTGCAAGTAACGAATAGATTTACTCAGCAGCCGATTGAATATGGAACTGAGAAAGGAGTCACAGGTTTTAGCCTGGGTGGTAATGATAAGGGGGTGATGTGTTACTATGTATTCAATCCATTGGAAAAGGAAACAACTCAATATTTGGAGGAGTTGGACTTTTTAGTCTGTCATTTAGTCTCTGATTGATGACAGGGATTTTGTCATATTAGGATGAGTACATATTCTAAACACTAGTTTCTGGTACACAGTAGCTGTGCAGTAAAAATTTGTTGACTGAAACTGGGTAAAAAATATTAAAATAGTCATTTTAACTATCGTGAGAGTTAGGATTTGAACTAGCAGAAGTTACCCACAAATTTCCTGAGATGATATTGGAAGTTAGATCAGAGGAGGAAAGTCAAAAAAGAAAATGAAGAATTGCAGGAAATGCTCCCATAGTTAGTAAAAAGGAGTGGCATGAATTGACACGGAAAAAGAAATAGTGAAAAACTAGACTGATACATGTTTGGTTTCAGTACTGAGTGAATGGTTCAATAATGTCTATTGCTTCAGGACAGTCAGGGTGATGTAAGCTGAGAAAAGGCTCTAGGTTGATGTGGTTTGATTAGGATATTACCCAGTATATAATGCAACCTTAAGAGGTCAGTTGTAAAAGCTAAGTGACTAACAAGCCAGTGGAAATAGTCCTCTAAGTATAGTCATCTTGTATTTCTTGCCTTTTAAAAAAATCTGTGAGAAAGCATAGATTTCAAAAAATGTATTCAGCATGTTACATTTTATGTGAAATGACATGTGTTGTCTTCTTGCCTGAGAATTGTTCGTAATTTCACCATAATGTCTTATATTTCTTTGACATTCCTTTTTTTTGTCTTTGTGAGTTAGTATAGTAGAATTTTTATTATTGTTATATCTGTCATGCAGAGTGAATTTAGAATGATTTAATAATTTTGCACAGAAGCATAAAGAATACTTTTTACTCATGAATGGTTTTATCATTTTAAATTTACTGTTAGACTTTGTGAATTTGAGACTTCTGTAGTTTATATGTATGATTCAAATTATATTCTTAATTCTTTTTTTTTTTTTGTGGTTTTTGGCCAGGGCTGGGTTTGAACCCGCCACCTCCGGCATATGGCACCGGCGCCCTACTCACTGAGCCACAGGCGCCGCCCTATGTTCTTAATTCTTAGAGTTGCATTTTTCTCTGTATATTTATATTAATAGATGGTCTTTTGCATGTATCTCAAAGTAGACTTCGAGAAGATTTTTCATGGATGAAAAATAATACTTGTGCTTGTTCTTTGGAAGCCAAGGTAGGATGATAAAATATTTTTGATAGCTAGTAATTACTAAATTATGATGTTAAAAGCACTTAGGTGATAGACAAGTAAAATAATTTTTCTTATGTTGGTGTTGTACCTGTTTTGTATATGCCCCCCACCCCCCTTTTAAATATGAGAGAATGGCTAAATTTACTAACCTTGGTACAGTTATATTCTGAAGACTAAAATATAGTCTTATATATTTTAGACTATATTATATACTTACTACTTATATATTTTAGACTACGTTTGAAAAGCTGTAATAGCCTTAGTTCTTTTTGAGAATCAAATAGTTTGTGCTTTAATAGTGGAATCATGGAGTTTTTAAGGGACTTTGAGGAAGTATAGTTGCTTTCTTCAGAGATTCCTGAACACTTGAATATGAACTTGGGCAGTTTTGGAGTTATTGCTCATACTAGCAAGAACCATCATAGTTACCTGAATTTTAAATACCCAGTCATGAACTTCAGGAGGGATGGAGGAGGAGAAGCTACTCCTCTGGGAACTCCATGTAATTTTAGATAGCCAAATGTTCCGATAACTCAGCGGTTCTCAACCTGTGGGTTGCGACCCATAGGAACTATGGGCCTCAGCATTAGGGAGGCTGAGAACCCCTGGGATAACTGATAGGAAAAAAAAATAAAACATTTTAAAATACAGGTTAAGCATCTCCAATCCAAAGTCTGAAATGCTCTCAAATCTGAAAGTTTTTGAGCACAGACATACATCATGTTCAGAGGAAATGTTCATTGTGTCATTTTAGATTTGGGGTTTTTCAGATTAGGCATACTGAACCAATAAATATAATGCATATCTTACAGACTCTGAAAAAATCCGAAATCTGAGATGTTTCTGGTTCTAAGCATTTCACATAAGGAATACTCAACATCTCCTTTCCTGGATGGTTAACTTGGCAGCAAACAGCTCTCTCCTATGGAGAGAACAGCAATAATAAATGAAGATACCAGATTAGGTTATTGTCTTAGTCCATTTTGCAGTGCTATAACAGAATACCTGAGACTGGCTAGTTTATAAAGAACAGAAATTTATTCTGTCACAGTGCACAGTCAAGGAACTGTAAGATCAAACCTTTGTCTCTGGTTCCAAGAGGGCATCTACTTGCTGTAGCCTCCAAAGAGAAGAAATCTTGTGTGCTCACATGGCCTAAGAGAGAAAGAGAACCTATTCCTGTAAGCCCTTTTTGTGGCATCATTAATCCATTAGTTGAGGATAGACTCCACACGATCCTCCCATTAGGCCCCACCTCCCACTACTGTTGCATTGGGTATTAAGTTTCAACCTAAGTTTTGAAGGGGACAAAAGCATTTAAGCCATGGCAGTTATAAAATGTGCATGTGCTTTGGTTCTAAATTCTATGATTCTTTGAAGCTGAAGTATGAAATATAGTATTGTTCTTGTCTTACTATTTTATATTTATCTATCTTTTTTTTTTTTTAGTGTTCAAATAGTAAAATTTATATAAACAAGTACAAGCCCACATGAAAGAAAAACACAAGCATATTGAAGTGAAAGGGTGGAGGAAGTAGAAAAGGGGAAAGGGAGGAGGAAAGATGATTGGCAAGTTCTCACCTAATGTGCACAATGTAAGGCTATGCAGCACACCTAGGTGAAGGGCTCAACTACAACTTGAACTTTACCTTAGAAACAAAAACAATGTATCCGCATATTAATCTGAAATTTTTTTTAAAGAAGATATTTTCAATACAAATAATAAATTCTACTTGAGGTAGTAACTTCAGGGTTTGAACTAACTTGTTAGGTTTGTCTAAATAAATGATCTGAAACACCATTTCCCATGCTGGCTAAGATATGGATACTGGATTTAAATTGCAGATTAAAGTAATTCTCTCAGTGTTTCTATTCATATAACTTTAGTTACTTAGAAACATTTCAGAAGTTAAAAACAAGGTCTAGAATAGTGATAAATGGAAATGTCAAAATTGATTTGCTGGCCATGATTGTGGCTCAAGTTGACCCTTGAGCAACAGGGGCTTGAACAGCGTAGGTCCACTTATATTTGGATTTTTTAAATAAAAGTGTGCCTACTTCTCCTGCTTCCCCTTCTACCACCTGATTCCAGATATTCATTTGTTAATGCAGATCTGTAATGCAATTTTGTGAATTTCATCTTTGAAGCATTTTTTCACACAGATAGGGATTGCCAATTGCATGTGATTTTAAGGAACATAGTCTTTGTATCAAAGGCATTTATAGAATTCTTTTAGATTCTTAGCCAGGCATGGTGACTCATGCCTGTAATCCCAGCACTTTGGGAGACCAAGGTAGGATTGTTTGAGCCAGGAGTTCAAGACCATCCTGTACAATATACCAAGACCTCCATCTCAAAAAAAAAAAAAAAAAAATCACAGTCAGTTTTATCTGATATAAGAATATTCCACTCATGTGTGGAATATTCTTTTTCTATTCCTTCACTTTGGGTCTGTGTTAGTCCTTGTGGGTTAGATGGGTTTCCTGGAGACAGCATATACTTTGATTGTACTTTTTATCTGTCCAGCTTTTGTCTCTTGAGTGTGATACTGTGACCCAAGCTGTGAGAAGGCTCCCTTCACCAACACACACCTGGACTGATTGGGAGGCTGCTTAGAGTCTGTGCAGAGACATTGTACTGTAGAGCACCTGTGGCAGAGATCTGGCAGCTGCTAATCCTGGATTTCTGCAACTGATGCCATCCTGAGCTCTCAGGTTCACTGCACTATGTCTGCCCAGGACTAGGCTTTGCAGCAGTAGCCTTTGCATCACCCCCACCATGTCAGGGAGGGAGCAGGTAGAGCAAAAGCTCCCCATGCCATGCCCTATAACTGAGAGTCAAGTGCCCCTCCACCCCAGGGTGGGATCTGAGCAGAGGAGTGCCACAGGCACTACATGGGAATCCTTGGGGTAGTGCCATAGCAGGACCTAGGCAGGGGGAGAATCCTGGCCATCCAACAGCCTGAGCCCACCAGAACTGACCTTCATCCATATGATCTGGCATGCACAGTCCCCAAGCCAGTGAACAACATGGCTCTGCTTTGCAGTCCCCAGTTCCAGCTCTGAAGTTCTCACTGAACCCAGGCCCACCATCTCCCTTCTGAGATTCCAGTGTTGCAGCTTACCCAGAAGACCTTATCCTTGAGTTTCCAACACTGCCTGTGGGCCAGCAGAACCACCGCAAGGTATATGGTTCTACTGCCAAGGATCCCCACCCCCAGCCATGAGCTACCATTACACCTAGACCTGGTTTGGGTAAACAGCCACATTCCAGACACCCATGACCAACTGCCTAGATCAGGGGTCCTCAAACTGCACCCCGCAGGCAGTGTGATTGTATTTGCTCTTGTTTTTTTTTTTTTTTACTTCATAATAAGGTATGTGCAGTGTGCATAGGAATTTGTTCATAGTTTTTTTTTTTGTTTGTTTGTTTGTTTTAACTATAGTCTGGCCCTCCAACAGTCTGAGGGACAGTGAATTGGCCCCCTGTTTAAAAAGTTTGAGGACACCTGACCTAGATAGCCTCACCCAGCTTCCACTCTGACCTTCACCTGGAGACCCTGGCAGAGCAATCCCCTACAACACTAGCCTCCATGGAGAGTGTCCCACACAGCCCCCAAATCAAACTGTCAACAGTGATATGGGGAACAACCCACCACCACAAGTGAATATCATCCAGCACTGGCTTCAGCAGTGGCAGTCATAGGAGACTTTAACTAAACTGAACTGCAGGCTCTCTGTGCACTGGCTTCTCCTTCCCTGCCAGATCAACATTCCAGATTAGGCCAAAAAGCACCATTTGGGATCTCCCCTTCATCTAACTAACCATAAGAGTTGCCAGCAAAGGAAAATAGGTACCCTGCAAATCTTTTCAGATGAGTGGCTCCCAGTGGCTCTTGATCTTTCCCACATGTGGAGGCCTCCCTATGGACCCCTTCAGTCTTGCTGAGTGAATCGCCCCATCACTTCCTCCTTCACTCACAGTGTCCCCTGTTGCTTTTCCCAACTAAATTTTCTTTTTTTTTTTTATCATAGCTGTGTACATGTGATCATGGGGCACCATACATTGGTTTTAAAAGCAGTTTGACACATTTTCATCACTGGTTAATATAGCCTTCCTGTCATTTTCTTAGTTATTGTGTTAAGACAATTATATTCTACATTTACTAAGTTTCCCATGTACCCTTGTAAGATGCACTGCAGGTGTAATCCCACCAAACACCCTCCCTCCGCCCATTCTCCCCCCTCCTTCCCTTCCCTCTCCCCATTCCCCATATTCTTAGGTTATAACTGGGTTATAGCTTTCATATGAAAGCCAAAAATTAGTTTCATAGTAGGGCTGAGTACATTGGATACTTTTTCTTCCATTCTTGAGATACTTTACTAAGAAGAATATGTTCTAGCTCCATCCATGTAAACATGAACGAGGTAAAGTCTCCGTCTTTCTTTAAGGCTGCATAATATTCCATGGTGTAATACCACAGTTTATTAATCTATTCATAGATCGATGGGCACTTGGGCTTTTTCCTTGACTTAGCAATTGTGAATTGGGCTGCAATAAACATTCTGATGCAAATATCATTGCTGTAATGTGATTTTTGGTCTTCTGGGTATATACCTAGTAGAGGAATTATAGGATTGAATGGCAGGTCTATTTTTAGATTTCTAAGTGTTCTCCAAACATCTTTCCAGAAGGAATGTATTAATTTGCATTCCCACCAGCAGTGCAGAAGTGTTCCCTTTTCTCCACATCCATACTTAGTTTTATATGGAATCAAAAAAAAACTCGAATAGCCAAGACATTACTCAGAAATAAAAACAAAGCAGGAGGAATTACGCTACCAGACCTCAGACTATATTATAAATTGGTAGTGATCAAAACAGCATTGTACTGGCACAAAAACAGAAGTCGATGTCTGGAACAGAATAGAGAACCAAGAGATGAATCCAGCTACTTACCATTATCTGATCTTTGACAAGCCAATTAAAAACATTCCGTGAGGAAAATATTCCCTATTTAACAAATGGTGCTGGGTGAACTAGCTGGTGACCTGTAGAAGACTGAAACTGGACCCACACCTTTCACCATTAAATAAGATAGACTCTCACTGGATTAAAGATTTAAACTTAAGACATGAGACTATAAAAATACTAGAAGAGAGTGAAGGAAAACCCTTGAAGAAATCCGTCTGGGCAAGTATTTTATGAGGAGGACCCCCAGGCAATTGAAGCAGCTTCAAAAATACACTACTGGGATCTGATCAAACTAAAAAGCTTCTGCACAACCAAGAACACAGTAAGTAAAGCAAGCAGACAGCCCTCAGAATGGGAGAAGATATTTTCAGGTAATGTCTCCGACAAAGGTTTAATAACCATAATCCACAGAGAACTCAAACGTATAAGCAAGAGAAGAACAAGTGATCCCATCGCAGGCTGGGCAAGGGACTTGAAACTTCTCTGAAGAAGACAGGTGCACGGCCTACAGACATATGAAAAAATGCTTATCATCTTTAATCATCAGAGAAATGCAAATCAAAACTACCTTGAGATACCATCTAACTCCAGTAAGATTAGCCCATATTACAAAATGCCAATGAATTTTCAATTAATCAGAATGGTATTAAAAAATCAGAGACACAGAAGTTAGGTTCTCTGCTCTTCCATAAACTGTGTCTAGCCTTTACTAAGCTTTTTTTTTAATTTGGCCGGGGCTGGGTTTGAACCCGCTACCTCCGGCATATGGGACCGGCGCCCTCCCCACTGAGCCACAGGCGCCGCCCCTTTACTAAGCTTTTTATATTCCCATTTGATATATATTGTTAAGATATTATCATTAGTGCTGAGTGAGGACCAATTATAGATCCTAAATAAAAATGGAAGGGAGGGGAGCCTGTCTCATAAGGAACTAATTCAAATTATAATAAGGAAATCTTCAAGCTCAATTGCCTAATAAGGTCTTATGCAAACCAAGATCTGTTTTATTTTTTTCTGTTCTTAGTTTTGGCCTTTAAACATTAAAAACATTTTCTAGGGAAAAGTGATGACATGGCATTTTAAAAAGACATCAAAGTACAATAATGGTGCTAGATCATTTCTAAGGAGTAATATTTTCTTACATCTTGACATTTTCTAACATAGAATTTTTATAAAATTATTTGCAATAATTATATGCAAAAGAATTATACACATAAAATGATACATTTTTAAAGTGATTTTTGGATGTTATATAAAAATTATTTAAAAATTATGTAATCTTCAGTAACTAGTAAATTCCCCTAAAATGTAGGTGAGAGTTTTGTTTTTCTTAGTCGGGATAAAGAAAAGCCTAGGAATTGTACTTTTTACAAAAGTTTGTTTACAGAACTGTGAGAAATCCACACCATCTAAGATGACTTTTGGTATGAATTTTTTTAAGTTTTTGTTTTGTTTTTTAAGGCAAGCATAGAACAAAGTTTATTGAGAAAAGAAAGGTAGGTTTACAGAGTAAGAGCAAAATATAGGCTTACAAAAAATATATACATTTGACAGCAAACGGGCCCCCATTGCCAGGGCAAGTAGGTAAAAAAGGCAAAAAGGCCTGGTTTTGTTTCTGAGACAAGATCTCACTCAGTTGACTGCAGGTGTGTCATGATAGTTCACGCAGTCTCCAACTCCAGGCCTCAAGCAATCCTGCCTCAGCCTCCCCAGGAAGTAGGACTATAGGCATTCACTGCTGTGCCTTGCTAATTTTTTTATTTCTTGCAGAGACAGGATCTCACTCTTATCCATGATGGTATCAAACTCCTGGGTTCAGGTGATCTGACCACCTTGGCCTTCCAAAATACTAGGATAACAGGCCTGAGCCACTATGCTCAGCCAGAATTTGTCAGGTTTTAAAGAACCCTATTTTTTACTGATGAGCATTCCTCTGTAACTCCATTACAAAAGATGGAACTGATCATTATAAGAAAGCAAAACTTACACATTTCTGCGTCATAGAAATAGAAATGTTAATTTGTGTTTTAAATTATAAGGTATAGTTAATCTCAAAATTAAAATCACAACAGAGGAAAAAATTATATGAACTGATTAGTTTATTTTCCCTTTACTTGCAAAAATGTGTTTCTGGGTGGTATGGCGGTAAGCTCCAAGAAAGAATAATTGTCCAATGTGTAGCATTCCTGTTCTATATGGTTTGTACAAAGTATCATCAGTCAAATCAGCAATACAAGACTACCATATTAGGCATTAAGAAAATGACAAAATAAGTAGTACAAATAGTCACATTTTCTGCTTTTGAAAAAATTTAGTAAAGAAATGAGTAATAGAAACAGATAAGGTCATATATTGGATTCTCAAAAGAGAGAATACAGACCCTTAAGACTTTAAATAAGAGGATAGATCTTATTTACCTTTTTAGCACCTAGAATGCAATGGAAATGATGCAGTCCTAGAATTTCCTAGCTTAGGTCATAAAAGGCAATGCTGCTTCCACTTGTTCATAGGGGTACTTGCCTGCTTGGAGCCCTGGGAACTCTTAGTGTGCTGAGGCTGTTGTGTTGTTAGGAAGCCAAGCCTCATGGAAAGGTCTCAGGTCAGCAATCTTCAAGCCCTTCCAATCCATCTGGCAGACATGTAAGTGAAAGAAACATTGGATGAATCAGATGAAGCCATCCCCAGCCATCGAATCACAGCCAGTCACCCCTAGCCTTTGAGACTCTGTGTCAAGGCCCTGGATCTTAAGGAGTAGAGACAAGCCACCCTCAGTTTGCCCTTTGTGAATTCCTGGTTCACAGAATCTGGGAGTATAATAAAATGTCTTTTGTTTAGGGTGCTTTGTTATATAACAACAATTATTGGAACAGTTGTAAAACTTAAAATATACATTGTCTTAGAAACATCGCTATTGAAATTTGTCAATGTGTCAATTATACCTGCTGAATAAACGTTTATTGAGTTTTTCTTCCAGGTCAAATGAAGATAGTTTAATAGAGAATTTTGCTTAGTAAGAGCATTGCCCTATGGTTTTTAAAACTTGTTCTTTATTCTCTTGGAGAATTTTTTTTTCTTTTTTTTTTTTCCTTTCTTTCTTAGACAGTGATTCACTCTGTTGCCCTGGCTAGAGGGCCCTGGCATCAGCCTAGCTCACAGCAACTTCATATTCCAGGGTTCAAGTGATCCTCCTGCCTCAGCCTCCTAAGTAGCTGGGACTACACTTAACCTGTTACAATGCCCTACTAATATTTGTATTTTCAGTAGAGATGAGGTCTTGCTTTTGCCCAGTCTGGTCTTGAACTCCTGAGCTTAAGCAATCCTGCTTGGCCTCTCAGAGTGCTAGGATTGTAGGTGTGAGCCACTGCCTCTGACCTCCTTGAGGAAGTAGTAATTGTCTTACTAGTCAGGAAAGAAATATGTATGTTTAAATAAGTGCTTCTATTTACATAGCTTTTACATAGCTGTATGGCAGACTTTAAGGTTTTACATAGCCTTATGGTAGACTTTAAGTTTGGCTAAGAAAAAATGTCAGGTTGTACAATTAGATAAATAAAGACAGTTACTATTAAAATTTGCCTGTTCTTATCAATTTAAGAGGTATAGAGGAGTATTAGTACTGATCTCTCCAACTGAAAATCCTGTTATCCCTGCTGTTAATATTAGTGTTTACTTACAGTAATAGCCTCATCATTAGTATATATGGTAAAATTGTTTTTAATCACATCTTTCTTATCACTTCTTAAAAGACAGTGGATTTTTTTAGGTCGATAACCATTGAATAAAATAATAACTTTGTCATAAAATTACCAAGGATTTCTGTTGTGTAATAGGTTTTACGATTTTCTAAAATATAATTCCAATAATGGATATTTTCAGTTAAGGTCATTGTCATGGGACAGGTAGTCAGTATTCAAGTGACACTGGGATTTTTATGCTTTGAAGTCATGAGAGAGTGTGTATAAATACCAATAATTGCATATATACACAGCGAATGCCTCTGGAAGGATACAGAAGAAACTGCTAACATTGCTACTGTGAGTGAATCAGAATATATAAAAATAATTTCCACTAAAATAAAATTTAAAAATATTGTGAAATACTAGAGGACAGAGCTGTGTTGTATCCATCTATATATCTTTGGCACTAAGTGCAGTGTTTGATGGTTGATTGGGCACTTATTGTTCATATTGGTGGATTAATGGAAGTTTGAGATTATATTCTTAATTTATTAGTCACCTTATCTGTAACATTCCTGATCTTACAGATTATGATATTGTTCACTAAAAAGAGCTAATAGCCTTATCTCATGTAACTCCTCATTTTTCTAAGGTTATTTATGTATCTGTATCAGTCTATGCCCAAGCAAAAGACAGACAACTCAATGTTAAGTGTATGTGAATATATACATGTATCTATTCTGACAGGAAAGTGAAGTCTGTAGATCAGAGAACAGTTCAGAGCATTTTAATGCCAGGTCCTCGGCATGCCAGGTCCTCAAGTACCAAAGTGAGAATTTGATGTTACCATACATGTGTAGCAGGTTTGCACCACAGAAGAGGAACCCTAAAATCATGACATTGGAAGCTTAGGGTTGTTGGCACTTCTGCATATCCAAGAAATAAATTTTGGAATTAAACACATTCTCTCTGAAAAGAAGGATAACATCTCTGGGTTTATTACCCTAAAAGTAAGCTAAGAGCAAATCTCTGGAAAGAAGAAAATTTTTTTATAATCTTTGAATGTTTTGAGGGAGGGAGACTTGTCTTTATTACAGCTTATCAATTTCCTTTTCAGGAGTGCCAATCAGTACAGGGAGAATTGTCTTTTAACACGGCAATTTAAACGGGACAATTAATGTAAAATTATAGGGGAGTGACTATAAAAGGTAGGCAGCAAACTCTGAAGAGTAAATAAGGCTTCAGAGTGTGTGCAAGGAAGGAAAAACCTAACTTCCTTGGAAGGGTGGGTTCTCATTAAAAGATATAGTTTCAATCCTCTAGGTGTAGAATTTCATTGGGTTGGCTAGGCCAGAGCTGATCTAACGTCATCTGGCCTGAAGGAACAACTCTTTAAAGGGAGGACCAGCAAGCTGTAAGTGATGGGTGAGCACATGGAGAGAGTGGAACATGCAGAGGAAGTTGAGACCCTGGTGCAGGCTTCCTTCTGCTAAAATCTTGCCACTTCCGTGTACTGTTTAAGGTCAGAGTGGTTCTGAGTGGCCTTCCCTCCAGCACCTGTGCTTCCAGGGCTGAGGAGACAGTAACTGGAGTTGGGGTGTAGAAATCAGCTGTATTGGGGTCTCTCCTGCACAGCACTGCTGCCAGAGTTGAAAGGTAGACAAAAATACATAGTAAAAACTATGACTTGGCAGCCTTTGAGACAGAGTGTCAAGCTGTCACCCTGGGTAGAGTACTATGGCATCACAGCTCACAGCAACCTTAAACTCCTGGGCCCAAGCAATTGTTTTGCCTCAGCCTCCCAAGTAGCTGGGACTATAGGCGCCTGCCACAACACCAGGCTATTTTTTGGCCCAGACTGGATTCAAACTTGCCGTCTCCAGTGTATGTGGCTGGTGCCCTCGCCACCTGAGCTACAGGCACCAAGCCTGACTTGCCAGCATTTGGACTGGAGAAAATCATATAGGCTAAGAAGGAGGGAGCGCATTTTCCTATCCACTGTCCTCTGTACTCAAAGCTTATCGTCAAATCTGGCAAAGTAAATATTTAAAGGGTCCAGTGCATTTTTACAGATCAAGCAATATGGGTGAATTTGGAATTGAGACATACACACATAAGTTGATAAGTGACATGATTTATTGCTTGAATTTTACTTATTTTTTAAGTTCATTATACATTATAGTTTTAAGTAACTATTTTTTTCTATTTTATTTAATTTTTATCTGAATTGTTTTGTGTTTTATCTTGATCCTAAAATATCTTTTGTTTTCTGTAGCAGTATCCTGGCACAATATTTTCTTTGTGGGTTCATAGTGTTAGTTCAGACAGTATTGTTTTCATTAGATATTAAAAATTCTTAATGTATTGTTCAAAATATGCCCATGTTAAGCTCATCTGTCACATTTATGACTACTTGGACATATATCATTTTTCTCTGGCTGGCATTTTATTACCCAGTAAAATTTACTGTTATCTAAAAATTTATCAATTTCAGTGTATGTTTTCTCTTCCATGTATTTATGAGGTTGCTAAGAGAGACTCTGCTTTATACCAATCTTAATGAAATACTTCTCTATATATTTCTTCAGCTAATGAAAGCCTCATTTATCTAGTTCTTGTCAATCTGTAATCTTGTTCTCTGTTACTACAGATTATTATAAAACAGAGTCTTTATCTCTTTCCCCACAATTACATTTGAATAGTTACAACTTTGACTATGTTCTGGTAAAGAATCTTACCCAAAACTGGAAATCTAAGTTGACAATCCCAAATACTTCTCTTTATCCAGTTTACTTACCCTATAAAAATCCCTGTACACTTTCAGGCAAAATTTCTTCTTATTGAAATTATATCATTTGTCCTCCTTGTTGGTCTTCCTCTGATGTCAGGCACGTCCCAGTCTAGGGCATAACTTGGAGGCAGGGCATCTTTTCCACTGAAGCTAAGTGTTGGGAGCCAAAGCATTATAGGCAGGCACTTGAATAGTATCCCTGGAGGAGTAGACGTTCACATCTAAGGTAGAAAGGCCAAGATCAATGTACTAATCTGAGGGGCTAAATAGAGGATGAGAGCTAAGAGGTAAATAAATTGGGGCTTCAGAAATTAGGAAACACAGGATAATAGAGTAAACTATCAAGTCATTGTTCTGGAAGAATCCTGGAGATTAAAGTACTGATAAAGGTGAAGTCTTAGGTTGACTTCCTGGCCCACTGTGGGCAAAGGGAGCTGTAGCCAGACGAATATGTTTCATGTATTTTTTTTTTTCTTTTTGTATCTAGAGAGTTTCTCCTTTATTAGTAACGCAGGAGTGCAGTTTGAAATTACTGTGTATAGTTCCAGCTTTCTTTTTTTTTATTTTTATTTTTTGCAGTTTTGACCAGGGCTGGGCTCAAACCTACCACCCCTGGTATATGGGGCTGGCACCTTGAGCCACAGGTGCCACCCAGTTCCAGCTTTCTAACATCTTCTAGAGCTACTCTTGTATGTAGAGATTATTTCACCAATTCTTTAACAAAGGAACTGTTTGTAATTGAAAGATTACATATTTCACTAACAATGTTCTAGTATAGTTCTTAGGTTTCTGTAAAATTGTTTGACAAATTTCATCAAGCTTTGTTGATTTATCTATAGTGATTTTCTAGGTTGGCTTATAAAATCCTGAATGTTGACCACTGTTTGAAATGGTATCTTGGCAGCACCCGTAGCCCAGTGGGTAGGGCACCGGCCACATAAACTGAGGCTGGAGGGTTCAGACCCAGCCCAGGCCAGCTAAAAACAACAATGATAACTGCAATAAAAAAAAAATACCCGGGCCGGGCATTGTGGCAGGCACCTGTAGTCCCAGCTACTTGGGAGGCTTAGGCAAGAGACTTACTTAAGCCCAAGAGTTTGAAGTTGCTGTGAGCTGTGATGCAACAGCACTCTACCCAGGATGACAGCTTGCAACTCTGTCTCAAAAAAAAAAAAAAAATATATATATATATATATGGAAAGAATATCTTTAATCATCCCAATTAGGAGACTGTTGAGAAAACATTGCCCTAAAATTTTTCTTGGTCAGTTCTCAGGCAAAGAATTAATCAAATCTAGATCTCAGTGTGAATCACTATGTAATTTTTTAAAAGGGCAGTGTATTAATTTATTAGCAATTTGTGTCACGTTATATACCGATACTATATTTGATAGGTTATAAAACAGAGAAATAGTCCTTGAACTTTAAGTGAAAAGGTCTTTTGGCATTGTGTGAAATAAAATTTTTTAAACTGTATTTTGCTTCTATTCATTATGGTTTAATATTATAGTTAGGAAGATCATCTATCAGATTCTTGACCCTTTAATCAAATATTACAAGACTATGGTATTTCTAGTTCATACTAAAATAGACTTTTAACTCCATTTAAGAATAAATGAAAAGTAACTGCTGTAAAAGTTTAAATCATATTTGTGAAATAATTAGGAGAAGAAAACTTACAGTGAAATGAAGTCATTGTTTTTAGTATAGCTCATCTTAAGAAAAATATCTCTTAATCATGGCGATTTATGCCTTAAAGTATAATAAAAGATGCAAGTACAGCTAACTTAAAAAATAATGTAGATAATCAAAATTTATTAAATTTTCACTATAGTGAGTAGTAAGATTATCTTAGAAAAATTTAATAGAACTATATCAATAGTTTTATGTGCCTAGGATAATAAAATTAGCAAGATTAAAAATATAGAAAAATTAGGGCGGCGCCTGTAGCTCAAAGGAGTAGGGCATGGGCCCCATATACTGGAGGTGGTGGGTTCAAACCCAGCCCTGGCCAAAAAGTGCAAAAAAAAAAAAAATAAAAAATGTGTATATATATATATATATAAATATGTATGTATGTGTGTATATATATAAATTAGAAATGTATTAAATTCTACAAAAATAATTTCTTAGTTAAGTAGATTTATGAACTTAATTATGAAGTTAAGTTTTAGAATTCAACCACTTGGCATAGTGTTCACGCTGCATGACTTATGGGACAGGTTGATTAAATTCATTAAAGCCCTTAGATTTCATGAAATCTTACATTTCTTTTTTTCTAAAGTGAGGGAGGTAAGTGATGTGAGACGTCTAGTTATTATTGATTTGTGGAACAAAAGAGGTGTAGCCAATGGATAGACATGTGGATAACTAGTGAAAGGGCAGAGAATTAACAATGTCATTGCAACGTGAAAAACCATGTTGGGAGAAAAGTCCACGTGTATGAAAAAGTATGACTACATGTTAAAGTAATAAATTAATGAATTAAGATGGAAGTTAGGTATGCAAATGTTATGAAATTTCCTTTGGCATTTTCAGTAATTAGAACAGTTTTTACCTCTTAATTTTGTTTCTCTTCAAATTTTAGAAGTGGTTCCAGTTCTTCAAGTACTGTTTGCACATATGCACTCTGAACTGTTACATTTTTGCTCAGGTATCTCTTTTGGAAGTAGTCTATATATGTATATTCACTAAACATATTTAATATTTAGGTTCATTCCTATGACTGTGCTTCTGTGGAACTTAATCATGGAAGCAAATTTAAAGAAAATGTCCCCTTCACACTAGCCTTTTCTTCTCTTTAATTGTTAAGTTTTTCATTCTGTGACCAAGTAATAATTAGGAAGGTAGTAATGTTACATTACATTGAAAATACTTTTTCTAAGCTCTTGGTATTTTTTCTAGCTTATATTTTGATAGCAAGCATCTATAGCAAGTAGCAATTAAGAGAGGTATGCATTTTGTCTTTTTTAAAGTTTGCTAAGAAATAAGTTCCTCTTTCTTCTGGATTTATTATGTATATGTTTTTATCCACCCTCAGAGACTGATGGAGGGTTGCAAATGTATTAAGAACCAAAGAGAAGGTTTCAATATTAAATTTAATTTTAGACAGCTGACATATTAGACCATGAAATAATAGAGATTGAAACTATTTTCTCATTTGATCTTATCTTGGAGGCCAGCATAAACATCAGAAAAGAAGAAATAGCAGGATCTGTATTTGCTTATTACATACTTGTGTACGTAACTCTAGACCTGGAAATGGGATGCATTATTCCGTTCTCACTAATGACAAAATTCTGGAAATGTGTTGGAATAAATTTAATAATAAAGTCACAAGAGCTGCAGGAAAATAGAAAATTTCACTGATAGACTCAAAACAAGGTCTGAACAAAATGAAATTACATACATGTAATAGAAGGGAAGAATTCTTAGTAAAAACGCAATGATCCCAAAATTAAAATATAAGTTTAATGTAATTTCAATTACAAATCTGGGAGTGTTTTTATTCATTTGTTTATTCAGTTACTCATTCAATCATTCTTTTTCACTTGGGGAGTGATTAGATGAAATGATCTTAAAGATCTTATATGGAAAACAAAAAATTCAAGAGAGCAGCCAAAAAAAGCTGAAAAAGAGCAGAGTGTCAACTCTGGCCTTACCAGATACCAGAACATTTGACAGAGTCAATGTAATTATATCAATATGGTATTAGTATAAGAATAGACAAAGATCATTAGAAAGAAGAGAGACTTCAGATAGACACTTTTGTACATAACAGAGGTGACAGTTTAATTTAGTGGATGAAGGATAGAATATTCAAAACTGTCCTGACTCAGAAAAATAAAAGTAAACTCCAATCTTAGTCTGTATATATGACTGAATTCCAGTGAATGAAAGCCTTAACTAGAAACTCAAATATCGTATATTATATGATAATTAAGCCATTTTCTAGAGACACAGAGACTTATTTAATCATTGAGGCTGAGAATCCAGATGCTATAAAAGAAAATTAGGGGGAAAATACATAACAAGAACCTTCGATTCATGATAGGTTTTGAGGCTAAAGGGAAAAGATTACATAGGTGATAGACAAAAAGTTAATGTCTGTACTGTGTAATAAGAATAAGACAGACAAACCTATTTGAACCACTGGGTAAAGGATGCAAATAAACACCATAGGAAAGAAAGCAAATCCATGTGGCCACCAAACATGAAAAGATGCTGACATTTATAGTGGTCAAAGAAAAATTAAAACAACAGTTACATATGTCTCTTTCAGACTATCAAGAAAAAGAGAGTTTTAATGTTCATTGTTAGCCAGGATGTTGGGAAAAGAATACTCCCAACATGTAGCTTAAGGAAAAGTGAAATCTTTCTGTTTTTCTTAAAACTATTGGACAACATCAGTTAAAATTAAAAACGCTAAACTGAACAGTCTCATTCCTGGGAACCTGTTCCATAAAATTATATGCACATACAAAGATGTTTTTTGCTCTGTCATTACCAGTGACCAAAATAAAACACAATAAAAGAAAGTGAAAACCAATGCATTCAGAAATGGTTAACTACATTGCGCTATATCTATATCATGGAGGAAGCCACATTTATTTTAAAAAATGAGTTAGAGCTATACAGACTGACTTGGAATAATTGACAAGAGTTATTAAGAGAGAAAATCAAGATGCAGAAAAGTATGTAAATGTTTCCATTTTTAGTTAACAAAGCTGCTCAAATTTTCTGCATTTGTATATATGATTATGTGAGGAAAAATAACTGAAAGCTTGAAAAAATCTTAGTTCATTGATGTGAGTGGAGAGGTTGATGGAGATGAAGAGAAGGCGGCTGAGAAAATGACAAGGCAAAAAAGAAAAGGTTACTATCACATTTATACATTTTAATTATACTTTAGGTGTGTGTATAAAGGAATTAAATAACACTAAAAAAAGAAATTTGGAAATAGACCGTTGTCCTCTTTATTTACAACTGAATGTACAAGTTTTGTTCAGCATTTGATTCAGTTCATTCATTGAATACCTGTTGTGTGCAAACAAAATGAAAAGTATAGTATAAAATGACAGTTAATTATTATATCAATAGTCACAAACATTAGTTGATTGCCTACACTGTGTTAGGGCCTGTTCTAAGACTATTACTTTATTTAATCTTTACAACAACCTGATGAGGCAGGTATTATTGTCATCTGTAGAGTGTATGAGAAAGCAAAGAAAAAAATAAGGTTTCCTAAATTTGTACAGGTTAAAGGTGGTGCCAGGATTTAAATGCAAATGGACTGATTTTAGAGACTGAATTTTTAATCTCTAAAATATTCTATCTTTTCTGTCTTTGAGCCATTGGCTTATGGTGAAACCTGACTTGAATATAGGTAACATTCAACAGTGAAATCAGTGTCATAGTTGGGATACAAACAAAATATGGAAGCCTGAAAAAAGGAAGGAGTTTGACTTCAAGAATAGATTTCACATAAGAAATGGTATATTACTTGACTTTGCCACATAAATAATCTATCTGTATGTGGAGAATTCACAGAAAGCCATTTTTGATAGGAAGAAATTAATTTGCATGATTGTAAAAATGGACATGTGTCTGGGAAAAACTCAGTAATCTAGTGGGACTGACACACATAAGGTGTGAGAAAGTAAGGGGAGATGAGAGCATAATAGTTGAGGCTTTTGGTTTTCTTGGGGAATATGCTGGATGTTAGGCAATTGAAAGACTACTGAAAATGTTTGTAAGAGTAGTGATAGGCTCTGGGAAAGACATGTTTTTGAGGTTACTAGACTGGATGAGTAAAAGCAGCTTGGGAGGTGGGCTCAGGTTCCATAAAACTCAAAAACAATCTTTGTGTATTCATTCTAGTATCAAAAAGAGGCTGGCACAGTGGCTTACACCTGTAATCCTAGAACTCTTGGAGGCCGAGGTGGGAGGGTTGTTTGAGGCCCAGAGTTAGAGATCAGCCTGGGGAACACACCAAGATCCCCACCTCTGCAAAAAATTTAAAAATTAGCTGGATGTGGTGATGCATGCTGGTAGTCCTAAGGTTGAGCCAGGAGGATTGCTTGAGCCTAGAAGTTGGAAGTTGCAGTGAACTGTGTGCTCATACCATCATACTCTAGTCTGAGTGACAGAGTGAGGCCTTGTCTCAAATGTAAAAAAAAGAATTTGGAGGATGGGGAGGATAGAGAAGACCTAAATCTTTTGTTAGTTTTTAAGTTCCTCATCTAGCAGAAAATTCATTAAAAGACAGAAAAACAAATACAAAATACACCCCCCCACCAAACACACACACACATCTAGTATAGTTTAATAGAAAACACAGTAGACTAAATTTGTTAAAATGTTTTAGATTCCAGACTGGCTCAGGACCAACTCTGTAAACATATATTAAGCAACAACAAGAAAAAATACAGAACTGAATTATTATATAATAAAACCGAAAATATAATATTTTTAAAATACAGTACTTTTTACTTCACATGCTAACACAAACAATGATTTCTTCTTTGTAGTAAGAAGTAAGTACTTCTTGCTTTACATATTTAGAAAATATGAGTAACACTTGAATGGGAGTAAAAAGGTGTTTTTTTGTTTTTTTGTTTTTTTTTTTAAACACAGTTTCAAGCTGTTGCCCTGGGTAGAGTGCTGTGGTATCATAGCTCATAGCAACCTTGAATTAATTCCTGGGCTCAAGTGATCCTCTTGCCTCAGTTTTTCCATTGTTAGTAGAGATGGGGTCTCACTTTTGCTGAGGCTCCTCTTGAACTCGTGAGCTCAAGGTATCCACCTACCTCAGTCCTCGCAGAATCCCTGGATTACAGGCATGAGCCAGTTAGCAGTTTTTGTCATGTACTTGTCTCCAGTGGGTTTTATCCTTCACAGTGGCATAATGTCAAAGGTTAACAAACACATCTATCTATTAACATGTAGTAAAGTGATGGAATGAACATTTTCAAATATAATATTTTGGGCCCAATAACCTTGAAAAGAAAGCTACCACATCTGAATAATGCCATGTACTATGAGGAAGATAAACTTGAAAAATACCACTATAATAACATAAAAAAATTTCAAGACTTAATCAGTTTAACATGACACTATCTTGTGTTGAGAATGACCTTTTAGATTAATCTTTGCTCACAGTCAAGTATATTCTTTGATGATGCTGAATATCTTAAGTACTTTTATAGCCAGGTTATTTAAATATTACAAAAGCCTCACTTTCTGCATCAATTTTTCTGAGATTGATTTTTTTGTAAAGTAGGGAGCTGATAACTATAAACAATTAGGTCTTTTTAAAACTCTTTATTGCAATAAGCACTTACAGAGTAATAAATACAAGGTGTCCATGAAGTTCCTGTGCAATTTACAATGTAAAACAATTTTAAATTGCACATGAACTTTATGGACATCCTGTATTAAAAGTTGAATTTCTAGTTTATAGAAGAGAGATATTGGAGTAGTAAGAGCCTCTGGTGCCTAATGGTATACAGGACTACAAGAGAAAAGAAAATGCTTGGCAAGGTTGTTTGAAAGTTCTACTGGGAAAGTATAGTTGTTTACATGTCTTCAACAGGGACATTTTGGAAAGACTTGGAATGATAACTGGCTAACCAGGTTACCAGAGTTGGGAGTCAGATTTTATCCAATGTAACAAGGCCTAAAATGTGGTAATTCTCTATGTTGATTGGTAGGTAAAGACAGGACTTGATCTGTCTGGCTGGATAAAGCAAGGAAAGACACCATACCATCCTAATACTCTGGAGGACATGCATGTACTAGGAAGAGAAATGGGCTCTGGGCAGAACTGAGGTCACACTAACATTTAAAGGGACACGCAGAGGGTGGATGGTCTGTAGAAGAAGGCCAAAAACAGATATTAAAAGACTACTGTTTTGAAACGGAGATATTTCAAAAATGGAAAAAGAGTCACTTGGTACAGTTATCAAATAAGATGGTTAGGAAAAATCCATTGGCTTTGTCAAGATATTGTTTAAGACCTTTGCCAGACTAATTTTGATAAACTTGTAGGGGACTTTGTTAGAGTGTGGCTTTAGGAGTAATTAAGCAGTTAAAAAATTGGAGACTCATTAATTATGATTAATGACCAAAGCGAACTTTGCTTTTACCCTTTGAACATGTCACATTTTCTTTCATAAGGAAGGCTAGAATATGTTGTTATATCAGAAATAAATTTCTCTTTTAAGAAAAAATTGTATTTTGATTATTAATACTTCTTTATGCTGAAATCTCCCATGGAAATTATCTATTTCTTTCTTTACTTACTGCCTCGCTACCAGCCAGAGACTGAGACGTTTTCATTAGAACAATTTCAGTGTCTTATAAGTAAATATATAATATGGAAATTTGGATTTATACAAAAAACAATTTGAGTGGTAAGGATTTACTACCGAGATTTACTGTCATGGTTTGAAGGAGTCCAAAAATAATATCCTGTGTTTCTTACCCAAGTTCAGAACACTGGAAATACGAACAAATGAGTCGTCTACTAGAATTTAAAATACCTGCTTTAAAATTGATAAAGTCTACAGTGACATGTTTATTTGAAGTCACAGTAGGATTGCTAATACATCGCTGCTAAATTGGACGTATTTACTGATTTTTGTCACTGGCGCATCTGGGCAGCAAAGGTATGGAAGAACAGAAAGTTCTTAGCCCTCCTAAAAGAACAAGAACCCAAAAGGGTCTGAGGCCGGCAAGTCCAGTTCCTCCTCCTCAATTTATCAAATAAATTCTTCTTCTTTCAGAGAAGGGAAATGCTCATCGGTATTGTTTCAGATTTCACCTGACACCCAGACTTTAAAGAACTCCCACTTGTCAAGTTTCAGTGTGTCCATGAATAAATAGCTGTAGTTACCTGAAAGGCTATTAAAATACTCCTGTTTTCCAACTATGTATATATGTGAAGCTGTATTTTTTTCATTTGTTCAGCTAAAATAACACATCAAAAAGATTGAATATAGAAGCAGATATGAGAATCCAATTATCTTCTGTTGAGCTATATGTTATGGAGATTTGTAAAAATGTAAAACAAAGCCTCTTCTTGCTAATTGTTTTGTTTTGGTAATATACTTATTTTTATTAAAAATGCTAATTATGCTAGTCTATAACAGATTTATAACATTTAAATGGATTAATAATTTTTTAAGCCTCAGTCTTACGTTTTTAATACATTAAATATCCCTAGAAATAATGTAAATGAAAGCTCTTTGGGATTCTTGATAATTTTTATTTTTATTTTTGTTTGGGATTCATTGAGGTTACAAAGAATTAGGTTACACTGATTGCATTTCTTAGGTAAAGTCTCTCCCTATAATTTTTAATAGTGTAGAGTTTTGAGCATCTGTGGTCTACTCTACAGGATATAATTTAGGAGGAGAACATAGCTTTATATGCATTATAAAGCAGTACTTTGATGTCAAGTATTTTTCAAATGGCAGTGTTAAGGTAGGTTTTGTAGTCATCATACTTTATTTGAAATCATATTATTTTGAGACATTTGTAAACTTACATTTTTTATCTTTAAAATACAACAGGAGGTAAAAAATGAAATAAAATATTTGCAAAATGGTATAATGTTTTGTGGACATTTAGTTTTTCTTTACCATTAGTTTCCTGAACAAGCTCCTTAAGGTATAAGAATATTGAAAAAAGATATTCTTTGGTAATCTGTGGAATATTCCTGGTATCTTACATATAAAGAGTGAATATTTTATGCCCAAGTTAAATAGACAAAGTTTTATTTAAAATCTTTATAATAGCACAGTCTAATTCCGTTTTGGAATATATGCAAAGGTTAATTCACTATATTGGAAACCTTTCTCAGCTTAGTGGTAACTGCTTATTCTTTTATTATGTAACAGGATGGTCATAAGATGGAAGTTTCTGATTTTCCTTTTTTTTTTTTTTTTTAAGCAGATAATCTGAGTGATACCTTAAAGAAGCTGAAGATAACAGCTGTTGACAGGACTGAGGATAGTTTAGAAGGATGCTTGGATTGTCTACTTCAAGCTCTGGCTCAGAACAGTAAGTTTCATTACGTTTACTCAAATTACAAACAAAATCAAATCAGCAGTCATTCAGAAACTAGTATGTAGTTAAGCAAATAACTTGTGTTCACATGAGTTGAATTATTTTGAATCCTATCCTTGAATACTGAGGTTGTTTTACATGTTCCACCCTCCAACCCGCCCCCCTCCCCCAAGGGACTCAAAGCCAGTTTGATAGGCAAAAGAAAGGAAGAATTGGTTGGTGGTGATGATGTTAATACCAGTCCCAGAAAGAGGCCATTATTTCATTCCTCACAGGCAAGCATCATAGTTGTTTTTCTTAACACCTACATTTAAAACAACCTACTTTAAAAATAGACTGTTTATATGTGGGGAAAGTGGGGAAGAAAAGAGGAGGAACAGAGGGGAAGCTTAAAACACATAACATTTTTTTTTCCTGAGATCTTAGGGTCATATTTTTAAATAATTACATATTAAAATAATATGTAAATGTCAGTTATATTGGAAAAAAACATCAGCAGTCATCCAAAAATCTCCTGATATTGTACTAAGACTTTATCTTTGGCGGTGTGGTAAATAATACTAGAGATAGAAATCACACAATTCTTCATTAACGTGTCATTGCATTTGTTTTATTATATTCACTAATTTCTGTGTTATTGTGAATAGATAGGTGTAGAATGATTTTTGTTATGTTAATTCTGCTTAGTCGTACAATGGTTTATGCTATTGTTGTGTTTAATTATGCCATGTCTAATCCTGAGATTAATTACATGGCTGACAAAGAATTCAGGGAAAAGTATACGTTATTAAGGTTTTAATTTCAAGTACTGGATACGTGTTTATTTAAATTATTTTTTAGTTAACTATGATTAGAACGTCTAAAAAAACCATACTCTTCGTCAGAAAGCCATCTTTTAAAGCTAGCCTTCAAAATTCTTTTTCATTTTCTTTTGAAATTATAACTCTGTCAAACTGTTTAATCTTAGAAATAACAGAGAAGGGATTTGAAAAAAGTTTAGTAAGATCATCTAGTAAGGCTTCAGATATAATATAAAAAGTCAGGAAAGAAGATTAGTACAGTGCTATGCTATCCATTACAGAAAATATGTGTACATACGTGTGGCTGTGTACATTTAATAAAATTAAACACAATTTAAAATTAAGTTTCTTAATCTCACTTTTCAGTGGCCATATTTGGCAGGGGACTGGCTTCTTGGGGTTTGTAGATATGAAACACTCCAGTGATCACAGAAAGTACTTTTGGATAGCATTGGTCTAGAACTAGAAATAACCACATTATGCTAATGTTTGCATGTTGTGCCTATTTAGGGAGCTTTCCATAATAATGTAATTTGCCTAACTATGCAGAGTATCTCATTTATTTTTTGAAAAGTTTTTTTTAATAACCATTATTAGTTATCAGTGGCCCATTTTTTTCTCTGTTATAAAAAATATAGAACTTTCTGAATATACCATTTACTTTAGAAACTCAAGGACATGAAGGTGATGTCCTTGATCACATGTAGAAGGTTGCTCAGTTCTCTCCTGGAAATACTGGAAGAGAGAAAGATGAAATTGAAGGGAAATGAAGAAAAAAAGGAAGCAAAAGTTTGTAGCTTTTCAAAGTACAGATTCAAGAAATATTGAGAAGCACATGATTATTGGATTAAATTACAGGCCCATTGTGAACATCTTAACTGAACCTATATATTGAAAATGGTCTTGAAATTATACATCAAAAGATATTAAGGCCATAGAACTACAAGGTATTAACAAAAACAATAAGCTCACTCAATTTAACTTCCCAGGAAGGGAACAAAAGGAATGTCTTGTTAACAGTCTGAAACAAAATATGTGAATGTCCTCATGTCTAAAACTACTAAGACAAAAGAATTTGACATTGAGTTCATGCAGATATCTTTGACTTGGGACTTATTTCTGTCGTTGGAGCTCCTACTGTGTGTAGCACTGGGCAGAGGACTATATTTGTTATCTATTCTCTCCTGTAGTCCCACGAGGTACGTGTTATTATTTAGTGAATGAAGAAACAGACTTAGGTTATTTCCCTTGCTATCATGGGAACTCTTAAATGTCTTAACATAATAAGTAAATGAGATGAGGTATATATTAACCAGTGTGATGTAAATGCTCCTAATTCTATGTGAAATCAGCACATTGTACTCCATAAATGCATTAATGTATACATGATCTATGTGTTTATGATTTAGTAAAAAAATTAAATAAAAAAAAAGTTTGGATTTTGAACTGTTAGTTTATAAAATAAAAAATAAATTGAAGCCCTTTTTTCCTTAATTTATGTAGTTGAAACTGTTCCAAGAACCTAGTTTTAATATTATCTTAAATTTTTCTTTTTCTTTAAAACAGTTCCAAATTCTTGCTAGAGAGGGTAGGTTTATTTCATAGGAATTTATAATTTAAGTATAAAGTATATATACTTTGTATGTATGTGAATATATATGAGTATGTGTATATATATATACAGAATACGATATACTTTGTAAAATTAGCATATAGTTTTTAAATAGCAAACAGTAAAAATTTACCAGTAAGATGTTTATTTTTTATATTCTTGCCTGAATAAAGTGATTAATCCATTACTACTTCTATCCTCTTAAAGGTAAAGTTATAAATTAACTTGGATAAATCTGTACTTGCTTTTTTTACACAGAGAACTTAGAGTATCATGATTTTTCCTTAGTGTCAGGTGTTTTAACTAAAAATATCACTGTTTGCACCAGAATTGCACCTGATCAAGCAAAAAAGATTTCTCCATTCTGTACAAATATAATATGATAATGTGTGTAATAGAAATCTAAACTTAAAATTTTATTTCACGGTCTACTAACCTGTCACTGGAAAGGATATTTCTGAAAGAAAAGAAAGCTATTGAAATTTTTACACTATAAATTTAGTACATTAAATTGCGTGTGTATTACAAGTGATCATGATCTGAAATTAAAATTTTTACTTTGATGTGTAATGTTATAATGTTTTTTTTTTCCTTCAGCAGTAATAGTTCTTTCTGTAACATTAAATACAATATATATGTCTATCTTAAGAGACAGAATATTTGAATACTTAGTTTTATGGAAAACATTTTGTTCAAGCAAATATTTTGTGTAAATCTCCGAACTATATTGATGTAGAGGCATTTATTCACTTAGATAAATATATCAGATCTCAGTTTTTGAATGTTTTTAGTAAATATATGAAGGCTGCCAGCCAACAAATCAGCTTCTGTTTGTTCTAGTCTCTTTTGATTTAGATTATAGTTAGAAGATTCTCAGTGAATTCTTGTCACATTGTAGTTTGCTTACTCTAGTTCATGCTTAGTTGAAAACTTTAAATGATAGACCACCTATTTTCATCATTAAACATTAAGACAGGAATTGTCCTTAAGAGAATATGGCATATAAATCATCTCGCAAGAGAAGCCACTAATTTAAATTAAAGATCCAAAGACAAGAACAACTAATAATTCTGTTTATTCATAATAAGAATTCTATTCATTCTGTTCTATTCAGAGAACATGGGGACCATTTTCTGTTGCTGGGGGAACCATAAAATGATGCCAGCGTGATCACCAGTACAGCTTTTACACCGTCTTCCTGAAGAATTAGGCTGTCTCCTTCTGCCTTATTGTTACACTTTCCTTTGTACATAGCTTAGTTATTTACCTCTCAGCACTTCCTATTTCATATGAGAGTTACATAATTTTCTATGGAACAACTCTGAGACAGCACAGGTTTACTTGTCTTTAAGGAAAAAAGTGTTGTGTCTAGTTTTACATCCCTAATCTTACACTATAATACTTACCTTTTGAATTCTTAGTTTATTTACTTGCTTATATTCTTTCTTTGTTGTGTTGATTTTGGGCTCCCACATAGGCTATAATCCTAAACACAATTATAGGCATATGTTATTTTATTGCATTCCACAGAGAGCATGTTTTTTCTTTACAGATTGGAGGTTTTGGGTAACTCTGAGTTGAGCAAGTTTATCAGTGCCATTTTTCCAACAGCTTATATTCTTCACTTCATGACTCTGTCACATTTTGGTTATTCTTATGGTATTTCAAACTTTTTCATTATTATTATATCTGCCACGATGATCTCTGATCAGTCCTCTTTGATGTTATTATTGTAATTGCTTTGGGAATGGCCACAAACTATGCCGGTATCACAGTGAAGTTAATTGATGTTGTGTGTGTGTTGACTGCTGCATTGACTCTCCCCGCTACCCCAGCATCTTGCTTCCTCTCCTCAATCCTACCTATTCTTGAGATATAACAAATAATCCTATAGGGGCCTCTAAGTGTTTAAGTGAAAGGAGCAGTCACACCTCTCACTTTAAATCAAAAGCTAGAAATGATTGAGTTTAGGGAGGAAGGCATGTTAAAAGCAGAGATAGTCTGAAAACTAGGCCTCTGTGCCAGTTAGTTAGGTTATGAATGCAAAGGAAAAGTTTTCGAAGGAAATTTAAAGAAACCAAAACAGGCTGATTGCTGATATGGAGAAAGTTTCTGGTCTGAATGGAAGATTAAACCAGCTATAATATTTCCATAAGCCGAAGCCTGATCTAGAGCAGGGCCTAGATTTCTTCAATTCTCTGAAGACTGAGAGAGGTGAGGAATCTACAGAAGAAATTCAGAGGTTGATTCATGAGATTTTAAGGAAAGAAGCCAACTCCATACGTAAAAGTACAAGGTGAAGCAGCAAGTACTGATATAGTTAGTTGCAGCAAGTTACCTAGCAGATGTAGCTAAGATGGCTATGTATGTACACTAAACAACAAATTTTTAATGTGGATGAAACAGCCTAAATTGGAAGAGATGCCATTTAGGACTTTCATATCCAGAAAGAAGTCCATGCCTGCCTCAAAGCTTCAAAGGAAAGGCAGGCCTCTTGTTAGAGGCTAGTGCCACTAGTGACTTTTAAGTTGCATTCTGAAAATCCTAGGACCTTTAAGAATTAATGCTATGTCTACTTTGCCTAATCCTAGGACCTTTAAGAATTAATGTTATGTCTACTTTAAGAATTAATGCTATGTCTATTGAAATGAAACAAGAAAGCCTGGATGGCAGCACATTTATTTACAACATGATTTACTGAATATTTTAAGCCCATTATTGAGACCTACTGTTCAGAAAAAAACAGGATTCTTTTCAACATATTACCATTCATTGACAATGCACCTGGTCGCATAAGAGCTCTGATGGAGATGTGTAAGATTAGTGGGTTTATGGCTGTGGACACAACATCCATTCAGTAGCCTACAGATCAAGGAGTAATTTTGACCTTCAGGTCCTGTTATTTAAGAAATACATTTCATAAAGCTATATAGCTGCTATAGACAGTGATTCCTCTCAGGCAGGAGTCCTCAAACTTTTTAAACAGGGGGCCAGTTCACTGTCCCTCAGACTGGTGGAGGGCCGGACTATAGTTTAAAAAAAAAAAAAAACTATGAACAAATTCCTATGCACACTGCACATATCTTATTTTGAAGTAAAAAAACGGGAACGATTACAATCACACCACCACATGTGACCTGCGGGCCGTAGTTTGAGGACCCCTGGAATGGATCTGGGCAAAGTAAATTGAAAACCTTTTGGAAAAGGATCTACTATTATAGAGATGTCATTAAGACCATTTGTGGGAAGAGGTCACAATATCAATATAAACAGGAGTTTGGAATAAATTCCAATCCTGTGGATGATTTTGAAAGTTAAGACTAGTGAAAGAAGTTACTGTAGATGTGATTACAAGAGAGAAATAGCAAGAGAAGTAGAAATAGAAATGGAGATTAAAGATGTGACTGAATTGCTGCAAACTCATTATCAAACTTGAATGGTTGAGGAGTTGCTTCTTACGGATAAAAGTGGTTTCTTGAAATAGAATCTACTCCTGGTGAAGATGCTGTAAACATTATTGAAATGACAACAAAGGATTTAGAATATTGTATGAACTTAGCTGATAAACCAAAGGCAGAGTTTTTGAGGATTAGCTCCAATTTTGAAAGAAGTTCTCCTTTGGGTAAAATGCTATCAAACAGCACTGTATGCTACAAATAAATCATTTATGAAAGGAAGAGTCAAGTGATATGGCAGACTTCCTTGTATTTTAAGAATTTTCCATAGCTACCCTAGCCTTCAATCACCTGTTGATCAGACAGCAGCCATCAGTGTGGAGGCAAGACCCTCTACCAGCCAAAAGGTTATGACTTGGCTCAGGTGCTCGTTAGCATTTCTTAGCAATAAAGTATTTTTCAATTAGGGTATGTACGTTTTTTTAGACAAGATGCTATTTTACACTTAACAGACTACACCATAATATAAACATAATGTTAATATGCCCTGGGAAAGCAAAAAATTTGTATGACTCACTTTATTGTGATACTCGCTTTATTGCAATGGTCTGGAACCAACCCTGCCA
The DNA here is from genome assembly GCF_027406575.1 of Nycticebus coucang. Lineage (NCBI taxonomy): Eukaryota > Metazoa > Chordata > Mammalia > Primates > Lorisidae > Nycticebus > Nycticebus coucang. The sequence goes on from NC_069780.1 coordinate 26,616,132, forward strand.
TTTACCTCTGAGTTGCGCCTTCAGGCGCAATGTAGATTACTCCATGAATCTTTCCTAGCAGTAAGAACTTCTTTTGTCATTCTCTTTCAATCTGCTTCATACCTTTAATATTTCTAAGCAGACTTATTGTCACGTACCAAAGTTATTTCCTAAGTAAGGGACTTCTTAGTAAATTTCTTATCATTGGTTTTTTTTTCAAAGTATGCTAAATCTGCAGTCACTGAATATGGAATATTTCTGCTATTCTAGTGGAAATGAAAAATTATTATTTTATCTTTTTACACCAAGTTATCAAATATACCCCAGAAGTGATATGCTTCCTTTGGAAGCTGGATTCATGATTTTTTTTTTATCTCCTTTACAATTTTTGTATTATATTCCTGTTTTAGTTATTGTGCTCATTGTCATGAAGGCTTAGGACTGATTCTATTCATAAAATACCAAAGATCTAGTTTTACCAAATAAAGATAACATTTGAATAATCCAGGAACTCATCTAAACTAAAGATGTCAACTAAAAAGACATTGGCAATTCCTGATGAGTTGAGACTCTTGATTGCTATAAAATAGTAACGGTCACGCATTTTTTTTATACATTCTATAAAAATTCATACAGATCAACAAAGAGATCAGATAAAACCAACTAACCTCAATCTATGCCTTCAGCATAACTAGGAAACAGATTTTAAATTATTAAAGAGAGAAATATATATCCAAATCTAACTTAGTCTGCTTCAGAGACCACTGCAGGGAGAGTTTAGTCAGTTCATATAGGAGAGGCTGGGGGATGAGAAGCCTGGAGCCCAAGGATGATACAGTATGCAATTAAAATTGCCTTTCAGAAGAAAAATTCCTAAGCTAGTGGGAAAATACTAAGATCTGGTCTTAGTTTAGATGAGAGATTAGCACTGTTGACTACTTAAAAGTGCATGGGACCCTATGTGACAATCTAGGAGATGAAACAGTTGTTTTTTCTTGTATAGTTGGTAATGAAAAGAAGGAAGCAAGAGCGGGGAAAATTAAATGTTCTGAAGAAATAAAACCCCCACAAAATTAGAAGACATGTTCATCATCCCCTTTTGAACTAAAAGACCTAAGTATTCATCCCAAATCATTGCCCTTACTGTACACAACTTTTATTATTAGTTAAGGGAAGTAAAAATTTACACTGAGTAGGAAATTTCAGATAAGATACATACAAAGGTACTACTACAAGGAAGAAAACAGGCAATAAAAATCAAAACATTGTAGCTATTAAAATTTTTTTCTTGTAAACCATCTATGGTGCAATTATGAGTAATAGAAGACCATGACCCGTATTAAATATCCTTAAACAAGTCTTTGTAGGTAAGAGAAGAAAAAACTCTCAAGGCAGAAATTCAGAAATTGGATTGGAAATAAACACTATAAATAGCAGAAAGATATGAAATGAAGAGTTGACCAGAAAAAAAATGAAAAAAATAACAGTCATTTTAGAAATTAAAAGATGCACAAGCAATGTACACAGCCCTACTATGAAACTAATTTGGGACTCTCACATGAAAGCTATAACTCAGCTACAACTTAACAATAGGGGGAAGTGGGAAAGGGGGGGGTGGGTAGAGGGAGGGGGATCGGTGGGATCACACCTGTGGTGCATATTACAGGGGTATTTGCGAAACTTGGTAAATGTAGAATGTAAATGTTTTGGCACAGTAACTGAGATAACGCCGGAAAGGCTATGTTAACCACTGTGATAAAAACGTGTCAAATGGTTTATGAAGCGAGTGTATGATGCCCCATGATCATATCAATGTATACAGTTATGATTTAATAAAAATAAATAAATAAATAAAAGATGCACAAGGAAGAAGGGATGAAGAAAAATAAAGCTGCAGAAGAAAGATGTTTGCTATGGAAGGTAGTAAAAAAAATCATACATACAATTGGAATCCTTGAGAAGAAAACTAAAACAATGAGACAAGGTAATATTCAAAACTATAAACTTACCAAAAATAAAGGAAGACCAGAATCCATATATTGAAAGGATCCACCTGTATGTGTGAAGATTGACCTACAATGGTCATCTGAAAAATACAGTGTATTAAAACTTGTAGATGTTGAAGATAAAACTAAATACAAAGTAATAATTCCCTAAGGCCTCCATGCAAAAAATGTCAAGTTATTTAAAAAGTAAAGAAAACCAGATTGGCACCAGATTCTTCAAAAGTAGTATAGAATTGAAAAGTGGAGCAGTGGTTTTTTTTTTGTTTTGTTTTGTTTTTTTTGTAGAGACAGAGTCTTACTTTATGGCCCTTGGTAGAGTGCCATGGCATCACACAGCTCACAGCAACCTCCAACTCCTGGGCTTAAGCGATTCTCTTGCCTCAGCCTCCTGAGTAGCTGGGACTACAGGCGCCTGCCACAACACCCAGCTATTTTTTGGTTGCAGTTCAGCCGGGGCTGGGTTTGAACCCGCCACCTTTGGTATATGGGGCCGGCGCCTTACCAACTGAGCCACAGGCACCGCCTGGAGCAGTGGTTTTAAGTAACTTAAGGAATACATGTAATAAGTTTTATATTGAACCAAGCTAATCAGTAAGTATCACATCCATAGAAAAACACTGTTACGTAGAAGAGCCCACGAAATACTGTACTCATTAGCTTTCCAGAGTAATCTTCTAAAACTGTGTTGTCCAGGACAATAGCCACTCCCCAACATGGCTATTGGGCATTTGAAATAAGGCTAGTCTGAACTGAGGTGTGCTGTAAATACTACCAGATTTCAAAGACTTAGTACAAATAAAAAGAAAAATAGCTCATTAATAGTTTCAAAAATATTGTCTTCAGCCATACCACCTTGAACATGCCCATTCTCATCTAATAGTTTTTAAAAATATTGGTTATAGTCCCACCAGCAGTGTAAAAGTGTTCCCTTCTCTCCACATCCACGCCAGCATCTGCAGTTTTGAGATTTTGTGATGTGGGCCATTCTCACTGGGGTTAGATGGTATCTCAGGGTGGTTTTGATTTGCATTTCTCTAATATATAGGGACAATGAGCATTTTTTTATATGTTAGCCATTCGTCTGTCTTCTTTAGAGAAGGTTCTATTCATGTCTCTTGCCCACTGATGTATGGGATTGTTGGCTTTTTTCATGTGGATTAATTTGCGTTCTCTATAGATCTTAGTTATCAAGCTTTTGTCTGATTCAAAGTATGCAAATATCCTTTCCCTTTGTGTATGTTGTCTCTTTGCTTTGGTTGTTGTCTCCTTAGCTGTACAGAAGCTTTTCAGTTTAATGAGGTCCCATTTGTTTATTTTTGTTGTTGCAATTGTCATGGCAGTCTTCTTCATGAAGTCTTTCCCCAGGCCAATCTCTTCCAGTGTTTTTCCTATACTTTCTTTGAGTATTTTTATTGTTTCACGCCTTAAATTTAAGTAGTTTATCCATCTTGAATCAATTTTTGTGAGTGGGGAAAGATGTGGGTCCAGTTTCAATCTTTTACATGTGGATATCCAGTTCTCCCAACACCATTTATTGAATAGGGAGTCTTTTCCCCCAAGGTATGTTCTGGTTTGGTTTATCAAAGATTAGGTGGTTGTAAGATGTTAGTTTCATTTCTTGGTTTTCTATTCAATTCCAAGTGTCTATGTCTCTATTTTTGTGCCAGTACCATGCTGTCTTGACCACTATGGCTTTGTAGTACAGACTAAAATCTGGTATGCTGATGCCCCCCAAACTAGTACAACCTTTCTGGAAGGCAGTATAGAGAAACCTCAAAGCACTCAAGCTAGACCTCCCATTTGATCCTGCAATGCCATTACTGGGCATCTACCCAAAAGGGAAAAAATCCTTTTATCATAAGGACACTTGTACTAGACTGTTTATTGCAGCTCAATTTACGATCGCCAAAATGTGGAAACAGCCTAAATGCCCACCAACCCAAGAATAGATTAACAAGCTGTGGTATATGTATACCATGGAATACTATTCAGTTATTAAAAAAAATGGAGACTTTACATTCTTGGTATTAACCTGGATGGAAGTGGAAGACATTATTCTTAGTAAAGCATCACAAGAATGGAGAAGCATGAATCCTATGTACTCAATTTTGATATAAGGACAATTAAGGTCATGGGGGGGAGGAAAAGCAGAGAGAGGGAAGGTGGGAGAGGGTTGGGGCCTTGGTGTGTGCCATACTTTATGGGGGCAAGACATGATTGCAAGAGGGACTTTACCTAACAAATGCAATCAGTGTAACCTGGCTTATTGTACCCTCAATGAATCCCCAACAATAAAAAAAAAAAAAAAAAAAAAAGTATTTTTTTTCCAGTGACACAAACTTATTTCACTAGAAAATTAAATTTTTTATTATAAAAAAAGTATTGGTTATGAATTGGATATCATTTTTTATATTTTAGGAAATATTTACAAATGCTTTATTTATGGGAGACAGAGCCCCCTTGGTACTCTGTCTCGGTAGAGTTCTGTGGTGTCACAGCTCACAGCACTCTTTAACTCTTGGGCTTAAGCGATTCTTTTGCCTCAGCCTCCTAAGTAGCTGGGACTACAGGCGCCCGCCCCAACACCTGGATATTTGTTGTTATTGTTGTTGTTGTTGCAGTTTGGCTGGGGCCGGGGCTTGAACCCACCACCCTCAGCATATGGGGCCAGCATGCTACTCCCTGAGTCACAGGCACCGCCCTCCTGGCTATTTTTTGATGTAGTTGTCACTGTTGTTCAGCAGGCCCAGGCTGGGCTTGAACCTCTCAGCTCCAGTGCATGTGGCCAGCACTATAACCACTGAGCTACGAGCGCCAGGCCACAACTGCTTTATTTCTAGTGAAGCTTTAGGCTAGCATTTCTTGGATTGTGGGTAATGGCAAAGTGAGTTTAAGAATTGGGCCAGCAAGTATAATATGATGGAAGATGCAGTTTAGAAGCAAAATAATGTTAACAAATAAGTTAAATATAGTTGGGTTATTCAGTGTAGGAAGAGGACATTTTTAAAGGAAACTTGAATTCATTGTTCTAGGATTAGATTCTAAGAAGAAGGCAGCTTACATGGTACAAGATATGTTCTGTGTGCCTTATCTAAAGCAGAAAAGAGAAGAAAATGTATATCCAATTTATTTATATCCAAGAATTTGTGGAAAAGGCAACATAGGCTGGAATCTGATTGGGATTATGAGAAAGACTATCCTGAAATTCCTTACAAGTCATGAGATTAATAACAGAAACAAGACATGTTGATACTTGGTGCTATTTGCCCTCTGATATGCTCTGAATCATTATATTTCATAAAAGGCAATAAAAAAGGCTATCATTGTGAGCATCCCACAGAAGGATATAAGCTTCCATAGGTATTTGTAGTTAGTGATTGAAACCTTGGCAGAGGATCTGGATTTACTAACATTAGCTAGTGAATGTTACCATTTTTGCTTCTAAAGTTCGCTAAATTTGAAAAACTTTTTATGTCCCTAACAGACAGTAAATGTGTAAGAGAGAAATATGATTTGAAATGATGCTGTATGCCAAATACATACTGAAGATTTGCCATCCTTGTTATTTTTACTACCAGCACTGACTTACTGTCATAAGGACTTCACTTTAAGTTACTCTCGAGGAAGAAGAGAAGGATTTGTGCTGCTGTTTTTTCTAACATTGTTTTTTTATCAGAGTTACATGTAAACTGCATTTGTAGCCAGGTATGGTTAGTCTGTGGCTATATACTTTACTGAAGTTAACTGGCTTCTTTAAGCATATGGGCACTAACCTAATGTGTCATTCCATTTGTGCTGCTAAATAGAATACCACAGAGTGAGTAATTTACAAATGACATAAATTTCTTTTTTCTGTATTTCTTTGTCTGTTTCTTTCTTTCCCTCTCTCCCTCCCTTCTTTCTTTTCTTTTATTTATATATATTTTTTGACAGCTTCTCTTTCTATTGCCCAGGTTAGAGTACTGTGGTGTCAACCTATCTTATAGCAACCTCAGACTCCTGGACTCAAGCAATCCTCCTGTGCTCAAGCAGTCCTCCTGCCTCAGCCTCCCAAGTAGCTGGGACCACAGGCTCCTGCCACAACACCTGCCTAGTTTTTTTGTTTTTAGGAGAGATAGATCTGGTTCTTGCTCAGGTTGGCTGAAACTCCTGAGCTCAAGGGATCTTCCCATCTTGGCCTCCAAGAGTGGTAGGATTACAGGCATGAGCCACTATGCCTGGCCAAATAAAAGAAATTTATTTTCTTGTTCTGGAGGCTGGGAAGTCCAAGATCAAGGCACCCATAGGTTTGGAGTCTGGTGAGGTGCCTTATCTCTTTGATGGCACCTTGTTTCTACATTAACTGCATCTTCACATGATGGAAGATGGAAGGGAGAATGAGACAGCTCTGTGAAGCCTCTATTATTATAGCATTAAATCCATTATAAAAAGCTATGCCCTCATGACGTAATTACTTCCCAGAAGGCCCCACTGCTTAATATTGTCAGAGCGGGGATTAAGTCACAATATTCAAATTACAGTACTCATGTGTGTCCTGAATATGTCAAAGAATATGAAGCATGTAAATTGGCCTTTTAATTGGTATAATGAATTGGAAATGAACTAATAGTACCTGAATAAGAATTATATATTCTCTACATAAAACTGTAGTAATAAGTAGATTGATTAAACTGTTTGTAGTATCTTCGCTCTGATTTTAGACTTTTGAAGCTGAATTTAAAGGTAAGGGCAATTCTGTGAAATAATAAAATTCAGTAAATCATTACTTTTTCCTTCTTTGTAAGATATATGGATTTTTGTTATTATTATAATTGTTTCTTCAGAATTTTATTTTGTTATAAGATGTATGTGAGGATCTGATTTTACTATTTTTTTCTAGGCAGTTTTTCTACAACTGTTGTCTATTATTGGTTAATTATTCCTTTTTTGTCACATAATAACCATTTAGTTTAATAGCATCATTGTCTGGGTTTTATTCTGTTCCATTAATCTGTTCGTCCAGTATTGTGCTATTACCATGCATTTCAATTATGGTAGCTTTATGGAGGAAGTTTTCTGTTACAAATCTATTTCATAATTATCTGTGGATTTTAATTCACCAGTAACTATAGTTTATCCATGATGTTAAGACTGGAAGAGATGTCACATCATGGGAGTTTGTTTATTTACTATAATTTTCTTTTTTTTATCAATATATGTGAATATGAATGACCCAACTACTAAATTGTTGGCATAGGAAAAATAATGAAAATATGAAAGATAAAATAGAAGGTAAAAGATTAGCTCTTTGACTGAAGTAGTCAAGGGAAGAATAGCCAAGAAATGGAAAAGATCCTAAACTATGAAAAAATTTGTAGAAACACATTAAAGAAAGAGTGATTTAAGTTGAAATGTATGTTAAGTCGAAAATATATCTTATTAACTAAATATAAGATACTATATTGTTTTCTACTTGCTCAAGAAGATCTTGATGAAAAATGCTAAGGTCAAAACTCTTAGATGCCTTAATTATGTGTGTTTCATTTTACTTTCATAAATCATTAATAATTGAAGACATGAATATTACATGTTTTTAGTAAGGGTTTAGGTATAATTTTCTAGGGTAATATTTATATGATGGACTACATAATACAGATAATTTTAATTTAAATTCATTTTTTAAAGTACTATAGTATTCATTGGCCTATGTCAGATGCATTCACTTAGAAATTGGGCTGTTTTACCACCACGTAAAAAACAATGTAGTATGTAATTGCCTTGAGATTTAAGAAAGCTAACATATTTGCCTGGGTGAAAGCCTGGGTTTTTTCTGACTCTAGTTATACAGGACTGCTGGGACAGCAGTAGAGAATACTGTATGAAATGTCATGATCTTCCACATCAATTTTTCATGTTTATAGTAAAAAGAAGTCCACTTAGATTTGGAACATATTGTACAGTCATGTTGTGCTTTGATGTCATGCACCTCCCCATCTTCAGGTCTCATTCATTCATTTATTCAATACTTAGTACAGTAGAACCTCGACAGTCAACCACCTCCCTAAGCTGACCTAATTGTTATAGACTATATGCACTACATGAATGTATCAGTACAGTATACCTAGTTCCGTAGGATGACCACCTCTGTATATGTACCAGTTCATTACAGTCTCTTGGGCAGTCAACTTAGAGAGGTTCTACTGTGTTTATTTAGTATGTGCCAAATTTGTGCTTTCTCATAATAATGACAGAAGCTTATTTGCAGTGAAGACTGACGTATAACTAAAATTATAATTTATCATAAAAGTGCTATAATACAGATATATTCAATGTCTACACTTGATCTTAGCTGAGAAGTGGTAAGATAATGTTCATTTTCGAATGGGAGTATGTATATTTACTGATGTTAAAGTAAAAATAGCCGTGTCAAATCAAAAGGAATAATCATAAAATTAACGAAAGGCAATAGGAAATGGCCTGATTCCATAGTTAATTCAATTTATTGGTCTTGATTGAATTAATTTATTAAGTAATTATTTTAGAAGATGCCAGGAGTGATTATATAAAACAGAATGATCTAACTTAGACTGTTTTATATTCTAAATTACTCTGATTAAATGTGTGTTGATCTTTTGGGCTCATGAACCACTCTTTGAATAACAAAGTCCCAGATCTTTGCTATCCAATCCAGTACCAGTACTAAATAACATGTGGTTCTGGAGCTCTTGAAAGGCAGCTCGTTGAAACTAAGCTGGGCTATAATTACAAAAATGCTAAATAATAAATACTAAAAAAAAGTAAGATGATTTACTTTTTATATTACATGTTAAAATTGTTTATAAATGAAATATCTATAAAACTTGATTTAATCTATTTCTTTTTACCTTTTTTAATATTGCTGCTAGAACATTTCAAGTTATGTATGTGGTTTACATTTTATTTCCATTAGACAGCAGTAGCCCAGCAAAATTCTTCTCAAAACATTAGCCTACATAAAATTATTTGGAGACCTTGTTAAAGCTCTGGGCTTTGTCCCCAGAAATTCTGATTCAGTAATTTTAGAGAGGGGCCCAAGAGCTTCCAGAGAATGCCAGCGTGCTAATCTACAGATCATACTTTATTTCACAAGGTTCTAATATAGAAAATACGTTCAATGGGTTGAAAAGAATGCCGCCTAGGATGAATCAATGGCAATGGTATCATACTCTGTTTTCTCTGTATCTAGATCTAATCTATAAGATACTGTCATATTGTCTAGATGAAGATAAATGTAAGCATTTTGCCCGTCCTTCAAAGAAAAAATTGAGGATTTTGTCAAAGACCATAACTAGTTTTTTAAATGAATATGTATTGTTGTTATTTCTTATAAGTAAGAAAGTGAAGAGAACAATAAAAGCAACTTTCAAATGGGAAAGTAAGAGCCTGTCATTTCTAAATAAAGGAGAGGAAGAAAATTGTAGGAAAAACTTACATACCTAGAAAGGCCCAATTGTGTACACTACAGAAAGAGACACCTTCTATTTATTTTTTTTCCTAGGTATTTTCTTTTTATTTCTATATTCTTAAAAACAGTTACATATGGGAGGATGAAATTGGGGAGTAAGATTAGGCAGCGGCAAGTCAGAGTGACAGGAGAGAAATAGGATGATAAATAATAATAGCAGTGAGTAGATGATTTTGCTAAGGTTTGGGAACAAAACTTGTAGTATCTTCTACTCTGATACTTATAGACCTATTTAGCTCACTATATTCAGGGTCAGTCAGAATATTTTTTTTTTTTTTTTTGTAGAGACAGAGTTTCACTTTATTGCCCTCGGTAGAGTGCCGTGGCGTCACACAGCTCACAGCAACCTCCAACTCCTGGGCCTAGGCGATTCTCCTGCCTCAGCCTCCCGAGTAGCTAGGACTACAGGCGCCTGCTGCAACACCCGGCTATTTTTTTGTTGCAGTTTGGCCGGGGCCGGGCTTGAACCCGCCACCCTCGGTATATGGGGCCAGCACCCTGCTCACTGAGCCACAGGCGCTGCCCCAGTCAGAATATTTTAATCATAGTATCTCTAATTCTGTACTTCATACACACCTTATTAACATAAAATCCAGCTAGTAATCCTTTCTGTCTCATCCTTAGAAAATAGTTACTTAGCTTTTATGAAGAGCTCCCTTCTTTATGAGGGAATCTATTTCATTTTTTAATAGCCCTAAGACTATAAAACACTTTTTAGTATTGTTTCCTAATCTTATACACATTGGTCCTGTTTCTAGCTCCTGGATAAACATAGAATTTGCTTTCTCTCAAGCAGACCTATATTTTAAGATAACTATTATCGTGTCAGTGGGCTTTTGTGTGCTGGCAAAGAGATAGCAGAGTGTTGGTATAAAATGATATAGCAAAGGTTGATGATGTTTTCCCTAATATTTGTTGTGGTATGTTTGTGTTCTTACTTGGAAATGTTTGTTGAAAGAACTAACATGATTCTCCTTTTTAGGCACACTGGGGTATTAGTCAGGGTTCTCTAGAGAAATGGAACCAGTGTGTATACACACAGATTTATTTTAAGGAATTGGTTCATGCGATTACAGAGGCTGGCAAGTCCAAATCAGCAATGTGGTTTGGTAGACTTGGAAACTTAGGAACTGAGTTTATGTTGTAGTTCAAGTTCAAAGGATGTTTGCTAGCGGATTTTTCTTTCATTCTATTCAGGTCTTTAACTGATGGGATGAGCCAGCCTACATTGTGAAGGGCAGATCTGTTTTATCCCAAACCCACTGATGTAAATGTTAATCTCTTCCCAAAACACCTTCACAGAAACATCCAGAGTAATGTTTGACCAAGTACCTGGGCACCATGGCCCAGTCAAATTGACACACAAAATTAGCCATCACAAGTAGAATATACACTTCTACTGAAGTATCAAAATGGATTGTGTCCTACTAGTTATCTGTTGAGAACGTCATGAGCATTAGAACTCACACAAGAATTTAAAATTGATTGTACTCAGGTTTTTCATGACTTATTTAATATTCATTGAAATAAACCCCATAATGAGGCTCCAAAGGGCAGAGTAATTTTTTTTTTCAGAGAGCCATATGGATTCAAAGTCTAGGTTTTAGCACGTAGTGTTTTGTGAGGTAAGCTTATTTTAGATACTTTATAATTTTCTCTTCCCATGGTTGAGTTTTACGTCTTCTTTATACTCAAGGAGCAAACAAAATGTTTTTATTTTTCTCATAACAGCTTAGTTATGGATTGATCATCCTTTCTTTCTGACATGTGCATGTAGGAGGGATAATAGGCAAGGTAATTTTCAACAATGATTTCTGAAGTTTTATAGGACTTTTTTTGTGTGCTTGCTTTTGAAAAAATAATCTAAGACATGATTAGCTTAGTGCGAAGTGATAAATTTTATCCCTGTTTAAGCTAGTGATTGGTAATTCTACAAGAAACTTCTTTTCTTGGGTGGTGCCTATGGCTCAGCGGAGTAGGGTGCTGGTCCCATATGCCACAAGTGGCGGATTCAAACCCAAACCCAGCCCTGGACAAAAACTGCCAAAAAAAAGACCCAAAAACTTCTTTTCTTGACTTCAACGTTCTTGATGAGAGAATCTTAAACTATAAGACAATCTCTTTATGTGTTCATTCCTGTCTTCTGTTAGAAGTAATTAGAACTACTACATCATCAGTAAATGTCACTCTTTGCTTCATCTTTAGTATTCTCACAGCAATGTATACATCTCTCAATTTGAACTTGTATTAGTACATATTCCTTTTTTTGTATATGCCTTTTCATTTTTTTTTGTTATAAACTCTATAAGAATAGGGAGGCAATACTATTCAAGTAGCATTAATTGGGAGCCACCGGGCATTAGTTGGCAACTTTTTCCTGGGAAGGTTAGTAGTCTAGTAATATAAGTAATAGATAAGTTTTAATATAGTACAGTACATAATGTAATAGAGCTAATTACAAAGTGTTGTGGAAATAAAGAGTCTTTTGAAGTGTCACAGAGGTAGTGACCTTTCACCTGGGTCCTGATGGGTAAATAGGCATTTTATAGGTGTGTATCCTCCAATTGTCTGGCTGCTTCAAATCTTGGATCATATCAACCATCTACTTCTTACAGCTTCTCAATTCTGGTGACGAACACAGACTGGCCAAAAAGTTCATACACTTAGTAGTACAGAATATCGTTAATAAAAATTAGGGTTTATATACTCAGCAAGTAATGCTTTTTACATATTCTTTGCATTTTTATGCTTTTTTTTTTTGAACTCAGTTCAAATGTTGCCTTACTTATGAACATTTCCATGTATTTATATAGTTGTGATTGTTTCCCACTATGCCTTGTACATAACCTCCACTGTGATATCAATTGCATTGAATTATGGTAATTTATTAACCTCTTTCTTTTTCTTACCAGACAGCTCTCTGAGGGTACGTGATTTGTGTCCCTTTATTGCATACAGTACTCCCAGTGTAGTAACGACTCTGTAAAAATACACTGTCCTTGCATGATCTCATCCACTCCCATATCTTTGACTACCAAATATGTTCTGATAATTTAGAAACTATTACAATGCTGTGTGTGAGTAGGGAAGCAGGAGTAAGTTTGATAAGCAGGACCAAGAAATGGTCTATAAAACCGGTGTTTGGTGCCCCTTGATCGCATTAATGTACACAGCTATGATTTAGTCATTAAAAAAAAAAAGCAGGACCAAGGAATAAAAAAAACCACTGAATTTTGAAAACACAGTGTGAGAGATTAGTGATTGTGGGAAGAAGAACATCACGAACAAGGGAAGCAACATATACAAAATTACAGGGGCAGAAGAAAAACCTACTCCAGTAAAAAACTGAAAAGCTTGGTATGGTAAGCAGAAAGGGTACGTGCCAGGGAAGGGGCAAGAGATGAAAACTGGAAAAGGAGCAAAGCATCAGTTCGCACAGCGACTTTCATGCTGTGTTAAACTAACACTATCAAGGAGCAAGTAAAAGTCAGATTTATATTTTTAAAAGATTGTCATGGTTGACAATGTAAAAGATGAGTTGGAGGATAGTCATGAAGAAGAGGAGGCCATCTTTTTCTGAGACAGGAGTTGAGGACAGTTAAGAGCCTAGGTAGGCTTGGGTGGGAAGGAAAGAAATCTTTGCACTCTGAACTACCAGGAGCAGTCATCTGTTGACAGTGATGTAGAACTCAGCCCTACTATGAAACTAATTTATATGGCTTTCATATGAAGGCTATAACCCAATTATAACCTAAGAATATGGGGAAGGGGGAGAGGGAGGGGAGGAAGGGGAGAGAATGGGCGGAGGGAGGGTGATTGGTGGGATCTTACAAGTGCATCTTACAAGGGTACATGTGAAACTTAGTAAATGTAGAATATAAATGTCTCAACACAATAAGAAAATGCCAGGAAGGCTACGTTAACCAGTGTGATGAAAATATGTCAAATTGTCTATAAAACCAGTGTATGGTGCCCCATGATTGCATTAATGTACACAGCTATGATTTAATAATAAATAATAATTTTAAAAAATGTGGCCTGTGTCAAGAATAGCATTTACAATTCCTGGCTTAGGAAATGTGAAGGGGAAAGGACTAGAAATAAAATAAAAGGATTACTGAACAGTGTTGTGGGTCCAATTAAGATGGTAAAGTACAGGGCGGCTCCTGTGGCTCAGTGAGTAGGGCGCCAGCCCTATATGCCAAAGGTGGGAGATTCAAACCTGGCTCCGGCCAAACTGCAACAAAAAAATAGCCGGGCATTGCGGTGGGCGCCTGTAGTCCCAGCTACTCGGGAGACTAAGGCAAGAGAATCACCTAAGCCCAAGAGCTGGAGGTTGCTGTGAGCTGTGATGCCATGGCACTGTACCAAGTGCGACAAAGTGAGACTCTGTCTCAAAAAAAAAAAAAAAAAAAAAAAAATCTATATCTATATCTATATATATATATATATATGGTAAAATATAAACTTGTAAAGGTACCAGCTAACATATTTAATAATATAACTTTCTATGTAACTTTGATATAACTTTTTAAATCAAGGAACAGGAAAAGTATTAATAACCAGTGGAAATTAGGACATTTATTAATGTCATTTTATTTATTAAATAAATGAGGCCAGTTGTTGACCACTTTGTCTATTCCAAGTTTATCAGGATGTAATTGGAGGGCAGAGAACAACTGAGAGTAAGCTTCATCGTACTTGGATTACTAACAGTGAGAATGGGGCAAGTGCGATATAGCAGATGATAGAGCTTGAAAAGAGAGAAGCTGTTTTTTTAATAAATCCAGAAGACAAAATGTCTCAGATATTTTAGAGTGAAGAAAATGCAACTGAAGCTCCCAGCCCTGAGTCTGGGGGTAGAAGGCAAAGAAAAGAAAGTTGATGAGTTCTGCCGTAGAGTACTTCAAGGGAAGACCCCAGAGAAGAACTCCAGCTAAAAGGGAAAGGTAGGAGGTACAGTTTTGAGAGTGCCTGGATTTGCTTATAATTGTTAAGGAATCCAAAGAACAAAGTAAAAAGTGTTTAAAACTTGGTCTAAAGGGATAATTCCAGTTTAGGGATGGTACTATGGGATGGGAAAGTCCTTTACTCTTTCACAATTACTCTTTTCTCAGTTACTTTGTATGGCTTGAGAGATTGTGATATCTTTTCTCATTGTGATCTTCTTTTATCCTCTCTGCTTGAGAGAGTGAATTCTGCTTTGTCTAATGTTATTTTCCTCTTTGTTCTCCTGAATTAGGTAGTTAACAGGTCTCCATCATATGTTTCTCCTTGTTGCTTAAGTAGGACCACCCTGTGATACTTTTTCTGTCTTGGAACATTTTGCCTCGATCTTTCCCCAGGCCAAATTATAGGGTTTTTTACAATTTTGATATTTGTCTTAGGTATTAGGGAGAGCTAAGCCCTTACTCTAATGCCACATGATACCTGGTAAATCCAGAATCAATCTGAAAACCTTTTTGCACTCACGTTAGGATGCCAAGTATTATCATATCCCCATAGTCTGCAAAGGATGGTAAATTTTTAAAGCATAGACATCTCCAAATTGGGGGCTAAGGTCTTACCCCTACAATCATGGGTTAGTTGATTGCTATGGTGATGAGGTTGGAGGAGGAGGAGGTTTGGTAGTGTGGTGGGGAAAGGGGAGTAGGGACAGTTTTGGAAGATAAGGCTGAACCAGAAGATAATTGCAAATGTTACAATTGGAAAGGGTTTCTGATACGTGCAGGATTGTGCAAGCCAAACTAATTTCTTTGTTCCTTAGGCAATCGTGGAAACTTAAGCAGCCACAGGAGTTGTGTATGAGTGTGGGGTAAAGAGAGGGAAATGGCTGGCAAGCATTCTAGTGGTGTTAACAGACCTGATGCTCTGTGCTGTTAACTTAAGCTTTGATATCCGACTGTAGTCTTGAATCCTGAATCTAGCCATGTTGGGTAAATATCTTGCTTAGTCTTGCTTAGTCTGTTACCTTTCATTTTAGCATGGGACCTACAAAGGAATAGAGCACATAGATGTATACAGTAGTCTCTCATCTATAAGGCCACTCTGTGGCCCCCAGTGGATGCCTGAAACCATGGATTGTACGAACTCTATGTATACTGTCTTTTTTTCCTGTACATACATACTTGTGATAAAATTTAATATATAAATTAGGGACAGTAAAAGATTAAAACAACAGTAAAATTGAACAGTTATAATAATGTATGATAATAAATGTTATGTAAATATATGCTCTCTGCTTCCTTCCATCTCACAAAATTCCCTGTTGCATTGAATCTTCTTTTTGTGATGATGTGAGATGAAGCGAGGTGATTGATATAGGCACTGTGATGTAGCATTAATCTACTATTGACCTTCTGTTAGTATGTGAGGAGGAGGATCATCTGCTTAAAGTGGTCTGAGATCACTGAGCCGTGGCAGTGTCCATGGTTGGATGTCAGGAGCAGACAGTGTGCGTCATTAATGTGCAAGTAGTATGTACAGCACGGATATCAGGACGGAGGGGTGAGTCACAGTCACATCCTGGGTGGACAGAGTGGGATAACACAAAATTTCATTATGCTACTCAGAACAGCATGCAAGTGAAAACTTATGAGTTGTTTATTTCTGCAATTTCCCATTTGATATTTTCAGACCATGCTTAACTGAAGGTAACTGAAACCACAGGAAGTGAAACTGGAGACAAGGGGGACAACTATAATTCTCTTAGGGAAATGAGGTTCTTGAGCCATAGATGATCAGCAAAA
The DNA here is from genome assembly GCF_027406575.1 of Nycticebus coucang. Classification (NCBI taxonomy): domain Eukaryota; kingdom Metazoa; phylum Chordata; class Mammalia; order Primates; family Lorisidae; genus Nycticebus; species Nycticebus coucang. Next base: position 26,632,349 of record NC_069780.1, read on the forward strand.
ATCAAGAAGGTTAGGCAAATAGAAGCCTAGACTGGCTTTAGGTTCCTCTGTATGTTGTCTATAGTGGAATTTTTATCAAAATATTAAAACTGCTTCTGTACTTGTCTTTCTCCTTCATTAAATTATAAACTTGTAAAGGGTAGATATGTGTCTTGTTAGCCATTTGCCTAGCACATAGCGGGTACTTAGTAAGTATTTAATGCTGAGTCAATACACAAATCTAGTAACTTTCTTTGGAGTAGTTAAGAAACCTCTCAAACACTGTAATGTAAATGTATACATAATCCTGATAATATCATGCTTCTACATTAGCATATATGTTTCTTAAGGAAAGGAAAGGGGTTTCTCAAGAAATATGATAAGTTTCCTTACACCTTTTATTTTATAGTGTAATATCTGTTGGTTTACTGATACCTTTCAATCTCCTGTATATGAAGAGCACTACAAAAGTTTTGAGAAAGACAGTTATGGCCAGTTATTTCACTTCCAAGAAATATAGTTGACAGTGGCATCCCTTCTGATTCACCTGTGCAAGTGTCAACTTGCTTGTTTTATCTGTGTTGCTGGAGGGCACATTTCTTCTGTTCATTTGGCACTTGGTCAGAATCAACTCTGGAGCTGGGACGAGAGCAATTTCATGCGATGATTTTCTGTGATTTTAAAAGTAGATTAAACGAGTCTCAAAGCCTTGAACATTTGCAGCAAGCTTTCCGGGCCCTTATTGTTTCCTGTGAAATAATTTTTCAGTGGTTTCAAGAATTTAGAAGAGGCTAAACTTCACTGGGAGTGAAGACGAGGAAAGGAGTGGGTGTCTGGTGACTATAGTAACTGACTAAAACATCACACCATAGAAAAAAATGGTTCGTGGAAACAAATGACATCTAAGAACATTGAAGTGGCACTACAGACCAGATCACCAGCTGTGTCCAGAATCTTGCATGACCATCTTCAAGTCAGGAATGTTTCATCCTGGTAGGTGTCTCACACTTTGACAGATGAACAAAAGTGCATCTGTGTTGAATGGTGTGAAGAGATGCTGGTCAGATTCAGCGGACCCAAGTCTACATGCATTTCTGACATGACTGCTAGTGACGAAACCTGGATTTACCAGTTGGATTCAGAGAATAAGCGTCCACCAACAAAAGCGAAGTGGTCCTCAAATGTCAGAAGGAAAATGATGACAATTTTCTTCTCCAAAGGCCATCATGTTGCAGCTGTTCCTCTGGAGGAAAAAGGACTTTTACTGTTCAGTGGTATATAACAGTATGCCCATCAAACGTTTTTGGGAAGCTTCAAGAATGGCAGCCAAGGACAGGGCTACAGGAGATGGTCTTGCGCCATGATAATACATCCACCCACACAGCCAGATAATTAAATACAGTACACATACTTCTTTTTATTGGTAGATTATGAAGTATGTTTTTCTTTTTAGTTTAATCTTGATAGGTTCTGTATTGTTGTAAACAATGTATATTAAGAGGAGCTGTTTGAAAATGTACTTGATTCTCTCCTCTCTTTTCAGAATGATTCACTGCAGTTGTATTTTACATAAGGGTTATCAGCATTTTACCATTTGGTTCTTTAGCCATACTTTTGATGTTTTAAATAAATAATTATTTACTTTCAAAGTCTCTCAGTGACAATCACAATTTCATCTGACAGTCTTTTTCAATATTAAATTTTATCAAAATATCTTATAGTCAATAACTGTCACAACCTAAATCTTAGCCATTTTTTCCTAATAAATCAAAAAGCTCTGATAAAAGTTACATGAAATTGATTCTTTATCATTCACCATTAGATAATCCGTTCTGAAGTGTTTCTTTTTTTTTCACTTTTTGAAAATTAACATCAAATTTCTTCTTGGCCAATGATATCTTCTATTTTGCTTTTCTATTCTCAAGCCTTTTCTTGAACCTCATTTGATAACTTTGACTTTCTGTTCTTTCTAGGATTGTACTTGAAAGAAAATTATGATTTGCTCTGATGTAACTTTAAAAACTTTTCAGCTTTACTTCAGCCAACATGATCCTATTGAATTTGCTTTCATTTTCAATACAGCTTTTAATCTTTCTTTGGTGCTTTTGTGCTCTGTGTTTCTACATTTATTTTTTTCTTTGTTACTACTTAAGATTCTCCACTCCTACCCATCTTTTCCTCTCCTTTTGTTTGTTGCAGAACCCCTCCCCTTTGTAAGTGAGGTAATCCTCACATCTACCCCCACTAGGTTACAGGATCTATTCACAGATTGGTTTTAACCTAAACCAATCAGGGCATGGCCTTTCTTTGATCAAAGAAATTAGTTTATATGGGTCAGTCATGTAAACCATGGTTATTTTGGCTCCCCCAACCCCCAAAAAAAGAAGTGAGTAAAAGAAAAAACTTCTGTGTTGCTCTGGATTGTGTAGTGTGTGCCATAAGACCAGGAACTGTATAGTCATTTTTCTGCTATCCTAACTTAATGTCATTAGAAATCTGTATTTAAGAGTACTTATTAGAGTCTTGTATGAATCCAAGTTGAATGCTTTTAGAAAAGAATTCAAAACAATAACTATGGATGACAGAGACTTAGGATAGCCATGATTTAATATCTGATAAGGAAATTTTATTTTGTGGCATAGAAAATTATACGCAGAGTTATGACTGATGAAATATTAGATTGTAAGTATTTTATACAATTTTTGAATATTTATATCAATAAAATAAATGTAATTGAAATATCTAGTATCGGTTATCTTTTGACAGTGTTTCCTATGCAATTTGCCTAATAAGCCTAATCATTTAATACTTAGACAAGATGAGACATACATTCTTTGAGGTTCACCAGGACTGGAACATCCCAAAATTAATTCTAGGTCAGAAAGTCTTAATTTCAAATTTTGATTTTGCAGAAATCCAAAGATGTCAAAAGATTCAAAACATTTTAATAAAACAGAATCCCAGGTTGGTATGAAGTAATGGTGATTTATTTATTTATTATTATTATTATTATTTTGCCAGAGTAGTAATCAAAAGGCTTCAAAAGCAATATAGAAAGTTACATGGTTTTAAAAAACCTTAACCCTTTCAAAGCTCAGTTTTTCCAAGTAATCAAAATTCTGAAAAACATCATGAAATTATCTTGGTAAAATGAAAAATTGTTTCTTAGGCCAGTTAAGAAAAAGGCAAAAAATCTTCTGCAGTGTGATTGTTTTTTCATATGAGAAATCAACTAAAATAACTTGGAAGTTAAACCTGATGAAAAGGTTACTTGAAATCAGACACAGTAAGAGTATGTATAAGGTCATGGTTCTTAGTAAAAGGATGAGAAATCTAGTTACATGGAATAATTCAGATATACCAAGAAAAGCCAAGAGTATAGAATCAAGTTTTACTAGAAGAAAACATTGCTTTTTCTAGGCCTACAGGACAAAATGCTTCAGTTTCAAGTCTAATAGCCGAGGTAGAAACCAGAAAAAATAAGCTGATGAAAAAATTAAAAGGGAGAGTTGACATCCTCTCTAAGCAAAAAGGTATATTTTTCAATGGGAGAAAGGAAAGTTGAAGGCAATTAACGTAAGTCCTGCACATCATGTGCATAGATTTACAGCCAAAGTTGAACTTCTGAGATGTGAATCTGAGAGGCTTCAAGAGGGAAATTTCACCTCAAGAAACAAAATTACCTTTCTTCAGGAAAAAGACAGCATTTCCAACCTGAATCAAGAGAAATTAAATGGAGTCTATAAAACAGAAAAAGCTACAGTTTAGAAGATGGCTATTAAAGAAGCAGATTTTAGGATTAAAATCAAAACCTCTTGCAATTTTACTAATTACAGATCAATACTTCAAGAGAACCTTGTTCTAAGATAAAGGACCAAATTTTTAGTTTTGTATCAGTGTATTTTTAATATCAAAGCTCAATCTTCAGAAAGACTTGTAAATCTATTATAGCTGCCTTAATCACACACAAATTTCTTTCATAAACATCCTTCATGAACCTTTCAAAACCTAAACAGAGGGCGGCGCCTGTGGCTCAGTCGGTAGGGCACCGGTCCCATATACCGAGGGTGGCGGGTTCAAACCCGGCCCCGGCCAAACTGCAACCAAAAGATGGCCGGGTGTTGTGGCAGGCGCCTGTAGTCCCAGCTACTCTGGAGGCTGAAGCAAGAGAATCGCTTAAGCCCAGGAGTTGGAGGTTGCTGTGAGCAGTGTGAGGCCACGGCACTCTACTGCGGGCCATAAAGTGAGACTCTGTCTCTACAAAAAAAAAACAAACCCTAAACCTAAACAGATCTCTGACTACATGCTTAGATTTTCTGCTTTGTCCTGTACTTATTCTTTCTTAAATAACTCATCATTTTTTGTTTTGGACAAAAATGTACTACATAAGATTCTTTCTTATACAAAATTCTTCTCTTTTCCTTTTACTGTTCTTAGCAAAAATACAACCTCAATACCTTTAACTTTTTTTACATTTCTCTCTCCTACTTCCTTGTTCATTTTTATCTTATTTCTGTTTCCATCCTAACTCTGTATTTTGGAAACAGCCTTTATACAGCGTCTGAATTATACAAAATGATTCTTTTTATCAATAAAGAATACATTTTTATGCCTTTTAAATATTTATATTTATTAAAAACACATCTTGTTTTGTATACTTTGTGCACAGAATTATATAGCAATTAGAAGTTTAATTTTTGGTGAAAACGTAGGAAGCAAGAACATTTTGAACTATCTGTTATGTATCAGTACTCTATAGATTTGAACTACTTTAGAGTTTTACAAAATGTTTCCCTTGTCAACACCAGTAGAAAAGTTAGCAATTCAAAGTTGGCAGAAAAAAATAGAGTACTTAGAAGGTTGTACATGTCCACTCTATAGTTTCAGGGTTTTTAGAGAGAGTTTGAAAATGGATCATTTGAGCTCTGGATTTTCCTTGATGTAATTTGCCCATTAGTTAAAAAATGTGCATGAGAAGCGGGCCATAACCTGTAGTCCTGGGAGTCCCAGAAGACCTGGCATGGCTTAACGTTTGAGAATGTCATTTCATTTTTAGCAGTCACTCCAGAACAAAGGAATTCCTACCATTCACTGAGGTAGACACCATTCTGCCAGGGGAACGTCTGGACTTCAGGCTGGTGTTCTAGACTATAGCTGTTAGTTAGCCATCCTGTGTCTCCTAAGCTACAGGGATCAATAACAAGAGTGATGTTGTTCCAAGGTCATCAGGCAGTTGCTGGGCAGAAGTGTGTTTTTGTAAGATTGTGATGGCCTTTCTGCAAGATTGATGTTTTTTGCAGTCTTTTATGATAGTTTTTGTTACCAGGTTGTTTTGTTTTCCTTTTCTTTTCTTAATACAATTGACTCCATTTTGGTTCTTATGACTTTAATATTGTATAGAATTTGGAAAATATGGGGAAAAAAGTTTTAATTTTTATGTTACAAAATGTGAGTTATACCACATAATCGTAGTTTCCTTTTTAAAAACTCTTTAGAGTATTTCTTGTGATGTAAATGTTCTTTTAAAATGATGTTTTAAATGATATCATAATGCTCTTTTTTAAATGACAGGACCACAGTGGTAGTTATTTACTGTTGAACATTTTTTGTTTCATCATAAGATGATACTGTGAACCATTTAACTCGTTTTCCTTTGGCAAAAGGTTATAATGGTGTTGATTTTAAGTGACCCTTCACCTTTTTTTCTTTAACCTTTTATGGACCTTTTTATTCTTTTTGTTTTCCTAGAAAAGAGGAATAAATTTTATATCACATTGACCTATACTTTGTATAAGGTAATATTTTTCTTCAAATGTTTTTCTTGGATCACTCAATTTTTTAGATTCCTTATTAAGAAATGACTTATTTGATAAATAGTATATAATCCTATAGACTCATAGTAGACATTAAAGACTTCAAAGAATCTTGTAGATACCATATCTCCTCATCTTTGTTTACTTTATATTTCCCCCCAAGATATTTTACAGTATCGTGGAGGTGAATCTTTTACTGAAAATGTTCCTTCACTGTGTCTTACTCTGTCTTCATTCTCTTAGTCTGAAGTAGGAAAATCTTCAACAATTCAACTTCTAAATGAAAAAAAATTGAGTTATATGCTCTGCTTTTTCCACAGTTATTAACAGATTTCTCCATGGTGTTTACTTTTTTAGTAAATACATTTCATTTTTTAATTATACAACTCTTATCTTTTTTTTTTTTTTAACAAAAAACTTAGGCCTCCTTGGTGGTAATTTTAAAGGAAATAGTCAAACAAGCAGCTCTCTGCTTACTGTAGTATTGAGTTCCAAACACATAACTTCTCCCACTCCCACAGCTTACATTATTCCTGCAATTGAAATGAGTACAAAACCATCAAAATCATTTATTGTAATTTTATAAAATGAGTCTCACAACTTAAATTTTTAGCAAGACCTATTTTTAATGGTGAATCATTGTACAAATGAGTTTTTGTTCTGTTCTTCCCTCTTCATGACTGCATACATCCTTTTCTTCCTTGCATCTCATGTTCCTTTTAAGAACCTTAATCAGTTTCCTTTAAGGGGGAAGAAGGTTGTCATCAGTGTAAGAATTACCCTTTTATTCGTTCCCACTCTCCTTCCTCACTTCCTATACATCCATTTTTTTCTAGAATCATTAATTTCTTATTTTTTTTGCCCTTACTTTAATCTACATATATTCATCACGTTCCTCCTCTTTGTTTTATGTCTCTTTAAACCTGCTTTATTCTCTATATACCCAGTTCTCTTTCTCTCCTTTAATTACCTCCTCAGCTTAGCTCCCAGAGTACTATCTATTTTTTTCTCTCCTTACTCAGTTGCTTTACCTTAGGTTTTACTCTTATCAAATACTGGGTGGACATACAATTTGTGTGTAGTCTACTGTGTTAAACTATTTTAAATTGCACACAAATTTTACACTCACCCTGAATATTACATAAGAATACTCTTCACTTAAAAATTTGGAACATCTGGCTAAGGTATAGACATGGGCGTATATTTTCAAATGATAGTTGTGACAGGAAGAACACTACTAGATTATGAATCAGGAAAACTGGTGTCTTATTCCTTTTCCAATGTCATTGTATCATATGGCCTTGTAATGTGAAGAACATGACCTATCTTGCCTATCTCACATGACTTTAGAATGAAGACATAACATGTTTGAAAATGTTTTGAAAAAAAAAAATTAAGTGTTCTCAATCTGAAGTTCAGACAAAGTTTTTATAGTAGACATCATTGAAAAGGTTGAATAGCTTTTGATCACATACCTTTGAGTGAGAACAGTGAGAATCTGAGTAGGAATTACTAAAATGGTAGGGTTTGGGAGGTGGGAACATCATATGCAGAGAAGAGTTATGAAATAAAATGACTAATTTGGGTTACCATAAGAAATATAGTGTGGCTGGAGTGTAGGATGTCTGTGGAGGAGTATTGGGAGATAGGGTTGGGAAATATGGGTGTACTTGAATGTTTAGTTAAAAGTTATGGAGGACACCTAGGGGAGTGATATAAAATTTGCATTTCTAAAAGTTTTGTTCTAGTGTACCATTGTAGGTGATAGGTTGGTGGCAGAGGCAAACTGGAATTAGGGAGACTCTTGAGGAGGCTGTCACATTTAAATAAGGTCAGAACTGAGAAGTTAAAATAATGTAAAGGTAGGAAGGAAAAAATAGATGCCGAAGATGATAGCAAAATGGAATCTGTGAGCCTTATGTTCTGATTAAATGTAGGTTGTAGAAAGCCATTTACTAAAAGAGAAAAACTTATAATAATTCTAAACTCTGGCTTAAGTGGATTTCCTACCATTCACTGAGGTAGACACCAGAATGAATTTAAAGGAAAGAGGGTAAATTTGATTTTGCACATGTTAAATTTGAGGTATTCAGAACATATCCAAGTGCAAATGTTTGTTTTCTGATGGATAAAAGAAGAGAGGATTTGAGATTTATCTCTGTTGTAGTAAATGATGAAGCCTTGTATTTGAAAGAAGGCACATAGCTAGGTCTCTTTGTTATACTCTATTTTAAAAATCTACCCCTTGAAAAATATACAATTCTCCAGAAACCAGGATACCCATGATCCTTTGAGTTATACTCCTAGTCCTTATAATCAATCCCAAATCTAAGCCCACGTGAAAAGCTGCCTTCTCAAAATTAGCCATAAGAATTCCTGGAACACTCAGTATAAAGATACCACTTTATTATTCTCAGAACTCTTAAGTAGAATGTTTTTATTATTCTAAAGGTATATTATCAGTCTAATTCAAATGCAACAAACAATAACAGAGATTCCTGAGTTTCACAGTGTTGCAAAAGAGGGTGAAATTTGTGAATGTTTGAAATATTTTAATTACATTTCAATCTAATTCAGTCTGATTCAAATTTCAGTCTAATAGAGTCATAGTAATAGCTGTCATTATTTTATTTTTCTATCTTGGAGTTTACTATAAATTGGTTATCAAATGACTTTTATTAGTTTATCCTCATGAAGCCTATATGCCAAAATAATACCATAAATTCAGCTTATTGTAGTAGCATCCCCAATTATACACTCTTGGTATTTGACTGTAAAGCTGGTTATTGTAATGTATTTATTTGGCAGCTGTGTTGAGAACTTTAGCCTTTCTCAAGCCATAATCCTTAATTAGGAGTTGCTACCCCTTTCACCTACACCCTCCTCCTCCCACCCCTTACTGGCCTCGAGAGTTGTGAGTTGTGCTTTAGCTTCTCCTCATTTGGCTTCATAGCATGGCTTCTTGGTTTACTCTTCTTTCAATTTTCTCTGTCATGATTACCCAGTTTTCCTTTTCTTCGTATCACTTGGCAGTGTCATAACTAAGCTGCCTCCTTGCCATCAAGAGATTAGGCAAAGATAGGGCTTCCAAGACTGAATGAGTGCTTGGAGGACTACAAGGGCAACAGTGATGGATATGACTCCTGCAGTAGTTCCCATGGATGTTACTTTAAAGTAGCAATTGCCCTTCTTATATGGGTCCTTCAAAATCCAAACATTTTTATGACTGCACCTAAATGTGAAAGGGGAAAAAGATATTAAATTGATTCCTGAAAACATTTAAAAGGAATGTAGTTAAAATGTCAATAGTAGTCTGGCTACAGGTAATGAAAGTCTACTTTTTTAATGGACTCCTGATCACACTGCAAGATTTTTTTAACAAGTAGCCATTCATTTGGACCTACAAACATCAAACTCTACTTCTTTATGCTTTTTAAAAATCATTTCAAGGGTGTTCACAAATATCTTGGCCCAATCTCAGTTCACAGGTTACTATTTCTGTTGAGATGTAATGGAATGCCAGTGCACAAAGAGTACGTGGAAATGTAGTTAAGACTTTGTAGTTATTTCCTGGACAGTGATGATTTAGTAATAAGCAGTATTTTGTTTTTTACGTTTTTATGCCAAAGGAAAAAATACTTTTCGGATGCTTAAATTCTAAACTTATGTAGAAATCTACGTGCTAGCAGGTAAATAGAATTCCTGTTAGATTTTTCTAAATTGTTAGTCAGATTTTCATGAAAACCAGATTATATTTTCTCCCTTTGTTTTTTTGATCATAGCATAAAAAAACTACTATCCCCAAATTCTCGATCCTATTTTATACAGCCATACTCTGAGTTCATTGGATTGAAATCTGTGGAAAGTCTCATCAGAGTTCAAGAGTTTGCATTATTTTATTTTCCCCTTGCCCCTGACATTCATCTCTGACATTAAGCCATTCTTTTAGTTAAAAGTAAGACATGGATGGGTGATTTGCAGTTAACTGCTCGCCTCCACACATACAAATGTCTCAGCTTCACATCTAATCATGATTCATGCCTTATGCCAGACTCCTGCTGTCATCCTACCACCAGCAGATGGTAGGGCCAGACCCCTGGGGCAGTGTGGCCCCGTGTCCGAAGGTTGTACATCTTCTGGTAGCAATGGTCAGAAAAGGAAGAATTGATTAGAACATGGCAAATTTCTTTTGGGTTTGTCGCTTGAAAACATGGCTCTTAACTGTCACATTTTCAAGTGGTACCTTAAAAGTTAATTTTTTAGCCTAAGAAACAAAATAAAGGCATATACTGAGAATGTTATAGTTCTTTCACTCAGAATTCTGGGTAGTCAAGGGGTGCATGGAATACTGCTTTAAGTTTTTACCCAAACTGATGATTAGAAATACATTTCACATATATAAAATTAAAAATAGCATTTTAATGGCTATAGACAGAATGACCACAAAGTTGTCTATTTTAAATGGCACACAGACTTTATGGCCATCCTATAGGTAGATGTCACTTGTACATGTACCTATGTGCCTGATTCAAACCAAAATTTCACTAATAGTATTTCACTTTATCATGTGCAATTTTTTCTATTCTTTTGTTATTATAAGTGTTAATTCTATTTTTATTTTTAATAAATTGCTGATCTTTTTTTTTTTTTTTTTGGCCAGGGCTGGGTTTGAACCCACCACCTCCAGCATATGGGACTGGCGCCCTACTCCTTGAGCCACAGGCACCGCCCAAAATTGCTGGTCTTAATTCACCAAATAAAATAGATTTCAGATCTCACTAACAGACTGGAGCCCACAGTTTAAAACAATCAGCCCTTCCTATAACGAAACACCCTATTTACTTTTTTGTGTACTTTCTCAAATCACTTGATCAAAAATGATTTCCTTCTGATCACATCAGCTGCCATTTACTTTACAAGACAGTTTTTAGGGTTCTCTTATTTGTATGTGTGGAAGGATCTAAAAGATTTAGGGGAGCTACTTACAGAAACAAATTGAAATTAAATGTTTCAATGACCTTATAACCCTCTGTCAATAAACACATGTTATTTCTCTTAATTGTTAACATTAAAATAGTAATTTTTATTGCTGTAAGCTTTTCTTTATTTTTATCTTTTAATAGGTCTTTCCTTCAGTAAGGAATTTTTGTCAATGTATTGAATTTCGTGTTAATAATAGGGACATGAAATAGCTTATTTTTGTAGGCTCTTTAATTGTATTTTAACAAAGAAGGAAAAGAAAGAAGTAGGGACCTCTTGAATTTCTGTATCACCAAATAGAGTTAACAATATCATGGGTTTTTGTAGTTCCCTTCATTAATGATTGTTTGAATGAGTTTTGTAAAAAACATAGGAGTCAGATAGTAACCGTATAATCTCAGTGTTATCTGAGTGATAACTCATTCATTCAATACAAAATATGAGGTGAGTTTTTTGCTTACATAATTGCTATTTTTAAAAGTTGCTATGTCATTATAGGAAACTGTAGAGTTTATATAAAATAATAAACTGTTACCTCTTTTATAATTCAAAAAGGATGTAGAAAACATTTCTAATCTGAATAGACAGTTGGAACTAACATTGTAAGTTTGGTATGCAAATGATATACTTAGAAAGAACTCTTATAATCTGAGGTAGATAGACAAATTATTATCAAATGTTTTGTGCAGATTAAAACTCAAGATAAAGCTTGCTTGTGGAGCAGAAGGTAATTTTATGTAAACATACATGTTTTGAATATATACTGAAGCTAATTTCTATTTTGGGTATGGAAATTTCTTAAAGAATTTATTGTAGATATAGTTATCAATGTTGGTGTTAAAAGATTTTCATTGCAGCTCTGTGTATGTCTCTTTCAGATACGGAAACAAGTGAGAAAATACAAGGAAGTGGAATACTTCAATTGTTTGCAAGTCTTTTGACTCCACAGTCTTCCTGCACAGCCAAAGTAGCTAACATCATAGCAGAAGTAGCCAAAAATGGTGAGATTTTCCTCAGGAACTTTTCTGCTGGGAACATCTTCAGTTTTACACCTTACTTGTCAGTATGTTTTATTAATTTATGTTTTAATTTTGTAGATGAGTCATTATTTCTATTTCTTTGACTTTTTCCATCTAATTGTCTTAAATGACTATGTAATAGTCATTCAATTCATACATTTCTCATTTGCTATTCCATTCCTTCAGACGGAAATTAGGGAAAGCACCCATAGTCCCACCTACACCTGTGCCACTTACTACTTTTGCTGTAGGATTCTTGAACTTGCCATTGAGTCATTCATCTTCATGTCACAGGAAAGCATATATTTTTTTCGTAAGACCTAAGAACATAGAGCATACCTTTTTTAATGTCTATGTTGGTTTGTGTTATATACTGAGATAAACTCACCATTCTTTTTTTAGTCTTACCTATGATTTGGACATGGGCAGTTGACTTCATCAGTATAGTTGGAATATGTTCTGTTACTCACCTTTATGGAAAACATACATTTATTAAATTCCCATGTAAGGATTTCCAGAAAAACAACAATGACAGTAAACTTAGATTATATAATACTTATTCCATTGCATTATCTATATACATTAGAGATTCTTTGGAAAAATTGTATTATAACAAGAATATTTGCATGTAATTTTAATTCAGTAAGACTGAGAAAAACAAGTTCCTAAAGCATTTTGTAAGCACAAGGGAAGGTCATACTAAATATGATAATTTTGGTGTGCCTCAGTTTTCAAAAGTTGGTATTTTTACTTCTTTATTCTATCATGTTGCATTTATTATACTTAAAAGAAATTAAATTTTGGCTTCATTTGTATACACCATGACAGGTGGCTTTTTGTAAGGTACTAGTCAGTATATGTTGTTTTTGGCCAGTAAGACGATGTGTTATTAAGTGTGCTACTAAAAAATAAAATTACTGTGAAACTTTGCCATTTACTCAGAGGTTCTCTAAATGCATTTCAGGTTTCAATTATGTTCTTGAGTGATAAATCATTTTTACATTTTTAACTGAAAATGGGCCACCTCTTGTTTGTATATCACATTTAAGCAGCAGATCTAGTTTGAAAATGGATCTTTTTCAGACACTGTTTGTTACCTGCCTAGGTTAACCCCATTTGAGTGTTAGTAGATACAAAGCAGCTTGGTTTTTAAGATCAAATAGTTTATTTTTAACCTCGTTATAATCACAGTTTAGATTTCCAGAAGGCAAAGTAGACATTCCACAATTTTTATTTTAAATTTATAGCAGAAATTTTGGATAATGGATTTTTGTGTAATGGATTGCCATTCCAATATACTCTTTTAAACATCATTCTTCATAATGCTTTGGTACAATTTTATGTCAGCTCTTCTGCTAAGAGTTTCTTCTAGTAATATTCCAGTAGATGACAGCTATGTTCTAAAAACATAATAGAATTTTTTAAACATTTGTTCTTTTAGTCAGAGGCTGATAAAGGAAATATCACTGACCTCTACTATTTAAAATAAATGGGATACAGTTGGATGATTATTGCTTTACAACCACATTGCTTTTTTCAGTGTCTGGCTGAGACAGTGCACTAGGTAGAATCTTGAGTGCTCTTTTAAAAACAAATATATATCTTTAGAAATGCTACATGACATAACAGAGCGTTTTAATTTGGCTTGTATTTCTTCCTGTTAGAAACTGGACGGTGAAAAAAGATTGTATGAACCAGAGAAAATGAGGGAGAAAGTTGATTAGTTCATCTTAACCCTGCTTTGAACAAAGGAGAAATATTAGCACATACTTCTTAGATTCATCTTAAATCCAAACGTGCAAAAAGACTCTAAAGGTTAACATACCTGACTTTGTGCTGACATTGAGGATTCATAGGATTTTAGTAAAAAGTTCCGTGGGTGAGGATAGCTATGGCCATAAATTATAGTAAAAGATCTTTAGACTGAAGTCTGATTTCAGGGAAAAGAGAAGTATTCAAGATAGGAAATAAATGTGACTATTTCCTGCTTTTCAGAATTAGACTGTCAAGCTATCTAATAATAATAGTAATAATTATTCCTAATGCTAGCTACAAATTTGTGCCTACATTATTTCAAGTTTTATGCACATTATTTCAAATTCTCACAATTACATATAAGATAGTTATTTTATATATGTGAGAAATCTTGCCTGTGTTCATTCTTAGTGATAATACAGAAGATGCCAAAAAATGTAAACACATCTTAAGAAAGGAAAAAAAATACTAAAATTGTAATACTTAATATATATCAAGTCATGTTTGACTTCTGCAGTTATAAGAAATGCTCAAAGTGGTTCCCATCAGCATCCAGATAGTTCTGATCATGGTGAACGAATACTTGAGTAATGCTGATGGAAGTGTCCACTTGTGTCCCTATACATGTCATTTCAGTTTCTTTCCAAAATTGCCAATGTAGATAATGGCACACTACATACTTAAAGGTCCCCATACTCACGCCTTCATTGTTGGTGTACTTCCACAACGTTCTCAAATTTCAAATACTATGTACCACCTAAAACAACAACCATACTTCTCCTATTTTCTTTGTCCTGCCTGTCGCATGGTGATACTAGCATTCTTTTGATTAATGCCATCTTTTGAGTGAAGATTATACTACACATTGCTACCAAAATTCAATTCAACTTTGAAAAATAATACATAGAGAACATTGCTTAAAATGTGTACACAGGCTCAGTGCCCATAGCACAGTGGTTACAGTGCCAGCCACAAACACTGAGGCTGGCAGGTTCCAACCCAGCCCAGGCCTGCCAAACAACAACGACAACAACAACAAAAAAAAATAGCCAGGTGTTGTGGCAGATGCCTGTAGTCCCAGCTACTTGGGAAGTTGAGGCAAGAGAATCGCTTAAGCCCAAGAGTTTGAGGTTGCTGTGAGCTGTGATGCTGCAGCACTCTACCAAGGGCAACATAGTAAGACTGTCTCAAAAAAAGAAAATGTGTATACATTTTTGTATACAAATATGTATACACTTTTTTTGTTGAACCTCTGTAGATGGAATTCGTACATTACTTTGTTTCCTTTCACTTGTTTTCAGTGATATTTTATGATAGCAGTGGAAAATCTGTTAGTTGTTTGAGTGTAGGGAGAGCAGCATATAATCTGAAAGATTGGGCTAATAAATGAAAATTATAAAAACAAGCAAAATTTTATCCACGTTGTATCTATTCCTCTCAAGCAGTTCTCTGCCTTGGACCAGCAGCAGAAGCACCTGGTAACTTATTAGATACAAAGTCTTCTTAGATCAGCTCACCCAGATCTAATGAATCAGGAACTCTAAAGGAGGGGCCTAGATAATGTATTTTAACAAGTTCTCTAGATCTGTGGTCCCCAACCCCTGGCAGACCAGGGCCAGTCCATGGCCTGTTAGGAACTAGGTTGAACAGCAGGAGGTGAGCAGCGGGCTAGCTAGCTTCATCTGTATTTACAGTCGCTCCCTGTCACTCCCATCAGTGAATATCAGCTGCGGCATTAGATTCTCTTAGGAGCATGAACTCTACTGTAAACTGCACACGCAAGGCATCTAGGTTTTGCACTCCTTATGAGAATCTAATGCCTTCCCACTCTGCATCTGTGGAAAAATTATCTTCCATGAAGCCTGTCCCTGGTGCCAAAAAGACCGGGGACCACTGCTTGAGAAACAAGTTTCATTTTAAAGCAGTACAGGGTCAGTAGTTCGGATCAACATATGCTTGTTTTGTTTTGTTTTCCTGTCTGTACTTTATCAGATTGCAAAAGTATTTATCAGAACTTCTACTTGGATGCTCTTTTTTTTATTATTAATATTAAATCATAGCTGTGTACATTAATGTGATCATGGAGCACCATACACTGGTTTTATAAACAGTTTGACACATTTTCATCACACTGGTTAACATAGCCTTCCTGGCATTTTCTTAGTTATTGTGTTAAGACAATTATATTTTACATTTACTAAGTTTCACGTGTACCCTTGTAAGATGCACTGCAGGTGTAATCCCACCAATCACCCTCCCTCTGCCCACCCTCCCTGTCCCTCTATACCATATTCTTAGGTTATAACTGGGTTATAGCTTTCAAATGAAAGCCATAAATTAGTTTCATAGTAGGGCTGAGTACATTGGATACTTTTTCTTCCTCTTTCATGTTTACATGGATGTAGCTGGAACATACTCTTCTTAGTAAAGTATCTCAAGAATGGAAGAAAAAGTACTTGGATGCACTTAACAACAAAAATAGTCAAAAAGTGTATACCCAAGAGGATCTGGGACCAGTGTTCCTGGCACCACCAGAAACACAGAAATGTCTTCTTCTGTCTTATAAATGTATTTATGTTAAATTTTTCCTCCGCATCATAACAAACACGTTTATTTTAGTGTAAAATGTGCCCTAGAAAAACTGTTTAGTAAAATTGACACTCCAGAAAAGTGTACTGTATTGTGAGGTAACTGAAAGTGTATCTTGACACTTCAGTGTTAGAAGCATAACCTCACTCATTTCGTTATAATGATTATCAATATTTAAAAACAAGAGCAATACTAAGTGTGAATGAAAAATAATGTCACCTTGACAACCCATGTATTGAAGGTACTCATTCTTTTATATTCCTGCCTTATAGTTTTCCTTGGTCTTCAAAAGAAAATTACACAAAGCTAAGATGTAAAAGGGAGGTTATTAGAGAAAATTCAAACTCTGAATATATATTAGTGTTTAATGTAACAAACATTAAGGTAGACTCTAGTACTAAGTGTTTTTACTTGGCTTATAAACTTTGGGTTAATAGTTTTTGTAAAATATTCCTTCAAGTAGCTGAAAATGAAGAAGGTACACCTGTATCTGGTTTTAAAATACTTGGTAAATAGATGTGTAGGAGGAGGGCTTTATAAATATCAGTGTACATAAAAAGAAAAGAATTTTATTGTGTGGTTTTCAACATAGCCTGTTCTTTATGATGCTGAATGAATACATAATTCAAATAGGTTTCAGAAAGTAAAAGTAAAATGTAAGGAATTAACACTCTGGATTTAGAAAGGAAGAGAAATATTCAGTCAACTAGCATTTAAAGAATATTTTACTACAAGGGGAAAAACAGTCTTTGATGGAAATAGTTTTTTTTTTTTTTTTTGTAGAGACAGAGTCTCACTGTACCGCCCTCGGGTAGAGTGCCGTGGCAGCACACGGCTCACAGCAACCTCTAACTCTTGGGCTTACGCGATTCTCTTGCCTCAGCCTCCCGAGCAGCTGGGACTACAGGCGCCCGCCACAACGCCCGGCTATTTTTTGGTTGCAGTTTGGCCGGGGCTGGGTTTGAACCCACCACCCTCGGCATATGGGGCCGGCGCCCTACTCACTGAGCCACAGGAGCCGCCCGGAAATAGTTTTATGGCATTTTATTCATATTGAGATATAGCAATGCCTATTCCTTAAAATTTCTGATTTGAATGTCTACATTAAATCTATACATTACACAAAAACCAAAATGAATTCTATATTGTATAGACACATATTAGCAGTTTTTCAGCGTTCTAGTCTATGGCCTCATAGCTTCAACTAACTTTGATTTCTACTTGCTTGTTCTGTATGTAACCTGACTAGTTTTATTCCATCCTTCCCCTTACCATACTCCTCCACCCTCAGAACTTCTCAGGTCTCTGAGTTTGGATTGACAAGAGATTCTCTCTCTCTCTCTCTTTTTTTTTTTGACCGGGGCTAGGTTTGAACCCACCACCTCTGGCATTTTTTTTTTTTTTTTTGAGACAGGGTTTTGCTGTCTTCTAAGCTAGAGTGCAGACAGCTCACTGCAACCACAAACTCCTGGGCTCCAGTGGTCCCCCTGGCTCAGCCTCCCAAGTGCCGGGCTCAACAGGCATGTACCACCACACCCAGCTCATTTTTCTGTTTTTGTAGAGATGAAGCCTTACTGTTGCTCAGTCTGGTCTCGAACTTCTGGCCTCAAGTGGTCATTCTGCCTCAGTCTCCCAGAGTCTTGCTGGGTTTAACAGGTGTGAGCCACTGTGCCTGGCCAACTTTTTTTTTTCTTATGTTTATCATCATTGCTATGTTTAGCAAATCTTTCAAAGTAGACCATTAGGCTATTGGCCAGCCTGTGTATAGATGGGAGTTGAGTCAGAATTCAGTCAATTGTGAACAAGTAGCATGCTCATATGGTGTGAATGTAGGGATGTATGTGGTAGAAAAACCCCTTTGAACAAGAATGACCATCACAGCCATTCTGAAGCCTCTCCAATATGATAGGTTATTAAGTATGAAATGTCCAGTTTCTTTAAGTACTAAGTTTGACAGTTGATATCATCTCTGACATTTCATTTTGACATTTCTTCTTCTTGGGTTTGTTTGTGAAGATCCTTATTCTTACAAGGCAAGATTTTATTTAAGAGCAATTTTTGTGAGACTATGGATAAGTCAAAAATTCATGTTGTTTGGTTGTTAGAGAACTTTCGTCATCAATTACTAATCTTCATTATCCTTAAATTTTGTAGTGGTCCTTCATGAGACAATATTTTTAAAAGTTTACTTCTAATCATAAAGTGTTGGTCCCTTGGGGAGTAAATAGAGAATGGCATACTATAAAGAAAATACTACATATCCATATATCTGGATAGAAATACTATCCAGATGAAGTAGAATGATTTTGAAATATTTCTTCTTTTTCTATTGTCTATAAGATTTGGCATCATCTGTTTTTGAAATTATTTTTTATTTTTATTTATAAATATTAGTTGTCTGTTTGTTGAGACTTTGGGAAAAACAAGTTAACTGATGACTCCATACTGAACCTCAGAGTCAAAGCATTCTATGATAGACATACTCTTATTTGACAATATGAATGTTGCTTTTTTTTGCATTATTATTATTGTTGCTCGATTTAAAAAAAACTAGAAAAGAAAAAAATGAGTTTGAATTTTAAGAAATCTGAACATTTGGCGCTTTAAACCTGTAAATGCATAGGTATGGTAGCAAATATGAGTGAGCCACTAAATAGATTTTATCAAAGTAGTAAAGCTTACAGAATAGGCAATTTCACCAGGTCCTCTCAACTGAAAAGGAGTAGTTGTTTTTAATGACTAACTGAAACCTTTTTAAAAAATGTATTTTGGATTGTTAAGAGCACATATAGTAAAAAATTAGGCAATTAAATAGTTCGTACTTTATCAGACTTATGGAAAACTCATTGCCAGTGTTTTCACCATCATATATCACTTCCAAAGCATAGCCAGTTATTATAAAAAGGTAATGATAACATTAGTTATAATGAAAGTTAATTGAAAATCCCTTTCGTTAATGGTGGAGACTATCAGTGAAGAAAACTATGACCCCACTTGTGTTTGCTTACTTCATGTAGTATTTAGTAGGGTTGTGACTAGGGTACTTTTGAACAAAAATGTACTCTTAAAATATTAGTCTACCTTATACTTATAGAAAGCAGGCATTTATTTTATTAAGTGAGGTGATGTGTGTAAATTGTGAATCTTTACATTTTTAATTAAATATTATTATTTAATTTTCAGAATTTATGCGAATTCCATGTGTGGATGCTGGTTTGATTTCACCACTGGTGCAGCTGCTAAATAGCAAAGACCAAGAAGTGCTGCTTCAGACGGGCAGGGCTCTAGGAAACATATGCTACGATAGCCGTAAGTGTTAAAGCGTCAGTAATGCACTTATAAATTTTTAAGACTTATGAGTTTTAGATCAATTTCATTTTGGTGTTAGCACCAACTTTTCTAGGCTAAGACACTATTATGGGCCACCATGGTTTAGTATTGCTTATTTAGCAGAATCAATGGAAATTGGGACCATAGTATTCTTAACTGGGAAGTTAGGAAATGAATTATTTTCCTCTGTTGTCACAAATGATATCTTCAGAGGAAAGTAAATCAATTTCTAAGAAATTAGGGCTTTTAAATTTAGGAAAGATATGTGTGTCTTTTTGATTAGATTTTATTAAAGTAATATCTGAATGAGAATGGTTATGGATGCAGTTTTTTAAAGTTTCTAAATCTCTCCAAATATATTTTTAATTACTTGAATTTGAGTCACACATTCATAAAACTCATTATATTCTCAAAAGTTAGATTGGCCCTCTGCATTTGCATTAACTCCATTCCTATTTATCATTATATCATTGTCATCCTGCCACCTTCTATAATACACTGTTCTAGGCAAAGAGAAGGCAAGAACTTGGGTAGAGGTATACTGCAAAAATGTTGTAATTTATACTTTCTCTTTCTATATAGATACAAAGTACAGAAAAGTCTTGAGTGCATTCAGTTTAATTAGCTTATCCTAATTTTCCCTAGATTTCTGTTTTCTGAGCCAAAAACACATGTTTTATCTTTTACCCTTAAGCCTCCTAAGAATTTAAGTTTTTTTAAAAAAATAAAAAATAAAAATCATTTTACAACAACAAAAAAAAGAATTTAAGTTTTTTTGACTATAACTAGATTAATTTTGAATGTTTATTTTCTCCATAGAGTTTATAATTCAAATGAGTTATATTTTGTTACAAACACAAGACATAGCCCTTTTATAATAAGCAGACCTTCAAAAAGTGATTTATACATGTGAGCCAGATAGTAGGTCAGGGCATAAACATATTCATTTGTGATATAAGAAATAACTATGAAAATAATTGGAGATAAATTTGCTGGTTCTGACTGGTCTGTAGCAGTAGTGGTAAAGTTAGCCTCATTTATTTTCCTCTCTTTTCTTTTTTCTGAAATGTATTACAGTATCCTAAATATTGAAATACCAATAGTATGTCTAAGGGCATGGATGTCTTAATATAAATTTTAACTTATAGTTTCCAAACCCCGATACAGCCTGTAAGTTTACCTATCTGCTTCTTTATTCCAATTCTGTTTATTCTAGGGTATTTATAATGTTATGGAATTTATTTATAAATTTATAAAATTCTAATGTTTTGTGTTTATAACTATACATTTTCACGTTTAGGATTTTTATTGAACACCATAGTTTATTATTTCAGCCTTTAAGAAGAAACTACTTAATGTATGTTTTATGTGATTAATTTTGGCAACATACATACAAAAGATCTCAGCAAAATAATAGTTAAAGATTGGTGGCATGAACTTGGAGATTATTATTACTGTGTTTATTCTTATCCTTCTTCTGTGTTGCTGGAATTTTAAGGCTACCAAGGTATTCTTTAAACCTAGTTCAACTTAGACTTGAGTTACGCATTGTTTGAAAAATGAAATATAATCTGTTTTTGAGTACTTTTGCCATGGGGTTTCACTTAATATTGGCAAAATAGAAGAAATACACATACAAGCTTTTGTCTCATATTGCTTTGATTTTTAGGAACACAGTCATTTCCTATTCTCTAAAAAGCCTTGATGTTAGGGGAATAAATGTCTAGTTAATAAGGTTATTATTTTGATGAAGCTGAAGTCCATTTTGTTCAGTGGAAAATGTAGATAAGTGGATAATTAAGCATAGTGAACACAGGCCATATTTTTAAACTTTAAAGCCTTACTTAAGGAAAATGAGGTTAGCAATCTTAAAAATGAATAAATATAAGAAGTTATTACTGTAAATTGTATGATAAAATGTACCATTGTGCCATGTTGTCTTACGCATATTTCCATAAGACTGCGTATTTTTACCCTTTTATTTGAAATTAAATTCTGTGAACTTCATAGTGGTTTCTACAGAATTATTTTAGGACAACTACAATATTTATAATTGGATTACAATAATGACATAAAAGTCTGTAAATATGATGCTGTGTGGTTGGTTAGTAGATGCCTGAAATGCATTTCTCATTTTATTTTGTAACAACTGGGAATTTTAAAGAACTCAAAGTTAAATTTCTTTTTTAAAAAAAGTCTTATTCCTTCTATTTTAATTTCATCAGCCTTCACTTTGAGCAATGTAATGCTGCATTTTTAAAAGGAGACTAGAAAAGGCTCTACAGGACATGTATTTACAAGCTTTGTAAATACAAAGAATATTTTTCTTTCAAATAAAGTATGTTTTAAAATTCATGTCAGTTTTTTATCAAACTTACTTGTTAGGCTCATCAGTTTACTTACAAAAAAGTTTTACAGGATGATTATAGACTTACAGTAGATAGTCATTCTGATTTATATAGAAAGTGCTATATAGACTTCACTATTGGAAATAAAAATTTGAGAAATTTGGGCATGTTTTATGGGTTTTTATTTTGATATCTAAAAAGTAAAGCACTTGCGAGAATGTTTCAGCTAACAGTTTATTTGAAAGGAGGAGGAAGAGCTGCATCTATAGAAAGAATTACCAGAAAATCCATTGAAATCTTTGGGTGAAAAAGTAGGTCAGATTTCAGTTTTACCAGCCTTGACAGTGCCCATTTTAGGAACTCTTCCTAATGGAAGAAAACGGTCTTATATAACATGAGGCAACAGACATACTGCTAAATGGGACAGAAGAAGGCTTTGTTGCTGATGAACTTTTTGAATCCCAGTCTCCTTCTTGCATATAGAGATGAAAGAATCACTGGCTGGGAACATTTTTCATTTAAAATTCCTGATCTTTTTTCTTTCACAGAGTCTCTAAGGCACTTCATTTATGGGTTTCTCTTTCGAAGTATCCAAACAGACTTCTGATACAAGCATTATTTTAAAATTGCTCTGCCCTTCAGCATTGCCAAAATAACTCTTTTAATGAGAAGTTTGATATCTTTCAGATCAAAGAGAAGAGAAAAATTGTATTTCAGTTGGGAAAAAAATCATCAAAGCCATATATGTGATGGGATATGCTAGAGAATGTAGTTTTAAAAAGTAGTAGTAGTGTGTTTCAGAAATGCATATCTTTGGCCTAATTAATCACATATCCCTCTCAAAGGTGATGTGAAAAAAAAAAAAAAAGAGGGAGTTCTCCTTATATGGCCAGCTTTGTGATATTCCCTCCTGGCGTTGATTTGTTTATACAACTGTGCACATTTTAAATTTATGGTATATTTAACTGGCCTTATAGTTTTGGAAAGCTTCATAGTAAATTCCCATCTTGTACTTAAAATTCTTAGGGATAAATTGGTGATTGGAGACTGAATTTTCTCTATGAATATTATTGATTGAGATCAGGAGATAATTGTTATTTGATGCACTGGTTAAAAGGTGTTAGTAG
Organism: Nycticebus coucang; assembly: GCF_027406575.1. Taxonomy (NCBI): domain Eukaryota; kingdom Metazoa; phylum Chordata; class Mammalia; order Primates; family Lorisidae; genus Nycticebus; species Nycticebus coucang. The sequence goes on from NC_069780.1 coordinate 26,655,289, forward strand.
AGGCTAGAAGAAAATAATTACATGAAATTAAGTATTTTGTAGCTTTTTATGTACAGAGCAAAGAATAACTTATAAGCCAGATGAGTACATTTTAAAATTAAAAGAATATGCCTCTTTGTAGAAATGAAATTAGTACTTGTTATTATGCAGCTGGTCCTGTTATTGGAAAGATATGCTACTTAACTTTATATGATATTCTCTCATATCTAGAAAAGAAAATTGCATTCTTGTTCAATGATGAGTAAATAAAAGTTCAAAATGAATTAGCAATCAAGCTTTCCAAAGCTAGTGTTTATTAAGTGAAATATTGTTCATTTCAGTGACTTCAAGTGTCAATAGGAAGGATGCTCAAATAGATGCATGTACTCTTGTATATTAGCAATTTTTACTATGCTACCCTATTTTTATATAAAGGATAAAGATATCTTAATTCTGACTGAAAAACTGAAAAATAATTAGCAATAATCCTATGATATTTTATAATGTATGTTGGTCAGATAAGTATGCATTAATGTAATACACATGTGCTTTGAAATTGCCTAAGTAATCAAAGCAGACTTGCATCAGTTATATTCAACAAGGAGCTATTTATAGCTGACATTTAAAGTAAATATTTATTTCAGCGGTATATTTTAGGTTATTTGATTAATCATGTTATTAAGCAATTAATAATTATGTTATTTAATCTTATTTTAGTCTCCTTATTGGTAAAGTGGATTTGTGGATTAAATAAGGCTTCTATATAAAAGTAGAGTACAGATTATATGTGTTATACAAAGCAAATATTATATTACAATTTTTAAGAAGTGTGTTGAAACATCATTTAATACATACATTGACATATATAAGATATTTATAACAACTATATAGCCAAGTATGGTGGCTCATATCCGTAATCCCAAGGATTCAGGAAGCCGTAGTGGGAGGATTGCTTGAGGCCAGGATTTCGAGACCAGCTGGGATAACATATCAAGACCTCATCTCTAAAAAAAAATATATATATATATTTGCTAGGCATAGGGGCATGCCTTTAGTCCCAGCTAAGCAGACTGGGGCTGCTGAGGCAGAAGGATCACTTCAGCCCAGGACTTTGAGGCTGCAGTGAGCTGTGATTACACCACTGGACTCTAGCCTGGGCGACAGAGCAGGACCTTTCTAAAAAATAAATAAATAAAATGAAAAATGAAAAAAAATTAAAGATACAAAAAAGCCAGGAATCATACAAAGAGATGCAAAGATAAGTCTAGTAGGACACAGGGATAATAACTATATATAAGAATTGATTTAACTGGACCTTCTTGGCAGCCAAAGTAAAAAATATAACTTGATAAGCTTTGTGATTTTTATTGTATACTAAAAGAAATATTCTAGTTCTTCGATCAAAAATCCATTACAAAAAATGTAGAGGGTATTGACTCGTGGTTTAGACAGCATTTTCAGTAATGGTTCTGTAAGAATTGCCCAGTTGGGCGGCGCCTGTGGCTCAGTGAGCAGGGCGCCGGCCCCATATACTGAGGGTGGTGGGTTCAAACCCAGCCCCGGCCAAACTGCAACAAAAAAAATAGCCAGGCGTTGTGGCAGGCGCCTGTAGTCCCAGCTACTCTAGAGGCTGAGGCAGGAGAATCGCCTAAGCCCAGGAGTTGGAGGTTGCTGTGAGCTGTGTGACGCCACGGCACTCTACCGAGGGCAATAAAGTGAAACTCTGTCTCTACAAAAAAAAAAAAGAAAAAGAATTGCCCAGTTGTTCTCCCTGTGGTTGTTTCTTGTACTGACTGATACTACTGAGTACTTTAGCAAAGGTACTGTATTTGGGTAATACAGTACAATGTATTGTTTTTTGGTGGGTAAACTTGCTTCAAGGATATACTTTAAAAATTTGAAGTTTTTATTTAGGTATATTTCTTATTTTAGTTTTAAAGCAAAATACAATTCTGCTTTGCATTCGTTGTACCTTGCTATTTTCTGTATGTTGTGTAACATATCCACGTTCTGTTTTCTGAGACCAAAAACATGATTATCCTTGATACTCAAGCCCATTATCAATTTGCTTCAAACTGAATTTTTTTTTTTTTTTTAAGAGGCAGAGTCTCACTTTGTCGCCCTTGGTAGAGTGCTGTGGCATCACAGCTCACAGCAACTTCCAGCTCTTGGGCTTAGCCGATTCTCTTGCCTCAGCCTCCCAAGTAGCTAGGACTACAGGCACCTGCCACAACGCCCAGCTATTTTTTGTTACGGTTTGGCTGGGGCTGAGTTCGAACCTGCCACCCTCGGTATATGGGGCTGGCGCCCTACTCATTGAGCCACAGGCACTGCCCCAAACTGAATTTTTAAAATAACATACTGGTAATGGTTATATGAATCTAAACATATAAAATTGCTTAGACCATACATGCTCACCTGTGTTCACCAGTGCATGTACAAACTGAAGATGTCTGAATCAAGTCTATAGATTGTACTGTTATCAATTTCCTGCTCAGGATATTGTATGATAGTGTTATATAATCTTACCCATTGGAAGAATTAGAACAAAAAGTTTTAAAAACCCACATATCCAAGAGGCATACATATTCTCATACATACTGGAAATAATCTTCTGTCAGCCCTACCTGAAGTGGAGGATGTGAGTGGGTATGAGCATATACACACATACACATAAAATTTTAGAGCATGGCCCACAACAGTAACCATGATTTTTAAAACTGGGTTTATGCATTAATGTGAAGGACAAAATTGCTTCTAACTCCTTCTATCTTCAAGTTTGACTTTTAGGGAGAAAATCAACAGAAAACTGATCACCCCAAAATAAGATTTAAGGAGATGGAATTTATATTTGTTAGGCTAGAACCCTATAGAGACAGTCAGAATAAATTTCCTAGAGAGGGGGTAATTGATAGGGGAAGATTATAATCTCTCCCCCAAACAAACGCAATTATGAACACAAGTAAATGGGTTGGTATTAAAATAAGAAAGGATATTTTGGCATTAGAGAAAAGTGACAGAAAACAAGTGAAAGTCTGAAAAAAAAAAATTTAATAATCAAGGCAGTCAAGGGAGTGTTTCTGGCACTGCCTGTGTCTTCCCAGTAAGATAGAAGTCAAGCCCATCTGTTAATAAAAGTCAGCAAGGGAATGGTTGGAAACTTGTGGTATCACGTGGGTGGGGAAGGGTTCAAAATTGGGACTATAGGACATGTAATAAGCAGTAATGAAGATATGATTTTTAAAAGTAACTAAATGGTAGTTTAAGTCTATAATGGTTAGAGATCTTGATTTTGCATCTATTTATTAATGTGCTATAGACTGAAGAATTATTTTATACATCAGTGGGTGGACAGTGAAAGGGCCACTGAAAATAACTTGAAGAAATTGGTATTTTCCATTTCATAGCAGCAGGTAATTGGATTAGGATAGGAGGAGATGTGAGGCAGAGATACCAGGAAGCCATTGTAGGAGACCAGGTGTGATGTTGTAAATACTGACTGAAATTAAAATGTGAAGTGGAAGACAATACTCAGATTGGGTTGTTCATTGTCAGTTTGCACCAATTTTAAGCAGTGTTAAATGCTGTACTTCAACTCTGAAGAGAGTTTACACTTTGAGGAACTATGATCTTTTTATTTTTGAAATTATACCAAATTGTAATCCCTCATTTATTAAAACAGTATAAGAAATCCAAAATTCTATAAATTTTTACCGTAATAAAAATTGTAGGGCAAAGAACACATTATAGCCACCACCCCCATGCTTGATTAGTTTCCAGAGTACCATGTTATGAAAAGCTGATGACTTGGTGAAGACATGGAACAATAGTTTTTGAGTAATTGTTACTAATTTTATAGATACCAAAGTTGGAGGCAACATGTGAGAGCATTGCACTTGGCAAAAAGCAATTATTAGATGATTACCTTGAGTTCAATAAGAAGTTATAGAGGGTTGCCAAATTAGTTTTTGTTTCTTGAATACCCGGGTTTCCCTCCTATTCTGTCTGAGACTAAAGTTTAAATTGTCTCTGGAATTTTCCTTTCCTGATTAACAAATCTTAGTAGGACAGGGAAAATCTAATTATAAAGCTCTAGGGAAAAGAAAGATTCTTTTTTTTTCCTGTTGTTTACATCTTTTTTTTCCTGTTGTTTACATCCTTTTTTTCCCCTTACTTTTACCACCCTAATTTCACCTGTTAAAGGTGAACTGAAAGTTTAAACATAAAACATAAAATTTCTTGTCTGTTTATTGATACCCTATCAACACATTATTATCTGCAGTTTTTAATAAACAGTGCTTTAATTTTCTAATTTACTTTGTAGCCAAGCTGAAGTACGGGTAACTGTCAGCCTTTAATCAAAGATGTCTCTGGTACAAGTGGGGAATATTTCCCTTGGCAGAGGGAATATTAAAAATAAATGCTATTTAAAAGTGAATAATTTACATTCTTTCTGCTGAATGGAATAAAGTTTATACTTTTTGAGAAACTGTTCTGCTCAGATTAAATTCTAAATAATAACAAGAGAAGAAGAAATGTATCTACATTTTAAGAAAGAAAAATACTGCATTCAATTTTAATACCCAGTAAATACTTAAACAAAAGGTGAATACAAGTCACATTTGGCTTTTGCATTTTTAAAAAGTACTTAAAATATATAAACAATATAATATATAATACATAGATAACATCTCTTATAATATGTGTACATTTTTTGGTACCTTTGGTTTAATACACACATAGTCCAGAACATTTTTATGTATAGAATAATTTGGTACAAAACATCTCTTCTCTTTAAAATATTTGTGATAAAATTTGATTTTGGTCTTTAACAATTGGATTAATAAGTTGGAGCATTAAATTATTTACATTGTTATCTGAATGCTATTTAAAAGTCATTATAGGCTAGCCTGAAGATAGTAAGTTATCTCTATCATTCACAATCTGTTACAGATGGAACTTCTTGTTCTGTTCTTTACTCTCTTCTCACTACTGTACTTGACTAGTCCTAAAATAAAAAGTAGAAAAATTAAGAATGCCATTTTAGGTAATTTTTATGGAAATAATTGAGTTAAATTATTTTATAATTTGTTTGCAAACTAAAGATATTTAGTCTTAATAAAATGATACAGAAATATAAGAATAGAGGGAAAGAGAAATCTGGTGATTTTTTTAAGCAAATACATTGTCACTTATGGATCCTGTATTATGTAAAGGGATTTGGGGGAAAGTCGATTGAACAATTTTAACTGATGTGAGAAATCTGTTAGATACAGATTAATATTAATATCAAATGCGTCCTATGTTGAGTCCACCAAATGCTGTGCTGTGACCTAATTTTAAACTGGTACTAGTGCTTAGGAAATGGAAGATTTTTTTTCATTTTCTTCTCCTGATTTGACATTAAAAATGTAAAAAGATATATGTATATACATACATACATTGTCTCCTTGAAATTTTCCTGCATAAATGCAGGTTTTAAACCTTAATATATAATATGTCTCAAAATTGCATGTTTATGCTTCCTTTTTGATATGTGAGGATTTTATGGGTGTAATAGCTTTCTCTTCATGACTCATTTTTATAATTCCACTGATATAATATTTATATCTTTTCTTTTTATATCTAGTCTTTCATGGATCTTACCTGTACCAGCAATGTGAATAAATTGCTTTAAAAATCTCAGAAAAGATGTTAATGAGTTCAGGTTTTTTATTTGAAAGGTTAAAACATTTGGTTATGTCTAAGTTATGTCTAAGTTAAAAATTCACTCTTTGGGCAAAATTATGGAGGCAAATGTCAGCATCAGAATTTAATTTTCTTCCCTAATAGAATTTATACATACCTTTTGACTTTATCTTGAAAAACAATGTAGGTCTGTCTATTTACTATTATTCTTCACTGCACCAGGAAATTAAAGTAGCACTTGGCAAAATTAAAAAGCAGTATATTTAAGAGGAATACAAAAGTTCTTCATAATCATGCAGGTCAAAATAGCCAGTATACCTGACAAAAATATACTACTCTTAATGCTCTTCGGGTTTTAACCTCTTTTGAGTGTGAAGACTCCCTTTTTAACACCAAAAATGATTGTTCTTTAACCCTTTGAGGGTATAGGTCATATATAGTAATGTTTGTACTTACAAAATTTATATATTGAGAAATTACATTTACATTATGCAGATTTATAGTCTAGAATTTCTATATTGGAGGATAATTCTTTGTCATTTGAAAAATGTTTATCTTAAGTCCAAATATAGTGTGATGCTAAAGATTGCAACTCAAAATCAAGAAATATGCCACCAAAGAACAATAAACAATTTTGTTGTTTGAAGACATGTATTTATGCTTAGGTCTTGGTATCTATACTATGAGTACTTGTTATCTATGATTTGAGTATTGTTTTCAGTAGTGATAATAAGTAAATATTAGGAAATTCTCACTTTATGTCCTTCTATTCTTTGATGTATGCATATACCAAAGCATTTTTTTTTTTTTTTGTAGAGACAGAGTCTCACTGTACCGCCCTTGGGTAGAGTGCCGTGGCGTTACACGGCTCACAGCAACCTCTAACTCTTGGGCTTACGCGATTCTCTTGCCTCAGCCTCCCGAGCAGCTGGGACTACAGGCGCCCACCACAACGCCCGGATATTTTTTTGTTGCAGTTTGGCCGGGGCTGGGTTTGAACCCGCCACCCTCGGCATATGGGGCCGGCGCCCTACTCACTGAGCCACAGGCGCCGCCCATACCAAAGCATTTAATCCACAAATACTGATTGAACCCATTGTGTTCAGATTATGAAGATCACAGGAGAAAATAAGAACAAGAAGTCTCTATCCTTATGGAGCATGCACAGTCAAAGATAGATAATAAACAAGTAAATACTACTTAAAGATCGTGATCATTAGTATGAGTTAATAGGCAAGGTGAGGTAGTGGAGAGGACCCGAGGGTGAAGAAAGTTCTTTCTAAGGTTGTTATTTGAGCCATGGCTGAGAAATGAGAATGAGCTGGACATATAAGGAGAAGGGGTGGGGGTTAGTCCTGACAGGTAGCAATTGTGAAGACCCAAGAGGGGAAAGGATTTGTGTTCAAAGAACAGAAAAGGGATTGGGCCATCTGAGACACAGAGAAGCTGTGTAAAGGGGGTGTTGTGTCATAAGGTTCAAATGATAAATAAGACTTAGATCATGAAAGTCCGAAGAATCATCCTGAAATAATGAGAGGTCATTAAAGGCAAGGGAGTGACATGGTCTGACACAGATTTTTTAAGTATCACCATTGTAGCTATTAGGAAAATGAGTTGAAAAGAATTTAAGAAGGGAAGTGTAGAGACCAGTTAAAGACTTTTGTGACTATTGAGGCATGACATATTGGTGACTTGAATTAAGTTTTGATAGTAAGGATGGAGGGAATCAGAAGAATTTGGAAAGCATTTAGAGTGCTAGATTGGATTGGGAATGAGGTACAGGGAGAAGTACAGTTTTGATTCCTAGATCTGAGGCTTAAGTACTTGGACAGAACAGGGGACAATTTGGTGATGTAGGAAAGATCCAGGATGGTTGAGTTGTTTTTCTGGGTTTTATTATTGCTGCTTGCTTTTGTTTTGCTGGGAGCAATATTAAGTTTGAAATTCCTAATAGGGACACACAAGAGGAAATGGCAGGTGGACAATTTATATTCGTACACATTTTGGAAATAAACATTCAAAAATTAAAATAATCAACTTGCGTTTAGCAAAATGTTCATTTATTGTTACTTGGAAAGGATATTTAGATTGAAGGTAACCATAAGAAATTAAAAAGGTTAAATAAAACCACCTAGAATGCATAGTTTGTTTTTTTTTTTTTTAAGATGGAAGGGTCTTTAGAAGTCATCTAATCCACCTCTGCCAGATTTTACAGATAAAGTAACTGAAACCTGAAAGGTCAAGTGATGTTTTATGATTAACAGCTAAATTGGTGATAGCATTAATCTAAACACCAGGTCCCTGGTTCATTGACTCTGTAAGTACTATGGGAGGAAATTATTACTGTTGTAAACTCAATAAACACATTTATCTTCCAATATGAATAGTAGCAGATTTTAGGAATATGTTGTTTTTATTTATGTTGAATTTTAACAGCTAATAAAACGTTTTGTTTAATGTTATAAATCACAAGAAAATATTTTACCTAATGAAGATAGGCCAGAACCAAGTGATAAAATAATTTTCACAGCTTCCCAAATATAAAAACTTTATTTTAAAATGTGTATGTATAAACATGCTTTACCATATTTGAGTCTTTTTAAAAAAATTACTGGGGAACAAATGTTTTTTGAGACATTTGTTTCATTTGATTACATGGGTCACTTTTGAGACATTTGATTACTTGGGTCACTTTTGTCATCCTTGAGTAAGGGCTGTAAGTGTGCCCATCACCCAGATAGTGTTCATTGTACTCATTAGGTAGGTTTTTGCCCATCCTCTCCTACCCTCTCTCTCCTGGTTGATTTCCACTGAGTTTTAGTTCCCTCTGTGCACATGTGTATTCATCATTTAGTTCCGATTTAATAGTGAGTACTTTTTTCATTCCTTAGGTACGTCACTTAGGGTAATGGTCTCCAGATCCATCCAAATTGCACAAAGGGCATTAATTTCTCTTTTTTTATAGAAGGGTAATATTCTGTGGTATACATACACCACAAATTGTTAATCAAATAATAAATTGATGGGCATTTGGGTTAATTCCACATCTTTATAATTGCGCATCGTGCTATAATAAACATTCAAGTGCAGATGTCTTTTTGGAAAAAAAAAAAAGTGAATTCTTTTCCTTTGGGTAAATACCTAGTAGTGGGAAGACTGGATAAAATAATAGTCTACTTTTAGTTCTTTAAGGAGTCTCCATACTGTTTTCCATGGAGATTGTACTAATTTGCAGTCCCACCAACAGTGTGTAAGTGTTCCTTTCTCTCTGCATCCATGCCAGCATCCCTTGTTTTTGTACTTGTTAACAAAAGACATTCTAACTGTGGTAAGGTGATACCACATTTTGGTTTTAGTTTGCATTTCCCTAATGATTATGACATTGAGCATTTTTTTCCTTTTTTTTTTATTGTTAAATCATAGCTGTGATATTGAGCATTTTTTCATGTATTTATTGGCCATTTGTCTTTTTTTTTTTTAAGTTTCTATTCTTGTCTTTTGCCCACTTTATAATGGGATTTTTTCTTGCTGTTGCTTGAGTTCTTAACTATTACATAATACAAGGCTATAGTAACCAGAACAGCATGATATTGGCACAAAAATAGAGACGTAGACCAATGACACAGAACAGAGAACCCAGACATAAAAGTGCTACATACAGCCAACTGATTTTTGACAAAGCAGATGACAATATACACCAGGGAAAAGAAGCCCTATGCAATAAATAGTGCTGGTAAAATTGGATAGACACATGCAGAAGAGTGAAACAGGATCCATGTATCTTCCCACTCACAAAAATTAATTCAAGATGGCAAAATACTTAAATGTAAGACATGAAACCATAGAATTCTAGAAGAAAATGTAGGGAAAAACTCTTCTAGATATCGGCATAGGCAAAGAGTTTAAGACTACAATCCAAATAGCAGTTGCAGCACCAACAAAAATAAATGGGACTTGATTAAATTAAAAGACTTCTGTACCGCTAAGGAAATAATCAGCAGAGCCAAGGGACAACCTACAGAATGAGCAAAAATATCTATAAGCTATACGTCTGATAAAGGAATAATAGCCATAATGTACAAAGAATGTATTTGATTCTTTATTCTTGACATTTTCTTTACATACAGGGGAGTGTATGAAATACTAGGAAATAAAGGATGATTTGATTTGATCAGGTACTTAGTAACAACTAAAGAAATCCAGAATTTTACTATTTTTAGTAAACTAGCTAGACAAACATAAATATATCCTGCAAATTTTTGATAAATATCAGTTGCTTTGTAAAGTTTTTGCCATATGTAAGGTATATATTGTTTTTCTAATTGTCCTGAATAAATTCTTCCTTTCCCGAAGTGAAGAATTACATCTAACTTTAAAAAATATATATTTTTTACTTTGTTTTGTTCAGTGTTTATTGATTATTGTTATAATCTTTTAAATTTCTCTGATTTTTCGGCACAGGAAAGTGAGCTTTTCTACTTAGTAGCTCTGTAACAAAATTTTTTCTCATTCTGTGCTTTTAGGTGAAATGAACTGAGGCTAAAAGTGGCAAAGCCATGTTAATGAGTCAATAAATAGGGAAAGAAATGAAATGTCTTTAGTGAACTGAAAAACCTCTTTAAGTAAGCAGTAAGAAGATTAACTAGCAGGTTCTTTCTTTGGACAGGTAGGGGTCAATTAATAAGCATTTAATACATAAGTAATTAATATTTAAAAACTATTAAATTTGTAATACTGAAGTCATGTTTGACTTATGCAGTTACAAGAGGTTCTCAAATGTTACTTATATTCATCTTTTATCAGTATATATTGAATATTATAATTTTAATATAGTTTCTTAAAATGTGTATACATTTTTTGGCACCTTCTCTATATGTATTACCTAGTCTAAATTAGATTATGTCAGTATTATGCGATGTTTTATAGTACATGACTAGAGATGTGCTGGATTATTTCAGATTAGTATATAGTTCAGGAAGTCACAAGTGAATGAGAATCATGAGCAATTTTTTTTTCCCAAAGTAATTTGATGTTAAAATTGACAACTAAGCCTCCAGGTGAAAATATTTATTGATTTCTAAGAGTGAGATCAGTTGTATCATTTTTTTTTTGCATGAAAGTCTAGTTGCCTTTTCCCTCTTCTCAGCTCTGAATCATTATGACATAATTTTCTAGCAGTTATTTCTAGAATTGTATTACTTAATAATCCTTGTTTCTTTTAGCTCTGAATTTTTATCATTTTGTAATTTGTAGGATATTATTTAAATTTAGAAAAGTTATACATTTAAAGTCAGTTTTGTAGAATGGAGTTGATGCTTTTCAGTTGATTTTGTATAAAGAGAAGCCCTTTGTATACCTATATATGAAGCAGCTGAAGTTTCACTTCAATTTGATCTGTATGTATTTACAATTCTTATATGCTCGGGAATACACACATCGTCCTTTCTTTTAAGGATTTTCAATTTTTGCATCATACAAAACTTAAATATTAATTTTTCAGTGATAAATCACATTTTTTCAAGTATAATAATCCTTGGTATCCATGTACTTATTCTAAAAGTATATCTTTCATAAGAACCAGCTATTCTACTCCTAATTACCCAAACTTGTATGTCAATGTTTAATGCAGCATTACTTCCACTAGCTTGAAACTAGAAATAGCCCAAATGTCTAAGTAAGATAGGTGAGTAGGTAAAAAAAAATAGGTATAGTCATACAATGGAGTACTTACCAGACATAAAAGAATAAATACAAACTCTATGATTCCATTTCTATAAAATGAAAGCTTGTGACAAAAAAAAAAAAAAGTGATTGTGTAGGGCCAAAGATGGAGAGAGAAATGGCCTTCGAAGGGAAGCGAAGTATCTTTTGGTTGTAATGAAAATGCTCAGTATCTTGATTAGTTGTGATAATTTCCAAGGTATATAGGACTGTCAAAATTCATTAATTACATACACAGTTTAATTCTATGTAGTTTATTTTACAATATTTTTTCCTCAATAAGGAAATCTAATCATAATTTTTTAAAGTTCTTTTTATACATATAATAAATTGCAGTAAGGGCTTAAAGACATTCTGGGAAACATGACCATGAATCTTTTTTGATCCTTCCAGATAAAACTCATTTCCTTTTTTGTGCTTCCTCATTCTGAGCACTTAATTCTATTTACTATTTAAATTAAATGTTTTCTTTCACACACGTTTTCCCCTTTCCCAAATAAAACTGTTAATTATCTTTGTATTCCTAGGACCTAGTTCACTGCATGAACCATAGTTGGCATTCTTCAAAATGGTTGGTAAATAAAAAAAGAGGGAGAATAAGTACTAATTTGGTTGTAGTTTTTGAGCTACCTTGACTAAACTGACTATGCAATATATGTATTGTAATATTTTAAGGAAACTTAGATTACAGGTGAGCTAATTTTAACACATAGGTCTAGCTATTGTGGATTATTTGTAGATACTAGGTGAATATATTTATGTTTATTATGAACATTTTACTTCTGTGAAATTTTATGTAAATTTACTTTCTCCTTTTTCCTCTATCCATTCCCTGTGCCCCCCACCAAATGTATTGAAGCTTCTGTCTTCCTCACTAAAATAGAAACTCTTTGAAAGCAAGGCCTTCTTTATTTCTGTTTATATCCACTGCACCTGAAACAAAGATTAATGTGTAATAAGGTCCCATGCTATAATTGTGAAGGTGTCTGTGTCTCCCCAGTTCTGTCCAAGACAGCTACTTAGTGACTTACACAGGTGGGTAACACGTACAGCACGGACAAAGACTTGGTTCGTGTTCTGAGTGGGATGATGTGAGAATGCGTCACACTACTCAGAATCGTGAACAATTTAAAACGTTACTATTTTCAGACTGCAGTTGACCACGAGTAACTGAAGCCACAGGGAGTGAAACAGTGGATAAGGGAAGACTACTCTACACTTTAGACCACATGCTATTTTCCTTCAGCTCTTAGGTGCTCCCCCATCCCCCCCACTTTTTTTTTTAATGTTTTAGTTTGCATAATATCAATTGATCTGTAAGTTCACTGAGTCTTTCTTTGGAATTATTTCTTGGAAGTAATTATCTTTGTCTTTCATTTCTAGCATTACCATTTAACTCTTGTAAGTCTCCATTTTTCTGCAAAACTCCAAATCTGTTCATGGCTGTTATTCACTTTTTCCATTAGATCCTTTAATATTTTAATCATATTTACAAAGTTCCTGCATGATAGTTTTAACATCTGGATCATAACTATGAATTTGGTTATGTTGATTTATTCCTCTCTTTTGAGAGTAGGTTTTTTTCTTTTTTTAATGCATCTCTTGATATTTTTATTCAATGATAGACATTATGTATAGAAAAACAGTAGAGGTCGAGGTGAACAGTGTTTAATTTCTGGAAATGAATACACTTTTTAGCTATTAGTGTGGGGTGGGGGTCAAACCAATGTAGTCAGAAGTTGAGCTGAGTTCATGTTTTTTTGTTGATAACCCTACTCCAGTGCAGTACACTCTTCAAATTCCTTCAGTTGTGGACTACACTTAGCTTGTGCTCAGAGTAGGGGTGCTAGAGGACTTTTCTGTGTGTCCCTGCTCTCCCTACAGCCATCCGTGCAAGCCTGCACCACAAGAGGTTCTCTCCATGCTCTTTTTTGCTCTTTTCCCATCAGTAAACTGCTATTGACCAGAAACATGCAGGACGATTGGCCTGTGGAGCAAAAACTCATTTCTAAACAATACTTGCTTTAATATATGGAATTACAGTTTTAGTTTCCTAGGGCTGCCACAACAAAGTACTGCAGACTGGCTCAATATTTAGAGAAATGTATTGCTTCACAGTTCTGGAGTTTATAAGTCTAAAATCAAATTGTTGGCAGGGCCGTGGTCGCTGTGAAACCTGTAGGAAAGGCGGCTTTTTTTCTTTCTTGCTGCTGTCTAGCTTCTGGTAGCCTTGGATATTCTTTGGCTTGTGGTAGCATAACTCCAACCTCTGTCTTCACAAGGCTGTCATCTTCTTTTATGTCTTCCCATGCAATTTCCTCTTACAAACTTATATTATCTCAAACACCTACCTTACTCAGTGAACTCTTCATGAGTTTTGATATGGATATGAAAATTTTTTGTTACGTTATGCCACTTTAAGCCCCAAACCAGTTATGTGTGAAATAAATTGCTTCCATCATGTGCATGTTAGACAACTATTGTCTATGTGATATATAGGTTGCTCTTAATGATGCCTTGAAAAGATTGTTTGGTAAGAGGTACCCACAAACTTTTCACAAATGAATCCTCAGAAATAGATTCTCAGTTGATGCTAAGTGCTGTTATTGTGCAGAATTTAATAGCATAAACATGCCTTTTTAAAAAATGTAATGAGGGACCATTGACTTAGAATTCAGATTTCCCAAGTTCCAGTTCAGAATGCTGATATTTAATTATCATAATTTCTTTAGGGAAAATCTGAGTTGAAATACAAGAAAAAAAGAAGTATGGTTTGTAATTTATCTTAATTCACTGATCAGTGTTCTCTTAAGGTACATTCACAATAAAAATTATTTGTCATCTATTTGCTTTCTCAGCACCTCAGCTGTCATTTTGGCGTTTGTATCTGTGTGCTGCATACCATCTTTAGATATGTAGATCACAGCTCTTACGGGTGTGTATGCAGCCTATGAGTAGCCACAATCCGTAGTTACACTCACAGAGCATTATGTGCAAGATGCTCTTTATAGAAAACCGAGTGAGGCAGTACGCTAACTCCTGGGACTTTAGAATGTTAAAGATGAACTTTTTATTTGCTAAAACTTCTTTGACAGCAAAAGAAAATTCTTTCAACAGTAGCTCCACATAAGTACTTTTCTCATATTTCTCACTATTAATTTTTGATGAAATTAGATGAAAGCTTTTTACTACTATGATCAGTTCTTGCTATTTCTCTCATGTATTCATAATGTTCTGCGCTGCTATAGAATTATTATCACCAGATCCTATGTCACAAAGGATTGTAAATTTTGGGAGAGAAGTCATTTTAGCAGGTAAATACCAAAGAAACCAAAATCCTATTACTATGCAGATAATTAGAGGGTGGGAGGAAAATATTTTAGACCTAATTCATTATTTGTATTTGATAGAAAAAAAGGTGATACTTAGGCCATGAAAGTGGAAGGTAGCATGAAAATGAAAGATTTTTAAATTGTACAAAAGTAATATTTTGAAAAATTATATTTTTAGAAGTGATAGCTCAGGATGCCTCAAAAGTTGGATGTTCCTTATTATATAGAGGGAGGGGAACCTGAGGCTTTAATAAGGAAACTTGTGGCCTTCCTAGTCCTTAAGTGTGCCCTTTTAACTGAATCTAAATTTTTTTTTTTTATTAAATCATAGCTGTGTACATTGATATGATCATGGGGCATCATACACTAGCTTCATAAACCGTTTGACACATTTTCATCACACTGGTTGACATAGCCTTCCTGGCATTTTTTTAGTTATTGTGCTAAGACATTTACATTCTACATTTACTAAGTTTCACATATATCCTTGTAAGATGCACCGCAGGTGTGATCCCGTCTGTCCCCCTCTCTCCCCCCACTTCCCCCTAAGAATAGTTACAACCTATTCTTAGGTTGTAACTGAGTTATAGTTTTCATGTGAAAGCCCTAAATTAGTTTCATAGTAGGGGTGAGTACATTGGGTACTTTTTTTCCCATTCTTGAGATACTTTACTAAGAATATTTTCCAGTTCCATAACAAATCCTTTGAAACCAATATATAAACAATTACAGGACCTGCATGAAAGAAAAAACACTAGCATGGAGAAGGGGAGAGGAGGGCTAGTGGAGAGGTAGGAGAGAGTGTGATTGGCAGGATCTCACCTAATGTGCACAATGTGAACGTGTTCAGCATACCCCCTCTTCTCCCCCCCCCAGCCACGTGATGGGCTCAACTACAATTTGAACTTTACCTTAGAAATGAACAGTTGGCCAGGCGTGGTGGCTGACACCTGTAATCCCAGCACTTGGGAGTCCTAGGCAGATGGATTGCCTGAGCTCACAGGTTGTAAACCAGCCTAAGCCAAAACAAGACCTCATCTCTAAAAATAGTTGGGCATTGTAGGAGATAGCTGTAGTCCCAGCTACTTGGGAGGCTGAAGCTAAGAGCCTGAGAGTTTGAGGTTGCTATGAGCTATGACGCCATGACACTCTACCAAGAGTAACCAAGTGAGACTCTGTCTCCAAAAAAAAAAAAAAAAAAAAAAAAACGAAAATATATAAAGGGGGGTGCGACAAAGTTGAAGCTTCTCTTGCCTCCTTTGCTGCTTAAAGAAGAACAATCTTTAAATCAGAAGTCCACAGGTTCCCCACCTCCTAGTTTCCTATTACATGAAATTAAGACTCAGTTCTACTTTTCTCTAAAGTTTCTTTTATTTCTTCACCATGTATGATTCATTTCTTGAAAGCCCATACTTAGCGGTTAGAACCAAGTACTATCTTAGCTTTGCTAAATGTTCAGACCTTCAGTTCATATTATTGAAAGTCTGAACATTTAGATTTGTAATCCTAATGTTCAGTTTTTGGAGTCATTGTCCCATTGTCCATGTACAAATTGCTCAATAATTTAGATAATTTACATTTATATTATTAGAAAATAAAAATTTGGAAACTAGCTTTTTAAATGAGACTGAACTAATGTTCTCAGCTAATTCACCTGACTAGTTACCCTGGTAGTACAAGAATTACCTGTGATCTAATTAACTGATAAGCAATGGGTCCTGTTCTGCAGTACAAAATTAAGTGGACATTGTGAAACTGGAGAAAACTATTTTGTTTCAGTTTAGGCTAGTATTTCTGAAGCCCTGTGGTATAAGTTGTGTATGTGTATGTATTCCATATGAAATGATGTATTTTAAATTGAGTATGATTTAGCAAAAATTATAAAGATATAACCTCAATTTGTCTTTTTATTAGGAAAATGAAAATCTTTCATTTACTAACTTGATAGCTATAATTCCTTTGTGAGTCATTTATTTTATTGATCCTTTGTTATACTTCTGTAGCTGAACTGTTCAATATGGTAGTCACTAGCTCAATTTGGTTATTAAGCAACTGATATGTGGCCAGTCTGAATTGCGATGTAACTAAGTATAAGGGTAAACATACATTTAATTGAGTTTTGAAGACATGAATAAGTGAATGTAAAATATGTCATTAGTAATTTGTATACTAATTGCATATTGGAATATCGTAGATGTATTGAATTAAATGTTACTAAAGTTATTTTTTCATTTGTTTTTACTTTTTATGGGGCTACTAATAAATTTAAATTATACATGGGGCTCATTTTTTTTTTTTTTTTGGAAAGCTTCTTCTAGAGGCTATATTTTATATAAGGAAGTCAGATTTAGAAAGACAGTCTTCCATCTCTTTCCATTCCTGTGTTTACAGGTTAGAAAGTATTCTAAAGCTATTTATATGTTCCAACAGTTAAATGACATCAGTTCTATGCAGTGTAGATGTACTTGTAATGGAAGGTATATTTGACCAGTCTGTAGTCAGTATTGAAATACATTGGTAAAACATTGGGGAATAAGGAAAAATGACACACAAATCAGGAATAGAAACTATAGAATATGCCATTATAAAGACCCTAGCACTATTATTTAGGAATGATATACTTTCATCTAAAACAAATGGTTTGGTTTTCTGTGATAATAGCTGACTTTGAAAATCACTGATAGAAAGATAGTGATCATTCAACCTGAGAAACAAAATCTTATACCAACAGAATATCACTTGGTCTGTGATTTTCCTCTTACACAGAATTTTCACTTGTGAAAGAGGGGGTGAAATATTTTATATCATAAGCTCCTAGGACACAAGAAGTTCTTTAAGCTCCTTTATGATGCCAGTGAGAATAATCTTTTTTCCACTTAAAAGTGATTGTCTCTTTTCCCCATCCCACTTTCATTTCCATGTTTGTTTTGTTTTTCCAAAAAGACATATTTAATGCCCTGCTTAGGTTTATTTTTTACTTACAAAATAAGAAATAACACTGTTATGTTTTATATTTGGAATTGTAAGGTACCTTTCTTTTTTCTTTTATTTTTAATTTAACTCTTTGTTTTACAGATGAGGGCAGAAGTGCAGTTGACCAAGCAGGTGGTGCACAGATTATAGTTGACCATTTAAGGTCACTGTGCAGTATAACAGATCCCGCCAATGAGAAGCTCTTGACTGTCTTTTGTGGCATGCTGATGAACTATAGCAATGAGAATGGTAAACAAAACTGAAAACTTGCTTTATCTCTGGGGGAAAAATCAAAAATTATCTTTACTGTAGTGCAAAACAAAAAATATTTGAAAATTGATAAATGAATTCATAAGTGAAATATAAAATTATTCAGTGGCCAACATTAAATTACTGTTTCAGAAATAGAAAATGATTAATTTTGAAGGGTTGCCCAGGTTAGTACTAAAACAACAACAAAAAAAATCCAGGCCAGGCTCAGTGGCTCATACTTTGTAATCCTAAACACTCTGGGAAGCCAAGTTAGGAAGACTGCTTGAGCTTAGGAGTTTGAGACCAGCCTGAGCAAGAGCAAGACCCCCGCCTCTAATAAAAATAGAAAACTTAGCTGGGTGTCGTGGCAGGCACCGATAGTCCCAGATACTCAGGAGTTTGAGGCGGGAGGATTGCTTGAACCCAGTAATTTGAGGTTACTGTGAGCTAGGCTGACACTATGGCTCTCTAGCCTGAGCAACAGAGCAAAACTCCCCACCTTCCACTCCCATATAAAAAACCAACTCCATGGTATGCTGGTATGGTTTAAGCATTTTTGCTATGAACATTTTAAAAGTAAACAGTATTAAGATATTTTCACAATAATTATATTAATACTAGGAGCAGTTTGAAAACTTGTTTGAATACTTTTATATCAATAAAATTATTTTTAGATACTAGACTTACTTGGAAGAATTTTTTTAAACCCCTTAATAAAATCTGGCTTTAGAAATGTGAACTTTAGAACAACTGCAGATATCTCATTCTAGTAATTTAATAAGTTCTTGTACATGGTGGTTTCTTTTCTCTGTAAAACATTTTTAGAACCCAGAAACAATTGACATGTCGGCCTACATGGTTGATAATTAAATTAACATAAATCAGTGATATTAAAGCTTCACAGTACTTTAAAAAAAATCACAAAATATTATCAGTTTACTATCTTATATAAATCATTGTATGGATCAGACACTCAAAATTCTGGTACATAACAAAATCTTTATGGTTTGTTTTATAATAGCATTTTAAATTACAGTCTTTCAACGGAGACATTTCTATATAAGAACATGTAACATTATTCTTTTCTTTCACATGCTCTAAAAAAACATGGTCCTTTTGATGTATTATTCCTTGTTTTTACTTTTGGTAATTGTGGGTCTAAAATATTCTCAATAATTCCAAAAAATAAAAGAAAAAAAGATAAACCTTGACAACAAATGGCTACATTTCACCCTCAATGCTAGTGACACCTGCAAATAATGGGGACTGCAGCAAATTAGAGAGCCCTTGTCCCAGTGAAAGTGGGGAGCCACTACTCTTTTCTCCACAGTTTTTTCTATATGACAATTTGGCCAAATACTGCCGAATCTTTTTATTTGGGGAAGGAGGAAGGCAAAAAAATCTAGCTTTTTATGTGATATCTGATGTAAATGTTGGATTATTTTTGCTTTTTTTTAACAGTGTAGAAGCTAAACGGGAAGTGTCTTCAGGTCGCATCCTGTTCAAGGGCCACCAGTTTTAAACCTCTGGATTAAAATTATCCGTAATAATAAAAGAGTGTTTATTGATCAGATGACTTACCTGTCAAACTTGAGCTAAGAAAGTCAATTTTATTTTTCTTCCCCTCTGTGGAATCACCTTTGAAGAAAACAGGTCTGGGTAATCTAAAAAACGAACAACTAGTTCCTAAATAATTGAAATTTGTTCGTAATTCACAGGTATCAGTATTGCATTAAGAGATCATTGTTCCAGGTATGGTACTTTAGATTGCTTGAGGCTAGGAGTTTGAGACCAGCCTGAGCAAAAGTGAGACCCTGTCTCTACAGAAAAAATTAGCCAGGGATGGTGATCCATATCTATTGTCCCAGCTACTTGGGAGGCTGAGGCAGAAGGATTGCTTGAGTCTAGGAGTTTGAGGTTGTAGTGGGCTAGCCAAGGTGATAGAAGAGAGACCCTGTCTCAACAAAAAATCAAAAAATAACTTCATTTGGGCTAGAACGTTTGAGAAAGTAGGAAAAGTGCAAAATGGAAGAAAGTTTTAGATAAGTAATAATAGGTAAAAAAATTATCATGAAGTTATGATAGCAGCTTTGGGTATAATAGAATTAATCTTGTTACACATCTAAACTTGTTAGTTCTTTGAGGGAGAGGTTCAGAAGAAGTCTGTATAAAAATGAATCAAATGGCAAAATGGTCTTAAGTATTACTAATTGTAGTTCAAACCAGGCAGCGATTGAGCCCTGTAATATATACCACAGGTATAGAGAAATGTACTGAAAAGGAATTGATTAACGACGTGCAGAATGCATGGTCTAAATGCATAATATATTTCTTTTTTAAAAGTAAGCTTTTTTCTAGTGTTCACATATTCCCAGGAAATAACTTAGGTATTTTAAAAAGTTATACTAACTTTTCTTGGAGTATTTTTGGACATTTGGTCTTTTTGTTATGTTATTTCAAAAGCTACAATTTGAATGTAGTTTTCAAAACTTAGATGTTAAATTAAATATAATCTTTGTGTTTTTAAGGAACAAATGCTAAATTGTCAACTCTCCTCCTCTTTCCTCTGTTTCCTTTTTACATTTTGTCTGTCATGACCAGAGTTTGTGAAATGATCCTCTTTCTTCTTAATGTGCTTTAACTTATATTTTGTTAATAATTAGTAACAAATTATTTGCATAATTATGCAAATTATTTGCATAATTACTAAGCGCTTTTGTTGTATTAATTACTTTTTTCTTGATAATTTGTATTGAAAGACTTAAATATTAGATCTTCTTTACTGACTTTAGATCATTTGGTATTGATCCTGTCCACCTAGATGAGTCAGTGAGATTAAAAAAAAATAGCTTTTTGATTCTCAAGAGGCATTTTGGGGGGTAGAGACAGGAGTCTTGCTATATTGCCCAGGCTGGTCTCTATCCTCCTGCCTTAGCTTAGGCAGCACTTCTTATTAGCACTGATGCATGTTTTTATATGTATTTTCTATTGAATTTTAGTACATAGCTAAACTCTGCCCTTAAACCTAATAATTTAAGCCTTGTCCATAGTTAGGGAGTTTTCTTTCTCTTTGTAGATAAAATTTTTTAAATATTTTTTAAATGTGCAAATAAGGACCGAAAGTGGTCACAGGACTCTAGAAGAGAATATTTTGAAATTGTTCATTAGTCCTAAGAGTAGAATGATACCAGATTGAAATTTAGGATACCTTGATTTGAATGCTTCTGAGTTCATATAGTGAAACTCTGAGCATATCTAATTTTTAAATCCATTAAATAGGGAATAAAACACATCTCCTAACCACATACGAGACATACACTGTAAAAATATTCAGTAAAGACATTTCTGTACCATTTGATAAAGCTTATATATAATTCAGTGTTATCAATTTCAAAAGGTTTGAACCAGCCTTTTAAGCTATGAGCTGAATATATTCTCTTTTTTTCCCCATTGGTGAAGCAACTGAAACTTTTTATACTCAGACAGGTAAGTGTGGAATACCTGAGTAGTAAAAGTTATATGTAACTGCTTAGTAGAGAAGTGGTATCAATTGTATTATACATATAAATAAATCATAATAAAATGAAACATAAAACTTTTTCCAGTAAAATACTTTCAAATTCATCCTTTTTGGAAAACTATACCCTGTTTTTATGTTTTAAAAAAGCACTTTTTGATTCTGTAGCCTTCCAAAGTAGCCTGAATATTTGAGAACTATTGCTATCAAAAAGCATATCGATGATTTGACATTCCGTTTGAGAACATGTGTCTAACTTCCTATTTTTTTTTTCATTTAGTTACTAATGTTTTAGTTATTCTTAACTCACAGAGCTCAAACTGTTGATTGTAGTTATTTTTATCCTATTAGTTTTTTTAAATAATTTTTTTCTAGCTTTGGTTGCTCAATACCAAAACATTGCAGCGATGACTGAAATTTTGTTTGGTTATCTAGCTGTTTTCAAATATAACACCATTTTAGGACATAGTAAGAGTTTGGAGAATATTTATTGACTTTTCTGGATACTTAGTATTGTCTAAAATTTCCATTAACAAAATCAGTGCTTGGAAGAGAAGTAATGTTATTGATTTGCTTTGTTTTCATTAAATAAGTTAGAAACATCATAAACTCTCACTATGTTAGTTGACATTTCCTACTCATATGCAGTACATGGCACCAGCAGATGGAGTGATTGAAAACATGCTAATGGTAAAAATGTACCAGACCTGTAGTTAAACATATCCCATAGCCAGGCACAGCGGCTCACGCTTGTAATCCTAGCACTCTGGGTGGCCAAAGTAAGTGGATTGCTTCAGTGCAGGAGTTTGAGACCAGGCTGAGCAAGAGCAAGACCCAGTTTCTACTAAAAGAACAGAAAAACTAGCCAAGTGTTTTGTCGGCTGTAGTCCCAGCTATTCAGAAGGCTAAGGTAAGAGTATCACTTGAGCCCAAGAATTTGAGGTTGTTGTGAGATGTCACTGCATGGCACTTTACCTGGGGCGACAGACTGAAACTTAGTTTCAAGAATATCCCATAGGTGAGCCACAAACTTGATGAATTTGCAGATTTGAATAGAAGCAAACCAGTAACCTAAAGCAAAGTTTTAGAGACAATACAAACTTGTTGAGTAATATATTGGTGGTCACCATTGCTATATTACAAATAGCCATGATTAATCAATAAATACCTCGTGTAAAACTATGTGAGTTTAGTTTTTGTCTTAATAGAGTTGTATTAGAGACACAAAATGGAAGATTGCTACAACTCTTTTAAAGTTACAACTGATGATAAGCATTAAAATAAAGACTAATTCAGTGATTTTACATAAGCCATACTGTAACAGAGAAGAGAAGAAGCAAGAAACATGGCACCAGGAAAGGAAAAATTAGTTCCTTCTAAAATTATTAACGTAACATACGTAAACTGTGGCTTCTTCATCAGACCTACATTTTATATAAACATGTGGTTTCTACAAATAGAGCTGAGTATCTTACTAGCTCCCTGTTATTAAAAGACTAATTTCTTTTTTAATGGTTCCTGAAATTTCTCTGGGATACCTTCATGATAATTTTTTCTTTGCTGTGTGGACAGATAGTAACTATACTACAGTTGAAAGGAAGCCATCTGTGCAGTTTAGGAAATGTAACTCCTGGGGTATATTATTGAAGCATAAGTATAACAACTAAATTGAAAGCTCAGCATGTAAATTCACTTGTATAAAAAAGGTCCATTAAGTATTTTCTGTCCTCTAAAGATTGTCTAATTTGTAATTAATATTTAGCTCCTACTTTCATTTCAATCAACAGCAACAATTTCACAGTTCATGACTAAAAACTAAAAAGCATTTTGGCCTGAGGTATGTGTTTATCCTTATATTTTAATATTACAATACTCAGATGAGAAAGAACATTTTCTAGATGTTAGATGTTTGAGAAAGTGATTTGTTTCGCATGAGTGAGGAACTATTTTTAAAGTTTACTTACTGTGGGTACAAGCTAATTAATAATTCATATATTTCTTAAATACTAAAGTCTTTCCCTAACTCCAAGGGGAAAAAAATGGCAGAGTTCAAAATTTTAAATTATATCTTTGCAATTCATTATCTTTTTTCCTTTATGGTGGTAATTTTCCAGTATACTATTTTGAATGGAGTTTTCTGTTTATTTTTTTCTCTGTTTATGAAGACATAGGAGATGTACTTTTTGTGTTTGTTTGGAGACAGAGCCTCAAACTGTCACCCTGGGTAGTATGCTGTGACCTCACAGCAACCTCAACTCCTGGGCTTAAGCGATTCTCTTGCCTCAGCCTTCCAAGTAGCTGGGACTACAGGTGCCTGCCACAACACCCAGCTATTTTTTGGTTGTACTTGTCATTGCTGTTTGGCGGGCCTGGGCTGGATTCCAACCACCCAGCTCTGGTGTTTGTGGCTGGCGCCTTAGCTGCTTGAGCCTCAGGTGCAGAGCCTGGAGATATACTTTTAATTTCACATCTTTTGAAGCCTTATTTGTCAGATTACTCTAGTGAATTAAATGAAGTATGCTAAAGACTTTCACTGTGCAGCTGAGAAGTAGTTAGGCTGTTTTATTCTTTACTATTTTTCTTCAACTTATTACTTACAGTTATACTCCGTACCGAAAACTTTGTGAATATTTCCTGTTTGTTTAACAGAGCTTTCTAATCAGTTTGGGGAAGCAGGTTGTATTCATGAAATTCTCCTACAAATCTTATTTTAAACATACTATTTCACTGAAGGACAGAGTAGTCTGTTACTTAACAATGCTGTTACTCAGCATAGTGTTTAGTAATAGTATATAAAATGCACATTTTGGTCTAATTTCACCATGGTCAAATATTGGCATTAATATTCAGCTTTGGCCTTTATAGAATGAACTTCTGAATCCACGAATCTGAAATGTTTTCTCTCTAAAAAACGAAGTGATTATCATAGGCTTCCGTCAGTGATATTAGTAGGCTTAATACTTAAAATTTTGTTATGTTACTACAGGAATAGTGCTTTCTCAGCATTTTCAGCTGAAAGATAGTTTCAAGCATGTACACAAATTTTGAGGTTCCAAAAATGACGTTGAAGGAGGCATTGAGCTGTTTGGCCATCTAAGAGGTGAGGCTAGAGCCAGAGGTGAATAGTAGATCTTGACCAATACGTCTATTTTCAGATGTAATTTAGATCATTTTTCTCTAGAGGGAAACTGAAAATAAAAAAGTATCACATATAAGTTAACTTTTATTTAGTAGTGCCATATAGGAAAGGCAGAGAATGGAGTGGTTTCTCCTAATAAAGACTTCTTAAGCAACAGCTGGTAATAGTCCTCTTTAAAAACAGAACACTTTAAACAACCAGTTTCTTTCTGAGATGAAAACAGGGTTTTCTTTAATCAGAGTAGACACAACTATGGAAATTTCTTTTGTAGTGGTTTTCATTATAACAAGAGTTGATCTGTAGCAAGTAATTTAACCTGAAGTGTGTATAGAGGAAAAAAATGCCTACTGGAGTAAAGCATAATCATTCTAGGTGTCAATGGATTGAGAACAGTAAATGGGTAGGCCTCTAAAGAACAATTAAATATTTTTTCCTATCTCTCCTGTTTCTTTTGCTTTGGGTTTTTGTTGTTCTTGTTGCTGCTGCTGTTTTACATTACTCTCACACGTGTAGTTTTGTCATTTATCTTTAGAACTTTTACAAAAGGGAAATTTTGCTGTGCAGAGACAATTTTATTTTCAGAACCCAGAAATAACTTTTGAATTCTTTTTTTTTTTACTGTTAACTACTAGAAAGCAAGAAATGTATAAATATATTGTTTTAAACCTCCAATATTCTCAATATTAATGAATCTTGATTTGTTCTTTCTGAAAAAATTTTCCATTATTATTGAAATGTATAACCTGTGGCATAAATTAAAGGGGTAATCTGGGTGTAAAACATAGATGCATGTTTTGTGTAAAGAAGTCTCTTAAAAACGTTGATTTGAATTTAACTTGTAACATAAATACTACATCCTTACCATTAGGCTTAGAACAAAAGTTCTCTGGTTTTCTTTATCAATCAACATAAGATTCTAAGTAATAAGAAAGGAAGTTCTACTTATACCTGCGCATTTGGGTATTTAAAGTTTTTAACCATTCTTCATCCTCTTGGTAACTATATTTAGGGGAAAGTAAACACCACATGTACCCAGCACTAAATTGGAACTAGTAGATTAACACCTACCTGCTCACCATGAGGGGAAAAACTCAATAAAATTCAAGCAGGCGCTGGGAGGAGAGGGCAAAATGGGGTGGGTAAATTCCACCCAAAGGATACATTACACAGGTGTATGGCATACTACCTGGATGTTGGACACACCTTGTAATTGGACTTTAATCTTACAAATGCGAACTATGGACTCTAATCATTTGTTAATCTTAAACAAGTTTCCTTTCCAGTGTTATGTGTATAATAGAGCTAAACCTTGCTTAATTTAAACTTGGAGCTCTGTACACTATTAATGTCATTTCTAACAAATAATAATTATTACTAGTTCTCTTATCTTTTTTGGAAATACAGATTTGTTACTAAGTCAAAGGTAGTTTTCTTCAGTCTTTAGCATGCTTTAGTGGTTTTGGGCAAATTTGTATTAGAACTTCTCATCAGAGCTTTTATTTGTTTATTTTCACTGCTTCAATTATGTATTACTCATTTGACTAGAGATAGAGTTTTTAATGCAAGCCTGTAAATAGCCATAACTTATCACTGTATTATGAATAATATACATGTACACATAGCAACATAGAGACTACATTTTGAATTGTGTTTGTCTTGACAGTTTCATCCTTAAGCTCCATTTACCAATAAGCTTAAAGGTCTTATGATATTGTTTGTAATGGCTTGAGGAATAAGATAACAAGTTATAATCTTCTTTAAAAACTTATTTTTAGTAATTGATCAACATAACTTCAGTTGAGTTACTGGAACTCTCAGCATACTTTTCTGGAACTATAATCTAGTGTATACCAATGTTGTAAACTTAAAACTCAGGGGGAAAAAGGTTCTTCAACTTGAGATCTTCTCTCCAGATCTCCATTCTTTGGAGTTCCATGAGTGTGACCTGAAGAACTTGGAACCGTTGAAACTCAAATGTAGGTAGGTAAGTGTTCACACCAGCGCATGCGTTGATTGCCTTATATCTCTTTGTATATGCATCTGTATTGCACCCCCTCAGTGCCTTTCTTCCTCCCCATAGATCATGTAGGGCCTGTGTCATTTTGATATTATGTAATTTTGTAAATCTGTATTTTGGTCAGTATTTGTCTGTGATGTGTGTCAGGGGCAGTTTTTTAAAAGAAATCTGCAGACGTTTATGACATTGTGCTGTCTAAAGACTGTCTTTTTCACACCTAAGTGTTTGCTATGTATGGGCCTGGGTTGCATTTTTGTGAATTGCTGTGTTTGTTGAGCTCCGGTAACATTCCCCTAGAGGTCCTGGTATTTACTGAGGGATGAAAAGTCTTAGTCTTGCAGTTGTTTAACTTACCCCTCTACTGTGTCGAGAGAACAAGAACTATTTCTAGTTCTAAGAACATCTTCCTGTTAGTATTTCATTTGAACATTCATGATCCTATGAGTGTCAGTGATTTTCCTTTGAAGCTCTCTTTGGACAATAAATTTTTTAAAAGATGATTAAACTGGTGTGGCGCCTGTGGCTCAGTGAGTAGGGCGCTGGCCTTGGCCAAACTGCAACAAAAAAATAGCCGGGCATTGTGGCGGGTGCCTGTAGTCCCAGCTACTCGGGAGGCTGAGGCAAGAGAATTGCCTAAACCCAAGAGCTGGAGGTTGCTATGAGCTGTGACACCATGGCACTCTACCAAGAACGACAAAGTGAGACTCTGTCTCAAAAAAAAAAAAAAAAGATTAAACCAATCCTTTGTTTTTATTTCTTAGAATATCAGTGTTTATCCTGCACAACCAGGAATCCTACTAAACCCAAAACCACCACCATCACCTACTGAATGGTAACATACTAAATTGTAACTGAAATAGGCTAACAGACTCAATCTGAAATATTCTTTTAGGCTTGAATCCCACTCAGATAAGCAACATGAAATGTTCAGGTGCTTTATTAATGTAATTCCTCTCAAAATATTTGAGCACCAAAATCTAGGATTCATACCATGCTCTTAAACTTCATGTTTTCCATGTTTTCTCCTCCTCACATCCTAGAAGAATGGTTCTTAAACTTTTGGTCTCAGGACGCTTTTCATGCTAAAGTTTATTTGTGTATATGGGTTATATCTATTTACTGAAATAGAAATTAAAAGGAGAAAATTTTTTAAGTTATTTAGTGTTTCATTTTTAAATAAAATCTATATGTTAATAATAAATGCCGTTTTTACGAAAATGGTTCTGACATTGTGATACTCCGAAAGGATTTCAGGGATACCACTTTGAGAACCATATTCTGGGATGCCTTTTTGTCCATAAAATGAAAGTTTGAGTAAAGTTTTTTCCCCCCTCCTTTTCTGGGCTTTCAGTATCCAAGGAGAATGACTTGCCTCCAGTCATTGTGAACAAATTTTAGAGTTACTTGAATATGATTATTGTTTTAGTTAGCATCGTTGATGTAAAAGAGGGCACCCAATTGGTCCAAAATGAGTCTGTCCAATTGGATGACTACTTATTTTTCTTTTGTGTGTGGTATGTGTGTTGTCTGTGAGTATATAATTAACTTGGCTCCTTGGGTAGTTAAAAAACACATTTCACAAAGCAACATGATTTTCATGAATTATGGCAACTCCTACTGTATGCCATTTGGCTATGCTATTTTTTCTCTGATCTGTGACAATTTAAAATAATTACACTTCAGTCAGTGTAATTTTCAATAAGTATAATAATCTCTGTACCATTTCTTAAATTTATTGTCCTGCTTTTCCCCAGAACCAAAATTTTTAGCAGTCCAAGAAAGCAGTAGATAGAACAAGATGAGCATTGTCTTCTAAGTGATAGTCTTCCGTTGAATTATCTCCTTCCTAAGATTTGTTACTCCTCTGATGTCCCTAAGACTGTTGGATTTTTATAATTTGTACCAACAGAACTGAGGGGGTGTGCGATGCTTACATCTATGCAGACATATAGTGGAATTTGACTCTCATTCAATGCATGCGCTAGTGCTCACGCTTACGTACCTGAAATTTGATGATTCAACAGCTCTGCAGTATTTGACAAAGTAGTCAAAATGAATAAATAAATAAATAAAAATACTGGTAAAGAACAAGAATCTGCAGAGGTGATCTACTAGTAAAGAACTCTATCTACTGGTAAGTAATCAAAATAACTTCTAACTTGGAAAGCTCCTTGATGCATGACCATTATAAATACTTAATGCAAGTACTCTGCCAATATAACATTATACCCTGTATTTTGCCTATAAGATAATGTATCATTAATTGCTTAATTGTGTATTCAGAAAAAATACTTAACACCAAAAGTAAAAAATCTCCTTTTAGAATAAGAAACTTCATAATTCCATTGCAAAACTTGAAATTCTCTTAGGCTATTTGAACTCTAAAGGTTAACTTCTCTTTTTCTCAGCTTTATTTTCTATTCTTGTTTTGGTAATAGACCCCTTTCTAGAATAGATGGGCCCCCACACCATAATTATTTGTAATTATCTAATCATCCGTGTTCAGGGACAATAAGCCCTTTGACTGTCTCTTCAGACTTCATTCTAAAAAGAGACTTCATTCTAAAAGCAGAAAGAATTAACAACAAAGGCCACCAAGCAAGTAATCAACTGGCATGTCAGATAGCTCAATCCTGCCTTTATGTTCTTTTCTGATAATAACCCATCTACCTCCTTATCTACAGGTTAAGAACTGTGAAGAGTAATAAAGAGATTAGCAGGCCAACCTTGTCAAGGGATTTGAGCTATAAGGAACTGTGTTTTGTAGCAGAGTTTTACCTTAGATTCCAAATAGGTAACTTCAAAGAATTTGGGGAAAATTATTAGCTTAAAAATGGCATATGAATTTAAAGAGAAAAAAATTTTTTTGAAAGAACATTATGTCTTTGATGAACAAGTTATAACAGTAATAGTGTTTTGCATAAATATTCTCATGTCTTTCTTCTTAGCTTATTCTGAGAGGGAGTACTTTTGGTTTTCATTTTGGTTCATTTACTTTGAACTTTGCTGCAGGTATTCTATTATCATTGCCCATGAAGATAATGAAAAATCCAAGACATGTTTAATATTTAAAATCGGTTAGTTGGTTAGAAAATGAAAGCAGTGATGACAAGGCCATGTTGATCTCTTCTCTTCACCTCTCAAGCCATATTTTCCTCTCTTTTTACTGAGATGATGTCACTATAAATAAAAGCTTTAAGAGTAAAAAATTGTAGGTATCTCATTTTTTCCTGTTAAAACTACATTCCCTCGTAGCAGCCATCAAAGAATGCTGTGCTTACAAATACTCAGAACCAATCATTTTTGTGTACGTATTATATAATTTTCATTTTTTATTGTGAAGTAACTATTTTTAAAGGATTCTAAGATTTTTTGTCTCCTTTCTCCATCTTGCTGTTTTTCTTACACTTCTTGTATACTCTGTGATTTCCTGTAATTCAAATGATACTTAGTCTAACTTTTCGCTCTTTAACCAGAGATAACGTTTAATTATTTCACTTCTTAAAAGCCTGATGTTTACAGGTATAAGACCATGTTTTAAAAAAGACTAATGATTTGATATATTCTCTCTTTTTCTTTGGTCATTGAAAAAGATTTAAAACTCAACTCTTCTGAACTAAGGTGTTTAAAATGTTCATATGAATGGATTTCATTTTCCTTTACTGTGCTCTAAATAGCATTGAATTTACAAAAGGGAGAATAAGAAGTATTTTCTTTTTACTAATATTCATTTGACATGTGAACACTTTGTTTTATTTTTTTTACAGATTCCCTTCAAGCTCAGCTTATCAATATGGGTGTTATTCCTACTCTAGTGAAATTACTGGGCATCCACTGCCAAAATGCAGCGCTTACAGAAATGTGTCTTGTTGCATTTGGTAATTTAGCAGAACTTGGTAAGTCTTAGTCATGAACCACAAATGTAATTAACTTATTAATTCATTTATAATAAATTTTTTTTTGTAGGTTAAGAACCTGGAAATTTAGATGATACTAGTTTTTTTTTTTTTAAGCATTTGAGACATTCACTGTAATATTTTATTAGATTTTTAATTAAATTGTTAATAATTGTAACTACTTCTTCCCTAATTATTTTATATATTATAGTTTAAGATGTTGTAGGTTATTGCATTTTATGTAAACTGCTTATCAGGAAAAGAAGAATCTTATTGACTAAGGTAGGTTCTTCCTCCTTTTCACAAAATTCCAAAAAGTGACAGTACTTTTAATATATTTGTATAACAGTATTAGGAAACAAAATGTGACAAGTCCTTAAAAATCATAAGGCAATCAAAAGGCAGGCAGAATAAGGCCAAAGCTGGGGACACATCCTAGTCATACCACAGAAAAGAGATGGGGTGTGGAGGCTGTCAGTCCTCTTCTATGGTTTATTTTTCCTCTGTGTTACATATTAACCATTCTATCTTCCCTATTTTTCTTCCCCCTCATCTCCCTTCCTTTCCTATGACTCCTGACAAAAGTTACAACTCCTAGTCTGGCTCTACCCCACAACCATGTCCATAATAAATTTTTTTTACGGGCATAGTTAAGTGAACTGGTGTTTTGTTGTAGCTTTAAATGTAATAGTTGTAAGAAACAAATACACAGATTTTGTTAATTATCCTCATATTATAAAGAAGCAAAAGTAACACCAAGACTTCTGATCTTGGTTTATCTCACTGAACATTCATGTCTCTACATCTTACACATTGAAGTCTTGAGTTTTACTTTGACTTCAAAGTAAGGGAATACAAATCATTTATCAGAGATATTTAGTAAAAGTCATTCTTATTAAGTGGGTCATAGTCTAGCATTTGTGACTATTTCTCTTTTTTCTTCTCTTTATACTAGCTTAACACATTTTTTCCATCATTCAGGTGAGACCAAGAATGAAAGGACATTTTATTCAAGGCTTCACAAAGTTATTTTCCATTATTAAATTGAATGTAAGTGTGTGTAATCAGTATAGTTAGTATAAATGAAACACATCAGATTGTAATTCCATACTGATCATGTCGATCTTTGTAATAGAAAGAAATTGGTTCAAATCTCCCTTCCTTTAGTTTTATCAAACTCTTAAGCGTGGAGGTCATTTACTTTTGCATTTTAAGTAGCTTGTAGAACCGCACTATCTAAAGCGTAGCTACTAGCCATGTGGCTAATGAGCACTGAAATATTAATAGTTGAGATGTGCTGTAATTATAAAATACTCAATGGATTTTGTAGAGTTAGTATGAAAAACTAATGTAAAATAGCTTGCCAATATTTACGTTGCTTATGTGTTGAAATGATAATAATTTGAATATACTGGGGGAATAAAATAATGTAACATGTTTTACTAATACATATTAATATACAATTCTATTTTCAGCTCTTATATTTCTGTTGGACAGTGATGCTCTAGAAAATAAACTCTGTAATAAAGTTATCCTTTCCCCTGGGTAGGCTACTCCCCCCTGCTTTTTGAAGTTTTCGGACAGGACATAAAAGAGTTCATCTCACCTAACCTTTTAAAAAAGCCAATACCAAGTAAGAAAAGTATAGTAATCCTTGGGTAGGCTGTGCTGGCAAGGGCTTATATAATTGCAATGGCTTACTCAGCATCATTTCATTGCTTTTATGGTTGTATGTCTAAATTTTATAAATGCTGCAATTTCAGAAGCTATGCGTAACTCTGCTGCTGAACCTCATGGGAAGGGAGTTGTTGGTCCACTATACTCCAATAAACTGTCATCCATTTTTCAAATGGGAGTTGAGGAGAAAGGACTAGTTATCATTACCTCCTCTGATGAAATGAATATAATAAAAGCTATAGTAATAGAAGAAGAAGAGGGTGGGCCTTGACAGAGTGTAGTCACAGGGATTTTGCATTTTATAATAAAAGGGGGTCCTGGATTTATATTAAACCTCACTCACCTCAGTCATCCTCTGAAGTAAATGGGATTAACTAACCTTAAAGTTAATCCAATCCTGTTATTTATTTAGTAATATGAACTTGGGATCATGCTTATAGAGGAGGGGAGCTTGTGTTAAGATACCAGATATGTTTGGGAGATTTCATAGACTCTTTTCAGCCTTGTTTCCCCCTTTCAATATGAAAAGATAGATGTAGATCCAGTTTAATTCAGCCCAGTTTCATACTTTCTAATTTCAGCGATTCTATTTGGAGGGTAAAAGAGAAATTTTTCTTTATCTACTCCGACTTCTAGCATTTACATCATAAGTTAGTTATGCGCATGTAATACAGGGGTTATACATCAACACAGAAATGGAACACATATGCCTCAGAATAATTTTTCTCTTTTCAGTGTGAGATTCCTTACCCATGAGTTCAAAAGTATTCTATTTTTATTGATTCAGGTAAATATCAAGTGTCTTAAACATTCATATTGCACCCTTCTGGAAATGATAAAGAGAAAATAATTTAACAAGTGTGGTCTTTTGGAATTGGGAACAGAAAAGAAAAATACAAATTTTGTGGGATTAAAGGTGTTTACATATTTTTAAGTAATGAAAAGATCACCTTCTTGCTGATTTTTATTTGTGCACACACAATCTTAAAGAGAACTTGTCCTTGTTCATATGTACCCATAATATTTTTATATTTAAAATTGTAGCATAAATACAGCTTTTTAATGTTTACATTCTTATTAAGCAGTGTGGTATTTCCCCTCTTTAAATTTTAGTTGGAAACCAACTCTGTGATAAAGAGCTTCATTTGTTAAAGGCTCAAACCTTCCAGGAAAAAACAAAATAGGACAAGAACATTCTAAGAGGTTCAAGAATATTTTGTGTCCCATCAACTCTTATAGGTCCTAATCATTTTTTTAGCACCTAATTTATTATCAATGGCAGAAAACTAGAGAGGTGAGGGCAGCCTCTAACATGGAAGATATTTAAACAAATAGAAAAAAGTAACTTGGAGGAAGTAGAAACTGCAGGGTAGGAAAAAATCTATCTTCAGATAAATAAGGAAAAAATAAGCATGAAATTATACCAGGATACTATTTGTAAAGAGAACAAAAGAGAGCTTAAATGTTAAAAACAGTAAAGATGAAAGAAAATGTATAGAGAATATGCAAAAGTAAAGCAAAAAAAAAAAAAAAAATAGAATTAAACGCAAGTCTAGAAAGAAATGTTAGAGAGGAGGAAATTGCCATGTAACTCAAGAACCAAAGTACACACTTTCCAGATCAAATGCATCTATCAAATGTGTAACCTAATAGATCCAGACCATAGCACATCAATGTGAAATTTTAGAATGCTGGCAATAAAGAAAACATCTTAGAAGCTTCTAGAGAGAGTAGAAGGCATAAAGTTGCATAGAAAAAATTATGAATCAGGAGAGATCAGATAGCTAAAACACAGCCAAAATAAAATGGAATACTGCTTTCAAAGATTTGAGGGAACCCAGAGCAATTACACAAGAAAAGAAAGAACATCTCAATGGAAAGGACAAAATCAAATAGTCCCTGTTTGCAGACCATATGATCATACATTTAGAATAAACAAATTAAATTATAGGATACAAAAACAACAAACTAGCTGAAAAAGAAATCAAGAACACAATCCCATCTACAATAGCTACAAAAAAAAATAAAATATCTAGGAATAAATATAACCAAGGAGGTAAAAGACCTATGCAAGGAGAACTATAGAATACAAAACACTGGTAAAAAAAATTAAAGGGGATGTATCCTTTTGTAGTTCATAAACTTGCTGATTGGTTGTTCACATGCATGTGTGAAATGTTCTTTTTCCAGATCCTCAGACCTTGTTATGACGTGAAAAAAAGAGGATACAAATGGAAAGACAGCTCATGCTCATGGAGCAGAAGAATTAATACTGTTGAAATAATCATGCTGCCCAAAGCAATCTAAAGATTCAGCACATTCCCTATTAAAATACCAATGACATTCTTCACAAAAACAAAAAGAATCCTAAAGTTTATATGAAATCACAAAAGATTGTCAATAGCCAAAACAAAGCTGGAGGCATTGCACTACCAATCTACAGATATACTACAAAGCTGTAGTAACCAAAACAGCATGGTACTGGCATTAAAAACAGACACACAGATCAACAGAACAGAACAGCAAACCTAGACATTAAATGTATCCACAGCCAACTGATTTTTAACAAAAGTGCCAAGAACACTTACTGGGGGAAAGACACTCTTCTATAAATGGTGCTGGGGAAACTGGATATCCATATGCAGAATGAAACTAGATTCCCACCTCTCATGCAATACAAAAGTCAACTCAAAATGGATCAAAGACCTAAATGGAACACTTGAACCTGGGAAACTAGTAGACAAAAATATAGGGAAAACATTGCAGGACATTGGACTGGGAAATATTTTATGAATAAGACCTCAAAGTCATAGGCAAAGAAAAGCAGAAGGAAGGAAGTAGGATTATATCAAAGTAAAAGTTTCTGTACAGCAAAGGAAACAATCAATAGAATGAAGAGAATCTCCAGAATGGAGGAAATATTTGCAACTTGTCTAACAGGGAATTAATATCCAGAAAATAAAAAGAACATCTCAATAGCAAAAACCTATAAATACAATTAAAAATGGGCAAGTGATTTCTCAAAAGAAGACATACAAAAGGTGAATAAATATATGGGGAAAGGATTTAACATCACTAATTAGGGAAATGAAATCAAAACTCCAATGAGGTATCATCTCACCCCAGTTAAGATGGCTGTTATCAAGACCAAATTTAAATACAAGGATGTAGAGAAAAGGGAATTCTTACAGATACATAGAGAACAGAATGGAGATTCCAGCAATTCCACTGCTATGTATTTATCCAAAGGAAAGGAAATATGCTAAAGAGACATGTTATCCCCCACCCATGTTTATTGCAGCACTATTCACAATAGTGGAGATATGTAATGAAACTAGGTATCCAACAGCAGATGAATGGATAAAGAAAATGTGGTATAAATACACAATGGAATACTATTTAGCCATTAAAAACAATGAAATCCTGACAGCAACATGGATGGAAGCAAAGGATGTTAAGTGAAATAAGCCAGGAGCAGAAAGTTAAACACTACATGTCTTCATTTATATCTGGAAAAAGTTGATTGCATAGAAATAAAATGTAGAACAAAGAATATTAAAGCCTAGAAAGGAAGGATAATGGGGAGAGATTTGTTAAAGGATAAAAAATTAAAATTAGATTTAAGGAGTAAATTCTAATGTTCTGTCCCACTGCAGGATGACTATAGTTAATAATAACACAGTTCTAGACAGCAAGAAGGATTTTGAATGTTCCCAACACAAAGAACTGATGTTTGAGATGATAGATATTCTAATGACCCTGATCTGATCACTATATATACTGTGTACCCTGTAAATACATACATTATATATCTATTTTAAAAATTAAATTTAAAAAATTTGAGTGGATTTTATTTCCAACATAGAACCCTATACACAAACTATGAATCAAGTATGGGATTATATAAAAATATAATCAAACAGAACATCTCACAAAATTGGCTTTTCTTTCGGAAGCCACTGGAAGATGGGTTCTACCAAAACAAGGGACTAAATAGGAGCTAGGAAATGAGATCCAGCAGGAAATAGGAATCCCTAACATTATGGCAATGTTATAGTCCCAAATGGTGTAATTTCAAGGCACGACCAGGCCAGATTGGAATATGACAAAAAGCTGGAGGAGTGGGGGTTTGCAGAGTTCTTGTAGGAAATGAAATTGATTAAAATCTAGAGTGAATGAGAGTATTAAAAGAAGATGAGGGTTGGGTGTGGTGGCTCATGCCTGTAATCCTAGTGCTCTGGGAGGTCAAGGCGGGTGGATTGCCTGAGCACAAAGGTTTGAAACCATCCTGATCCAGAGTGAGCCAGAGAGAGACCCCATCTCTACCAAAAAAAGCTGGGCATTGTGGCAGGTGCCTGTAGTCCCAGCTACTTGGGAGGCTGAGGGCAAGAGAATGGCTAAAGGAAGAAAAGAAAAAAAAAATTAAAAAAAAAAGCAAAATTAAAAAAAAAAAAAAGATGAGGTTACCAGACTTCAGGTTGTAGTACAAATCTATAGTGATCAAAACAGCATTGGCACAAAAAAAGAGATGTAGATATATGAACAGAGTAAAGAATCTATAGATGAACCTAGCCACATACTGTCATTTGATCTTTGATAAACCTAAGAAAAACATACACTGAGAAAAGATTCTCTGTTTAACACAGTGGTTCTCAACTTTCCTAATGCCAAGACCCTTTAAAACAGTTCCTCATATTGTGGTGACTCCCAACCATAAAATTATTTTCGTTGCAAATAATTTTATGGACCATATCACAAAATCCCAAGACCAGAGATGTTGGTGTGGATGTGGAGAAAAGGGAACATTTCTACACTGCTGGAGGGAATGCAAATTAATACATTCCTTTTGGAAAGATGTTTGGAGAACACTTAGAGATCTAAAAATAGACCTGCCATTCAATCCTATAATTCCTCTACTAGGTATATGCCCAGAAGACCAAAAATTACATTATAACAAATAATGTTTGTTTATTGCAGAATAAACAATAAATACAATAAAAACAATAAAAATTACATTATAACAATAAATGTTTGTTTATTCCAGAATGTTTATTGCAGCCCAATTCATAATTACTAAATCATGGAAAAAGCCCAAGTGCCTATCAATCCATGAATAGATTAATAAATTGTGGTATATGTACACCATGGAATATTATGCAGCCTTAGAGAAAGATGGAGACTTTACCTCTTGGAGCCTGGAACATTATTCTTCTTAGTAAAGTATCTCAAGAATGGAAGAAAAAGTATCCAATGTACTCAGCCCTACTATGAAAGTAATTTATGGCTTTCATATGAAAGCTATAACCCACTTATAACCTAAGAATATGGGGAAGGGGGAGAGGAAGCCGAGGGAGGGGGGATGATGGGCAGAGGGAGGGTAATTGGTGGGATTACAACTACGGTGCATCTTACAAGGGGACATGTGAAACTTAAGACATTTATATTCAACATTTGCTAACACAATAAGAAAATGCCAGGAAGGCTATGTTAACCAGTGTGATGAAAATATGTCAAATGGTATATAAAACCAGTGTATGTTGCCTCATGATTGTATTAATGTACACAGCTATGATTTAATAAAAAATAATTTTATGGTTAGAGGTCACCACAACATTAGGAACTATTAAAGGGTCTCAGCATTAGGAAGATTGAGAAGATTGAGAACCAAGATTTAACAAATAGTGCTAGGATAACTGGCTAGCAACCTGTAGAAGACTGAAACCTTTTACCACTAATAAAAATTGATTCTCACTGGATAAAAAACTTCAGACACAAAACTATAAAAATACTAGAAGAGAGTGCAGGGAAGACACTTGAAAATACTGGTCTGAGAAAATATTTTATGAAGAGGACCTCCCTGGCAATTGAAGCAACACCAAAAATATATTACTGGGATCTGATCAAGCTAAAAAGCTTCTGCATAGCTAAGGGCACTGCAAGTAAAGCAAACAGCCTTCAGAATGGGAGAAGATTTTTACAGATTATGATTCTGACCACGGTCTCATAACTAAAATCTACAGTGAACTCAAAGAAATCAATAAGAAAAGAACAAATCCCATTTCTTTGTGGGCAAGAGACTTGAATGGAAACTTCTCTAAAGATAACGTGAATGGCCAGAAAACACATGAAGAAATGCTCATTATCTTTAATCGTCAGAGAAATGTAAATCAAAACGACTTGAGATATCACCTAACTCCAGTAAGATTAGCCCACATCATAGAATCCCCAAACCACAAATGTTGACAGGGATACAGAGAAAAAGGAACACTTCTCCACTGCTGGTGAGATTGTAAACTAATACGTTTTTGGAAAGTATGGAGAATTCTCAAGGAACTAAAAGTTGACCTACTGTTTCATCCTGCAATTCCATTACTAGGTATCTACCCAGAAGAACAAAAATCATTTTACAAAAAGACATTTACAGCAGAATGTTTATTGCAGCCCAATTCATAATTGCCAAGTTGTAGAGCAGCCCAAATGCCCATTAGCCCATGAATGGATTAACGAATTGTGGTATATGTATACAATGGAATACTATGCAGCCATAAAAGATCGAGATTTTACATCTTTTATGTTTACCTGGATGGTGCTGGAAAATAGTCTTTTTAGTAAAGTATCTCAAGAAAGGGAAAAGAAGTATCCAATGTACTTAATACTATTATGAAACCAATATGTAATCACTTACACATTCATACGAATGATAAAACAAATATAGTTCAGAAAGGAGGAGGGAGAGAAGACGGCAAGTGGAGGGAGGGTATTTGGTGGGATCTCACCTAATACACAAAATGCAAGGGTACATTTGAAAACAACTAAGAGTATGTTATAAATGTCTTACCATGCAAAAAAAAGTAAGTGTGATAGTTATGTTAATCAGTTTGATTCAAGCATTCCACATTGTATATCAAATCATTACATTTTACCCCATAATGTATACAGTTATGATTTAATAAGAATTAAGTTTTAAAAAAAGATTAGACAACTGGTAGAGTTAAATTAAGAACTACATGCAAAATTAAGCAAATGAGAAACAGCAATTCTAGGGTAAATAAAAGAATGTATTATTAAAATATAATTATTGATAGAACCAAATTTTTAGTATGGCTTTATTAGGAAGATGGAGACTATGGTAGAGACTGGGAAGAAAGATAAATAATGCTTCATCCTTTATAGCTAAAAGTTGCTAAAAATACCTAAAATTTAGTAAGTAGCAGTACAAATGTATTATTTAGAATTGGGAAGTAATGATGATGCATTTGCTAGAAGAGTTTTATGTACTTCTAAGGAAGAAGAAAAGGAGGAGAGGGAACTGGAGTCTGTTATTAGATCAACTCTTTAAACTTATGTATGATTTTGATAAAGATAAACCCTTAGAAAATGAGCCTTCTTGGTAAAGGTCTATGTCCCTTCTGTTAAGGGTGTATGACATTTAATTCAGATGTATTAATCATACTTAACGCTGTCTTTTCACTCTGCTCACCTGAAGGATGAGTGCAGAGCTTGTGATTTTCCATATTTATGATGGGGCATTGTTTCCTCATCCTGGCAGACAGAGCCCAAGTTACATAGTAGCAGTGATTTTGGTTTTAATTTAATGTTTGGAGGAATAGATTATGGATTGGAAGGCAAGTAATGCTAATGATATTATCTTAAAGAATAAGAGCGTGTAATTAAATGATAGATGGTGTCTGTATACTTCACTGTAATTTTATGTTACTGAAATATGTTTCATTTGGGGAATTCTCTAAAGCTGGAGACTAACCAGCAATGTTCAGGAGACAGATATCCCTATTTATATCAAATTAGCATCCTTTTAGGGCTGGGTGTACTGGCCTTTGCAGAATGTAGTCTCTGGGAGGTTAGGTAACATTGGAAAATTCACCTTATTCCTACGTTTTTATCATCTTGGATTGGATTTTCATCATTTTGGCATAGATCTATTGGTATATGCATCAAAAGCAGTGTAATAGAAAAAAAATCAAAACTGCATTAAGTCATAACTAAAATTTGTGTCTTTTTTCTTTTATTGATTTTGTATTTTTATTTGATATTAACACAGAAATTTACCAGAGACTAGAGAGCAGAATCTAATTCTCATATTCATTTGTGTGTTCATTTGGTTATTAAATCAACAGATTTATTTTGAACAGCTGCTTTGTACTAGGCACTGTGGTTGAAATAATAATATACAGTTCCTGCCTTCCAGAATCGTAATAGT
This sequence comes from Nycticebus coucang, assembly GCF_027406575.1. Classification (NCBI taxonomy): domain Eukaryota; kingdom Metazoa; phylum Chordata; class Mammalia; order Primates; family Lorisidae; genus Nycticebus; species Nycticebus coucang. Next base: position 26,695,698 of record NC_069780.1, read on the forward strand.
TTAATGGGGAAAATGGACACTTTTAAAAATAATTTGGAAGTAAATTAACATGTAATTACAAATTATGGTCATTGCTAATATGAGAAAGTAAAGGAGTCAGATGAGGGACTAATTTAAACTGGAGGCATCAACTCTAGGTGGGAAAGAGCATTTTCAGGCAATATTTAAGAAATGTTTACCTACTATATACAGTAGCTTTCTCAGGAAGCTGCCTCTATCAAAACAAAAAAAGTGAAGGAGAAACAGGCGTCTACTACAGGAAGGAGGAGAAATGATCAAGCTAAGGATAGAGAGTCTGGGATGCCAGCTCTGCCCCAAACAGAGAACAACTAGTATAGTTTGGATTTCCTAAGAATTTTCTGAGAGTTCTCTTGGAAAATTAATAGGATACTTAACACAACCAAAGAAATTGAGAGAATTGGAAAGAAAAATGGATTCTGATTGTATTTTGGTGGAAGATTGGTGGACCTTGGTGATTCACTGATGTGAAAATTGAGTGAGAACAAATGAACCTTGACTCCTAGCTTTACATACAAATATAGAGAAGGTTAATTTACTGAGTTAAGGAGACCAGCAGGAAAAACAGTCTTCAGGGTGTATCAAAAGCCTTTTTTAGGCATTGAGTTTTGGATACTGGAGAAATATTCAAGTAGAGATGCCAAATGGGCAAAGAAATAAATAGCCTGGAGGCCAGAAGAGGACTAGTGCTGTATTTGTATAAATGTGTCAACACAGAGATGCTGTTTGATGCCATGGAAGAGAATCAGATTGCCTAGGGTGAGAATAAGGACTGAGAAGGTAAGAAATCAAAGGACCAACTCCCAAGGAACTCCAATTAAAGCAAGTCTGGTAGAAAAGAAGAACAGTTAGAGGAGACAGCAGAGTGTAGAGGTGGACCAAAACAAGTTTCAAGATGTTTTGGGAATGCATGTGAGTTGCAAAAGTAGAGGCAGTGTACATAAACAATGTTAACTGAGAAACTTGTTTGTAAAGTGAATGAGATTAAATGATAGTTGAAGAACGAAGTGGAGAACAGGGAGGGTGTATGTTTTGAATATTTTTTATATGAAATACCAAGGCATATTTAAAGCTAATAGATAGTGAGGCATGTCCAACCTCCAACCTCCAGCCTGTGGGCAGCAGGAAGACTATTTAAGGATTGTTTTGCTTATCTGTGGTGTCCAATATCACAGAAAGTATGCACAGACCTTTTTTATTTGCCCATCAGTTTTTGTTAGTGTTTGTATATTCAATGTATGGCCCAAGGAAACTCTAACAACATGCAGCAGGGAAGGAAAAAGGTTGGACACCTGTTCTTGTAGATAGGTTGGAGAAACTAAAGAGGCAAGGGGGAAGGGATGGGCCTTTAATGGAGGTGTCTTGGGACTAGTGCAAAAACATACTAATTTAATGATATTAAAGATCATATGGTAAGTCATGTAAAATACGTTATATGTAATTTCTCTTCTTTGACTAAAAGCCTTGAAATTGAATTTATGACTAGTTTTGTTGTTGCTATGGTTACCTGTATGTTACGCTACTGAACATCTTTTATAGCCTCAAATATAATTGAGTTAGAACATTTTTTTCTAAAGCCTTGCACATTTTTCTTTTCAGGGGCATTATAAATGCATTTGATTGTTCCTGTATTTGAAGAATGGTTTATTTTTCAGTAATGGTACAAAATGATCAAGTATTAAAAATAATAGGAAACAGTTTTTGAATTTAATTGTTTGCTTACTGTGAGTTTTTTTTTTTTTTTTTTATGTTTAATTTTACAGAGTCAAGTAAAGAACAGTTTGCCAGCACAAACATTGCGGAAGAGCTAGTTAAACTCTTCAAGAAACAAATAGAGCATGATAAGAGAGAAATGATTTTTGAAGTTCTTGCTCCATTGGCAGAAAATGGTGAGATAATAAATGCACCTTTTGATTTTTGATCATGTAGACTTTCATTTTTTTCTAATATTACTAATTGCCAGGTATTTAACTCAAAACTGTTCCTTGTTTTATTAGTGATGTGGTTAATTTTTATTTTGGATATGTCTAACTTCAGCTATATTTACTTTATAATTATAATCTACATTGACCAAAGCTACTTTCCAAGTTCCTCTGATTTTAAAATCTTAGCAAAAGGTGCTTCTGTAGTTAACGAGTTTTTTGTGCCATTCTGGAAAAGATTGTTGAGATGGTGAACTTTTATTTCTATACAGCAAAGGTGATAACGATTAGTCTTGGACCTGCCAACAGTGAGGAAACTGGTAAACTGTTCTCTTTTAGAGGCAGAAAATCTTAAAATATGTACCCTAGGAGTGAGAATGAGTCAGAATAAAAAACCATATCAATAATTTTCCAAATACAGGGTCTAGATAATAAAGAGAACCATGCACGAGGAGACAAGACACAGTATCAGTAAGAACAGGCAATAGCAGCAAATCTCCAGGTACTAAAATTACTAGACATTGACTCAAAATGGGTATGCTTATTATGTTCAGAGTGTTAAAAGGCAAGCTTAAAAATTTTAGAAAGAAACTAACGACTTTAAAAAAGCAACAAAGCAGGTTTTAAAAAATGAAAATTCCTGGGCTGAAAAATATAACCAAATTTAGACTCTCTAATGGGTACTTGTAACAGCAGATTTGATAGATATAACTGAATTAGAGAAGCAATGAACTGGAAGACTGTACTTCATTATGGATTTCTTTCCAAAGAAAAAAAAACCAGTTTACTTGAAAGAGAAGAAGTACAGAGGATAAAGTGTATAGCTCTCATATTTGTGTTTTTTTGAAGTCCTAGATGGAGAGTGGAGAAGGGGGATTAGAAGGATGCATACAGAGGCAACGTCTGAAGAAACTTAGGCCAAAAATTTATCAGAAATTATGAAAGATACCAGAGATTCAAGAAGCCAAATGAACTCAAAATGTGATAAACATAAAGAAATCCACATCTACATGCATCATACTGAAAATGTGGATAACATGACAAAATCTTAAAAGTATACCAAAAAAATAGATTACCTTCAAAGGAACAGTAGTTCATCTGACAGCTAACTTCTAAAGAGCAACAATTATTTGTCAGATAAAAAGAAACTGATGTAGATGCAGAGAAGAATAAAGACAAAAAAAAAAAAAAAGCCCTAGTAAATATGTAAGTAAATCATGACCATTGCAGATATAAAATAAAAATAAACCATTGTGAGGTGTAAAATATACCACAAAATGAGCATATAAATCAGAGGAGAAGGCATCACCCATAGTTCAGTGGGTAGGGTGCCAGCCACATACACCAAGGCTAGCAGTTTCAAACCCGGCCCAGGCCAGCTAAAACAATGACAACGGCAACAAAGACAATAAAAAAATAGCCAGGCATTGTGACGGACACCTGTACTCCCAGCTACTTGGGAGGCTGAGCTGTGATTCCATGGCACTCTACTCAGGGCAACAGAGTGAGACTCTGTCTCAAAAAATAAATAAATAAATAAATCAGAGGATGCAAAAGGGTATTATTATGCAAAATAAAACCCCTGTATGTGCACATTATCTTAAGGAACTGTTAGACTCTCGTTACTCAATGATTCAACGATTTCAACTTTTAAGATGACTATCACAGTAATGTTTCCAAATAATACACAACTATCAAACTAATAGAAGGATTTATGGAAAGCTTTTTTAATGCTCTAACAATCCAAAGTAATAGAAGAGAATAAACAAAAAGGAACATGGAACATAGGAGACAAACAGAACATTAAAAATGTTGATTTAAGTCTTAGTATTTAAGTAATTAAATGTGTGTGGCCCAAATGCTTTAATTAAAAGACCTTTTGTCACAGAGCACAGTGGCTCATACCAGTAATCCTAGCTCTCCGGGAGGCGGAGGAGGGTAGATTGCTTGATCTCATTAGTTCGAGACTAGCCTGAGCAAGGGTGAGACCCTGTGTCTTAAATAGCCAGGCATTGTGGCAGGCACCTGTAATCCCAGCTACTCAGGAGGCTGAGGCAAAAGGATGGCTTGAACCCAAGAGTTTGAGCTTGTTTTAAGCTGTGACTCCATTGCACTCTACCAAGGGTGACAAAGTGAGATTCTGTCTTTAAAAAAAAAAAAAAAAAGACCATTTGTCAATTGGGTTTAGAAAACCAATTATACTTTTTGAAATAAACAACATTTCTTTAATACAAGGGGATTTAATAGATTGAGTGTAGAATGAAGAAACTATGCCATTCGAACATAAAGGTCATGATAATTATAGAAATATCAAAATAGACTAAGAGGAAAAGTCTTGCCAGAGGTAAAGATGGTCCAGTTCATTTGGAAGATACAATCATTGTACATTACCTCAAAACATATGAAGCAAAATATTCAGAACTATGAGGATAAATAGACAAATCCACAAGCATCATAGGAGACTGTAATGTCTCTTTGAGTAATTTATAGAACAAGCAGATAAAAAAAGATTTAAAAGATTTGAACAAGATGAGTAAGAAAATTTATTTAGTGGACAATATTTTAGAACACTCCACCCAACTACAGACCCCTTTCTTTTCAATATATATGAAACATGTAAGAACATGTGTGCTTGTCATGAAAGAAATTTCAAAGGATTGTAGTTATACAGAGTGTTTATCTGACCTAAGTGAATCATTTAGTAACTAATAATAAAAAAAATGCTAGGAAATCTACATATATTTAGATATTAAGAAATACACTTCCGATAACTCAGAAGTCAAAAAAAGAATCATAATGAAAATTAGAAGTGTTTCTAATAATGAAAATGAAAATACTATATCTCAAATTTTATGTGATACACATAGAGCCTACTTCAAGGGAAATTTTAGCTATATTTATAGCAAAAATATAATAAAAGGGTTTTTTTCTTTCTGAATAGATGCCCAGTAATGGGATTGCAGGATCAAAAGGGAGGTCTAGGTTGAGTTCTTTGAGGTTTCTTCATACTTCCTTCCAAAAAGGTTGTATTAGGTTACAGTCCCACCAGCAGTGTAAAAGTGTTCCTTTCTTTCCACATCTACAGTTTTGAGATTTTGTAACACAGGCTATTCTCGCTGGGGTTAGATGATATCTCAAGGTGGTTTTGATTTGCATTTCTCTAATAATTCAGGATGATGAGCATTTTTTCATATGTTCTCTAGCCATTTGTCTTCTTTAGAGAAGGTTCTGTTTATCTCTCTTCCCCATTGATGTATGGAATTGTTGGTTTTTTTCTTGTAGATTAATTTAAGTTCTGTATAGATCCTAGTTATTAAGCTCTTGTCTGATTCAAAATATGCAAATATCTTTTTCCATTGTGTAGGTTGTCTATTTGCTTTGGTTGTTGTCTCCTTAGCTGTACAGAAGCTTTTCAGTTTAATTAAATCCCATTTGTTTATTATTGCTGTTGTTGCTATTGCCACGGCCCTCTTCTTCATGAAGTCTTTCCCCAGGCCGATATCTTCCAGTGTTTTTCCTATTTTTAAGTCCTTTATCCATCTTGAATCAGTTCTTGTGAGTGGAGAAAGGTGCAGGTCCAGTTTCAGTCTTTTACATGTGGATATCCAATTCTCCCAGCACCATTTATGGAATAGGGAGTCCTTTACCCCCAGTGGACGTTTTTGTTTGGTTTATCAAACAGTAGGTGGTTGTAAGTTGTTGGGTTTCATTTCCTGGTTTTCAATTCTACTCCAAATGTCTGTTTTTCTATTTTTGTGCCAGTACCATGCTGTCTTGACCACTGTGGCCTTGTAGTACAGCCTAAAATCTGGCATGGTGATACCCCCAGCTTTGTTTTTATTACTAAGAACTGCCTTAGCTATATGGGGTTTTTTTTTTTGGTTCCATACAAAACGCAGAATCATTTTTTCCAAGTCCTGAAAATAGGATGTTGGTATTTTAATAGGGATGGTGTTGAATTGGTTAGATTGCTCTGGGAAATATAGACATTTTAACAATGTTGATTCTTCCCAGCCATGAGCATGGTATGTTCTTCCATTTGTTAAAGTCCTCTGCTATTTCCTTTCTTAGGGTTTCATAATTTTCTTTATTGAGGTCCTTCACCTCTTTTGTTAGGTATATTCCTAGGTATTTCATTTTCTTTGGGGCTATGGTGAAGGGAGTTGTGTCCTTCATTAGCCTTTCATCTGACTGTTGTTGGCGTATACAAAGGTAACCGACTTGTGGACATTGATTTTATATCCTGAGACATTACTGTATTTTTTGATGACTTCCAAGAGTCTTGTGGTTGAGTCTTTGGGGTTCTCTAAGTATGGGATCATATCATCAGCAAAGAGGGAGAGTTTGATCTCTGCTTCCATTTGAATGCCCTTTATTTTCTTGTCTTGCCTAATTGTATTGGCTAGAACTTCCAGCACTGTGTTGAATAGTAATGGCCATAGAGGACAACCTTGTCTGGTTCCAGTTCTAAGAGGAAAAGCTTTCAGTTTTATTCCATTCAGTAAAATATTAGCTATGGGTTTATCGTAGATAGCTTCAGTCAGTTTAAGAAATGTGCCACCTGTGCCTAAACTCTTCAGTGTTCTAATTAGAAAAGGATGCTGGATTTTATCAAATGCTTTTTCTGCATCTATTGAGAGGATCATATGGGCTTTGTTTTTGCTTCTGTTGATAATAGTGAATAACGTTTATAGATTTACGTATATTAAACCAGCCTTGTGTCCCTGGGATGAAACCTACTTGATCATCATGTATAACTTTATTTTTTTTAGTTTTTATTTCATAATCATAAGCTTAACTCTGCAATCCAGCTAGACATGGAGAGGAATAAGGAAAATATGTAACCAAAAGAACTGCAGTGCGAGCACAGAGATTATTGGCTAGGATTTTGTTGAGAATTTTTGCATCTATATTCATTAATGAAATAGGTCTAAAGTTCTCCTTTTTAATTGGGTCTTTTCCTGGTTTTGGTATCAGGGTGATATTTAGAACATGTTGGGAAAGATTCCTTCCTCCTCAATTTTTTGGAATAATTTCTATAATATAGGAACAAGCTCTTCTTTGAAAGTTTGATAAAATTCTGGTGTGAAGCCATCCGGACCAGGGCATTTTTTTTATTGGGAGATTTTTTTATTGTTTCTTTGATCTCAGTGCTTGAAATTGATCTGTTCGGGAGATCTATTTCATCCAGGCTAAGTCTAGGGAGAGGGTGTGATTCCAAATATTGATCCATTTCCTTCACATTGTCAAATTTCTGGGCACAGAGTTTCCTTTTATTATAAAGACACTTGTAGTAGGCTGTTTATTGCAGCTCAATTTACAATCACTAAAATGTGGAAACAGCTTAAATGCCCCTCAACCCAGGAATGGATTGGCAAGCTGTAGTATATGTATACCATGGAATACTAGTCAGTTATTAAAAAGAATGGAGATTTTGCAGCATTTGTATTAACCTGGATGGAACACATTATTCTTAGTAAAGCATCACAGGAATGGAGAAGCATAAATCCTATATATTCAACTTTGATATGAGGACAGTTAATGACACGGTAGGGCATGGAGGTGAGGGGAGAGCAGACAGAGAAGGAGGGAGGGGGTGAGGGAAAGGAAAACAAAGGAAAAAAAAGGGAAAGAAAATAGTGATTAATTCTCACATAAATTGGATTTAATTTTGACCAAAGTACATTACTTGAACATTAATTTTTAATTCAACTTGTTAATATGTTTAGGATATTGCATCCTCATTTATAAGTGAATATGTTTGTAATTTCCCTTTATAATAATATATTTTTCCAATTCTAATGTCCTGTATATCCAGATGAAGTACAATGATTTTGAAGTATTTCTTCTTTTTCTATTGTCTATAAGATTTGGCATGATCTGTTTTTTTGAAATTATCTTCCATTTTTAAATATTAGTTGTCTAATTTTTGAGACTTTGGAAAAAAAAATAAAAAGTTAACCGATGACTCCATACTGAACCTTATAGTCAGAGCATTCTATGATAGACATACTCTTATCTGACAACATGAATGTTATTGCAGCAATCATCTGATTTCTTTTCTGAATGTGTTTATCTTTGTTCGTTCTTTATGAGGTTTTTGTTTCTAGTCCTTAAACATTGTTATTAAATTTTAAGCCTTTTTAATTTTGTGAAGGCAAAAAGGGGAAACCAAATAAACACATGTATATATAGAGAGAAAATAAAACATATATTATATAAAATGCATATATTAGAAAAAGTTACATCATAGTGAAGATTATGTTGAAAGAAATATAAAGGGAAAAAAAGCTAAAATCAGTGAGTTCAGTATTCATCTTAGGAACGTAGGGGAAAGAAATTAAACATAGAAAAGCAGAAAGAAAGAAATATAAAGAGCTAAAATAAATAAGATAAAAATCTTATAATGCAATACAGTTACCAAAGTTGAATTTCTGAAAAGACTTAACAAAATTGGTAAATTCCTACAATGATAAATCAGGGAAAATGAAAGGGAAAGCATAATTAACCTAAATCAAGAATACAACAGAAGACCTTCTTTCACAGAGGGTGTTATGAACAATTTGATACTTTTTAAAGTGTGAATGACACAGAAAAAAGTAGAAAAGCTGAATAATCTTATTTTAAATTCTTCCAGAGAAGAGTTAAAGTAGCTATCTTACCAATTTAATGAGGCTAATGAAACCTTACACTAAATCCCAGCAAAGACAATATGTGAATGAAAATTAAGGGCTAGTCTCACCATAAACACAGATTTAGAGTTCCTCCCAAAATTTTAGCAAATCAACTCTAGTTATATATTTAAAAATTAATCGTACTAAATTGCATTTATTCTGAAAATGTAAAGCAATTTAGTATTCGAAATGTAATCAAAATAAAATTTTACCTTAAACATTAAAGGAGAGACATTGTATCTCTGATTCAAAAAAAAAAAAAAAAAGCATTTGTTAAGATTAACTACTCATGATTTTTAAACTTTTAGGAAACCAGCACTGAATATCTACTAGAAGCCTACAGAAAACATCACTCAGTAGTAACATAAAAAGCATTCCCTTTGAGACTGACAATAAGAAGGATCATCCCCTCTTCTGTTCAGTATTGTATTGCAGGAAATACCCAGTGCATTAAAGAAAAAATTGAAAAAAATAGAAGATAAAGAAAAAAGATTTCATAGAGAATATGATTGTATCTGTTCAGTTTAAAAGAATCTATAGATTAATCTTATAGATTTTTTAAAATTAGAATTTAGTTAAGTTTCTAGCCAAAAAGAAAAAATAAAAAAGAAAATTATGTTTCTGTATACCAGCAAAACCCAGAAGATGTTAAAGTGTCAGGTTTTAGAGGTGTCCAGCCCACAGGCTATGTGCAGATTATTTAAGGACTGTTTTGCTTATCTGTGTTGTCTGATACGTGAAAAGTATGCATGGGACTATTTTTTGCTCATCAGCTTTTATTAGTGTTTTTGTATTTAACATGTAGCCCCTAACAGCTCTTATTCTTCCAATGTGCAGCAGAAAAGAAAAAGGTTGGATACCCCTGAACCTTCAGGTTGGACTGCCATCTTCCAGTAATTCACCAAAATGGCAGATTCAAAGGAAAAGGGGAGAGGCATCCAATGTATGTTCTATAGACCTTTTAGAAAAGGATTTGTTCCTTTGGGCACATATTTGTATTTGCGAATCTGTAGGAAGGATGATGGAGACACGTAGAGAATGAGTTGTGTTGAAAAAGGGATGCCCCACAAATATCACCCTGACAAAACCGGAAGGGTCTACAGTGTTACCCAGCATGCTGTTGGCATTTTTTGTCAACAAACAGGAGCAAGATTCTTGCCAAGAGAATTGATGTGTGATCAAGCGTATTAGCCTCTCAGGAGCTGAGATAGCTTCCCAAAACGTGTGAAAGAAAATGATTAGAAGAAGAAGGAAACCAAGGAGAAAGGTACCTGAGTCCAACTGAAGCACCAGCCTGCTCTACCCAGAGACGCACATTTTGTGAGAACCAGTGGAAAGAGCCTGGGCCACTGGAACCGATTCCCTATGAATTCACAGCATAATAGGTGTAAAAAAAATTTAAACACATCTTGACTGTGAATAAATATATATGCATACACACGCATTTAACATAGTATAAATAATAAAATAACCTAAGAATGAACTACTAAAAGATGTACCAGATCTCCAGCAGGAAACTATAGAAAATCGTTGAAAGAAACCAAAGATCCAAATAAATATAAAGCCATATTACTTCTATAGATTGGAGACTTCAGTATTTGGAAGATGTTTTTATCTCCCCATGTTGATTTGTAGACTCAATGCAGTTCTAACCAAAATCCCAAAAGCCCCACAGTAGCCAAGATACTGTGAAAGAGAACAAGGCAGAAGAACTGGCTTTACTAGATAACAAATCACAATATTTTATTCTTATAAAATTCTACAGTAAGTTAAAGACAGTGTGGTATTGGTAAAAAGGTGGACAAGACCACCAATGAGAAAGAATAGATAACCCAATAGCATGCATTGATAGATGCTTATTTGTTTATCCCCAAAAAAGAAAACAGCATGGAAAACACAGTATTTTCAATTATGGGAAAAAATTCAACTAGAGATATTCCACATTTCATACTGTATAAAAAATTCCAGATTGGGTGGCGCCTATGGCTCAAAAGAGTAGGGCCCCGGCCCCATATGCCAGAGGTAGTGGGTTCAAATCCAGCCCCAACCAAAAACTGCAAAAAAAAAAAAAAAAATTCCAGATTGACCTAATTTTGAAAGTTAAAACCAGAAAGTTTATCTTAAAATAGAGGATAGGAAATAATCATCCTGGCCTTGGAATACAGAAAGTTTTCTTTGGTCACAAAAGGCTCTAATCTTAAAGGAAAAGATTGATATATTTGGTTATTTTGAAAGTAAAAACTTCCATTTTCAAAAGACACCATTAAGAGTGAAAAGCAAGACAAAGAATGAGAGACTATATTTACAACACGTGTAACTGACAAAGGGCTCTTATACAATACATAACAATACTCGAGTCATTAAGAAAAATGTAGAAAACCCTGTGGGGAAATGTACAAAAGATTTGAGTAGGTACTGGACAAAAGATAAAATCCAAGGGGCTTATAAACACACAACAATATGCTCAATCTTGTAATAATCAGGAAATGCAAAATAAAACCACAAAAAATAATACTGCTACATACTCGCTGGGAGGTCTGATAATACCAAGCGTTGATGAGAGTGTGGAGCAGTGAGAGTGTAAACGGATACAGTTTGGAAAATACTATCTGTTGGAGTTGGGGATACAAAGTTTCTATGATACAGCAGTTTCTTAGCCCTTTACCCAGAAGCATGTGCTCATGTGCACCAGGAGCCATCATAGGAATGTTCAAGGCAGCATTATTTATAATATCGAAAAACTAAAACCAGCCCATATCCATTAACAGAATGAACACATTGTAGTATATTCATATCATGGAAAAATACACAATTGTGAAAAGGAATGAAGACAGGTAGAGCCATTAATGTGGGTGAATCTTACATGTATGTAACATGCTGAAAGGAAAAAACCAACAATGAAAATTGCATATTGTATGATTCCATTTATATAAAGTTCAAAAAAAGGTAAAACTGTAGTTTTTAGAAATGATTACTTGGTGAAACAATGAGGGAAAGTATATAGAGTGATTATCACAACAGTGAGGGTTGTGATTTGAGAGGAGTGAAGGGCAGGAGTGTGGTCAGAAAGGGGAACGCACAGTCTGCCTTCCTGGGCTGTTGTAGCGAATTTCTTGATTGCAGTGACTGAAAACTTCTCTGGAACTAATCCTTTCAGTATCATCTGTGCTTTTCTTGATTTGTAAAGGGGAGTGATTCCAACACCATACGTTGGGATTTGTACAGTTCAAAGTTTTTAGTGTTTTTAAGGCTTGTTCGTCATGTTTTTTTAAATTCTACTCACCATACATTGCTAGCCCTAGCATTCTGTAACCAAGGAGACGCCCTACTTTTAGCCGGGCACAGCGCAATTGTACCTTTTAAAGAAATATTCGAGTTTGAATATTCTGCATATTCTGATTTCTATATTCAAAAGAAGATCAGTGATCTTAGTAATAGAAAAACGCTAAGTTTTCACACATTAAAATTGCCTGAAAGTCTGAAGTGTATATTTTTTGAAAGTCTTTGTTTTTCCTAAATGACAAGTTGAAACTGCCACTGCTGTGTATGTATGTATATATATATAACTTAGGGAAACCAATGTCTAAAACAAATTTCAAGTGAAAAATACAAATTTAAATTCCTGTAGCAAATGTATTTTCAAAGTTAATCAGCATTTAGCTTAAGAAATACCAAGTATACCCAAAGTATTTAAATAGACCAGGTTGAAATATAGATAAATAAAAGGGGATGGATATGGATACAGATATAAAGTTGGCAATGAAATAAGTGTTACGTGTCGGATTTGAGGGGTGTAATAGAAAATTGATTGTAGGGGAGGAAGTCCCTGTGAAGATCGTTTTTAAAAGTATAATTGGGATGTCATTCCTGTCTCTACAATACCTTATATTTTTGGTTATCCATCAGAGACCTTCAGAAGTTTTTTTCTTTCAACTTTTATTATGAACAATTTAAAACATTCAGAATAGAATATGTTTTTATAAACCAGCATGTACTCATCACCCAAGAAAGTGTTAAATCAATAAAAACCTGGCCAGCCTTAGTGGCTTATGCCTGTAATCCCAGTAGTTGGGGAGGCTGGGGCAGGAAGATTGCATCAGGCCAGAATCCAGGAGCTTGAGGCTGGCCTGGGCAATACAACAAGACCCTATCTCTACAAAAAAAAAAAAAAAAACAGAAAAATTAGCCAGGCATAGTGATGCATGCCTATAGTCCCAGCTACTCAGGAGGCTAAGGGAGGAGGATCACTTGAGGCCAGGAGTTTGAGATTATAGTGAGCTACTGATTATACCACAGCAACTCTAGCACTCTAGCCTAAGCAACAGAGCTGGACCCCATCTCGAAAGGGAAGGCAGGAAAGAAAGAAAGAAAACGTGAAGCTCCTTTTAAAGACATGACTTTTAAAGTTTCTAAAGTTCTAGATTAACTGCCCTAGAAAAATAACATTTATACAAATGTGAATTCAAATATATTTTTGATATAGGCTGAAATTTACTAATAGCTCTTCATTTTTTTATAACATTGCATTGAAGACCCATTATTTCATTTATTTTAATTTATTTTTAGAGACAGAGTCTCACTCTGTCGCTCTCAGTAGAGTGCTGTGGTGTCATAGCTCACAGCAACCTCCAACTCCTGGGCTTAGACAATTCTCTTGCCTCAGCCTCCCAAATAGCTGGGACTACAGGCACCTGCCACAATGCCCAGCTATTTTTTTGTTGCAGTTTGGCCAGAACTGGGTTGAAACCCGACACTCTCGGTATATGGGGCCGGCGCCCTACCCACTGAGTCACAGGCACCACCCCAGATTTTTTTTTTTAAATAGAGTTTCTATTTGCCAGGCTAGAGTGCAGTGATGTCACCATAGCTTACTGCAACCTCAAATTCCTAGGTTAAAATAATCCTTCTGCCTCAGACTATCTGTGCACCCACCATCCCCAGCTAATTTTTCAGTTTTATAGAGTCAGGGGTCTCACTGTGTTGCTCAGGCTGGTCTCAAATTCCTGGCCTCAAATGATCCTCCCATCTCAACCTGCCAGTGCTAGGATTACAGGCATGAGTCACCACACCCCACCATTATTGCCTTTTAAACATGAGCACACTATCTAGAATAATAGTCGAGTGATATTAGTTGCTTTCACAGCTGAGACTCAATTTGTTTAGGTGCTGCAAGACATTGTGAAAGGTGACATAATTTCAAAGGGAAAAATAAACTAAAGCCTTTGATTTAAGCTGCACTGTCAAGATAGTTCATTTTGAAACTCAAACCTTTTAAGATGTCATCTTATTCATGCATATTCTTGATTTCTTACAATTCTTCATAAGGGATTGCTTATATCAGAAATCCTAATTTATCTAAAATTTTGATTATTTTCTTCACATTGTTCTTTAGATGCTATTAAACTACAGCTGGTTGAAGCAGGCCTGGTAGAGTGTCTACTAGAGATTGTTCAACAGAAAGTGGATAGTGACAAAGAGGATGATATTGCTGAGCTCAAAACTGGTTCAGATCTAATGGTTTTATTACTTCTTGGAGGTGAGTTGTAATTTATGCTAGCCAAAGAATACAGTTATCAGATTTTTTTAGAATTTAAGTCTCTTGTGAAGATTCTATATTGGGCATTTTCTCATTTTCCTGTATCATATACCCTGTTAATACGACTGTGAAACCTTATAAACATGTCATGGATACCACTAGAAGTAATGAACCTGAAAACGAGAAGTCTTTGCTATCTTCCAGTATTTGAAGAGCTGTCATACAGAACACGTAGCTGTGGTACCAAAGGACTGAAAGGAAGATGGCTGCTTGGGACTTGAACTAAAAAAGTGCTAAACACTATTATCTAGTCTCTATTAAAAGTTTATTATAAAAAGATTCATTGCCTTTCCCGTTAGGAAATTAATAGTTTATGATATAGTTTCCCAGTTGAATATTCACTTAGGAATATGAACTTGTTACTCAATTATTTTTTTGTTTCATTTACCTCCAGATGAATCCATGCAGAAATTATTTGAAGGAGGAAAAGGCAGCGTATTTCAAAGGGTGCTTTCCTGGATTCCATCAAATAACCACCAGCTACAACTTGCTGGAGCATTGGCAATTGCAAATTTTGCCAGAAATGGTAAGTGTATTGGTTCCTCTTTTTTTTAGTTTCTCTTTTCTTAACAAAATGTCCTATTTTTTCAAGGTTTGCTTTGCCATCACATGTACTAAAATTGGAACAGTTCAGAAATTTGTATAAAGTGTATATATCCTACTTAGTTTTTTAGAAATCTGACGTACTTACAGTGACTTTCCTAAATTACATATTTTATGCATTTGAACTAAATTCTAACAATTTACAAGTCATGAACAGTAATTATGAAGTGCTTCTTTAGAATACTTAAGTCCTATACTAATATGCATCTGATCTCTCTTGCCTGGTGATTTTATTTTGAATTTAAAATTCTTGAGTATTCATTCCAGGGTTATTATGCCTCATAATAAAAGTTAACACTTTGATGCCCATAAAACTTAAATATAACTAATCCTCTATTTTAGGGTAGATACTTAATTTAGTTTAATATTTCAGAGGCATGTTTATTTATAAAATCTGGCACTTGTAAGAAACTCAAACTCAGTCAAACTCTACTGTGTTTAGGAGATAAGGGTTATTTTTCTTTTTAGTTTGATTTTATTCCAATATGAGCTATTGGTATATAGTATATTATAATGACTGAATTACTCTATGTTTACTCCCTTCTTTGGGGGAATAACTCTAATAATGAAGTAGCAAAATATTAATGATCAGCCATGATAACAAAGGTAAAGTCTTTTAAGCATGTGGTTTCCACTTCTTATGTATTATCAGGCTTTAAGGTAGGGATGTTTCTGGTAATTTATCTGATTTTTTAGTTTTATTTCTTTTAAATAAAATCAGACTTTATAATCAGACTTCTCACTCAGTAAATAGAAAACCTGTAAATCTGACAAGTAAAAGAATTGTTATTTTTTTTTTTATAGCTCTTTTTTCCTTCATATAGGTAGATAATGGGCAGGTATCAGTATTATAAAATATTTATAAACATTTTTAAAGAAAAATATTTTTGTTTTGTTCAGATGGAAATTGTATTCACATGGTAGACAATGGGATTGTAGAAAGACTCATGGATTTGCTGGACAGACACGTAGAAGATGGGAATGTCACTGTACAGCACGCAGCGCTGAGTGCCCTCAGGAACCTGGCCATTCCAGGTATGTAGAAAATAAAGTTCATTGTTAGGGGAAGATACATGTACTTACTCTGTGTAATTCGTGGACCTATTCTGACCAAGAAAAGAACATACTAGTCTGCAGACTCCCTTTTTTTGTTTGTTTGTTTGTTTGTTTTTTTTAACAAATGGAAATCAAACAAGGTCAGACAATTAAGTTTGCAAACTCATCCTAGAGAAAGTGCTGCATACCTCATTGCTACATATCACTACAGTCACTGTAGTCAGGTTCAAAGTTCTCCCCTTGACAATCTGGTGACCAGTCACCAGATTATTGTCTTGCCTTTGTTCAGATCATTCAAATATCCTATCACCTTTTGTAAACTCTTAGGTTTTCACTGTATTGTATAGTTAAGCTTTTTTAAACATCTTCAGTTGAGGTAAGATAATGACATCAATTAAGACAGTCTCTTAAAGAATGATTAAGTTGGTTTTCTTTTTTTTTTCCTAAAAGATTTTTTTTAAATAACCTTAAAGCTCTCTAGGTTAAAGGCTTTTGAGCCAAGAAATCACATTATCATGGGAAATAATACAGAAGATAGTTAAAACTATTCTTGTATACTACTTTTAAAAAATAATATAAAAAATATATTTTAAGAGACAAGGACTTGTTTGCTGTGTTGCCAGGCTGGTCTCAAACTCCTAGGCTTAAGCTATCTTCCTTCCTCAGCCTGCCAAGTGGCTGGAATTATGGCATGAGCCACCACACCTGGACTAAAAATAAATTTCTGATTAAGTAAAGTAATACTACATGAAGATCCAATCCATATGAATTCAGTTTGGTTCATAAAGCATATTAATGTCTCTAACATATATTAATGTCTATAATACTTACATTAATACAGTTGGGTCAGTGAAGTAAAAAGGAGCATTTAATAAAGTTGAGGAATTGTGCTTTTTGTTATAAGACAATGTTTTCAGATTTCTTTACAAATTATGTCAATAAATGTTTTGAGATTGGGTTTTAAAAGCCAGTAAGTATGGGGGAGAGCAAGATGGCGGCCGAGTAACAGCTTCCCTGCAACTGGGCACCATGAGTCTGGGGAGATAAGACTCCAGGCATCTCTGGCTGGTGGGATCTGCCTATAATCATCCCTTTGAGGATACAGGGAGTCAGCAAGAGACTTATGGACCCGAAGAGGAGGACAAAAACAGTGGAAAACTGGCATGGGAACTTAAAGAACAAGAGGAAGTGAAAGGAAAATTAGGGCAAGGAAACAGATAAAAGAAATCACTCATGAGGAAGAATCAGCAGAAAATTCCAGGGAACATGAAGAACCAGTCCAGAGCAACCCCTCCAAGGGACCATGAGGTAGCTACTGCAGAGGATTCTACCTATAAAGAAATGTTAGGAATGGGGGGTGGGGCCTTGGTGTGTGTCACACTTTATGGGGGCAAGACATGATTGCAAGAGGGACTTTACCTAACAATTGCAATCAGTGTAACCTGGCTTATTGTACCCTCAATGAATCCCCAACAATAAAAAAAAAAAAAAAGAAAGAAATGTTAGGAATGACAGAAAGGGAATTTAGAATACACATGATGAAAACAATGAAGGAAATGATGGAAACAATGAAGGAAACTGCTAATAAAGTGGAAAATAACTAAAAGGAAATCCAAAAACAGAATCAAGAGATGAACGATATGAAGAATACAGAAAGGATATAGCGGAGCTGCAGGAACTGAAGCAGTCAATTAGGGAACTTAAACATGCAATGGAAAGTATCAGCAACTTTCTTCTGCATAGATCATGCAGAAGAAAGAATTTCGGAGGTAGAGGACAAAGTTCTTGAGATAACTCAGATAGTTAAAGGGGAAGAGAGACAAAGAGAGAGACAAAGCAGAACGTTCACTGTCAGAATTATGGGACTTTATGAAGCGTTCCAACATACGAGTTACAGGAATCCCAGAAGGGGAAGAAGAATGCCCCAGAGGAATGGAAGCCATACTAGAGATTATAAATGAAAATTTCCCGAATATCACCAAAGATTCTGACGCACTGCTTTCAGAGGGATATCGGACCCCAGGTCGCCTCAACTCTAACCAAGCTTCTCCAAGACACATTGTGATGAACCTGTCCAAAGTCAAGACAAAAGAAAAGATTCTGCAAGCTGCCAGAAGTAAGCACCAGTTGACCTACGGGGGGAAATCCATCAGAGTGACTGCAGACTTCTCTAATGAAACTTTCCAAGCAAGAAGACAATGGTCATCTACCTTCAATCTACTTAAACAGAACAATTTCCAGCCCAGTATTTTGTACCCTGCTAAGCTAAGCTTTAAAATTGATGGAAAAATCAAATCATTTACGGATATACAAACATTGAGGAAACTCGCCGCAACAAGACCAGCTCCACAGGAAATACTTCAACCTGTTCTACACACTGACCATCACAATGGATCAGCAGCAAAGTAAGAACTCAGAAATTAAAGAACAGAACCTAACCTCCACACTGATGCAAAAGATAAAACTAAGCAATGGACTCTCACCAAATAAGATGAATAGAACACTACCACACTTATCAATTATCTCAATAAATGTTAATGGCTTGAATTCCCCACTGAAGAGACATAGATTGGCTGACTGGATTAAAAAACACAAGCCATCCATCTGCTGTCTGCAAGAAACACACCTGGCTTCAAAAGACAAAGTAAAACTCCAAGTCAAGGGTTGGAAGACACTTTTTCAGGCAAATGGCATTCAGAAGAAAAGAGGAATTGCAAACTTATTTTCAGATACATGTGGATTTAAAGCAACTAAAGTCAAAAAAGACAAAGATGGTCACTTTATATTGGTCAAGGGAAAAATACAACAAGAAGACATTTCAATTCTAAATATTTATGCACCCAATTAAATGCTCCCAGATTCTTGAAACAGACCTTACTCAGTCTGAGCAATATGATATCTGATAATACCATCATAACAGGGGACTTTAACACTCCTCTTACAGAGCTGGACAGATCCTCTAAACAGAAATTAAACAAGGATATAAGAGATTTAAATGAGACCCTAGAACGACTGTGTTTGATAGACGCATATAGAACATTCCATCCCAAAGATAAAGAATATACATTCTTCTCATCAACCCATGAAACATTCTCCAAAATTGACCTGGGACACAAAACAAATAGGAACAGAAAAAAAAGAATTGAAATTTTACCTTGTATCTTCTCAGACCATAAGGCACTAAAGGTGGAACTCAACTCTAACAAAAACGTTCAACCCCACACAAAGGCATGGAAATTAAACAACCTTCTGTTGAATAACAGATGGGTGCAGGAAGAAATAAAACAGGAAATCATTAACTTCCTTGAGCATAACAACAATGAAGACACAGCTACCAAAACCTGTAGGATACTGCAAAAGCAGTTTTGAGAGGAAAATTTCTCACTTTAGATGCCTACATTCGAAAAACAGAAAGAGAACACATCAACAAACTCACAAGCCATCTTATGGAATTAGAAAAAGAAGAACAATCTAAGCCTAAACCCAGTAGGAGAAAAGAAATCTCCAAAATCAAATCAGAGGTCAATGAAATTGAAAACAAAAGAATCATTCAGAAAATTAATCAAACAAGGAGTTGGTTTTTTGAAAAAATAAATAAAATAGATAAACCATTGGCCAGACTGTGAAATAGAAAAGTAAAATCTCTAGTAACCTCAATCAGAAATGATAAAGGGGAAATAACAGCTGATCCCACAGAGATACAAGAGATCATCTCTGAATACTACCAGAAACTCTATGCCCAGAAATTTGACAATGTGAAGAAAATTGATCAATATTTGGAATCACACCCTCTCCTTAGACTTAGCCAGAAAGAATTAGAGCTCCTGAACAGACCAATTTCAAGCACTGAGATTAAAGTAACAATAAAAAATCTTCCAACCAAAAAATGCCCTGGTCCAGATGGCTTCACACCAGAATTCTATCAAACCTTCAAGGAAGAGCTTATTCCTGTACTGCAGAAATCATTCCAAAAAAATTGAGGAAGAAGGAGTCTTTCCTAACACATTCTATGAAGCAAACATCACCCAAAACCAGGAAAAGACCCAACCAAAAAGGAGAATTTCAGACCAATTTTACTCATGAATATAGATGCAAAAATTCTCAACAAAATCCTAGCCAATAGATTACAGCTTATCATCAAAAAAGTCATACATCATGATCAAGTAGGTTTCATCCCAGGGATGCAAGGCTGGTTTAACATACGCAAGTCCATAAACATTATCCACCGTATTAACAAAGGCAAAAATGAAGATCATACGATCCTCTCAATAGATGCAGAAAAAGCATTTGATAAAATCCAGCATCCTTTTCTAATTAGAACACTGAGGAGTATAGGCATAGGTGGCACATTTCTTAAACTGACAGGCTATCTATGACAAACCCACAGCTAATATTTTACTGAATGGGGTAAAACTGAAAACTTTTCCTCTTAGAACTGGAACCAGACAAGGTTGTCCTTTGTCACCTTTAGTATTCAACATAGTGCTGGAAGTTCTAGCCAATACAATTAGGCAAGACAAGGAAATAAAGGGAATCCAAATGGGAGCAGAGGAGGTCAAACTCTCCCTCTTTCCTGATGACATGATCTTATACTTAGAGAACCCCAAAGACTCAACCACAAGACTCCTAGAAGTCATCAAAAAATACAGTAATGTCTCAGGATATAAAATCAGTGTCCACAAGTCAGTAGCCTTTGTATACACCAATAACAGTCAAGATGAGAAGCTAATTAAGGACACAACTCCCTTCACCATAGTTTCAAAGAAAATGAAATACCTAGGAATATACCTAACGAAGGAGGTGAAGGACCTCTATAAAGAAAAGTATGAAATCCTCAGAAAGGAAATAGCAGAGGATATTAACAAATGGAAGAACATACCATGCTCATGGATGGGAAGAATCAATATTGTTAAAATGTCTATACTTCCCAAAGCAATCTACCTATTCAATGCCATTCCTATTAAAACACCAACATCGTACTTTCAAGATTTGGAAAAAATGATTCCGCGTTTTGTATGGAACCAGAAAAAGAACCATATAACTAAGGCAGTTCTTAGTAATAAAAATAAAGCTGGGGGCATCAGCATACCAGATTTTAGTCTGTACTACAAAGCCATAGTGGTCAAGACAGCATGGTACTGGCACAAAAATAGAGACATAGACACTTAGAATCTAATAGAAAACCAGGAAATGAAACTAACATCTTACAACCATCTAATCTTTGATAAACCAAATAAGAACATACCTTGGGGGAAAGACTCCCTATTCAATAAATGGTGTTGGGAGAACTGGATATCCACATGTAAAAGACTGAAACTGGACCCACACCTTTCCCCACTCACAAAAATTGATTCAAGATGGGTAAAGGACTTAAATTTAAGGCATGAAACAATAAAAATCCTCCAAGAAAGCATAGGAAAAACACTGGAAGATATTGGCCTGAGGGAAGACTTCATGAAGAAGACTGCCATGGCAATTGCAACAACAACAAAATAAACAAATGGGACTTCATTAAACTGAAAAGCTTCTGTACAGCTAAGGAAACAACAACCAAAGCAAATAGACGACCTACACAATGGGAAAGGATATTTGCATATTTTGAATCAGACAAAAGCTTGATAACTAGGATCTATAGAGAACTCAAATTAATCCACATGAAAAAAGCCAACAATCCCATGTATCAATGGGCAAGAGACATGAATAGAACCTTCTCTAAAGAAGACAGACGAATGGCTAATAAACATAGGAAAAAATGTTCATCATCCCTATCTAGCAGGGAAATGCAAATCAAAACCACCCTGATATACCATCTAACCCCAGCGAGAATGGCCCACATCACAAAATCTCAAAACTTCAGATAGTGGAGTGGATGTAGAGAGAAGGGAACACTTTTACACTGCTGGTGGGACTGCAAACTAGTGTAATCTTTCTGGAAGGAAGTATGGAGAAACCTCAAAGTACTCAAGCTAGACCTCCCATTTGATCCTGCAATCCAATTACTGGGCATCTACCCAGAAGGAAAAAAATCCTTTTATCATAAGGACACTTGTACTAGACTGTTTATTGCGGCTCAATTTACAATCACCAAAATGTGGAACAACCTACATGCCCACCAACCTAGGAATGGATTAACATAACAAGCTGTGGTATATGTATACCATGGAATACTATTCAGCTATTAAAAAAAAATGGAGACTTTACATCCTTCGTGTTAACCTGGATGGAAGTGGAAGACGTTATTCTTAGTAAAGCATCACAAGAATGGAGAAGCATGAATCCTATGTACTCAATTTTGATATGAGGACAATTAAGGTCACAGTGTGGGTGGGGGAAGGGGAGAGCAGAGAAAGTAAGTAGGAGGGAGGGGTGGGGAAAAGAATTGCAGAGAGAGGGAAGGAGGGAGGGGAGTGGGGCCTTGGTGTGTGCCACACCTTCTGGACAGGATTGCAAGAGGGACTTTACCTAAAAAATGCAATCAGTGTAACCTGGCTTATTGTACCCTCAATGAATCCCCAACAATAAAAAAAAAAAAAAGAAAGTCAGTAAGTATGATTTTGTCTGTTGTGCTCCTATGCATAAACAGAATACTCAATACACACATGCTGTCTCTCTCCCAATTCCATTCTTAAAATTCATAGAAAATAACAATATTGTTTTTGAATAGAGAAATATAAGTCTTACACCAAGGCCCCACCCACCTCCCTCCTTCCCTCTTTCTGTTTCCCCCCCATAACCATAATTGTCATTAATTGTCCTCATATCAAAATTGAGAAATATAAGTCTTAAAGAGCCATTCAATAAATGTGTATTGAACTGAACGTTTATCAAGAATCCTAACATCATTTTAACCAGAGTCTCTTTATCTTTCTCTCTAGTTATAAATAAAGCAAAGATGTTATCAGCTGGGGTCACAGATGCAGTTTTGAAATTTCTTAAATCTGAAATGCCTCCGGTTCAGTTCAAACTTTTGGGAACATTAAGAATGTTAATAGATGCACAAGGTAAAAGAAATATTTTCCAAGTTACCTTTTTGGCATGGTAGTCTTAATTTGCCTGTAGTTGGAAAAGACTTGTTTTTTAGCATTCAGGATGATATAATCATAAAATAAATGGCAGATAAAAAGTAAAAAGTTGGTTTTAGAGCCTTATGCACTAGTCCCCATACTTGTTACAATTGACTTTAAGTGGAAATTAACATTGTATCCCTATTTATTAGTACATATAATCCTGGTTTTAGGTTGGTTGGTGATCACTTCCTTTTTTTTGTGTGTGTGTGTGTGATTTTTTTTTTGGCCGGGGCTGGGTTTGAACCTGCCACCTCCGACCTATGGGACCCGCACCCTACTCCTTGAGCCACAGGCGCCGCCCAGTGATCACTTCTTGAGAGGTTTTTGTGTCTTGGCATCGTATGCGTGTTTTTGCCTTGTCTTCTGCTTTGCCAGTCAAAAATTTTAAAAATTTGTTTTGTACACAAGAAGAAAACATTTTCTATTTGCAAAAGCCCTGCTAGGAATGAATTATTTTATTATTTCTGAATTCTTAACCCTTTTCTATATTGATTGCTTAAGTCTTTCTAAAAACCCTTTCATTACAACCTGCCAGAGTATTACTACAGAGACTGTCAGGCTTAATCAAAAGAATATGATGTTGTTTATTTTTGTATTTTGTATAAAGGTTGACAACTTTATAGAAAAAAAAAAAAAAAGCCAAATAGCTCATCAGATAAGGAGTATTTTCGGTCCTTGCTTGAATACAATTGTTACGTTTTTAGATATGTAATTTGTCTTCACACTCTTCGTGTCCCTACCAGTTATTTCAGCCTGTTGCCTATGAGTGCTTCATTCCTTTGTGGTTTTTCTTCTTTCCTATAGCAGAAGCTGCTGAACAACTGGGAAAGAACGTTAAGTTAGTGGAGCGTTTGGTAGAATGGTGTGAAGCCAAAGATCATGCTGGTGTGATGGGAGAGTCGAATAGACTGCTCTCTGCCCTCATACGGCACAGTAAATCAAAGGTGGGTTCCAGAGGAAACTGTTCATGAGGAAATGTTAGAGAAGCTCTTTGGGAAGGTAACCCAGCATTGCAGAACATTGAGCTTTTTTTTATTTAGTTCTGTTTCATAATAGCTAAGAGTAAGGCTTTGGAATCAAACAGATGAGTTCAGATTTTATCTTTACCATTTAAATGGTCAAGTCTCTTCATATCTCACTATTTTAATATAAAAACTGGGATAATATTTACCTGAAGGTATTGTGAGGAGTCAGTGAGATCTTGTATAAAGTATACACAGCTGGTACCTGGGACATTGAAAGCACTCAATAAATGAAGGCTGCAGTTACTGCTCTTATTTTTATTTTTACCACCACCATTATCAGCAGCATCAGTGTCAACATTTATGTGGTGGGCACTGACCATAGTAGCTACTCATGTTTAGAAATTAAATGATATAACTTACAAAGTTGGACAAAGTCTGTTCTCACAGCACTCTCCAGCACAGTAGCTGTCCAGCCATATCGTAGATAACCAGTGAATGAACAAATGAGCTACGTGAAAGACTTGAAAGATTACAATGGTGGGAACCCAGGTCAGCAGTTCAGCAGCCAACTTAGTATCTAGATTATATGCCTTGTATTGTTTTATACTCTCTTTTCTAAGGTGATCCTTTTGATCATTTCACTTGTGGTATGACTTCAATAGTGACAGTATTTGAGAAGAAAGTCAGTTTAGAACCCAAATCCTCTAGCTATAGAACAGATTTTTTTGAAAGATGGTAAGAGAAAAAGCTTACAAAGGAAAGTTTTCCTGGCCTTGTGTAAATCTCTTTCATAGCTATACCAGGTAGTTAGCCACAGGAATATTCTTCCCCATCCGATGGTAAATCTTGAAATCTTTCCCTGGGGAAAAGCAGCTGTTAGCCATGACCTTCCTATTACCTGTCTCAGACAGATCAGCCTAAAAAAGCATGTATATTTTCACTAACACAAACCTAGGACCAAAAAATATGTTGGCAAGATGGAAAGTATCAAGAAAAGAATAGTAAAATGACCACCTTTTCCATCATAACTGCTTTCTCATGCCCATTTGTTTAGTTAACAGTTAATATTCAGGTACTTGTAGTGTAAATATTATAAAATACATTGTTACTTTAAAACAATTAAGGGTCTGGTAAGGGGACAGATATAAAAATATCTAGCTTAAGTACAGAATTAAAGCCACATCACCCTTCAGGATGATCCTGAGGAAAGAAAGACCAACACTCTCTGGGTGGTCCGGGTGGTGTCATAGAAGGGGTCATGTCTTAGAGGTTAATTAACTAGGAATATCTCAGGAAGGGACGGGAAAGAGGGAAAAGCCTTTTCAGGCAAAGACAGTAGTGTACGCAAAAGTACAGAGATGTGAAACAGCATAGTTTTAGAGGAAAACTACAAATAAATGAATATTGCTGAAGCATGGAGTGCACAGAGACAAGGCCAGAGAGGAGGACAGTTGGGAACTGAGATGAATTATATGCCAAATTAAGATACATGGATTTGATTCTGTAGTAAGTCAGGAGCTCTGGAGTAAGTTTTAGGCAGCGGGGTGCCATTTCTTGGTTTTCATTTAGAAGGATGACTAGGGTTTAATGAGACATGTTTCTGGCATCTGAATTTTTCAGCTCTCAGATATGTTCCCATTACATGTGGTAATAAAGCTGACGAAGCCTTGATTAATTCAGTACCTTCAGTCATCTTCAGTACTTTGAAGACTGTACATTTTGTTCAGTATCAACTAGCAGAATTACATAAGCAACCCGTTAGTGGACACACAAATGTTTACATGGGAAGATGCATCCCAACTTTTTAGAAACAACTGGATTTAGAAGCAGAAACTATTTAAATGCTAACAGTATTAAACTGAGATTTGAAGATTTTTAGGCTCTTCTGTGAATGTCATTTATCACAGATATTCCTTTGCTTCATCTGCCCTCCCACTTCTTCCCCACCAACATAAAGGTTTTGAGCATCTATTACCAGGCAGGTTCTTTGAAAGGCAAAAACTATGGCCTAGTACTTTAGTGGGGCATGTGAGTGTGACAGACAATTTGAAGTGACAGAAGACTGCAACTTTATAGTTGCAGGTTTACAGTTCAGTTTTCCCCCCCTTTGTGCATCTTTCCTACAAATGGGAGTACATGTCTGCTGAGCAGTAGTGGGAACCTTGATTCATGTTTTAATGATCAGAACTATATGGTGTGTTAATCGTATGAGTGCCAGGTCAGAAGTGTTATTTAAATTATTTCTCAGCTTAACCAACGATAAAGTGAAATCGATGGTACTGCTGAGCAGCAGTTCTCAAAATTGGTTTTATCAAATAATAAACCCAGCAAATCTTCCACAAAGAAAAAGTGTTTGTTTTATGGTCAGATCCATTATGAAAGTAGTATATTCCCTTTCTTTGTCTTTAGGATTCACAGCACACATTAGTACTGCTCTACATAAACCTCCTTAATTTTAACTCCACTAATTCTCAAACTGTTTGATCATGGATCCTTTTTGCAAGTGGCATCTTTTAACATTACACTGGATGTGCTTTGGAAAAATGCTGTTGTAAATAAGCTTTCAAAATAATTCAACACTAGGTTAAAACTTGTACACTCCTATAGCTCTTTAACCAACTGTTGTGAATCACAGCTATCTCCTCTGAAGATCATACTTTATCCTGAATTCTATCTTAGAGTCTAACCCTCCAGAAGTTGGCACGGACTCACAGGGTTTCAGGTGCTTAGTCATCTCAGCCATATGCAGCGTATTCCTGTGCTTTTGCCATTAGTCAAATTCACATCTTCCCTTGAAAGAGTGCCCTAGTTTAGAACTTCTGACCAACCAGCTACACCTTCCAAATATAGATATCAAAAATGGCAAAAGAAATACAGTTTGATCACATCTATAATCCCAGTACTTTGGGAGACCAAGGCGGGAGGATCACTTGAGACCAGGAGTTTAGGACCAGCCTGGGTAACACAGCAAGACCCTGTCTTTATAAAAAAAAAAGTAATAATGTCTGCCAAGAGCTGTGGCATACAGCTATAGTCCCAGATAGTTGGGAAGTTGAGGCCAGAGGTTCACTTGAGCCTAGGAGGAGTTCAAAGCCACAGTGAACTATGAGGATGCCACTGCATTCCCACATAGGCCACAGAGCAAAACCCAGTCTCCAAAAAGAACAACAAAAAACAGAAATATAATTTGCCTCCACCCTAGAAATATAAAAACTCTATCCTATTAAAGTAGGCACTTTCTTTACCCTTTAAGAATAACATTCTTCATCAATCAAGCTATTCACTTATCCAACAAACATTTAGTTAAATCCCATACTGAGAAGGCTTTTGATGATACTGTCTTTAAAAGAAAGTTTTTGTTAAGTGGCTCACTAGCTCAATTTTATAAATTGATTATCTCAAATCCAAGCCTATATCAAAACGTTCCATTATTATACATTACTATACAGTTTTCAACAAAGTCTTAATCTGGATTTATTTCAGTAACCAAAGGCAAATAGACTATACATGCTAAAGAGGTGAAATTGTTAGCATGGATAATATGTGTACCCAAACTTAGCTTTCCATAAGTAAATCCTTTGAGAAATAGAACTATAAAATAAAAAGTTGTTTCAAACTTCATGAAACATCTTCAGAATTTTTAGAGACTTTACAGAGAGGCGTCTAGGATTTAAAGGATTTCCTAGAGAACTTTTTCCTATCTACATCTTCATTTTATTTATTGTAAATAAAGTGATTGAGAGAAGTTAAAATAATCTCTAAATTAGTTTTAGAAGTTCATTGTTTAAAATTATTTGTAATTCTCAGATGAACCTGTTGCTCTAACTGATGCTAACATACTTCATTTAAAAACAACACCTGGAAGTTAAATGTAACTTTAAAATACATTCATAGGGGCGGTGCCTGTGGCTCAAGGGAGTAGGGCACTGGCCCCATATGCGGGAGGTAGCAGGTTCAAACCCAGCCCCAGCCAAAAACTGCAAAAAAAAAAAAAAGATCTGCTTATGAACTGATGGAGACTACATACATTCATAGACCCTCTTCAAATCACATTAAATAACTGCCTGTGGATGACAAGTCTGAATTTAGTACAAATACTTTTCTATTGACCATGGATGGCTAAGAACATGAACCCAAAAAGATGCGAATCTAAGACACAAAATTATAAAAACACTAGATGAAAGTATAGGAAAAACTCTTAATTTTTATCAGCCTAGGGAAAGAATTTATGAAGACAACCCCACTGGCAATTCTGGCAGCAGTAAAATAAGTAAATGGTACCTGATCAAATTAAAGAGTTTTTCCATAGCTAAAGACACATAACTAAAAGACAACCTCCTGAATGGGAAAAGGTATTTGCATGCTACCCATCTGACAAAGGGCTGATAACCAGCTTCTACAAAGAACTCCAGCAAATCAACAAGAAAAAATTAAACAACCCAATTAAAAAGCAGGCAGAAGACATGAACAGGAACTTTTCTTGGGAAGAGAAACTAATGGCTAACACACACATGAAAAAAATACTCATTATCTCTAATCATCAGAGAAATGCAAATCAAAGCTACACTGAGGTATCTAGCCCCAGAGAAAATGGCTTACATCACTAAGTTCCAAAACAACAGATGCTGGCATAGATGAAGAGAGAAAGGAACACCACTTTAGTGGGACTGCAGACGGTTGCAGCCTCTGGGGAAGGCAGTATGGAGATTACCCAAAGAGCTAAAAGTAGATCTATCATTTGATCCTGCAGTCCCTTTACTAGGAATTTACCTAAAGGACAAAAAGGCCTTCTATCCTAAAGACACTTGTACTTGAATGTTTATAGCAGCACAATTTACAATTGCAAAAATGTGGAAACAATCCAAGTAAGCTTTAACAAAGGAATAAGTTGTGATATATGTATACCATAAAATATTATTCAGCCATAAAAGAAGACAGAGTTTATGTATCTTTTACAACAACCTGAATGGAATGGGAGATCATTCTCTTAAGTGAAGTCTCACATGAATGGAAAAACAAACACCACATGTACCCAGTACTAAACTGGAACTAGTAGATTAACACCTACAAGCTCAAGTGAGAGAACTGAATGAAATTCAAGCAGGGAGGAGGAAAGGGAAGAAAAGGTTGGATGTAAATTCCCACCCAACAGGTATACCTGGGTGTAGAACACATCTACAAATCAGACTTTAACCTTACAAAGCAAACTATGGAATCAAACTATTTTTACCCACATGAATCTGAAATTTTCTTTAAAAAAAAGAGTAAGAGCCCAGTAGTCAATTTTACCTTATTCTCCCATATTCTATCAGGTGAAGGGACTCCACAGAGTAACTATTCAGTAAACATTTGTTGAAGTAGTTGGAGATAGAGCAGAAATTTTGGAAGTAAATATTCAGGTATCTATTCCAGAAGAGTGAGATTGAAGAGAAACTATGCTTGGACTTAAGAAGGAGGTCCTTTTTCTTTCTGATGTACAGATTTCTTTTGTTCATTCCCTGTTCTTCCTCCTACCACACTGGACTTTTCAGGGTAAATCAAAAAATAGAGAATGAAGTTGCTCATCTTAGCACAATAACTAAGAAAATGCCAGGAAGGCTATGTTAACCAGTGTGATGAAAATGTGTCAAACGGTCTATGAAAACAGTGTATTGTGCCCCAGGATCACATTAATGTACACAGCTATGATTTAATTAAAAAATAAAAATAGAGAATGAAAGGAGAGTCCAAGGATTTTCGTTAGCTAAACTTGTCACTGAGTAAGCAATAAATTGGGGGGTTAGAAAAGGCTTTTAAAGGTAGTTTCTCACTTTCTAAAAGAGGTTGATGGGAAACAACTTTTGGTAGCCAGAACCCAGGCTACCTTAGCTCTTAGACTGTACAGATACAGGATGTCGGAGCACTAAACAAGTTTGGGGCTCAAAGCAAAGATAATGTCTACAAATAGTCTCCTTTAAAAATTCACATCATGTGGGGTCATAAAGGAAGACTTTTTTCAAATATTTCAATAAATACCTTTGAAAAATATTTCTAACTATACTTAGTTTTATATCATTGAAGGTGTCTTGGAGAAGTTACTTTTTTATAATATCCAGAACTTCAAATTATTAAAAATAGTGAAAACTAGCTAAGAAAACTACTTTTAAATTGGGATTTGCCACTAAATTACATTTAGTGCAAGTTCTAAGACAAAACCCTCAATAGGTTGAAGACAAAACTGAGTACCAGAAATAAATGTAACCACTTTTTTCATCTAACTTTGAAAGATGTGTATGATTTTATGTAATAACTTTGTAATGATTACAAAAACCTATGCGATAAATATTTAATATTGTTCCAACAACACAGATGATGTCACCGACATGAGAGGATTGGTAATGTGCTCAAAGTCAAAGGGATTTATGAATCCAGAGCCCATTCCTCCTCTGCCTGGAGAGGGGACAGCGATCTAGGCACCATGAGAATGAGAGCAAACACAGAATTTGATTCAAGTTCTGTTTAGTTCCTTTTCATGTAATTCATTTCTCATATTTGTAAGACCAAACCAAAAAGTAAAAATTACTTTAAAAATTTTTATAAAAGCTTTACCTGCAGTGTCTACAGAACCTGGCACTATTGGAAAATTAAAAAAAAAAAACTATCCAAGCTTTATTCTCTTTAGTTGATCCTGAGGTAGGTTAACATTTGGGGCAGTAGCACCTTTATTTCTTTACCTTTGGTAGCTAATAGCCCTCTCTGTTCCTTCATGTGAACTGCAATTGCAATGGTCTTTTCCATTTAGGCAATTTAAGTTGTCATCCTTTGATGAATTTATTTAAAGCTAAAAGCTTTTTCCTTTTCTTCGGTGAAGGAAAAAAGAGTTATGGTTAAATGAAATGACTCATACAGGACGCTGTCACAAAACCACTCAACTCAACAGTGAATTGACTCATTGTAATGCACTTTCTTTATGTTTAAAATTAGTTTATAATTTCGTGATATTTATTTATTGTAGGATGTAATTAAAACAATTGTACAGAGTGGTGGCATCAAGCATCTAGTTACTATGGCAACTAGTGAACATGTAATAATGCAGAATGAAGCCCTTGTTGCTTTGGCATTAATAGCAGCTTTAGAATTGGGTAAGTACCCTAGTGACAAACTTATTTTCTCCTATTTTTATCTCGGATGAAAGGAAGCTCAGGAGTGGAATTGAAGCCACACAGAACCTTGACTGGAAGCATTTTTCTAATGTCTGTCCATACCTGTATCTGCATATAGGGAAATTTATGTATAGGTTGTTATCACAGCTGTCTCCTTGGGTTGTGCTTTTGGGCAGTCCTTTAAGGTTAGTTTATTCCAAGATATGGCCACTTAGAGAACATAGAAAACATTCTCAGCAAGCTTCACATAGAAACCTAACAATATTTAGAATGCAACAGCAAGTGAAGACTCGGCTACTCTTCCAGTAACGACTTTCTCTTCCCTTGCTGGGGGTCCTAATACCAGTTCTCTCTTGCTGATCTCCTTCGCTGTTACCGTGGTTGTGTTGCTTTGTACATTGCCTTCACTCTAAAGTCTCGTCTTCTGAATTGCTCTTCATAGTGTATTATTACATTCAGAACTCCCCAAAAGTGAAGTCTAAATGATTCCATTAGTCTCTAACATACAGCATCCATAAGGGCATAATTCTTGATGAGAATCTATCTCATAGGCACCTATTTTTTGTGTAGTAACTTTTGGCTTGGGAACCATGCCCTGATAGTCTGCCAAAGACAGTGCATCAGATTGTCACGGCCTGTGGTTAAGGCTTCAGGCTGCACTATACAAAGGAGGATTTTGGACTTGGTAGTCCTGTCCAGTCCAAGGCCTTTTGGGTAAATACTATTAATTGACTTCACCTCTTAATTCCTACTAATAATTTATATCTGTAATTCCCAAAATGAGGTGAGTGGACCTACCAACTCCAAACCTTGAAAGGAGACTATGACATTATTATTTATCAGTCCCTTTTAGAAGGTTTCACATGGTCAGTTTCTAAGAAAGGAAACCATGTTTAGCCTGAGGGTACCAAGGTCATACACAGTAGATCTCAACCTGTACTTTGTTTTATTTTAGCCACTGCTGAAAAAGATCTAGAAAGTGCTAAACTTGTACAGATTTTACACAGACTGCTAGCAGATGAGAGAAGTGCTCCTGAAATCAAATATAATTCCATGGTCCTAATCTGCGCTGTCATGGGATCTGGTAAGTATTTCTCCTATCCATTTGCTGTCTGTCAACATATAGCTGACAATATTAAATATAGAATAATAGTTAATAATGGCTTTGGGTTTTAAAGCATTAGGAATTAGTTTACAGATGATATAGGATTACCTTTTCCCCCATCAGTTTAAACATGTATTTCTTGGTAGTATAACAGTCAAAATCTTCTCTGCTAGCCATCTTGAAATACACACTGCATTGTTTTTGCTATAGTCACCCTATTACAATGTAACCAATAGGATAACCTTTGCAGTAAAATTATTCTCAAAGATTCTTAAGTATCATATAACAAATATAGACAAAAATCAGTGTTACAAAATTAATAACAGTATGAAATCTTATTTTATACTAAGAAAAAGTTTTGATTTTGTATGCCTTATTATTAGCTAAGAAATTTGTTCAAGAATCATTGGCATATCTTGCTGTGTGTTCCATGAACACTTGAAAAGAATATGATTCTTCAGTTTGGGGATGGAGTATTCTATAAATGTTGATTAGATCCTGTTGGTTGGTTGGTTGGTTGGTTGGTGATTTTTCTATATTCTTGCTGATTTTCTAATTGTTCTATCAGTTGTTGAGAAGAGGGATGTTGAAGTCTTCGGCCAGATTATGGATTTGTCTATTTTTTCTTCTCAGTTCTGTGCACTTTTGCTGCTTATAATTTTCAGTTCTGTTACTAGGTATGTACACCTCAAGGATTCCTATGCCTTTTGGTGGATTGAATCTTTTATCATTATATGATGTCCCTGTCTCTGGTAAAGTTTTAACCTTAAGTTTGCTCTAAAGTTTCCTTTATCTGACATTAACATAGCTACTCCTGCTTTATTTTGGATAACATTCATATAATCATCTCCAATCCTTTTAGTTTTGCTCTGCTGTATCATTATATTAGAAGTCTCTTGTACATAGCATATAGCTGGGTTGTGTTTTTTTAATCCACTCACTTTATCAGTCATCATATTAAATATAAATGGTATAAATACACCAATTAAAAGGGACTGACAATTTATGGCCTAAGTCTGCAATTTCATTTTGTTTTCTGCATTTGTTCTATTTATTGTTAATTTTTCTAACTTCCTATGTATTACTTGAACTTTTAATCCCTTTACTCTCCTTCATTTAAATATTTTCCTCTGTATAAATTTGGAATCACATTAGGCAGCATTAAAATTTGTTTCAGTGTTAAAACATAATTCAGCAAACTCTAAAAAGAGAAGGAAATTCCATTGTATTTACTCCCTTTTTTAATTCCTCCCCTTCCCTTTTTTTTAACCTTTTCCTTTCTGTTTAGAGAAATCCCTTTGCCATTCTTTTGGGTCTGCTAACAACAAATACTTTTAGTTTTTCCTCATTTAAGAATGTCTTGATTTCCCATTCATTCCTGAAAAATATTTTCTCTAGGTGTAGGATTCTTGATCCACAATTCTTTTCTTTTTTATCTCTCAGGGGGTTTGTCTTTAATATTCATAATTTGACTGTGATGTATCTTGGCATAGATATCTTTGGGATTATCCTATTTGTTTTTCCCAGCTTCTTGAATATATAGGTTCATTTCTTTTGCTAAATTTGAAAGTTTTTAATCATTATTTATTCAGATATTTTTCAGCCTCTGCCTATCCTCTTTCCAGTCCTCTAATGACACAAATGTGATGTCTTTATAATTCCATACGTCTCTGATGGGTTTTTTCTTGTTGTTATTGTTTTAGTTTATTTTCTGTTACTTGTACTGAGTAACTTCTATTGCTCTGTCTTACAGTTCTTTGGTTTAACCTACCCTCCTTTCTGATGTTGAGCTAGTTATTGAGTTTTACTCCAATTATTGTATTTTTGAATTTAGCATTTTTCATTTACTACTTCTTTATAACTTCTTCATTACTGAGATTTTCTGGCTTTTTTTTTTTTTTCATTTTCAATCATGTTCATAATTATTTTTTGAAGCATTTTTTAAATTTTGGTAAAATGTATAAAACATAAAATTTACTGTTTTAATCACTTTTAAGTGTATAATTTAGTGGCAGTAAGTATATTTACATTGCTATGCATTCATCCCACCAATCTCCAGAACATTGTTTGTTTTCCCAAACTGAAGCTCTATACCCATTAAAAAATAACTCCCCTTCCCCTAGTCTCTGGCAACCATCATTCTACTTTTGTGTCTATGACTTTGATTATTTGACTTATACATGGTCAGACAGTAAACTGTTCGTCCTTTTGTGTCTACTTTATTTCACTTACAATAACATATTTAAGTCTCATCTATGTTGCAGCATGTCAGAATTTGATTCCTTTTTAAGGTTAAGTAATGTTCCTATGTGTATGTATGTTTGTGTCACATTTTGTTGTCTGTTCAGTTGATGGACATTAGATTATTTTCACTGTTTGGCTTTTCAGAGTATACTGCTATGAACATTGGTGTACAAATGTCCCTTTGAGTCCCTCCTTTCAATTCTTTGGGGTATAGCCCTAGAAGTGGAATTGCTTGATCTTTTGATAATTCTGTTCAATTTTTTGAGGAATTGCCATATTGTTTTCCACAGTTAATAGACTATTATACATTTCCACCAGCATTGTACATGGGTTCCAGTTTCTCAGCATCCTCACAAATAATTGTATGTGTCATAACAGTGATCCTAATGAATCTGAGGTCATGTGGTATTGTGGTTTTGATTTGCATTTCCCAATGATTAGAGATGTTGGGGATCTTTTACCTGCTGGTTGGTTGGTTGTATATCTCCTTTAGAGAAATGTCTCTTCAAGTCCCTTGCCTTTTTTTTAATCAAGCTTATTTATTTTGTTGTGGAGTTGTAGTTTTTGTACTAGTACCACACAATTTTGATTATTGTAGTTAAGTTTTAACATCAAGAAGTATGCACTTTGTTCTTTTTCAAGATTCTTTGGGAGATTTGGAGTCTCTTAAGATCTCATGTAAATTTTAGGATGGATTTTTCTATTTCTAAAAAATAATGTTCTAGTTTTATGTCAGTCAAATATCAAAATAAACATATCAGTTTAGGTAGTGCTGATTACATTAAACTTATTAGACCTTGCTTTCCCCATAAAGTGGTTCTCAGAGTCTTAAGAGGAGTTCTCTATTTTCCTATAATTGAGATAAAAAAGAGAAAAAGCCAAAAGGAAGAGGGTAAGAAATCTACAAGGGAGCCCAGAAATTTGTTGAAAGGATATAAAGTATAAACTTTTTATTTGCCACAGAATTATTTGAAACAAATCCTGAGGTATTTAGGGTTGTATTTATAATTGAACCTTAAGGTCATACAACGAGCAGTGTTTAATTATAACTCATTACCCTAATCAACCTTATACTGTGGAACTTGACCTCTGATTCATCTTTTAAAAAAAGTGGCAAGTGAAGTTTTTCTGATTCTATATAATGATTATCACCAAAAAAAGACATTCCTCAGCTATTGCCATCTTTTTCCAGAGTTGTAACTCAATTCTTATCAAAATAAACAACTTGGTCATATGTTTTGGATAGATTGTACAGTAAGATTAGAAACTAACAGAACCACATATATTAATCTTGTTTTTGTCTTTCAGAATCTCTACACAAGGAAGTGCAGGATTTGGCCTTTCTAGATGTTGTATCCAAACTTCGCCATCATGAGAACAAAAGTGTTGCCCACCAGGCCTCTCTCACAGAGCAGAGACTTACTGTGGAAAGCTGAGAACTGCCCCTCCCGGATATATAGCATCACCCCATCTCTGATTTCCCCCTTTGTCCTCCATCCAGCTGCCTCTTCCATACTCTCCCATATCACTTGTGCATGCACGTAATGTCCCAATACCAAATGAAGAACTGCTGTAGGTACCTAATAAGATTTCTAAATCCATAGTTAGTGTGAACATGACTTCATACAAACCAGTCTCCACCTATAACTGTTCTCTTGTATTCCTGTTGCTTGAGCTACATTAAGTACAATGTGCATGTTGTAGTCCTCTGATGATGTAAACTTGGTACTACATAATGACTTACTCCTCACACGCAGTAAACCACATAATGATGTACTGGTAAATTAGAAACAAAGAATGTAGAAGGATCTGTCTAGCTTATTAAAGAAGAAATGGAATAGTAAAAAAAAGCTCCATTTTTTTGGTGCTTGGGAAGCACAATGAACAGAAAAACTATATGGCTGCTTATTCATTAGTCTTACTAATGTTGAACCCATGGTACCTAGAGTGAAGTAAAATTCTAGTGCTCTCACTCTTTACCCTATGGTTTCTCCTTTTTCCTAACTATGTAGACTGCTGCAAGTGCCGCAATCTTGGCAAGACTGTCTGAGATTTCAGAGTCCATATTTGATTGACTGTCATCAGTAGCCTGATGTTGAAAACATTTGTAGATTTCAGAATTCCTGTTACACTAGAGAATTTTGGGTTTTGCTTTCAGATTCTGATGTATGTGCAGTTTCACTTCAGAACTTCTTCCATCAGTTAATTAGCCTTGTCTAACACTTGTCTTTAGAAAGTCGCTTGACACTTATTTTCAACTAAGAAAATTGATATAACTCATTGTAGATTTTTTTTTTTTTGCTGTATTTTCATCATCCAGCTAGAAAGCTAGAAATTTCATCTTTCATAGTCTTTATAAACTTACATTCGAACTAGCAGGACTTAGGAGGAAAGATGATAAAATAAGCTTGTTTAGACTAAAGAAAGGAAGCAGGTTATAAAAGCCATAGTAGCCAGTCCAGTTCATTCTGCAGATGGCCTCATACCAATCACTGTTAGAGTTCCCCACCGGGAACTGCAGTAACCATAAAGGCTATAGGTAAGCCAAGACTCAAGAGAAGACGACCTTGGGAAAATATAGTGAGTATACTCTTCACTGCCACTACCACCACCAAATGGGTTTTTAGAGCTTTGAAACACAATCTTTGTAAATTAAACAAAACAACATCCCTGTGACCCACCTGCCTTCTCCCCGTACCCAAGTTTTACAACTACAGGCCCAACAGGCAAGGTGGGCTCCAATATAGAAGGGTTGTAGGACAGTAAAAAGGGCTGCCATGAAGGGAACAGGAGCTCCTTCCTCTCCAACGTGAGATGCTACTCATCTCTGTGGGTGATCTGAGTGGACTTGTGATGCTAAAATAGCTATATAATTCAAGAAAGTTAAAACTCTAGTAGAGGTAAAGAATCTTTTGACTGATGTTCTCTTTGATGTACAAACAAGGGACTGTCATGAATGCTTATGCCACACTTACTGTAAGAATGATCTTGTTTATTATTGTTTCTCCTGGGCTGGATAGTGGACTATATTTTATTAGGTTTTGAAAGACATCTGTAATGTTACTTAACAGACTGTCCATATTAATAACTTAATAAATACCATATCATACTATAATGGCATCCTTTGATTTGTTTGTATGTTTTACCTTTATTTCCAGCTCCTAGAACAGAGCTTGCTCACTGTAGGTGTTCAGTAAGCATTTGCTGAATGAGTGGAATGAATTCCTACATCCGTGAAGTTTCCAGACTGCCTGAACTAATCTCCAGATGCATAGACAAAGAATTAGAGATTTGGATGGTTTGTCTGACTTCAGAAAAAAAACAAAAAAATAGTAGTATAAACTGTCCCTGTTGGAAAGCATTATACAGAAAACCTCAGAACAAAAGCATGTTAAAATCATAGATTTGAGAGAAATACCATGTGGGTCAGCTACTAGACATCAGTTTGCTGATAGGAACTCCCACTGAAGTGCAATTCAAACTACCAGTTGTTCTACAGGAAGACCAAAAAGGTTGTGCCTTTATGACAGGGACCCACTCAATTAAGTAGAGCACTGCTGTGCCATGGCAGTGGGTGGCACTGTACTATTCTGTCTCCTCCTACTGATCATACTACCCCTTTTCTCCTGCTACTTAGTTCGAGAGGCCACCATTAAATGAGTTTGCTACCCACTAAGAGTACACTGTAAGGGTGAGAATGGGAGGGACAGAACAGAGCTTAACTGTCATCGTGAGCCAGGACCAGAGCGTAGATGAAAAGCAAAAAAGCCAGGAATTCAAAGATACCTTATTGAAATGCACTAGAACATTCCTCCACCCCCAAAGCCTCATTAGTGAAATGGATCCTCACTACCCACCCAGACCGTGACTTCATCTGCTCAAAGCAAAACTGATCAAACATTGGCCCATAATCTAATGTTTTTTCTTGATAAAACATGTTTTGAGCATAATATAAAAATGGAGACATGGAACAAAATTTCAGTCTAAAATGTTTCTTGAGTAGAACTGAATGCAGCTTTCATAGGCAAACATTAGTGTGAAATGTTCTGAGATACCCTGCATGCGAAGAACTCGGGAAGAAATGCTCTTTGTTATCAAACTCTGCTGAACATAACCTGGTGAAGCTGTCTAGATGTTAAAAGACATTCACGTAGGTGAGCACTACCCTTTGCAGTCAGCTGTTACTAACATCAGTAAGCTTGAAAGCCACTTAATGCTAGAGAAACATAACACTTGAATTACACAAGTATCTATTAAGAAGCACTTAATGATATTTGGGGTGAATCTTAATAGCTACAACCAGGAAAACTGGGGCCTTTTTTCCTTTTTTTTTTTTTAACTGTGATCTCTAACTTTACATACGTACAAACATAAATACGTGCCTTGTACCTTCATTAGTCTGTGTTTTATAGATGTGTCTGAAGTGTGAAAACGGTACTTTAAATGCATGATGCAGTAGAAAGAGTATAACCTTTGGATACTAAATGATGTGAGTCACATCCTGATTCTCTTAGTGGCTATGTGACCACTGCCAAGTTACTTAAACGCTGGACCTATCCTCGCATCACTGTGATCAGGTTAACAATCTCTGCTTCCCATGATTTTTATGGCAATTACAATTTTTAGAGATCCAAGATAAAGTAGATAAAATTGTGGTATCTTCTAGCCCAAACAGATTCTCTTCCCCTTGCAGGATTCCCAACTAAAATCAACCCCCAGATGGGATGCACAGTGTGCCTGTTGGTGGGTAGAGGAGCACTCAGTTATACTCCACACCAGTGATTTTCAGCGTGCGCTGCAGCGCACTGGTGTGCCATGAGAGGATCTTAGGTGTGCTGGGAAAATTTTTCAAGATCATTGATTATTTTCAGTAGGATTTTGGAGCAAAAGTACCTTCTTTTTTTACTTTTTTTTAATCACCATAATTTAAATGTGCCAACAAAATTTAACTATAGTGCAAGAGCGCCGTGAGATAAAAAAGGTTGAAAGACACTGCTCTATCCAGAACACACGGTCTCTGGCTTTACTCCCTTTACGCTAACACGGCAGGTCTGCAGAGAAAGCTGTGCTCGTAGGTCCCCACTAGGTACTTTCTCTTCCTGTCCCAGACCCCTTTGTCTGTAAAATGGGACTATCAATGTAGCTCAGTCATTCTAACTTTTGTTAATAATGTTACCAAGTTAATAGAAAGCTGTAGTCTTGTGAGCTTTTCCTTAGTATAGAAACAAAACTTTTTAATGAAACTGATCTTTTTAGCTATGGTCAAAGAGATTCTAATCTAATAACACTTTGAAAATGGATGACACATCTGTCTGCTATATATAGCACTAGTTAGGAAATTAATATGGTGACAATTCATTTTATAAACTCAAACCAAATGAAGACAAAACTTAAGCCAAGTAGGTACTGGTGCCTGCAGCTCTGAACTTTGCCACCTCAGTCCCTGGCTTTCCTACTGACTGGTGCTGCCACACTCCTCCAAAGAAAAACAGAGATCCTCCCATTTCTAAGCAAATCGGAGGGTTGTGTGATGGTGTAAACTGTGCCCTCTTGTCACAAGTAGCTCATATGGTTTCTCCCGTCTCCAGCATTATCACTGCAGTTTTCAATGAGCATAAGCAGAGCAAGTAGGGGGTCTAAGGAAGTAAAGTCAGGGCCCAGGTGGAAAGTGACTTGAATTATATGCCCAGTACCTCCCAAAAAACAAATTTGGCTTTCACCTTCACCCCTCACCTAAGAGCATATTCATGGAACTTGTCCATGGCCCAGAGATACACAGCTTTGCTAATAGGCATGTGTGCAATCTTACTTTAGAGTTAAAACCATGTTCACTGGCATGTAGAACTTCATAGTGTTTAATTAGTGTCAGTCACTTAAAAAGGGCACATGCAGGTCAGACAATTTCATGAACTCATCCTAGAAAAAGTGCTACATACCTCATTGCTGAATATCACTATGGTCACCTTGGGAAGCTATACGCCAATGCCAGCCCCTAGTCTACCCCTCAAAGCAATTTTGTAACTCTCTTTCTGGAATGGCCATCAGAGCTGTCATCTTATTATCCTTGATGTCCTGAATGTTATCCAAATGCCTTTCTTTCAATATTTATTTTATCTTTGAGTAAAGAAAAAAGTCACTGGAGACCAGATGAGGGTAGTAGAGAGGGTGTTGCCATATAGTTACTTGTTTACTGCTAAAAAACTCCCTCACAGACAGTGCTGTGTGAGCTGGGGCGCTGTTGGGATGCACAAGCAATGAATGAGTTGCTGGCAAGAAGTTCAAGTTGTGTTTGTCTTAACTTTTTCAACAGTATTTTCAGCACTTCCTAATAGTCAACTTGGTTAACTCTCCAATTGGTACAAATTCATAAGGAGCAAACCCTCTGATATCAAAAAGGGTAGCAACATCGTTTTGACTCAATTTGGATTGACAGAACTTTCTTGGTTGTGGAGAATTGGCTGACTTCCACTGTGCACTTTGACATTTCCTTTCAGGGTCGAATTAGTACACGGTGTTTCAGCACCAGTGATAGCATGGCCCCAAAACATTTTCCCTCTCCAAAAGTTCCTGGCAAACTTTGACTCTTTAGCTTTTGCTCATTGGTGAGCTCCTTCAGGACCATTTTTGTACACACCTTTCTCATGCCAAGACTTTCAGTTAAGATTTTCCTAACTCTATCCATTGATATTTTCATGATCTGCTGTGCTCCTCACAGGCAGCCAACAATTTTGATGCACAATTCAACAAATTCTTGCAATGTTTTCTTCAGTTCTGCTTATTACTGGCCACTATTACCTCTCTTCATTAGTGATGCTTTCTCTCCCCTCAGAAGAATGTTCAATCCATTTATACACTGCTGTTTTATTCATGGCATAACCCCATAAATTTGGACTAATAAAACCCTGATTTCACCTCCACCCTTGCCAAGTTTAACAAGAAGTTTAATGTTTCTTCTTTAATGTTGTTCTAATTCAACTCCGACATTCTCACAATGGCATACAAAACCACGCAACAATAATGAATACCATTCAGTAAGTATTGCCACACACTGACACAAACAGCCGTGAGACACTTGACCTGCCAAGGTTATGAAACCTTACTGAGTTGCTATTACAATGCTGCCAATGTAACTGCTGCACAGTGGCAAGTTCTTGAACTTAATTGTCAGACCTCATAAACAATGTTTTGTTTCAGGATTTGGTTTAAACAATTAACTAGCTTTTTTTTTTTTTTAATCTTCATCAAGAAAATTTAAATCCCAATCCTGTCATACTTTGAAGTATCTTAGTATCAGATTTTTGATTTTTTTAATTATATAATTGTAAAGATATTTAGTTTATGTTCGGAAATTGTTAAGCCTTGATCCAGTCTTTGAATATGTGCACTTTTAATGTAATTATAGCTCTTTAAAAATATATACAATCTATTTAAAATATAATTAAGAGATGTAAAAAAAAAAAAGAGACATTACCTATTACAGTAGTTATTTATCATTTATTGATTCTCAAGCATCCCAAAAGAAAGAAACTCTGGCTATAGTTTCAGATTTCTGACAAAAATTAAGTTTTACGTACATGCTTACTTTGAATTTTATAACCATATGTAAGATACTTTACAATAGGCATTTGAGGCCAGATGCAGTGGCTTAGACCCGGTACTTTGGGAGTCTGAGGGTAGAGGATCACTTAAAGCCGGAATTTGAGACCAGCCTGGGCAACGTAGTGTGACCCCATCTCTAACAATAAAAAAAAAATTAAAAAATAAAACTAGCTGGGTGTGGCTTTTGCACACCTATAGTCCCAGCTATTCAAAAGGCTGGAGTTGGTAGATCACTTGAGCCCAGGAGTTAGAGACTATTGAGCTGTGATGACACTGCCACTGTACTCCAGCCCAGGCAACAGAGTAAGGCACTGTCACTAATAAATAATCAAAATTAATAAATAAAAATGAAACAGACCTCATTTCCAGCCACATTGTTTTTTCTTAAGGGCTGCCATATAATGAATAGAACCCATGAGGCTGAGCCTGCATGCTAGGAAGTTGGGTGTCTCTCCAAGCTCAGGTGTCTGCACACTCACATGAGAAACCCCTTCTTCTCTAGGATCTTTCAAAGTGTCCTTCCCATGTAAGCATCCTCCCACCGAGCCCGCTGGCCTCAACCTCTCTTCAAAGAGAATCTGCTCAGCTTCTTGGTGCTTAGTTCTCTGTGCCTACCTAGGCACTTTGGACAAACACCAGAATGACTTAGAGCTTAGGAAGGAGGGGACAGCGGAATAACATTCTAAGATCATATGAAGGCAAACAGATTACAACCAAAAACAAGAAGATGAGAACCTGCATGATCACGGTGGGAAACAGAGGAAATATTAACCATTCTGA
Source organism: Nycticebus coucang (assembly GCF_027406575.1). Classification (NCBI taxonomy): domain Eukaryota; kingdom Metazoa; phylum Chordata; class Mammalia; order Primates; family Lorisidae; genus Nycticebus; species Nycticebus coucang. Next base: position 26,738,469 of record NC_069780.1, read on the forward strand.
TAAGCTTTGACTGCAGACCCATCTCTGCAGGAGTCCAAAATAGTTCCCAACATCTTCTGAAGCCATCCTTCAGTAGACTACTCCCTCGCCTCACACTCCCTTTTTTTTTTTTTAATTTCCGAACTGCAACCCACTTTCCACTCGCCTCTCCTGCAATGACTTCCTTCTCTGTGTAGGTAAGAAAAATGGGACAGGAGTCATATTCTGCTCTTTTGCCTCCATGGCCCTGCATGCTAGGAAGCTGGGTGTCTCTCCAAGCTCAGGTGTCTGCACACTCACATGAGAAACCCCTTCTCCTCTAGGATCTTTCAAAGTGTCCTTCCCATGTAAGCATCCTCCTGTACCCTGGTGCCCAGTAGGAGTTAGAGGAAGTGACATCCAGAGTGACCACCAAGCTTCAGCATATCCCACAGCAATAACTACTAAATCCTCCGCTTCTTCCTCTGCTATCTCTAGCCCTCTCGTCCCTCTAGGAGATAATTGTGAAATACACAACTTCCCCTAGGCCAGGAGACGTGGGAGCAAGAAGGGCACTATCTAAAAGAAGCATCTGACAGAAATTCATTTCCTGATAATACACAACGAGAAACTGGCCAACGTTTGTATATGTTATAATCTGATCAGTCTACAGAGAGTAGGCTTTGTCTTGGTGCATCTGTGCCTGTGGTCTGACAAGAAGCTCTGTGTGTGTGGTTTATACAGCAGAAGCCCAGGAGTGTGAGGCTGCAGGGAGCTCTGATAACAGTGCCACTGTGTAAGGTAACAGTCGACCCAATTAAGTCACAAAGCCAGATACAGAGCAACTGCTAGAGTTCACTTGGGCCTTGGTGAAGGTGGGCTGAGACTCACTAGGCATCAGCCCTGAAGAGACAGACAACCTCTCTTTCAAAGGTTTTAGGTTGGGTAGGAGGGGAGAGTGTTACTTTGGAGTGACAGTGACTGTTGCCAGGTAATGTACCAGCTGGCATCCCCCCGAGACTGTTCTGTTCATTTATGGTTTAGCCCTCCTGGAGCCATTGTGTTTGGTGGTTCCTGGTTCCTCCTGGCTGGGTCCCAGAAGGGGGTGGTTTCAGCAGAGGTCACTGAACAGCCAAGATGGAGTGCCTTATGTTCAGGATGATGTGGCCTAAGCTCACTCTGTTTTCGGAGTTCCTCTGACCAACTTACCACACTGTGCTCTGGCCCAGGCAAGAGAGGAAGACCCTGGCTCGATGCCTGTAGCTCAGTGGCTAAGGGTGCCAGCCACATACACCAGAGCTGGCAGGTTCGAATCCAGCCCAGGGCTGCCAAACAGCAATGACAACTGCAACCAAAAAATAGCCGGGTGTTGTGGTGGGCGCCTGTAGTCCCAGCTACTGGGGAGGCTGAGGCAAGAGAATCACTTAAGCCCAAGAGTTGGAGGTTGCTGTGAGCTGTGACACCAAGGCACTGTACCAACAAAGTGAGACTCTGCCTCAAAAAAAAAAAAAAGGAGGAAGACCCTGTCTTCCTTTATTCATAAATTAATTAGTTTATGTGTGACTACATCCCTTCCCCCCCATTTAAACAGTAAGAATTTCTCACATCATTGAGAACTCATGAAGTTTCTATAAACCTCATTTCTAATGGTTGCGTATTCTTTAATCATATAGATGTATAATTCACTTAGCCTTTTTTCCACATCTAGACATTTCAGACATAGTTTGAGTTTTGAGAAACAAATTCCAAATGCGAGCATTTTCCAGTGCTAGAGTAGTTCCCCAACTAAAAACCATCTGTCAGTCTCTCTTTCTGCCCCTAGTCCTAAATCAAAAGCCCCCACGCCCTCTTCTGAGCAAACTGTATGACTTTCTGCAGGTGGCAGAGTTGCCCCAGCCTCTTTGCACGGCTCCTGACCTTTTGTCACCTCCTGGACATTCTACTCCAGCCAACCCACCCCCACTCTCCTGAGGGCACCCCTACCAGCACCTCCTCCTGGACACTGGGTGTCATATCACTCACCTCCACTCACCATTTACCACACCCCCTCACCAAATGTATCTGAGGGGTCTCCTCAAACAGTGGTCCCTGACTTTTTTGGCACCACTGACAGGTTTCACCAAAGACAATTTTTCCACGGACAGGGCAGGAGGTGGGGAGGATAGGGAAGAAGGTGTCACTCAGGTGGCGATGCCAACAAGGGACAGTGGCTGTACACATAGCTGAAGCGTTGCTTGCCTCACCGCCTCTCCCCTCCTGCTGAGTTCCTACCTGCTAAGCTCCTAACACGGAACCTTTTTTGGCACCAGGGATCGGTGTCAAGGAAGACAATTTTTCCACAGATGGGGGTGTGGGGAGGGATGGGACAGAAGGTGGGCTCAGGCAGTGAAGCTGTGTGGCGAGGTTCCTATAATAGGCCACTGACGGGTACTGGTCCACACCTAGGGTTTGGGGACCACAGCCCTAAAAGGAGGGGGAGCAGAGAACATGGACAAGCACTCCCCAGTGTACAGCTGAGTGGAATCTCCACGCTTCCCAGCCTTGTCACCAACTGCCACTGCACACTGGCACCTCTTCCCAAGCCTGTGAACTGCCCCGCTGATTGGTCCCACGCTGACAAATGCTCCCCAGGCAGCTCTCACACGGAGCGGGGAGAGGAGGGCGCTAGCCCCTTCTCTCACCAGAATCACCATTTAACACTCTCCTCAACCCCTCGGCCTGGCCAGACTGCTTCTTCCTCTGTGGACTGGCCACAGCAGGCTGGGGCTTTGACACATTTTGTTTGGTCCACATGGTACTTCTTGAAAAAGAAAAAAGAGCATAATAAATATATGTGAGTATCTAAACTTTAAATTATTTTGCATAAAAATCTAGTTATCTGACTTTCTTTTAAAATGAGGAATTCTAGCAACCAGGGCCTCTATATTCTAGGACAGGGCTAGTCTCTTCAGCCCATTAAAGTCACCACCTGGCCCACATCCTGAATCCACCTCATCTCCATGGCCCCTGGAGGCCTATGCCACGTCTGTGACCCGTGGAGATTTCACCTGCAGGCTGCGCGCTTCTGGCACAGGAGTGAGGGAAATGAGTTTTAGGGGTAGAGAAGCGGTACTGTGAGGAAGGCCATGGGCCAAAGGAGGTACAAATATTTGACCCCAGGGCATTTCTATGTGCAAACTTGCACTGTTTTTAGCACCTCAGAAAAAAAGGCTGGACACTCTGAGGCCAGTGACAGCTGCCGTCTGACTAATAAGTGGCAGGAACAGAGACAGCTGCCAGCCACGCCCAGGTCTGTGCCCACCCATCCTTCTGAGAAGACAGAGCTGGTGCTGACCATCCTGTCCCTTCATTTTGCTGGCAGCCTGTAGTGACCACAGGATTTTAGAAAATCCCTTCTTAGCTGTGTCAGGAATGCAACCCTGCTCCTGAGGCCGAAGGCATCCTGACCACCCTCTTTATCCCATGCATCAAGAGCTCTTATGCAATACCAGTCCCAACTAACCCAAGCTTATTGTACCCCGCTCTTTGAAGTCTCCACCAGAGAATTCCTAACACCAATCACACCTGCCAACCTCCCTGGACAACCTGATCAACCACAGCTGTCTCTTTATAGCCAACAGAAATGAATCCCCTCATTTAAAAAGGCTAATACAATTAGACGTTTCATTCCACTCCCAGCCAAAACCCTAGCAAAGAGAAATATACTGCTTCTAAATTTTCCAATCCTGCCACGTACCAAAGGAGAGCATGTCACCCATACGCCCCAGACAGAGTGAGCTCCCTACCAGCTCAGGAAAGACCATAATTCTCCACACTTCAAGCCACCAAAGATTGCATGGGCCAGGAGCTGAAATATGGCCATAGCACAGGAATAATTGCAAACTGTATTTCCTCAAGGGCTGGCAACTGACCAAAAAATGCCAGAACTCCCACATGTATCCCTGCTATATATGAAAAGGAATACAGCATCAGCAAGAGAGTTGAGAATGCCTTTGTGGTAAACATCACACATTACCTGCCCAATATCCAGCTTCCCCTTCCTCCTTATTAGCAGAACCCCAATTTTGTTTAGCAGGATAATGTGCCAAGCTTAGAACACTCCCATGTCCCAGCTCTCCAAGCTTGTGTCCCACAGAAATCTGAGAGGACATCCTGTCCTTTCACCTTTTCCTTGTCTTCCTTTTCTCTGCCTCAAATATTGATATATGCCCCAGCAGTACGGCAGCAATCTTGCAATCATTAGATACAAACATGAGGGTAAAGACAAACACCTACAGTGGGGCAGGAAGGTCCAAAGAACCTGGATCCATAAAGCAGCAATGAACTGGACCAGCAGCCCTGTCCTGAGAACACACACCTGCCTGCTAAAATCCCCAGTATAGGGTTCTCCGTAATTTGAAAGCTTAATTCACCAGGCTAGGCATTAAAACATGGAAATCTCCTTAGCACAACTTGTTTTGCTTATAGGCGTTGGGCACAGAACTCATGCAAACAAATCCAAAGGATTAAAACAACTGGGGCTACTAGTTCTTTTTTTTTTTTTATTGTTGGGGATTCATTGAGGGTACAATAAGCCAGGTTACACTGATTGCATTTGTTAGGTAAAGTCCCTCTTGCAATCGTGTCTTGCCCCCGGTGTGGCACACACCAAGGCCCCACCCCCCTCTCTCCTTCCCTCTCTCTGCTCTTCCTTTCCCCACTCATACCTCCTTCTTTCTCTCTCTGCTCTCCCCTTCCCCCATCCCCACCCCACTGTGACCTTAATTGTCATTAATTGTCCTCATATCAAAATTGAGTACATAGGATTCATGCTTCTCCATTCTTGTGATGCTTTACTAAGAATAATGTCTTCCACTTCCATCCAGGTTAATACGAAGCATGTAAAGTCTCCATTTTTTTTTAATGGCTGAATAGTATTCCATGGTATACATATACCACAGCTTGTTAATCCATTCCTAGATTGGTGGGCATTTAGGCTGTTTCCACATTTTGGCGATTGTAAATTGAGCTGCAATAAACAGTCTAGTACAAGTGTCCTTATGATAAAAGGATTTTTTTCCTTCTGGGTAGATGCCCAGTAATAAGATTGCAGGATCAAATGGAAGGTCTAACTTGAGTGCTTTGAGATTTCTCCATAGGGGCTACCAGTTTTAACCCTGAAAGTTCAGAAGAACCACAAATGGCCTGACTTTCTGACTAAAAGCCCTCCTCACTACACATTTATTGAATACTTAGTCCATACATCAGGCACTGTATTGGGAGATTAGAAACATACAAAGCTGACTATTAAGTAACCAAGTAAAGACTTTAACCAAGGTGTAAACAGAGTTCTACCTTGTCATAAGGGATCTGTAGAGGATGACTCTGGGCTCTCTGGGCTTCTAGAAGCAAAGGGTACACATGAAAGATGGGTGGGGGCGGCGCCTGTGGCTCAGTGAGTAGGGCGCTGGCCCCATATGCCGAGGGTGGTGGGTTCAAACCCAGCCCCGGCCAAACTGCAACAAAAAAATAGCCGGGCGTTGTGGCAGGCGCCTGTAGTCCCAGCTGCTCGGGAGGCTGAGGCAAGAGAATCGCGTAAGCCCAAGAGTTAGAGGTTGCTGTGAGCTGTGTGACGCCACGGCACTCTACCCGAGGGCAGTACAGTGAGACTCTGTCTCTACAAAAAAAAAAAAAAAAGAAAGAAAGATGGGTGGAAGCCCTAACCAGGAAAAAGAGAGTAAAATCTCTAATTTCATCAATCAGAAATGACAAAGACAAAATAACAATAGACTCCTCAGAAATTCAAAAAATCCTTAATGAGTATTACAAGAAACTTTATTCTCAGAAATATGAAAATCTGAAGGAAATTGACCAATAATTGGAAGCACGTCACCTTCCAAGACTTAGCCAGAATCAAGTGGAAATGTTGAACAGGCCTATATCAAGTTCTGAAATAGCATCAACCACACAAAATCTCCCTAAAAAGAAAAGCCCAGGACCAGATGGGTTCACGTCAGAATTCTACCAAACCTTTAAAGAGGAACTAGTACCTATATAACTCAACCTGTCCCAAAATATAGAAAAAGAAGGAAGACTACCCAACACATTCTATGAAGCAAACATCACCCTGATCCCCAAACCAGGAAAAGACCCAACAAGAAAAGAAAATTATAGACCAATATCACTAATGAATATAGATGCAAAAATATTCAACAAGATCCTAACAGAATTCAGCAACACATCAAACAAATTATACATCATGACCAAATCGGTTTTATCCCAGGGTCCCAAGGCTGGTTCAATATACGTAAATCTATAAATGTAATTCAGCACATAAACAAATTAACAAACAAAGACCATATGATTCTCTCAATTGATGCTTAAAAAGCTTTTGATAATATCCAGCATCCCTTCATGATCAGAACACTTAAGAAAATTGGTATAAAAGGGACATTTCTTAAACTGATAGAGGCCAGCTACAGCAAACTCACAGCCAATATCATATTGAATGGAGTTACATTGAAATCATTTCCACTCAGATCAGGAACCAGGCAAGGTTGCCCATTGTCTCCACTGCTCTTTAACATTGTAATGGAAGTTTTAGCCATCGCAATTAGAGAAGAAAAGGCAATCAAGGATATCCATATAGGGTCAGAAGAGATCAAACTTTTGCTCTTCGCAGATGATATGGTTGTATATCTGCAGAACAGCAGGGATTCTACTACAAAACTCTTAGAAGTGATCAAGGAATACAGCAGCATCTCAGGTTACAAAATCAACATTCATAAATCAGTAGCCTTTATATATACCAACAATAGTCAAGCTGAAAAAACAGTTAAGGATTCTACTCCATTCACAGTAGTGCCAAAGAAGATGAACTATTTGGGAGTTTATCTAACAAAGGACGTGAAAGATCTCTATAAAGAGAACAATGAAACTCTAAGAAAAGAAATAGCTGAAAATGTTAACAAATGGAAAAACATACTATGCTTGTGGCTGGGAAGAATCAACATTCTTAAAATGTCCATACTACCCAAAACAATATACAATTTTAATGCAATCCCTATTAGAGCTCCACTGTCATACTTTAAAGATCTTGAAAAAATAATACTTTGTTTTACATGGAATCAGAAAAAACCTCAAATAGCAAAGACATTACTCAGAAATAAAAAAAAAGCAGGAGGAATCACCCTACCAGACCTCAGACTATACTACAAATTGATAGTGATCAAAACAGCATGGTACTGGCACAAAAACAGAGAAGTAGATGTATGGAACAGAATAGAGAACCAAGAGATGAACCCAGCTACTTACCGTTATTTGATCTTTGACAAGCCAATGAAAAACGTCCAATGGGGAAAAGATTCCCTATTTAACAAATGGTGCTGGGTGGCACCTGTAGAAGACTGAAACTGGACCCACACCTTTCACCATTAACTAAGATAGACTCTCACTGGTTTTTAAAGATTTAAACTTAAGGCATGAAACTATAAAAATACTAGAAGAGAGTGCAGGGAAAACTCTTGAAGAAATCAGTCTGGGTGAATATTTTATGAGGACGACCCCCGGGGCAACTGAAGCAGCTTCAAAAATACACTACAGAGACCTAATCTAACTAAAAAGCTTCTGCATAGCCAAGAACACAGTAAGCAAAGCAAGCAAACAGCCCTCAGAATGGGAGAAGATATCTATAGGTTATGTCTCTGACAAAGGTTTAATAACCAGAATCCACAGAGAACTCAAACATATAAACAAGAAAAGAACAAGTGATCCCATCACAGTTTGGGCAAGGGACTTGAAACTTCTCTGAAGAAGACAGGCGCACAGCCTACAGACATATGAAAACATGCTCATCATCCTTAATCATCAGAGAAATGCAAACCAAAATTACTTTGAGGTATCATCTAAGTCCAGTAAGATTAGCCCATATCATAAAATCCCAAGACCAGAGATGTTGGCGTGGATGTGGAGAAAAGGGAACACTTCTACACTGCTGGTGGGAATGCAAAGTAATACATTCCTTTTGGAAAGATGTTTGGAGAACACTTAGAGATCTAAAAATAGACCTGCCATTCAATCCTATAATTCCTCTACTAGGTATATACCCAGAAGACCAAAAATCACATTATAACAAAGGTATTTGTACCAGAATGTTTATTGCAGCCCAATTCGTAATTGCTAAATCATGGAAAAAGCCCAAGTGCCCATCAATCCACAAATGGATTAATAAATTGTGGTATATGTACACCATGGAATATTATGTAGCCTTAAAGAAAGATGGAGACTTTACCTCTTTCATGTTTACATGGATGGAGCTAGAACATATTCTTCTTAGTAAAGTATCTCAAGAATGGAAGAAAAAGTATCCAATGTACTCAGCCCTACTATGAAACTAATTTATGGCTTTCACATGAAAGCTATAACCCAGTTACAACCTAAGAATAGGGGGAAGGGGGGTAGGGAGGATAGGGAGGTGGAAGGATGGGCGGAGGGAGGGTGATTGGTGGGATTACACCTGCGGTGCATCTTACAAGGGTATATGTGAAACTTAGTAAATGTAGAATATAAATGTCTTAACACAATACCTAAGAAAATGCCAGGAAGACTATGTTAACCAGTGTGATGAAAATGTGTCAAACGGTCTATAAAACCAATGTATGGTGCCCCATGATCGCATTAATATACACAGCTATGATTTAATTAAAAAAAGAAAGATGGGTGGAAGCCAAAGACAAGACTGGAAAAATAGAGCAGACCAAATTGGGGGAATGGGGAGGACCTTAGGCATTTCAACTTTTTATTATACAATAGAAAAACCAAAGTTTCTGTCAAAAGATTGGTATATTACCTTTATGTTTTATTATTGCCATGGGGGAAGAGGGGATAGCACAAGGAGATTAACAAGCAATTGTGATGAGTTCCTAATATAGGGACAATCTTCTATGGGTGTCTTATGTTTCTATACCTCTGTGAAAAGACAGCTTTGGTCTCAAACTATTTTTTCAAGGATGCTTACACAGCATCGCCTGGTAAGATAGAGACAGTATGTCCCCCTCTGGGACAAAGAACAGATTTGTTTTTACTATACAGGATAATAAAAGATAATGTCTCCCTCAGGGGCAAAGGTTAACCAGAATTTCTTGCTGATCCCTTTTAAGACTAGGGATTGCCTAAGCTCAGGGTGTGCTCAGTTGGGGCACAAACCGACTATGTGCAGCACCCACCTGTGCCATTTTTCCCTGCAGGACATAGGAAGCAGAAGGAACTACTGAAAACACGAAACTCTCTCTACCTGCACTGTGTGAGTAGTGAAGTCCTCTCAGTCTGACCCAGGAGTCTCATGCCTCCTCGCAGCACCCATGAAACTTCAGCAACCTAACTTGAGGGCTTGCAAGTAGGATAAAATCTCAGACTTTTCAGGCGGTGCCTGTGGCTCAAAGGAGTAGGGTGCCAGCCCTATATGCCAGAGGTGGTGGGTTCAAACCCAGCCTGGGCCAAAAACTGAAAAAAATAAAACCTCAGACTTTTCATGGTTCTTGATACTTAAACTATGTCTTGCTAGGAAAGATCTGTCACAAATGGAAACTAGCATTGAAGACAGTTCTAAAGCGTCTGAATTGAGTGACTGGACGGAAGACAGTTAACTGAAAGGAGGAACAAGGGAGGGAAGGCAGGTCCTTCCCCGAGGGAAAGGACAGTGAGTGGCTGGGACGCACTGGGTTGGAAGTGCCCAGAGGATCTTGAGATGTCCAGCAAGCAATTCCTTGTTCTGGCTGAGCCATGACTACAGGGGCTGCACCACGAGCTCCCTTAGCTCTCCTTAAAATCACACATCTTTGGGCTATACCAGGGTCCCTGAGAAACACCAACAACAGACCCCTTTAAAAAAATAAAAAAGGTATGCTTACCTAAAACTTGGGGAAGCCTGGGCATCTGGATTTTTTAAAGCTCCAAAAGTGATTCTGATCTGCAGTCAGTGGAAAACACTGGCCTGTTAGAGCCAAGGGCAATCATACTGCCCCTAAAGTCTTTAGAGGAGCCTGACCTGGCCAACAAGAGTTATCTTATTTGGTCAAGCAAGTGGCCTTTTCCTACCTCAGTACCCCAGAATTATTATTTAATCTCTATCCTTTTTGAGGCCATTGAGTTCTGACTCAGAGAACAATTGCTGAGTGAACCACTGCACTTAAAGTGATCAGATGGACATTATCTCCCAGAATGGGTCAGAGATTTTTCTTCCCATCCCCATCCCCAACCTGCCTGGATTTCTGCTTGACACATCATCTGAATACACCATCTTGCTGCTCTCACACCAGTCTTAATGAGCCTCAGACAGAACCATCCCTGCCATCCCATCTGTCACCATCCTGATGAAAAGCCATGATCTCTCAGACACAGAGCCTTTTGCTGATAGTCTGGGGCCTTCAGTTCTCAAAGAAAGCAGAGGGAGTGACTGTGTCCCCATCAGCTGACAGCCTTCCCCTTTAGTTTTCCTCATGTCCATATGTACCTCAAAGCTTTTCTTTATATTGGCCCATGACCTCCTCCTGTCTTGAAAACGTTGGTGTCCCTTTCCCCTGCTGGCCACTGGAAGAGTAGCCCTCTAGTCCAGCATTTACCACCATAGAACCTGATGAGATCCATGACAATCTCATTTCAATCTGGCAATGTCACAAGTCTATCCTCACCTTAAATTTGATCCTGCCTCCCAGTCGCACAGAAAAGGCACCAGCTGTGTTACTAAGGGGGAGTTACTGGCAGGTTAGATGGTGGGCAGAGAGGCAAGTGGGAAGGGTCTCTTCCTCTTTTTATGTAGGTACTAATCGCAGAAAGGCTCTACTAAACCTAATTATGTAGTACCTCCCAAAGGCCTGCCTTCAAATACCATCACATTAGGGATTAAGGCATCAACATATGAATTTTGGGGGGACACAAACATTCAGTCCATAGCACTAGCAAGCATCTGGGTGCTAGACACATGGAGGTTAATAACACAGGCTAATTCCATGGAGCCTCCCTTCTCCCAGAAAAGAAAGCATTCAAGTTCATTTAAGTGTGATGAGTTCTTTAGAAGAGAAGGTTGCAGGAGCACATCTTCCTGGGCTGCAGAGGGGCTGAGTTCTGAGCAGACCTGCCTGAGAAAGCCGTTTCAGGTGAGGTGTGAGGCATACTTAGGATTTAGAGAAGAACATTTCAACTCTTTTCATCCTTTAGTGATTCTATGATGTAGGTAATACTCTCTTCCCCTTATAAATTAATACATCTGTCCAGATGTGTTGATTCGTGCCTGAAATCCTAACACTTTGGGAAACCAAGGTAGGAAGATCATTTAAAGCCAGGAGCAACAGCAAGATCTCATCTCTACAAATAAAAAAATTAAAAATTAACCGGGCATGGTGGTATATGCCTGTAGTTCCAGCTACTTGGGAGGCTGAGGTGGGAGGATCCCAAGAGCCTGGAAGTGTGAGTTTGCAGTGAGCTAGGATCACACCTCTGCATTCCAGCCTGTGTGACAAAGCGAGACATCATCTCAAATTTAAAAAAATGCTACACCTTACATGGTATAAGGAGGGTAATTGACAATGAGAAAGACAAAGAACTTGTCTTAAGGCCATGAAGTAAGCGGTGGCCAAGCCATATTAACCATAGGTTAAATAAATTTATCCCAAATGCCTAGGACCAGAAGTGTTTCAGATGTTTCCAAATTTTGGAATACAACTGACGCTTGAATAACATGGGTTTGAACTGGACGGGTCCACTTATACACGGATTTTCGTCCATGTGTGCCGCCCCTGAGACAGCACAATCAACCCCTCCACTTCCTCTGCCACCCACTCAACATGAAGAGAATGAATGAGGATGAAAAACTTTATGGGGATCTATTTCCACATCAAAGTATATTTTCACTCCCTTATAGTTTTAATCACATTCTCTCCTCTCTAGCTTACTTTAGTGTAAGAATACAATATATAATATACATACAAAGTATGTGTTCATCAGATATTTGTTATGGGTAAGCCTCTCTGTCAACAACAGGCTATTAGTAGTTAAGTTTGGGGAAAATCAAAAGGTATTCATGAATTTTGGCTATGTGGGGGCTAGCACCCCGAGCTTCCATGTTGTTCAAGGGTCAACTGTATGTGTATTATACTTACTGTTTGGCTAGGCAGCCATAATCTGAAAATCCCAAATCAGAAATATTCCAAAGAGCTTTTCCTTTAAGGACCATGTCCATGCTCAGAACGTTTTGGATTTTGGAGCATTTCAAGTTTTGAATTCTCAGATGAGAGTTACTCAAACTGTATGCCCCAGTGGGTTTCCTTTTTTTCTGAACACCACCTAAAGTGTGTTTTCATTTTGTCTAGGTTACATGATGTCCTTCAGGCTTCGTGAGTGAACATTCCCCTTGAGTCTTCGTAGAGAGGCATATGTTCAAATCAGCAGTGTGTTGACTTCAGGCATTTGTTCAAATCAGCAGTGTGTTGACTCTAATTCTTTTCAGGATAGAGTCCATGATGGAATCAACACCTCATATGACAGGCTTCCCTTTTCACTGTAATGGAATAAGTAAGCCTGTCTCTTCTTATTTAATACCTCCATGAACTCCCTCTCCTGCCCTCTAGAACTTGGTGGAATGTTTGCTATACTAAAGACTTGTGTTGACAGCACAGGCAACTCTTCAAGGAAGCTGAATAATGAAAACATCAGTAGAAATTAAATTAGGGCTTGAAGCCAGAGTCCTGAGATGATCTTTCCTAAAAAGGCATGACACACCCTGGACAGTCATTTTCTGACTCATTGCCTCACACACCAACCAAGTAATTGAGAGTGGGTGGAGGGAAGGGAGGCCGCCTGCCCTGCTCTAAACATCTCAGTGGTGATTAGCCCCCCAGCACAGCAGATTTGAGTTTCTGGTGTAAACGGCATTCTAACATTCTATTAGGTTAACAGAAATGCTAATCTGGAGTACATAAAATAAGTTTTTCCCTCTTTTGAATTAGTTATAAATCTTGACTTAAAAATAACAATTTTTGATTTAAAATTTAAGTATCAATGATAAGGTATTAATTTTGCAAAGCTTTAAATAAGGCTTAATTCAAGTTGCCCCCCCCCAAAAAAATGTTTTAAATCCTTTGATCCAGTTATTCCGCTATTAAGAGTCTATCTTAAGGTAATAACAAGAGGTATGTGTAAAGTATGAAAACCATGTAAGGACGGGCATGATGATTCACGCCTGTAATCCTAGCACATGGGAGGCCGAGGTGGGAGGACTGCTTGTGCTCAGGAATTTGAGACCAGCCTGAGTAAGAGCAAGACCCTATCTCTAATAAAAATAGAAAAACTAGCCAGGTGTGGTGGCACATGCCTATAGTCCCAGCTACTTGGGAGTCTGAGGCAGGAGCATTGTTTGAGCCCAGGAGTTTGAGGTTGCTGTGAGCTAGGCTAAGGCCATGGCACTCCAGCCTGGGTGACAGAGTGAGATTGTCTCAAAAACAAACTCTATAAGAAAGGTCACTGCAGCTGTATTTAACTGGAAAGAGCTTGAATTCCTAATACCCTGTTTCCTCAAAAATAAGACATCCTCCGAAAATAAGACCTACTTACAGGAAAGATAAGACGTCCCCTGAAAATAAGACCTAGCGCATCTTTGGGAGCACACCTTAAAATAAGACACTGTCTTATTTTCTGGGAAACAGGGTAGTGATGAATAGGTTAGTTAAATTATGGTTTATCTATATGAATTCTGAAACTTTTTGGTCTCAGCACCCACCTATGCTTTAAAAACTGGTTGGGGTCCCCCAAGGAGCTTTGTTGTGGGTTATTTTTATGTGGGTTATTAGTATAAATATTTACCTTGGTAGAAATTAGAAGGGAGAAACACAGAAACACGCATGCACACACTCCATGAACTGTCAGAGGGACAATATCACCACATCGCGTAGCCCCTGAAAAGCTCCACAGTACACCCAGAATGAATAACAAGAGAGAGAAAATCATGGTTTAGTGTTAAGAAATAGTTTTGAGCTGGTGGACCCGTGGTGTCGTAGGAACCACAAAAAGTCCATGGACTAAATTTTGAGAATTCTTCATCTGTACATAGAACATGCTATAACTAAAACACTTCAAGTGTATAGAACAACAGTTCTCAACCTGTGGGTTGCGACCCACAGGAACCGCATTAAAGGGTATTAAAGGGTAAACTGTATTGAAGAGCTGTGGCATTAGGAAGGTTGAGAACCACTGGTATAGACTATTCACTGACATTGAAAATATCCTCACTTAGCCACAAAATGTATGAACAGTAATATACAAATTAAAACCATAAAAGTAATGGGAAAACACACTCATATATATCTTGTGTCATACAAGTGTCTCCCTCTAGATGGCGAACATTCTAGTTAGCTATTTCTTTTGGCTTTCTGCATTGAGGTTTTTCTTTAGTAATCAGAATTAAACACTTTCAATAAACAGACACACAGTGCCTATTTATATACTGTCACCTGTATTTTTCTTCTCAGACCTGAAAATTTCACTGTAGTAGCTTTAGGAAAGAGATCGCTGAAAAATATTAATAATAAGGTAAGCCTAATACAGTTTAGGCTACTTGCAGACTATCTTTGCTTCTCAATGTGTGGTCTGCAGGCCACAGCATCAGTGTCACTTGGGAGTTTGCTAGAACCACGGACCCCCCAGTCCCACTTAAGACCTACTAAGTCAGGTCCTGCATGAAGACCTAGGTGACGTGTGTGCATACTAAGGTTTGAGAAACCTTGGGAGCACGTTAGAATGACCTGGGAGCTTAAAATGGGGCACAGGAGAAGCCTGTATTTTTCCTAATGCTTTCAGGTGATTCTAATGTGAATCTGGGACTGGAGAAACTGCTGCTGTAATGCAAGGGCCTGGCTTCAAAATGAAAAAGAACAAAACTGTCACCTCCAACCTCTACCTACTTCAATCCAATGTCCCTCCCACTGCAACATGTGACCTCCCTGCTAGCTCCCAGATCCAAAGAAATGTCACAGAGACAATGAAGTCAGATGGAGGAAACAGTTGGTGTTTTAGCATTCAGGCTGGTATAGCAAAATACCTTAAACTAGTTTATAAAACTAATTTATAAAAGAGAAATGTGTTGCTTACAGTTCTGGAGGCTGGGAACTCTAAGATTAGCGTGCTGGCAAGTTGGGTTTTGTTGAGAGCCCTTTTCGTAGACAGCTGACTTCTCACGGTGTTCTTGTGGAAAGGGCGAACGTGTGCCCTTACTCCTTGTTATAAGGGCTCTAATTACCTCTTAAAGGCCCCACGTCTTAAAACTACCATTAGGTTTCAATCCCAACAGCAAAGGTTTTGTACCTACAAATTTTACCCCCAAATTCTACTTTTTGTGTCCTCGTCATTCCAGATGAGGTGGTACCCCTCACCTCAATCACCAGCCGGTCCGTCATTCAGCAAGTTTTGAGTACCTGTCACATGCCAGGGACTGGGCCAGGACTCTAAGGCTCTCAACATCTGACCTTCTTACTCCTCACCGGCACTTCTGCCCACCCTTGCGGTCTGCAATTTCGAATCCTCCCCAGGTTCACCAGCAGCTTCCTGCCTGGGACTGTCTCGCTCCACTCTCCCTGGGGACCCGGACCAAGTCTCACTTCCCTCCTCAAGACCATCTCCACGAACCCCTATGTTCTTCCCACTTCTCAACCAGCACTACCTGGGAGGATGTCACTTTAATATTTGATGAAGTCTCAATTTGCCACATGCGTGGGGTTTGCCCCTCCATTAGTTTAAATTTCCTCAGAAACTTATGCAGCGTGCTTCTGGCACAGAACCTGAAACAGTTAACTTTTGGTGACTTGCTATTTCAAGGGATAGCTAATGCACTTCGGTACCCAGCCTGCAGCAAGGAATCCATCCATCCAAGGTGGTTCGGTCAAGGAGTGACAAGACTAAAGAAAGCACAGGTGGTGGAAATATGGCTACTATATTTATTTAGAAAATCTGAATCACTCTCACAAGTTGCATTCAGGATAGTGTACTTCAAATAAATACAGATGCAGCACCGCAACTGTCAATCATAATGTAATAAAGCATTCTTTATTTAAAAATGTGCCCCCCAAACAAGACTATTTTCAGGAGCTTACAGCAGATACAGAGAGCAGTACCACTCCACGTTCAGATGCTTCCACTCAAGTCACAAGGAGCGCGGCAGAGCAGTGGTCCTGTCAGAGAGAGGTGCAGGAATCTCAGCAGACCGGCCCTACCGACCTACGGCCTACAGAGCAGCAACACAAACCCCCTCCAGGTTCCCCAGGGCTGCGGTAATAGGGTATCACAAACGAGGTGGCTTAAGCAACAGAAATGTATTGTCTCACACTCTTGGAGGCCAGAAGCCCAAGATAAGGTGCTGGGCAGGTTGGGTCCTTCTCGGGGCTCCCCGCCTGTCCCCTAGCTCCCGGGCAGGCAGGCATCTGGGCCTCCTCGGCTTCTGGAGGTGCCACCCTGATGTTGTCTGCGTGTTCACTCGGCATTCTCCCCGTGCGTAAGCTTCTGTTCAAATATCCCCTTTTTGTAAGGCCACTAGTCTCACAAGAGAGTAGGGGTCCACCCAGAGGCTAGTATGACTACATCTGAACGGATTACACCCGCCTTGACCCTCTTCCAGTAAGGCCACATTCTGAGGTATGGGGATGAGGGCTTCAGCATACGAATTTGGGGGAGACAATTCAAACCATAACAAACTCCAAAATTACTGGTCGCAATTTCCACCAACTTTAAAGCAAGGGTTGCAGATTCTCCAAATGAGCTCCAGGTGAACCGCAGTTGTTTTTAGAGGAAATAGAATACTCCATTCATGGAGAGTTACTTGTTTTGAAGAGGAACTGAGATGTGGATGAGGATACCGGGGCCCTGGGTCACACACACCTCTCGATTCTACTGAGTGTGATGTGTCCTGGGAGGCACCTCTGCCTGGCAGACAAACAGTTTTAAATGGTCACCAGCATCTTCTAGAAACCACACCTGAGGTTTGGCGGATGGGTCGGGCCTAGCTTCCACCTGCGTGCACTGTGCTGCAGCTCTGACCAAAAAATAAAAAACAGAAAACAAAAAAAGCAAAAATGCTCAGCAGCGAAGTTGGGACATATACGGTGATGGCAGCAAAACGCCCCATTCCACGACTTTCCAAAACAAGCCGTGCCATTCAGGAGTGTGCAAAAGAAACACAACACACGCCGTGTACCTTCAAGTTTCTCCAAAGTGCTAGCCCCTCTGAATACAGAGCGCTTTCATCGCTGGAACTCCAAGAACTAGTCCAACTCCGGGCAGGAGTGGTTCCACACGGTGGACACTAGGGGGCAGGCCATTAAAACGTTCCTGCTCAAAGCAGTTGCAGAAGCAAAAATTGCTACGGCACAGGACCCGGTGCTGCGGATTTGAAGGTTGTCCTCACCTCGCCCGCCCGGCGACGCAAGTGCGCGCTCAGGGAAGGGCCCCGAGTGGGCAGCGCGCCGTGTGCGCATGCTACTGTTTTCTTTTCGGAGTGTGTTTACCCGGGGTAAAGCCACGAACTATTCTGCTCTTCCCGTAGATGTACTTTACTTAGAAGTTCCTAGAAGTAGAGGAATAAATTGCATTGGCCAGTGCAGGTCCCCGGGGTTGGGCTGGGCTAAAGGATACCCGGAGGGGACTAAATCAACATCCTCTTATTGAGGGCAAGTTTACAAGAAAACCACTCAGCATGAAAACCCCAAAGGAAGCTATGTTTAATCCCTCAAATTAAAGAACTGTAATTTTATAAACTCCACCTTTGTAGCAAAGGTCTCCAAAGAGGAAGGTGGGGTGGGGGTGGGGAGGTAGAGATGGCTTTGGTCCCTCTACAGGGCTTGGCTTCCCTTCCCTGTTTCCTGCCATGGAACTATCTTGTCTGTTGTCTTGTCTAGATTTTTTCTATGAATTTTATTATGTCATTGGGATAAAACCAACACTCATTGTTTCCAGGCAGACACTGCAGTTTCCTTCTGACTCAACGACCAGGCTTCTCACTGGCTCAGAGGTCAGCACCTAGAAATGGCCCTGTGGCTTCGCTGGAGAGCTGGCCATGGCATTGCGTTGGCTGGTGTTTATGGAGAGGTTCCCAGTTCTTCCTTGGAGGTCTAAACAGGATTTCTCCAGAGAAGGAGGGCTTTGCTGAGTACATGACAAAGAGCTAGAGGGGCCTGCCAGGTCACTGCCTCTGGCTCCTCATTGTTCAACCCACCAGCTTCCCAGGGCTCCTGTCCAAGGGAGCCGGAAGAGAAGGCCGCAAAACTGCCAAACTACCCCACTCCTGCCCACACAGACACAAGGACATGAATGATCAAACACTGTGCATAATAAGAAAAACCCAAGAGACACTTTTAAGAATCCCCTTGAGGGAAGGGCAGCTGGACTTGGGGCAGGAAGAAGGCTGAAACAAGAGTAGAGAGTTATTCCCTGGGAGGAGGAGAAAGAAAGCAAACTTACTTCTTTGTCTAATACTAAGTGATGCAAAATTCTACTTTTTAATTCCTGAGTTTAATCTTAAAAACTATTTTAAAATTATGGAAGCAATGTTTGTGGTAACCAGTTGAATAAAAATAAATTTAGTAATTTTCCCCTAAAGCCTACTTTTTACACACTGAAGAAACTTCCTGCAAGTTTTGAGTTTTGTAGACAAAGCATCCTTTTACTTCTGAGTGTATTTTTTTCCTTTGTTGACTTACATGTGAGTCTGCAACAAGCAAGGAGGATTAATTATCTCGTGTAGATAATAAGAAAACTCAAGATACGAGGATTGGTTTCTCTGATTACTACTGATAAATTTCCTTAAAATAAAAATAGTATTTTTGTTTCAAGTATCCAGGGAGGTGAAGGAAAATGTTTCTCAAACAAGTCTGACACTATGTTGGCAGGATCTGAGTGTACTGTATGAATCTAAAAACCTTGTATTCATTTAATCAGTTTTAAAGACAGAAGTCTTCTTTTGCAGTGAGTAATTCACAATGAAAAGATATTTAAGTTGGTACTTCTCAAGTGGGTTTTTAAGATTCCTGCTGCACACTCTGGGAGGCCAAGCCATGTGGGTCTCTTGAGCTCAGGAGTTCAAGACCAGCCGGAGCAAATTGAGATCCATATCTCTACTAAAAAATTAAAAATAAAAAAATTAGTCTGGCATTGAGGTGAGTGCCCGTAATCCCAGTTACTCAGGAGGCTGAGGCAAGAGGATCATTTCAGCCCAAGAGTTTGAGGTTGCTGTGAGCTGTGACAAATTCTACCCAGGGCAATAAGTAGGATTCTGTCTCAAAAAAAAAAAGAAGGAGAAGAAGAAGATTCCTGCTCCAAAAGACTATAAGAAATTATTTTGTAATAAAAAGGTAATGATCAACATCTAGGTCCATGAGTTCTAAATACCACTGTGCATTACATTTTCAGAAGAACTTAAAAAATATATACATACTGCATACTCTAGATCCCCTACTCCAGAACTGCTGGGGTAAGGCCCAGAGATCTGCATTTTACATGGTTCCCTGGCGACGGTATCGAGCAGTGACCTCAGGGACAGAGATTTCCTATCAGCCTCTGGGCCCTGTGTCTCACGGCCTGCGTTCGGCAGCACAGAGGGACTTTTTCCTCCCCAGCCACGACACTTTGCCTCCCCTTCCCCTTTCAGATCACAGCAGTGCTTCTCAAAGTGTGGTTTCCAGGCAAGTGGCAACGGCATCACCTGGAACTTGAATACAACTACTGGAGTGCCACCCCAGACCTCCTACACGAGAAATTCTGGGGGTGGGGCAAACACGAGCCGTGTTTTGACAAGCTAAATTTTGAGAACCTCTGGATTAGAGACTTTCACAATTCCGAGAGAATGAAGAAAGATAACTCCATGTCAGGTAGAATCAAGTTTATTAAGGATAGCCTCGATTACAGTCACTCTCAAGTGTAAAAAATAAAGGGCGATTAATTGAAATTCAAAACTCACTTGGACTTGTGGTTTGGCCTTTCACTAGAAGTGCAAAAGGGTGGGGGATCTTGCCTGATGCTGTGTCAAATGGGCAGGTGGAGTTCACTGGAGAATGAGGTAATAAAAAAGACAAAAGTGACAACTGGAGAGCTTAAGTCCCCTCTGTGTCAGAATGACATTACACAATGACAACCATGGCAGGAGAAAGGATGAAATAAGACAAACTTACAGCCAGAATATGGAATGCACACTTCTATCTACACAAAGACACAGACAAACACACATGCAGCGTCACATACACACCCAAACTGCAGGGATTAGTTTTGAAAACGATTTCTGTCTTTTCTTTATGCTGACGGACACATCTGTCAGCCACCATTATGCAACAAAGGGCTAAAATGGAAAACCTTGCTACATTTCCACAAAATATGCTAGCTCGATGCCCAGTAACATGCTGGTAAATGTATCACCACTGTAAAACACGTTGTGACTTTCCCAGCGTTCCACAGGCTGCAATCTGCTCCCCTGGTGGACACAGATTAACATCTGGGGGGCAAACTCGTCTCTCTCATCTACAGTCGGGGCAGAAAGCAGCGCCTAGAAATGGTTTCCCACCTTGTGTCATAGAAAACTTGCCTGGTTTGATGCATTCCCCTCAGAAATATTTGTGCTTTGATACAATCCTGATAGTTTGTCTTCAAGAAGGGAGCCCTGGCCATGCACTATTTTTTTTAAAATAAAAGCAAACTAAAACTGGAAGAAGAAAAATCCATTAGAAAATTTGGGATTCTATCAATGTTGTTTTGGAACTGGGCTTAATCCCATTTACAAAGAAAGAAGGGAATGAATCGGTTCAGAAGAGGCCACTAAGATGGATGCCGAAAACACTGCCGCATCTGTGGCAGCATTTGCCCCAGCACGGCTGCTCTCGTCCCAGCCAGGATCGGAGGACAAGCCACAACCTCCCATGGCCATGAACCTAGGAAATAATGCTGACAAAATAACATGTTTGGATGTTTATAGGAAAGATGGCAAGAATGGGAGACAATGGATTCAGATTCACAGGTCATGCAGGTTAGGATTATACCAAAAATTAATATTTGAGCTGAGTAAGAAAACACTTTAAAATTCAAGAGGAACTGTATCATAGCTTTTGCCTGTGGAAGACCAAAGGAAAAAAGAACAGAACAAAAAAAATAAAAAAACCCAAAAGAGGGTGGCACCTGTGGCTCAGGGAGTAGGGCGCTGGCCCCATATGCCGAGGGTGGTGGGTTAAAACCCAGCCCTGGCCAAACTGCAACAAAAAATAGCCGGGCGTTGTGGCGGGTGCCTGAAATCCCAGCTACTTGGGAGGCTGAGGCAAGAGAATCGCCTAAGCCCAAGAGCTGGAGGTTGCTGTGAGCTGTGACACCACGGCATTCTACCAAGGGTGACAAAGTGAGATTCTGTCTCTAAAAAAACAAAAAACAAAAAAATCCCCCAAAATGACCCAGAATATTCCAGACTTTCCAAAAATCCAATAGTTAAATTGGTGGGGTAGGGATAAAGGAGTCTTTAACGAATACCTCTTCATTAGCCTCATTTTCTCCTTGGGTTTTCACTGATAAATAAAAGTCAGGCCTACTTAGAAAAAAGATCAGTTCTGCTAAAATACAGCATCATAAAGCCTTCTGATGCCCTTGCTCAGTGCACGTGGAATACACAACTTCTTTTCTACGGAGATGGTCCAGGGTAGACCAAGTGTGCTCACCCAAGTCACTTGCTGAATACCATCACAAGATCTGAACCCAAAGACAAGCTGTTTTCCTCTTCAGATGACAGTTGCAAGAGTTTCTTGAAATGTTCGTGGAGGGACGAAAACAAACCACTGCCCTCCCAGGTGAGGGGCTGAGTCTTAGCAGACACACACTTCTTCCAGCCATGGAAGAGAGCCAGTCCCTTCGAGGTGTGACGACGAGCAAGACTGTCTCTTCCAGTCACCACTCATAGAAGTAGAGGACAGGACTGTATTTTCCACAAATTCAAATACAGCTGAGTCCCACACCTTCCCTTTCTTTTTTGGTAAGCATCCAACCATCCGTAAGTTCATGGCTACAGTAGAGAGATTCATGGCGCAAAGACTTTCACACTGGCTATTTTTTAAAAAAATTCTGTCAATGAGCAGCATTTCCCAGTTTTAACCCCCCCTCCCCCAGAAAACCATGTTCTTGGCAGCTCCATTGGGTGAGATTGTAGGATGCCTCTGTGGTCAGGTCTGTGCAGCTTGGCTATCAGCTGGGCGTGTGGGAGGGTCGGGAAGGCTGGGTCTGTCCAGTGTCTTGCAGCAGCTGTTGCAGAGGTTCTACCAGCTGGCCCTCACAGCTTCAATGTCACTGACCAGATTCTGGGCTAAGCATATCCCAAAAATCTGAGAAAGGAAGTAAAAGTGAGTTAAACAGTGCCATTGTTTCCCTGGCCACTGTGTCCCATAATTTTTTTAATCTTTAATTTTTAAACTCTGAGCTAGAATTCATATATGGTAAAAATGCATCATTTTTTTTTTTTTGAGATAGAGTCTCCTTTTGTTGCCCTTAGTAGAGTGCCATGCTGTCATAGCTCACAGCTACCTCAAAATCTTGGGCTCAAGTGATCCTCCTGCCTCAACCTCCCCAGTGGCTGGGACTACAGGCGCCTGCCACAACACCCAGCTAGTTTTTCTGTTTTTAGTAGAGATGGGGCCTCACTCTTGCTCAGGCTGGTCTCGAACCCCTGAATTCAAGCAATCTACCCACCTCAGTCTTTCAGGGTGCTGGGATGACAGGTGTGAGCCACCATACCCAGCAAATGCATCTCTTTGATGTATCTAATTCACTGGTTTTTAGTATATTCACAAAGCTATGCAACCATCACCACTGTCTAATTACAGAACATTTTCATTACTCCCAAAAGAAACCCAACACCCATAGGGTCATTCCCATTTCCCCCCTTCCCTATAGCCTTGGAAACCACGATTCTACTTTCTGTTTCTGTGGATTTGCCTGTTCTGGAAATTTCACATACATGGAATCATGTAATGTGTGGATTTGGGTTTTTTTTTATGTCCCAAAATGTTTTCAAGGTTTGTCTACATTCCTTTTGATGGCTGAGTAATATTCCACTGTGTGGGTATATCACAGTTTATCCACTCCTCAGTTGACAAATATTTGCATTGTTTGTACTTTTTGGCAATTATGAGTTAAAAAAAAGCTAATTGTTAGGAACATTCTAGCACCTAATGAGTTAACTGCCAAAAAGTTAATTGTTAGGAACATTCATGTACAAGTTTTTGAGTGAACAAGTTTTCAATTCTTCTAGGTATATTCCTACCTGTATGACCCAGCAGAATCCTGGCTCACGTGGTAAATCTATGTTTAACTTTCTGAGAAACTGCCAAATTGTTTTCCACAGAGGCTGCATCATTTTCATTCCCTCCAGCAACACATGAGGGTTCCGTTTCCTCCACATCCTGGCCAACACTTGTTCTCTTTTTTATTATAACCAACCTAGGGAGTGTGAAGTGTTACCTCATTGTGGTTTTGATTTGCATTACCTTAATGACTAATGATGCTGGCATCTTTTCCTGTGCTTATTAGCCATTTTAATCTTCTTTGGAGAAGTATCTATTCAGATTCTCTATTCCAGTGGTTCTCAACCTTCCTAAGGCCGCAGCCCTTTAATACAGTTCCTGTGGGTCACAACCCACAGGTTGAGAACCGCTGCTCTATTCATTTTTAAATTGGGTTCATCTTTTTATTGTTGAGTTATAAAAGTTCTTCATATATTCCAGATATTAGATCCTTTTAAGACAATGATTTGCAAATATTTTCACCCATTTTGTGAGTTATCTTTTCACTTTCTTTTTTGTTTGTTTGTTCTGTTTTGTTTTGTGTAAGATAGAGAGGGGATGTCACTCTTGTGCAGGCTGGTCTTAAACTCCTAAACTCAAGCAATCCTCCCGCTACAGCCTCCCAGAGTGCTAG
Source organism: Nycticebus coucang (assembly GCF_027406575.1). NCBI lineage: Eukaryota > Metazoa > Chordata > Mammalia > Primates > Lorisidae > Nycticebus > Nycticebus coucang. The sequence goes on from NC_069780.1 coordinate 26,762,376, forward strand.
AATTATAGGCGGGAGCCACCATGCCCAGCAACTTTTCACTTTCTTTATGATATCATTTTCAGGCACAGAAGTTTTAACTTTTGATGAAGTCCAATTTACCTATGTTTTGTTTGGGCTTTGGCTATCTTATCTGAGAAAACACTGCCTAATCCAAAGTCATGAAGATTGACATGTATGTTTTCTTCTAGACTTTTATAACATTACCTCTTATATTTAGGTCTTTATTCTATTTTGAGTTAATTTTTATATATATTGCAAAGGAGGGAACTAAATTCATTCTTTTGCATGTACATGTCCAGTTTCCCCACTACTCTCTGTTGCAAAGACTGTTCAACATTGAATGGTTTTTGTTTCCTTCTCAAAAATCAACTGTCTGGGTCTGCTTCTGGACTTTTGAGTTTTCCCCTAATCCATGTGGCTAACCTTACTAGTACACATTATCTTCATTACTGTAGTTTTGAATTAAAAAGTGTTACTTTATTTTTCTTTTTCGAGTTAAGTTTTGGCTGCTATGGAGCTCTTGCATTTCCATATGAATTAGAAAGGATCGGCTCCACTGTTTTGCTAAAAATGTAGTGGGAATTTTGATAAAGGTTGCACTGAATGTGTAGATCAAGTTGAGGAACACTGCCACCTTAAGGATATTAATTCTTGCAATCTGTAAACACAGGATGTCTTTATATTACTTAGATCTTCTCTACTTTCTTTCAAGTGTGCGCTGTTAGGAAAATATCACACCACCAACATGCTCTTGTGACTGCTCAGGAAGAATCGTAGGAGCTCCCTTCCTTCACTGGCTCTTCAGCAAGGTGGTCCAACGAGGCAAAGGGGCGTGTGTCTCTGTGAAACTTTAAAAACCTAATCTCACCATTGAAACCTACTTGGGACTTCATGTCTGCCTCAACTGTCACAATGCATTTTTACTGAGCCCCTAGAAGTGATGGAACACCAGCGGGCAAATACAATTTTTCCATCTTGAAAAGAAGAAAAGGGTTTCCCAAGGTATTTCAAGATAGCAGAATCTAAAATCAAAATCTAATAAAAGGCAAACTAAATCATTTAGCCCTCCAATGTGTTTTTTTTTTTTGGCCGGGGCTGGGTTTGAACCCACCACCTCTGGCATATGGGACCAGCGCCCTACTCCTTGAGCCACAGGCGCCACCCCCTCCAATGTGTTTTTAAAACTATGACATTAATATGATTAAGTGAAACTCCTGTCCTGGCAAGGGCTCTCCCAGCGTATCATTCCCCTGTGACATCCACAGAGGACCCTATCTTACCTGCAGCAATGCAATGCCTATGAAAATACCAGCCACGATGGTTAAATTGTCCTGCAACCATTTCTCAAACTGGGGCACGCAGCCTTTTGTGTAGATTACAATCTGCTGGTCAACTTCCTTCACAAGGGAAGAGGAGAGTACAGTGTCACAGATACAGCATGGTACACACGCAAAAACTCCTCCAAACACCCTTTGTGCTAGGGGACAAGATGAGATCCCACTTACTGGTTTTTGCCTGGCATCATAGCCACACTGTGTGTTGATGACATCTTCCTGGGAGGAAAGAAAAGAAAAGTGAATGTCACTCTTGTTAGACAGAAAGTCTACCAAGGAAAGAGCAGAAGACCCCGTCAGGTGTTAGTGCTAAAGTGTTTATCTGCACACACAGCACAGCACTGCATCAAACACTCTATATACATCACCCCGTGCAACGGTCATTATGATCTTCAGATGCAGGTACTCAGGTATGTCCTGTTTTACAGAGGAGGAAAACTAAAGCTCGGGGACTGTCAGAAGACAGTAAGTTTACTGCATGGGAGCTTCAAGTTTCAAGGTGTTGCCAACCTCAAGAAGCTTATGGAGCTTAAGGAATTGGAGATAGATTAAAACCATAGTTAAAAGGCATGATGACCACCTTCATTTATGCTCTTTTGGGAGACTTTCACTTTTTTATGTACTATATACTTCTGTATTATTTAAATGGCTTTTCAATGAGAACACATGACTTTAATAATTAACAAATGGAACACAATGCCCTGGCCAGGCATGGTGGTTCACGCCTGTGACCCTAGCACTCTGGGAAGCCGAGGGGGGTAGATCTCTTGAACTCAGGAGTTCAAGACCAGCCTGCGCAAGAATGAGATCCCTGTCTCTACTAAAAATAAGAAAACTAGCCAAGTGTTATGGTGGGCAGCTTTAATAAAAGGCAGACTTTTAGTCCCAGTTACTGGGGAAGCTGAGGCAAAAGGATTGCCTGAGCCCAAAGGTTTGAGGTTGCTGTGAGCTACAATGCTACAGTACTCTACCCAGGGCAGAGAATGAGACTGTCTCAAAAACAAACAAACAAAAAAAACCCCACATGTCACGGGGACAGCCTGACATTACACGGGACTTAATCAGAAACACGGGTTCTGCTTTTTTGAGTTAGTTTATTTCCCCCCTCCACAAGGTATGTTGCAGAATTTATTAGTTTAGAGATCAAAGGATGAGCTGTCTCTTCCAGAGGACCTATAGTTGGAAAGGGAAGCCTAGCACCTTCTGAGAATCTTCATAATTCTCCAGACAGACCGTCAATATTGGCCAAGAACTGGCGACAAGGAGTGCATTGTGCAGCACGTCCTGGCCAGCACGAGGCCACCGGGATGGGCACCCTGAGCTCTGAGCAGGGCTCTGTGTTGCCTTGTTGCCACTGGCCATCCTCAGAAGAGAGAGAGGAGCAAGCCAGCAGGAGAGGTGGGCTTTCCTCTCTCAGAGCCAGGGGAGCGCAGTCCTTAGTGATTCTCAGCTTCCTTCTTCAGACCCCGGGAGACAACCCAGGTGGACCCCCTCGGAGGCAGCCTCGTCCACCGCAAGACCCTCTTTAAGCACCCTACAGCCTCCACCTCCAGGAGGAGCACCCCGCTGAACTCATCAGGGGCAAGGGGGTCTGGGGAGGATGTTGAGAATGTAGGGTCAGAGAATGGCTGAAGGGCCCTGGGACAACTGTGGTCGTAAGACATGGGGACACCAGTAAGAGAGCATGTAACTTCTCGTGTTTGCCCTTCTCACACTACAGAACTGCATTTTAAGTCATTAAAATGTACCAGACATAGGATTTGACCTAAATTATCAAACCTTTGGTAAAAAAAGAGTGGCTTATAGATTTTATATTTTCCTTTCATTTTGAATAAAATACCAACCTCAATTATCATAGTCATTATGGTGCCCGAGAGTCTGAGCAGCTGTGTCTTCCTACAAAGCAGTCTCGCCTCATCTTGTCTCAAATTCTCCTCCTACTGACTCCTACTATTTCCCCTTGAAAGAAAAGGGTTACTAACCCCAAACCATTGCAGAGAGCTCGCCTGTGAGCCTGTGCTCATAAAGGAGAACCAGTAGGTGGCTCCTGGCTGGCTGCCTGAGTCTGAGGCTCAGCCCCTTCAGCTGCTAGCAGACTGAGTTTGGGCAAGTTACTCACACCCCACGTGCCTTGGTTCTTCACCTGAAAAGGGAGGATAATGGTGGTGTCTGCCGGTAGGAATGTTCTGAACTTAAATGAGCCAATGCACATAAAGGCTCAGAATAGGAACCAGCTCATACTGCTAAATTAGTGTCAGTGATGATTACTCCTACTGGGAGATCTGAGCACTATACCCCCGACAGGAGCTACAATTAGGAGTAACCAGCTAAGAGGAGGTTTCAAGAAAAAAATCTCTCTCTGCCGTCCCAGGCACACTCTCGGCGTGACGCGCAGGGCAGCCAGCGGCTTGCTGGCGTTCACTTACTGCGGGGTCTTTAGTACAGCAGGAGAAGGGCACGCCGCACCGCTCTCGACTTGCATTGGAATCTGTGCAATTGAAGTAAATATTTAGGTTCCAATCATCAGCTCCAAAAGCCCCACAGCACTGCCACTAGAGCAAACAGGAGAGAATTAGAACACCTCGACGTGGGGGCGACCAGGTGCCTACACTCACACCCGCCAGAACACCCCGCTCTGCCAGCTCTAACCTGCTCTTCGGTCTCAAAATTATTTTTAATCCAAACTGAACCTACATGGCCCCTGTAAAAGCTTCCGAAATAATTAAGGCTGAAGGTTTGTAAGGATGTGCTGGCATATGACTCAAATGACTGATGAAACCTGTAGTGTTAGATAAAGGGCTGAGCGCTTGTATGGCAGGGCTCAGAACAAGATCTACTTGTGGCTTGGGCATATTCTGGAAGGGTAAACAAGAACATTCCAGAACAGCAGTCCTCAACCTGTGGGTCGCAATCCACAGGGACTGTATTAAAGGGTCGCGGCATTAGGAAGGTTGAGAACTACTATTCTAGAAGGATAAACAAGACACTAACAACAGTGTTTATTGAAGTACAACTGATAACAATAAACTGCACTTTTTTGTTTTATTTGTTTTTGAGACAGAATCTCACTTTGTCGCCCTCGGTAGAGTGCTATGCTGTCACAGCTCACAGCAACCTTAAACTCTTGGGCTTAAGTGATTCTCTTGCCTCAGCCTCCCAAGTAGCTGGGACCACAGGCGCCCGCCACAACGCCCAGCTATTTTTGTTGTTGTTGTCTTCGTTGTTTAGCAGGCCCTGGCTGGGTTCGAACCTGCCAGCCGGCGCCCTAACCACTGAGCTACAGGCACACAGCGAGGCTGCACATTTTAAGATGCGCAATTTGATAAGATCTGACATAGGTATACATTGTGAAACCTCACTACAACACTGCCAACCACAACTCTCAGGGGCTTACTTTTCATTCTATTTGTTCCCACTCTAAAATTTTTAAAAAACAAGACCACCTGTTCAACATTTTCAACTCTACAATGTTACTCATCTAGTTAAAATACATACAACGAGCTGTTCAATTCAGTGAGATTTAAATGGCCTGAGTCAAGGGTCACTCCATAAGCTCCTTCCACACTCCCCTGAGCCGGACTACCTCTACTTCTCCAACTTAAGAACATATCAAGCCTTAACCATTTTACGGCTTTTAGGACTAAGTTATGTCAAAACATTAAACTCTAGCATAGAAAAATAAAATGACTTGAAACAACAGTATCTCCGCATAAAGCAGACAGCATTCCAAAAGGATGTGTATACACATATTCTTCAAACACATGTGGTCCGTCCGGGGTTCGGGCTCGGCACCTCGAGGTTTGCCTACAAAGCTCCAGAAATCTGTCATGCAAACTAGTCAGGAATAATACCTGGGAAGGTGTGAGCTCGCATCCATTATGACCTACTGAAACAGTGAAGTCAGCTGAGGAGATGAACAGGGCTTAATTTCACACCTGAGGTATAGCTTATGCCAGGACCATTTTTACTGCCATCAGACAAAACCTACACAACCAGCTTCGTGCCCAGCACCTAATGACGGGTGTGGCCTCCCTGGAGATGGGTGCCAACGTGGCCACCACCATAGCTCGTTCTGGAAAACCGTCTGACCCAAAGAAGGCCATTGGCCCCCTGGGCTTCTGCCTGCCCCCAAGTCCTGCCATAGACATTAATGCTGGGGACTCTACTGTCCAGGTGTGTTCAGCCCACCTGTTCAGGGCAGGCACAGGAAGACCTGCCAGTTTGTGGGACACGAATACCTTAACCTAATATAAAACCATGCACACCTCAGAGTGTCACAATCTCCTGATCAGTCAGACAGCAGTTGGCATTACCTTCATTTGACTTTGGGGTAAATAGGTCACAGTCGTGTGAGCCCAGGTGCCTTAGCTAATCAGATTTTGGCCCCTTGTTTGCATTTTGCATGAAACAGGACATTTGCTGCTTTTCCTGAACTGCAAAAGCCACTACAGGGTCATGCTCAGGGACCTCAGGGGGTGGCCAGGGCACCACCACAAAGAGGCTTCATTTGTTAGAAGGCACTAAGGTTTATGAATTTCTAAACTTTTGGTTTTAGCTACATATGCTATAATAATATTTGGACAGGCATATTTAAGGAACTTTGTAGATGAATATTCTATTGAAAAGTATATTATCGTGAGCTGCAAAGTATCAAGGATTACCAAAAAAGGGGGGCAAGGAATAAGAATCCATATTTAATAACCAAGTAAAACTTTACCCCATAAATAATATACAAGTAAAAATTAAAATAAAAAATTACATCTGGAGCAAAACAATGTTCTTTCTTCACATGCTAATAAGAAAGGGCAGACGCAATTATAGCCTTTTTTGCTCAAGAGGTTTTTTTATCTTTGTTCCTCTAACTTAATAGAAATTGAAACAAGGAAAAATGGGACATTTCCATTTAGGGTACAAAACCTGTAAATCATAGAGCAAGTCAGAAAATAATAAAGAAACAAATGAAACCCATGTAGCAAAGCCAGGTAGCTTCCAGCTGGCAGATGTGGAAGCCAGAAGGGTATACACTGTTCATCGTTCTGAGAAGGCCTTTCCACTTGCAAATAAATCAAATTCAAACTTACATATTCCTGGGTGAAGTCTATGAGGTTTTGCAAATCAATGTCGTCCCTGTATGCTCTGATGTTGTTGTTTATGAAGAAATACAGCTGGTCTTTGATCCAGTCTTTGAAAACAAATGCCAGAACTCCAGCAGTGAGCTCCAGGAAGAAAATAATTCCCAGAAACACAGAAAACTAAGACAAAAGACACATACACAGAGAACAGTTATAAGGGCTATTTTGATCACATACGTGTATAGTTAAAGGATTCCTCTCTAAAAAAGGTTTGCAATTACATTGGGTTGTTACACATCTCCAAAGCAGACAATTTTCAGTTTCTTAAGATTCATTAATAGAATATTACACTCCAAGAAAAGACTTTTGAAAATTAAAAATCATTTCATAATCACATTTTAGGGTCTCTGGTGTTCCATTTGGTAATTAACCAACAAAGCCCATAAGCAAACATGGATAATAGGAATTTCTCATTAGACCCACATTAAGGCCTAATGAATTGCTCGTGATTAATGTACTGCCAGAAGCTTGAACAATGACCTGCCCCTACCTCGGGTACGCTTTTGTAACTTGAAAAGATAGCCTATTCCGGTATTTTAAGATCACCTGTCATTTGTGTGGCCTTGATTCTGTATGCAATATATTCTTTTTATGGATTCTGACACCATTTAATTCCCCTTTGCACCTGCTGTACAGGATAAAGTAACAGATGGGTTCATCTTAGATGAAGGGGTCAAAAAGGAAGTGGGGGTGGCTCTGACATGGAAATAATTTCTCATCGTAAAAACAAAACGGAACCCCTGGTATGAAGGCTTTCATGGGAATGCTAGCTGTGCCCATTTAAAATAATATCAAAATTTAGTCAAAGGGAGACTTCTGTGTAACACAGGCAACACAGAAGGAGGGCTCTAGAGCATGAGGCAATGTGGTAGCTGCCTGTTAACTCTGGAGAAATTTCCCTTCCGTTGAGAGGCTTCCGAAGAGTCTCATCTTAGTCACATCAGCCCACTGTTCAACCCACAGTTCTTTCCACTTCCTACCACCCCACATTCTCACCCTTTTCAAACTTTTCTGCTAAAACAGATTATGAGAAATGGGCTGGGAAGGACACTGTTTATGGGCAGACTCTTCTGTTGACAACGGCAGAAAGGGTGACACTGGGGCTATGCCTGCCGGGTAGAGGTCCTGAAGGCTGTGGAACAGCGAGAGCCTGAGCAGGTGGCTTGAGTAGACTGTGGTTTCCACGTTCAGCAAGCATTCATTGAGCAGCCAGCTCGCAGGAAAATGTACTGGGGGAGTGGTGCAAAGGAAAGGGCACAATCAGCTAAAGAGAAAAAGACAAAAAATGTTTATTCATTTAGCAAACATCCGCAATGGGCCAGGGCCAGTGGCAGGTGGGCTTTGCAGAAGTGAGGCTGAGCAGGCCCATACCCCTTCCTCCAAAGGCCTCACAGGCTTCTGTGAAGGGGACGGGCAGGAGAGGCAGTGGGTGGGGCCTGTACACATCAGGTGTCAGCATGTCTGGCAGTTTTTCTCTGGGTGCCTCTGTGCGAGTGGGCACAGCAGGAGGGACGGAAGGAGGAAACAGGTGCCTTGCAAAGTCTTGGACCCCAAGGTTTAGGTCCCAATTCTAGGCCCTCCGGCTCAGTGCTTCAGGTTTCCATAGAGATCCTGGTTATCTGTCCTTGATGAGTTCATTAGAAATAGAATTTAAACAATTCTTAATTACCATCAGTGGTGTCAACAGTTTTAATTTAAGCTATCCTTAATCTAGAAAAATGGGCAGAAAACAAAAATAACACCACTTTTACTTATTTTTTTAAGAGACAAGGTCTCTGACTCTCTCTCTCTCTTACCTAGCCGTGAGTACAGTGGTGTTATCATAACTCACTGTAGCCTTGAGTTCCTGGGGTCAGGTGGGCTCCTCCTGCCCCAACCTCTCAGGTAGCTGGGACTACAGGTATGTACCACCATGCTCTGTGAACTTTTTAAGTTTTTGTAGAGATGGGGCATTTCTATATTACCCAGGCTGGTCATAAACTCCTGGCTCAAGCAATCCTCCTGCCTCAGCCTCCCTAAGTGCTAGGATGACAGGGTGAGCCACTGTGTCCAACTAAATCACATCACTTTTGCTCAATGCCTACCCCACAGTTTAACCCCATGCCCTTTATTGGGTATCACCCTAAACATGTAAGTATCAGTTACCAGACTATAGAAATGATAAAATTATAGCTAGCATGCATAAAGCATACACAGCAAATAAGGAGACAGAAGTCATGCAAAGACTTTAATTAGGTTTTTGTTCTCAGCTCCATAAAGTTATGTAAGTTCATTTTCCAGCTCCCCTGGTAAATGTTCTCATCATGTTACATAATACACATATCAAAAATTGAGTCTGAATTCAATTCATATAAAATATCTGGCAGAAACTTATATGCCCCAGGCCTTGTTGAACTAATTTCACTTATTTACAATGGTGCAGAGACTCACATGCTTCATTCCAGGGTCTTGGTCAACCAGGACGCTCCATTTCTATCTCAGAGCTTATTAGCTCTTGTGTTTTCCCTCGGCAGTTCTTCTAGTCTTACAGCATCAGAGCTTCGAGACTATTCAGGAACATGTTGGCATTTACTAATTACCTAATTCCTATCTCCTGTTCAAAGATCATTCCAGGCCAATTTTTAATTTTTGGTACTAAATGGAGTGAGAGGCCATTTTAAATATTCTCTCAGATTTTAAAAGCCAGGAACAAAAAACTCTCTTCATTATCAACACAGGACTTTATTAACTAAGGTGCTGATAGAGCAATTTCTGTATTTCTGCCCTTTCTCTTACCATGGCCTCTACTACAAAAACAATAAACTATACTAAAGGGAATATCTTTATAAATGAAACTATAATTCATACTACAGGGCACTCCACATTTGGGGGCTGATAAAATAATGGCCAGTGATGAGTGCTACCTAGGGTCTAAGTGGGCTGCAGGAGGCAGAGTGAGGGGAGCTCAGTAGCACTGAGATGCTGCATGCTGAGAAGGTGGCAGGGGGCAGGTCACCTGCAGACAGAGCTCTCCTAGGGTCTCCACAGGTCTTTGATTAGATGATGAATGAAGTATTTGGTGGTAGTGTGCGCCCGTGTGTGTGTGTGTACAGAAAAGGAGTCTGGCACATAAGGTAGATAGAAATTAAGTACTGCCACCACAGTCCTGTGTGTGCAAGGCAGAGAACCACCTGCTTGTTAAACCATACACAAGACCAAGTACTCCTCAGTTTTCCTTATTAGCATGAATCACATGTACTTTCAGGTTAATCAGCCTCTAAAACCTTCTCTGACCCAGAGTTTCCAAAATTCAAAGCAGGCTGCCCTGGGTGAGAAACAGTGAGACCTCTCTTAGGGATATTCAAGAAAGGAGGTCAGAGGACGATGTGGCAGAAATGCTGGGAAAGAGAACCACACATGCACGGCCAGTTCTGGGGATACGCTTGTTTTAAATGGAAATGTCCCTGGATAATGACGCTGTGTCAGCGAAGCCTGGGAATGGTTTTAGTAACAGGTGATACCACACTGAAACTGTTCTCTATAAACCCCCAGCATAGGCAGGTGGGTTCTTTTGATCCTTTCCCTGTTCCTGGAAAGGGGAGTGGACACTTCTTATTACAGGGCTATGACTCAGACACCCACCAAAGCCAAACTCCCCACTGACAGGCACCCTCAGCTGGCCTATGGCTACTTTTCCAAACTTATTTAAGATACATAAATATAAGGTCATATATATAAGGTCATAAGGAGGCTGCATCCACCTACTCCTTAGGTGGTGTCAGAGTAGCCCACACCTGTAATCTCAGCACACTGGGAGGCCGAGGCGGGTAGATTGCCTGAGCTCAGGAGTTCGAGACCAGCCTGACTTAGAGTGACACCCCGTCTCTAAAAATAGCCAGGCATTGTGGCGGGTGCCTGTAGTCCCAGCTACTCAGGAGGCTGAGGCAAGAGACTCGCTTGAGCCCAGGAGTCTGAGGTTGCTGTGAGCTATGACACCACAGCACTCTACCAAGGGTAACAAAGTGAGACTCTATCTCAAAAAAAAAAAAAAAGGACACATACATGTAAGCATAAGCCATTTTGTTCTCCTTTGAAGGAATCTGCAAAGAAAAGGCTTTCACCTTTTTCTCTGCTTTTACTTTTAATACGGATACATCTCCTGGTGAAACCCCTCTTCTACAAACATTCATACCAGAGCAATCAACACCAAAAACCAAAGGTCTAAAAACTACACTAGCCATACAAACAAGAACTTTGTACTATCTGAGTACAAAGGAGATTTACCTTTCACTATCTCTCCATATATACCAAAACCTACTGTTGAACAGATTAAACGTGTAAAGGCCACAGCCACGGTGCTTGTGCTTGGTTTCTCTGAAGACCAAGTTTACCTGCACAGCTGTCTACTTACCATGTGTGTAAAAGGAGGCGTGGGATAGAAATCACCTAAAAGAAGAAAAATATATATATACCTACCTTAATCCTAAAGGTATGTTAGGGATTGGAATGCAAGTTTGTAATATACCTGCATACAGCCTGTGGATGTACTTTATCAGGAAGGAGGCCCAGTGGGGGCCTCCCATAGAAGAAAATCGGGACCTGGGCCCTGTGTGCCAGTGTCTTTGGTACAGCTCACTGTCTTACCTGTAGATAGGATATCCTCCTATACCCTAGAAGATAAGAATTTGGCTCTCAATCTGAGAGCCAAGAACGGGATACTTACAAACTTGAGAAGGAAAGTGTTTTCCCGTAGCGCTCCGATGCACCCTGCAAATCCCAAAATGAACATCACTCCTCCCACCACAAGGAAGAGCCAGACCGGGTCAAAGCCACCGAGATCGGTGATGGAGGAGATGTTGGACAGGACTCCCTGGGAGCAGGAAAGAACACACAGGGCACCAGGATGCAGGGTCAGTTTCCCAGCAGTAAGTATTATCATCTGATTATCAGGCATCATTAATACTTGAGAGAGACCCTCCCTTCCACACACACACCCAAAAAAGGAAAAGAGAAAGAAAAGAAAGGAAGAAAGAAGAGAAACTGCCTTCTTTCCTTTTTTTTTTTTTGTAGAGACAGAGTTTCACTTTATGTCCCTCGGTAGAGTGCCGTGGCCTCACACAGCTCACAGCAACCTCCAACTCCTGGGCTTAAGCGATTCTCTTGCCTCAGCCTCCCGAGCAGCTGGGACTACAGGTGCCCTCCACAATGCCCGGCTAAAAACTGCCTTCTTTCCAAGGTCTGAATGTGTTTACATTTGGGGGGAAATTACATACAGCAAAAAAAGGACCCCAAGGAAATGTCCCCAGTCTTTGTATGGAGACGACGTAGAAGTTACCTTTCTATCTTATGTCTCCAAATGTAAGTCATCTTGAGTAGGAAACAGGTGCATAGGAAAAGCACACACCTGACACCCAGAAAAGGGGGTTAATCTTTAATCCCCCAGAACCTGCGGGTGTCAGACAACTGCCCTCTTCAAAGCTCCTGGCATTTCCCAGGACACAGGGGTCGTGCTAAAAGTGGAAAACTAACCCAGCAGCTGATTCCTGCCGCAAGCTTCTACAAGTTTTCCAAAGAAAATTTTCACCTCAGGAGTCACTCTTGAGTTTCCTGGGGGACCGTTGGGCTCACATCCTAAAGACCAGTGAAGGTGACTTATGCTGCTGGCTGTTCTAATCCATTTATTAGGGGTGTTTCCCCCCACCTTCCTCAAAGAGCTCGGGTTTAAACGACTTATAAATCAAAGGTTCCTCCCTTACTTTCAACTCTTATTCCTCTGTCCTCAGACTGCCAGGGAAACTCACAGTAATTACACCTCTCCTCAAACAATGGCAGTTATTTACTGAAATCCGCTCTCCCTCAAGTGTGATACCACATCAAATACCACCCCAAAACTAGGTTAGAAATTATGAGATCACTTTGAAACTATGGATGGAGGTGAGCCATAAACCCAGTATCACCAAGATTTTATTTTCTTCTCTTACTAAATTTGTTTTAAATTCTCCATTCAAAAATACCCCAGCATGTCATGGTATAGTTTGATATAAAGTCTTATTATTAGTTTGTTTTGAAAGCACCCCCAACCATCTGGAAGAACAAGAAGTATTCAACTGATTCGATGCTTGGGGAAAATGGAACTCAGAGCAGTGTGGTGGCTGAAGGTGACCCAAGTATTGATTTTTTGCAACCAGGACAGAATGGCTATTTCAATATTCTCTCTACCAAGTGGGGCCACTTACTTGCTTCTTAGTACTTTACAGTGGACGCTAATCAACATGTGAGTTTAAGAGTTTGGGGTTTTCCACATATGCGTATGTGTATTCATAATCTATGTGTATTTGACTTAATAATAAAAAAAAGAGTTTGGGGTTTTAATCCATTTCAAGGGTGTAGGAACATTTGGAGAAGAGTATTTTGTTCCATTTTTCCTGTTTGTTTCTTGGGAAGGAGGTCAACATAAGAAAATAATAGGATATGAATAAAAGAATACACAAGAGAAATAGTTAAAGGCCTCTTAAAATGTAAAGCTTAAACCTAATAACAAAGATCAAAGGTTTAAATAAAGTTACAGAAGAAAGGTGGCAAGGTTATTAAAGCAGTTAGGCATGAGGCTGCATCCACCTACTCCTTAGGTGGTGTCAGAGAAGGCAGCCAGACCCTTTCCAAGACTGTCCCGACAAATGCTTCGGTCAGATTTTTTGTTTCTCAGGCTTCCAAACTCTGAACTATGAATACTCAACTTCAGGGGAGAGAAGGTTGAAGGAAAACACAGAAGTACTGAAACCAGGTTTCCAGTTATCCAAATGATACTGAGAGAAAACTTTCCAGGGGAGTCAGACAAAATCTCAGCAACAGTGGTAGAAGCCCAAGGTTGGAAGGAAACCAATCCTGCCCCTCGGAACGCTTTTCACCACAGACGTTAATACTTGAAATCTTCACGTTTTGGACCTACTCAGCCAGGGGAAGAGAGGACTTGGGAATATATGATGCTACTCTATAACTATGTTTATAGTTAATTTAATTATAGAAGAAGAAGTAGACTGAGTTCACTTGGCATCAGAAAGAAGAGACAGCAAGGGTGGAAGTGATAAAGATGTCTGTTCCCGCAGAAAAAGATATTCCTAACACCTCCAGGTCCCTTCAGGGAATCAAAGGCAGCTGCCCTGAGGGCTTCCCTTCACAGCGGAGCTGACCCATGGACCTTGGTCAAGCGTGCTCTAGGAAGGTTTCCCCAAATGGATAGAAAGTGGCACTTAATTACCTTTAATTTCTTTCCAATTTTAAGACTATTCTATGATTTCACCATTTTTTAGTGGGCTTTTTATTTGTGACTCATACACGTCTAAGCAAAGATCAGATTGTTCCCATTCTTCCAGCGGCCATAGTTGTGTGCAGAGAGCTAAGTGGGTAACAGGGGTAATCGTCAGGGCAGCTCAGCAAAGCAGGCGAACAAATAGACCTGGTGCCTGGAACAGCCAAAAAGTATGATCCCAACTGTCAGTAGATTCCCAGATCATTTATACTCTCTGGGTTTAATTTGGAAGATTCTTAGACAAACTCCTTTTAATACTTACTCTCCCTAGCCTGCAGAGGTAGTTTTAATTGAGAGGACTTCGTTTCCATAGAAACGATACTTGCTGGGGGACTTAGCTGGACTGCAGATTCTATTCATCTGACCCTAAATTCCAGCAAGGACAGAGCTGCAGACAGACACCACTGAGAGCTATGGAGGAGGACAGGACAGACTACCAAGAATTTTATTTCTAATGGATTTGAAATATACCCACACGGCTCAGTGCTGTAGCACAGTGGTTACAGTGCCAGCCACAAACACCGAGGTTGGCATGTTCGAACCCAGCCCAGGCCAGCTAAAACAACAATGACAACTGCAACCAAAAATAGCCGGGTGTTGTGGCAGGCGCCTGTAGTCCCAGCTACTTGGGAGGTTGAGGCAAGAGAATCGCTTAAACCCAGGAGTTGGAGGTTGCTGAGCCATGAAGCCACAGCACTCTACTGAGGGTGACATAGTGAGACTCTATTTAAAAGAAAAAAAAAAAAACATAGCCAGGTAGTTTTCAGTTGAAAACTAACTAAAATTTCCCCCCTCCCCACTCACTTCACATTCTTCATTTTTATTTATTTATTTAATTAAAAAATTTTATATCTTAAATATTTTATTTATTTTTTAAATGGAACCCCACACACTGACACAGCGGAATGACTAGCTCGCTGACAGGCATTACTTCACACAGTCAGCTTGGTGGTGAGAACACTTTACATCCACTATCAGCATTTCTTAAGAATACAATTTGTTATGACCTATCACGACTAACTCAAATTTTAAAACCCAAAGTGTGAAGTCAATGCCAATGACCAGTTTCTCCGCCTTGGGATTAGGCTTACTTACCTAGCTAGAGGGGGGGAAAAAAGAGTTACTATTTTATCTGTGCAAAGTTTCCAAATATTCACTAAAGTGCATCAGTTTTACTGAAGAGCTTCTGAGTACGTAGAGAAATTAAAGAGGGGCTGGGCATGTGCCTGGCCATAACCATGATTCTGGATCACAAAAATGATGGGGAGTTGACTAGTCAGCCCTCTGTTGTCTGAATGATGGAGTTTCTCACTGGACTTTTGAATTTTGTTAAGCTCAATGTGACAAATGAGGAAGACACACTAGTAGATGCCTGCTGAAGAATAATTATAATTAAAGCTCATAGTTGACAAGAAGCTGGAAGAAAAATAAATCTACGATTACAGTTAAGTCTGCCAGGTGAATTAAGACACACACTCAGATTCATGGTAAATCCTCAGGAACGTGCAAGAACAACACCAGCAGACACCCGGCCTTCTGGAAACAGCACCTGCTCCCCGGTGAGGACTTCTCCCTGAGCCCCACCACAGCCCTCCGGGGATCTCACCATTCTTAAAATGGAAAGGTGGAGAAGCCTGGATTCCCCTTCTGGGACGCCAGGATTTAGAGCAGGCATCCCTCTCTCTAGTGATCAAAACTATAAAATGCCAAACTCTGGAGGCTTGTGAGACATGTCGTGTTTTTTTGTTTTTTTTTTACTGCATGGCAAAAGTCAGTCTGCAGTGAGACACAGAAAGCCAGGTGCTCAGGAAGAAACCAAGAACAAGAGGAGGGAGGGGAAATCCTGAGAGCACTATACAGGTGTCCCCAAAGTCTCTAGACAGGG
The DNA here is from genome assembly GCF_027406575.1 of Nycticebus coucang. Taxonomy (NCBI): domain Eukaryota; kingdom Metazoa; phylum Chordata; class Mammalia; order Primates; family Lorisidae; genus Nycticebus; species Nycticebus coucang. Next base: position 26,778,015 of record NC_069780.1, read on the forward strand.
AAAGCAGGAAACTATAGCTAAACGTAGTCGCCACAAAATTTTACAAAATATTTGCAGAGTATTCTCTATGTGTTGGCCACCTCTTTCTACACACACACACACACACACACACACACACACACACACACACAGTCTTCTCTTCCACTCAGGGAGAACACAACACATTCCACAATAGCTCTTATCATGTGAGCTTGTTAATCTTTCCTATGTATGGAGACTTCTGGGACACTCTGTAAATTCCAGTGGCTCCTGAGGCCTGTCCTCGAGCTCTGTGTATTACCCCAGGGTCCTTAGAATACACCCGCTTGGTTGTATTCTAATTCTAATGTATACCCTGGTCCTACATTAATTAATTAATTAATAAGACACATTAATGGTCTTCATTTGCATTTGAGGAGCCCTGCTCAGTACAATAGCTTTGAATAAACTAAGCTTCAGTTTTTTTTTTTTTTTTTTTTGGAAGAGAAACATTTTTTAATTAATATTAAATCATAGCTGTGTACATTAATGTGATCATGGGGCACCATACATTGGTTTTATAAACAGTTTGGCACATTTTCATCACACTGGTTAACATAGCCTTCCTGGCATTTTCTTAGTTATTGCGTTAAGACAATTATATTCTACATTTACTAAGTTTCATATGTACCCTTGTAAGATGCACCGCAGGTGTAATCCCACCTATCACTCTCCCTCCACCCATCCTCTCCCCTCCCTCCCCTCTCTCTCCCCATTCCCCATATTCTTAGGTTATAACTGGGTTATAGCTTTCATATGAAAGCCAAAAATTAGTTTCATAGTAGGGCTGAGTACATTGGATACTTTTTCTTCCATTCTTCAGATACTTTACTAAGAAGAATATGTTCCAGCTCCATCCATGTAAACATGAACGAGGTAAAGTCTCCATCTTTCTTTAAGGCTGCATAATATTCCATGGTGTACATATACCACAGTTTATCAATCCTTTTGTGGATCGATGGGCACTTGGACTTTTTCCATGACTTAGCAATTATGAATTGGGCTGCAATAAACATTCTGGTGCAAGTATCTTTGTTGTAATGTGATTTTTGGTCTTCTGGGTATATACCTAGTAGAGGAATTATAGGATTGAATGGCAGATCTATTTTTAGATCTCTAAGTGTTCTCCAAACATCTTTCCAAAAGGAATATATTAATTTGCATTCCCACCAGCAGTGCAGAAGTGTTCCCTTTTCTCCACATCCATGCCAACATCTCTGGTCTTGGGATTTTGTGATATGAGCTAACCCCACTGGAGCTAGATGGTATCTCAAGGTAGTTTTGATTTGCATTTCTCTGATGATTAAAGATGATGAGCATTTTTTCATATGTCTGTAGGCCGTGCGCCTGTCTTCTTCAGAGAAATTGAAGAGAAACATTTTGAAAGAGGCTGGTTTATGACTCAAATTGCAGACTTGCAGCCTATGGTATTAAGTTCCAAGATGAAAAACTGAGGGTCATCATGCTTTCTCATGTCATGATTTCTCCATAATTATTAAACTTTATTCTTGCATTAATATACTAATGGAAAAAGTAAGCCCTTTTTCTAGATACTGGAGCTCTTGCCCATCTTGTTCCACTGTACAGTCACTGGTACAAGGCTGATGAGATAAGGGAAGGAAATTGGCTATCACTTCAGGGAAACAAAGTCTATAAACACACACAAAATGGCTACTATTAACATCTTTCTGGAACAATTTGCTTCAAAGAACAACATCCTTGGGAAGGAAAGATGAAAGTGATTTGTACCAGAAGCCAACTTAATATTATTTATTTCGTTTGTAATGGAGAGGAGGAGATATAAAAGAAAAAAGGTGGCAAAATTATAGAAGGACTAAGGTAAGAAAAGCACTTTCTGAAGTTTAGCAAATTTCCTTAATTTAATTCATTCAGTTTGGTTCAATTCAATTGAATAAAATCAATAAATATTCACCAAGTATCTACTGTGTGTCATTCCTGGGTAGCAGTGACAAATAAGATCTACTTTGCCTTCAGCTATCTATGTCCTTGGATGAAGAAATTTAACTTGGAGATCTGAAGTGACTTATTTAAGTTTTAGGACTAGTCAGTGGCAAAATCCTGGCTAACACCCCAGCCTCATAACACTTGGTTCAGCAATCTGCCACCCAAGCCTTATATCAAGTCAGAGATAAACACCAACAAACTTACTAAAGTATTCAGGCATTTCAGCTATGCAATCCTCAAAAGAAGGCAGAGAAATGCTCTTTGAGGTACTAAATATGAGAAGTGGATTCTGTAGGAAGGGAGAAGTGAAGAAGGACAAAGGTGATAACAGTATCTTTCTAAACTTTGGGAATTTAGTCCTTGGTGTCAGTGTATCCGATAATCACTAAATTTCCTAAATTGGAGGAATTGTGGGTCTCTGTAATAGCTAACAGTGATAACAGTAACAATAACATAAGGAGATAATACTTTTGAGTCCTTATTATGTACCAGTGACTGCTGAAAAAGAATCACAAGGGAAAAAAAGAGAAAGAATCACAAGAATGGAAAAGCCAGTATCCAATGTACTCAATACTAATATGAAGCCAGTAGAGTAATGCAAGAGAAAAACCCAATTTAATTCAAACTGGGGAGAGAGGGAAGGTGGGAAGCAGATTGGTGTGCTCCAACCTAGTAGGCACAATGTAAGGGTATATGGCACACCTCCTGGGTGTGGGACACAACTACAACAGGGGCCTTACCTAACAAATGCAAACATTGTGACCTAATTGTTTGTACCCTCATGTTAACCTGAAATTTATAAAAAGGAAAAAAGAAAAAGAATACTTAAAATAGGTCATTTAAGTCTAAACATAAAACTAGGAGCTATTATAGTTTAATTTATTATTTAATTATCTCTAAAACTTAATGGCTTATAAAAACAAGTATTTATTATGGCTCTTGAGTGTATGGTTAGCTAGTGGTTCTGCTGATCTTCGCTGGGCTTGCTGTGCATCTGCAATCAACTACCTGGGCAATCGATCTAGGACAGCCCACATCCCTCCAGCAGGCTAACTTAGACATTTTGCCATCTTAGAAGCAGGGTAAGCTTCAGTTTTATATGAGTGTGTGTCACAGACACAAACTAGTGCTCACACTTTATGCTGGGGAGAAAAAAGTCTCGTAGGCATGGGAAACAGACAAGGTGTAGAGGAATTTAAACAGATACTTTACCAGGTGGAAAAATCAGGTGGCTGATATTTCAAGTCAATGTAACAATTAAGCCAATATGAACCATTTCATCCATGTAAAATCATGATCAATTCAGCATCATCAATGACATGAACAGTTCTGGATGCAACTTTCAGGTACTTCGTCTATGTTACTGACAAATACTATGTAAAATGGTTTAAGCACCAATTCTCCATGTAAACTTGAATGTTCAGCTCTGGAATTTAAATGCCAACTTTTAAAAACTCAAACTTACTAAAAACAAAAAAGTACAAAATGACATCTGACCACTCTCTTCTGCACTCAGAACTGCCACTGAGGCTAGAAGTGCACCCGCAGCGACTGGCATTTGTCATCTACAGTAAGTTCTTGTCCTTTTCCTGGATTCATGCAGAGTCCTGGGGTTAAAGATGTCAAGGGTACCAGACTTTGCAGATAGTGTCAGAAACTATCATCCATGAAGCTACATCTAACTGGAAAGAGGACGAATGGGTGAGAAGCAGAGCAATTAGCCACATGACCACATGCCCTTATTTCCTTTAACCATTTGCTGTGGTTGATGCAAAATGAGATTCTAAATAGCAGTAGCAGAGACAGAAAGAACAGGAGAATAAAAGAGTGTGCCAGAAGCCAAGAAAGCTGATGATGAGAAAGACAGACGTGAAGTACAGATTGAGAAGACGGTTTAGGAGGGGACTCCCCTACACGCATCTTATTAACACAGCAATTAGACCTGATACAAATAAATAGCTTTGTAAGAGTCCTTCAATTCAGACGACGTGCCCCTCCTCTGCATTCTCCTTAGGACTCCCGGTCTCCCGCTTTCGTGCCTCTAGCGTCCACAGCTGGCCTTGCAGCAGGCAGCAGGGGCGAAAACAAACTGTCATAACATAGTGCGCTGCTAGCAAGACAAAGTGAACACCAGCCAGTTAAAAAACTTAAAAGAAACAAACATAGTCCACAAGTTGGCTTTTGGACAACTAGCTCTGGGCATATTAATTTGCAGCCTTTAAGAGATGATCTGGCAATGAAATAGGAGATGTCCAATGTTCACTAGGTACTAGACAGTATCTCTCAGAATTTAGCAAAGAGACCAATGTGTCTAAAAAGAAATAAGACACATTAATGGTACATGGTCAGAGACGAAGAAGTTTAGAGAGCCAAGAGCAAAAATGTATCATGTGCATTCAACATTGTCCCATATTCCGTCTACTTAGGCAAATCTGCTTTGGAGTGGGACAGAGGGAGCCTTCTAGATCGACGTCCTCCCACACAAACCATCCTGTACAGGATTCAGCCCACATGGCTCACCTCCAGTTTCCTCCAGGATGCTAAACACAGGTAGCCTGGACAAGGGCTAGAGGTGGGGCAGATGGGACCCCCAAATGCAGACTACCTTGTTTTGAATCTCAATTCCACTACTTACTACTTGTGTGATCTTAGGCAAGTTACCTCATCTGTCTAAGCCTCAATTTCCACATCTGTGAAATGGTACCCTATAGCAGAAGGTTATCATAAAGATGGTAAGTGTCTAAGTCCATTTGCGTTGCTATAAAGGAATACCTGAGGCTGGGTAACTTCCAGAGAAGAGGATTCTTGGTCTCATGGTTCTGCAAACTGTACATGAAACAGGGCACTTCTGGTGAGGGCTGCAGGCTGCTTCCACCTGTGCTGCAGCCAAGGGAGGCTGGTGTGTGCAGGTCACAAGGCAAGAAAGGAAGCGAGGAAGAGACAGGGAAGATGCCAGGTTCTTTTTAACAACTAGCTCTTGAGGAAACTCTTGCAAGAACAAACATAGCAAGAACTGACTCATGACCATGAGGGCGGTGCCCCCAAGACCCAAACACCTGCCATGAGGTCCCACCTCCCACACTGGGAATCACATTCCCACATGAGGTTTGGAGGGTTAAATATCCAAACTATAGCAATGGAAATAATCCAAGTAAACCCAAGCACGACGTTAAAAGCTTGGCACATAGTAAGAATTCGACAAAAGAGCATCACCATCATCAGAATCATCACCACTGTAGGAAAACAAGAGGGTGGCATCAATGCCACAGAAACACCTGGCTGGAGTGTCTAACTCAAGTGCATCAGAAAAGAACCAATCTTGCTCTGAGCATTTGCCCTACCTGAACCCCTTTAAGGAAAGCTGAGGGCTCACACCTGATGATCGTACCTAACAGAGATGATTTGCTGATCTGAGCTTCTTTCTCAGAGAATTGGAAATGATCTAAGACACAAGAGAAAAGGCAGAGGGGAAGCCAAGAGGAAGTGAAATCCAGCACTAGGTAGGAGCCAGGGTGGATGGAAGAGCAGAAAGAAGGCAGTCATTGTGGTGAGCACTGCTGGGACGGTGGCAGGTGGGACCAGGAGCAGGGACACCTCTGCCCCTGAGGTGCCGAGTGGTACACTGGTCATCAGAGCATCACTCCCAAATGACCTTCCAGTTGCTGAGCTCTGTTTCATTCCCCAGAGATCTAGCTGTTCAGAGGTCTGATGAACATAGTATGTCTCAGAATGTGAACACCAGCCAGCCGTCCCTCCTACTTCGATCCCCTCATCAACACCTCATTCATTCAGCTGTCTCTGGAATTTAAGCAGCTTCTCCCACATGCTTCTGCAATAAAGGAATATGCTCCTGCTAACTATTTCTTCTTGAAAGAGGTTTCTATGCATGCACAGAAACAAAAGGCAAACAAAGCTCCAGAAGGGTTCCAAACCAATGAACTTCAGGAGAGTCTATGGTTCCCCCCCACCCCCAACCAACATAGAGCTGCCTCTGTGTGCCACCTAGCAAGCTTCAGTTCCTTCTTTCAATCCACACAGAAAAGAAACACAAAAATAGAATTAATAAACCTCAAGGTCTGGGACTCGTTTGTTTGCATATACAAGCACATTCCTTCCAGTTGCTGGATGAGAAACAGAGATAGGCATATGGTGTGTGCCCCATCCAGGCCAGATGGGCTCCTTTGAGATTTAAGAGCCTGGGTCCTGAGTTGCCCACCTCTCCATAAACCAGGCCCTCATGGGGTGAAACTGACAGCAGTTTTCCTAAAGTTGAGAGGGAGAAAAGAATTTCCCTATTAAGAAAGGGTTAGAAGATAATGACATTTCAAAGAAATAGCAGCTACTCAGAAAGGGGTGGTCCTGGAGAGAGAAAAATGTGATTTTGCCCAGTGTCCATAGGAAAACCAAGAAGGGACTGGGGACCATGGAGAAATGAGAAACTGCCCCTACAAAAACTCATCATCAAAGACTCTCAGCCACTCTGCAAACTCAAAACATCCATGTATCTAAGGAAGTGCTGTAGAGGCCAGAGAGGACTGGGAACAAGAAAAGAGCTTGTCAGGACCTGAACGGTCAGGGAGATGTGAGGGAGCGAAGAGTTGCAGGTACAAAGGAGGACTAGCTGCTTCAAAGGCACATGGCTCCTTCCCATTTTTTCTTGTCAAAGAAGGTTATCAGTCAGACTCAAGTAATCCTTTCTTTGCGATAAAATACGGCCATGACCTGCCTCGGAGGAGAGGAGGAGCAGTTATCTCTGGGTCGCCATAAAATCCTGCAATTGAGCAGCTGTAGGGGAGACCAGCTGCACTGAGTTCCACCAGCTGGCACTGCTCCCAGGCAGGGAGAGCCCGACCCCACCCGCAATGGTGTGAGTGAGCCCCACCAACATGCAGCCATGTGGAAAAGTGGCCCCCTTCGGAAGTCCCCATGTTCCTAGCCATTACCCCTAGATGTTTTCATCTGCACATTCAGAAGACGGGGGACACCCCTAGAAATGTTCCAGACTAGGTATAACATTTAAACTGAACTATTTAATAGTACATCTATTACGGACTCAGTGTTTCTGTCTCTCAAATTCATATGTTTAAGCCCTAACCCCCAAGGGGATGGTATTTGGAGATGGGGCTTTTGGGAGGTAATTAGGATTGGCTGAGATGAAACTAAGAAAGCCCTCACCAGGAAATGAATCTGCCAGCACCTTGATCTTGAACTTCTTGGCCTTAAGAACAGTGAGAAATAAATGTTTGCTGTTGAAGTCACGCAGTCTATGGTATTTTGTTACAGTGGCCTGAGCGGACTGAGACAGTTTCTGATCACAGTGCCCTGAAACTACAGTGGGAGAAGAAGGCAAAGTAGCACATACTGGCGAGTAAAAGTGATCATCTGCTCTAGGACCTCAGAGATATTCACCTCATTCATTTATTGAGAAAATACTTAGCTGGGGATCCCCTGTGAGGCACCATGGATTGTGTTATTCATGGGTATTGTTAGTAAAAGATACAGTGATATCCTCAAGGGGCTGAGCTGGAGGGGAGGGAGGAAAGGGCAGAGTGTGCTGAGCAGAGGTACGGGCAGCAGGTGCTGTGGGGCCATGCTGAGAGGGACAGAAGGTCACACTGGCAAGTGTGGAGACAATGCGACAGGACCTGGAACAGCAAGGTGTCTGCATGTGAGTGGGAGAAGTGCAGAGAGGAGACTAACAGGTTGTTGGGGCAAGGCTAGGTTTGTACCTACAGGTGTTCGCAGCAGGGGAAAGGCGAGGCCACCTCTGCTACCTCTGCATTCAGAGCACCTGCTCAGGCAGCAGGAGGGAGTGATGGGAGCAGCTGGCAGGCTCCGCGGAGACCCAGGTGAGGCCTGCTGAGAGCCTGGGCCAGAGCAGCGACGTGAGAGCTCCACGGCTGAACACTGGCTATGCCAGGCCCCAGGCTATGTGGATTATTTCATCCTCACAATAAAATAGCCAAGTAGGCGCTCTTATCCACATCAGGAAACAGACACAGATGAAGTAAGGGCCCAGGCCACCATGCCCTACATTGTACTGCTTGAAAACAGTGGGTAGCAGGGTGCAAGAGAATTCTTATTTCTGAAGTAACATTGTATATATTTCTTTCCAAAATTTTGAGAAAAATACGTAATATAATGGTAGGGTATTCTCAGATTTCACTGATGCACTGGCTGGGGATGATGTCTAGGTTTGAGCGGTGTGCCAGGCGGTCATCCAAAATAGAGATAGCTGCCAAGCTCAAGGAAACCACTAGGCACAGGGACTCATCAGGGTGCGCCAGAACGACCAAGACCTTTAACTTCTGCCCGGCCCACAGACAACAGCTCCTGCCAGGGCAGGTGGGGACAAAAGCACATAATTAGAGGGGCTCAGGGTCCACAGCTCTCCCTCTTCAGGGGCCCAGCCTGGGGGGCCCCAGCCAGGAGGAGCATTTTAATGTGAAGTTAGGTTTGGAGTTTTATTATTGAGCTCTGCGTAATAATTGGGTCTGGATATGTGCCTCAAAGTAACAGGAGAGTAGTGACACCTGAGGGGGAACAATAAAGTCACTGAATTTATGACTTTCCAGAATTTTCACTCCCCGAGAGAAACCCCTCTCAATAAAGTTTAAAGGGATATAGACAGAATGAAAAATTAAAAATTTTTTTTTGCTCCAAGTCATCTGGGTAACCACTTCCATCTACAGCCTCCCTCTGGCTCAGGAAACACAACCTCTACTGCTGTGAACTGCTTGAATCTCCAATCTCATTGTCGCTGGATTTTCCTTCCTGGGAAACCAGGGAAGGTTTTCCCAAGGTGAATAACCTGTAGAACTGGGAGAGGAAGCAACTGGAGGGCTCTGAACTGAGAGGTTACAGGCAGTGGGCAGGTCCAGGGCGAAGAGTCCTCACCATGCACCTCAAAGCCAGGGAGATAGCACTGGGGGACTGGAGCTCCCCTGATTTCCACTCTTCCTGCTGTGATGAGTGCCAGGAACCAGCTTCTTCCCTCCAGCTACCTTCTGGAGAACCCAACCCAGTGAATGCAATGGAGGATGAGGCAGGACTGGCCAGAGGGCCACCAGGACAGGACCTGACTTCCAGTTTCACTTCTCTGGGCCTCAGTTTTCCCACCACTGAAACAGAAATGTCATCCTTTCAAAGCTTAACCTGAGAGGATCCAGAGGTCATAGAAATAAAAATGACACTCTTTTATAAAAAGCTATTTTTTTCTGTTAGTATTTGATAACATCTAAGGCTCTTCTGTATATTCTCATTCACTTAGTCACAAACGGCTTGTGGGAACCCACTGAGCAGGGAGCACCGTGCCAGCAACTGAGCTTACAAGGGCAAAGAGGACCTCTGGTCCTCAAGGAGTTTCCAGGCTGGACAAGCCAGGCCTGGCTTTTCCTCCTGCCCAGCGGCTAAGGTGCTGTGTCAGGGGCAGCAGGGGAGAATGGAAACCTCCAACTTACATGAGGCTCAAGGAAGGTATTATGCCTCCTCTGGAAAGCTGAGTCCTCACCCCACCCAACTCTCCTGGCAGCATCCTCACTCGCACCTGTGAGTGACAGGTCATTCATTTCCCCTTGCACCTGCTTGAGAAATAATAGGTATAAAAATTGGGCAACATGAAAAAGAAAAGGCATCCTTAATTTTTTCACGAAATGAGATAGTCATACAAAGATTTCCATTTTTATGACAGAAGTAAATGTTTATTTTCTATTCTGATTACCAGAACATATAAATTTGCTATTTCAAACACTCTACCACTCTCAAATCAGACATCAGAAACTACATGTGATAGCTCAGTGGGTAGTATGCTGGCCCTGCACACTAGGGGTGCTGTGTTGGAGCCTCACTTGGGCCTGATAAACAAAAAGAAAAATCAAAATCAAAGAAACAACATGTGAATGTATCTCCTCTTATTCTGTAAGAATTGCTAATATATTATGCTTACAGGAGAATGAGGCAACTACTGAATTCTATAACTCCAAGACACAGACCACAACGTACCCCAGGTGTAAAAGAATGCTTTCAATGTTCATTTGCTCATTGATTTTTTTATAGGTAATTTTTCTTACAATGTGCCAGCTAATAAAGTTCTTCTAGATATGAGAGTGTAGTAGTAAAGAAAAAGTCCCTGCCCTCACAGAACCTGTTTTCTGGTTGGAAGAGAAGGGCAATACGCTTGTCAGCATGCAGTGGTTACATCCTGAGAAGGAAAACAGACGGTAGGGGAAGAAAGGGCCAGGTCAATGGTAATATCTGAGCAGAGACCAGGAAGCAAAGAAAGTCCCAGTACAGTTTTCTGGAGCAGAGCACACAAGGCAGGGGAAGACCAAGTGCAAAGGCCCTGGGATGGTGAGGCCTCGTCTGGGATGCTGGAGGAATAGCGAGACGATGAGAGGGATGATGGAACACAGAGGGAGTCCGGGGGCAATGGGCATCGTTGGCCGAGTCAGCTGATGAGCACATTGGAGGGTTGGGAGAAAAGAAGTAAAAGGATCTGTCTTACATTTTATTTTGATAAAAGGCTCACTCTGGCTGCTGTGTGGAGCAGTAGGGGATGAGGGTCAGGGTGCAAGAGCAGAAACAAGGAGGCAACTAGAAGACTTCTGCACAAACACAGGCAAGATATGGTACCTCCTTAGACCAGGGTATAAGAGTGGAGATGGTGAGAAGATATCAGATTCTCAACATACAGCAGCACCTTCACGGCTGACCACCTGCCTACAATGACCACCTCCTGAAGTTGACCTAATGCTCGTGGACCAGACATGTAGCACATGTACATATAAGTATGGTAGGTTCCTTACATGGACCACTCTGTATGTTGACCAGTTTGTTACAGTCCCTTGGGTGGCCAATCTACAGAGGCTCTACTCATTTCAAAGTAGCATCTGGGCATGTGCCTGCAGTCCCAGCTACCTGGGGGACTGAGGCTACAGCCCAGGAATTCAAGGTTACAATAAGCTATGATTGGGCTACTGTACTCCAGCCCAGGCAACAGAGAAAGACCTTATCTCAAAATAAAACAAAACAATAACCCAATGTAAAGTTGACAATATTTGCTGATGCACTCAATGTGGCATGAGAAGAAAAGAAAGGGTGTCAGGGACTGAACAAGTGAAGGGCACGGCTGCCTTCCACTGCCATCAGGAGTGTCTTCCGGATGCATTAAGCTTCAGAAGCCCATCGGTGTTTAAGCGTAGATGATGGGTAGGCTACTGGCTACCCCGGTCTGGAATTCAGATGATGTCGGTATCAAAGACACTAACTTGGAAGGCCTCAGTGACAGATGGCATGTAAAGCCCCAAGTCTAGATGAGCTCTCTTACAATGAGGGAAGGCAGAGAACCAGGAGTGAGCATTGGGGACACCAAAATTTAGAGGTCAAGGAGATGAGGTGGACCTAGCAAAGGCACCACCTGTGAGGTGGGAAAACTAGGAGTGTGACAGAAACAGTTCCTAGAAGAGAGAAGTGAAGAACCATGCCTTAGTCCTCACTCTCCTGAGTACCTGGACAGGAAAGTGAGGTGCTTCAGGACCCAGTGTGGGGCTCAGTAAGAAAGCGCTAGGTTGAACTAAGTCCTTAGGCTGGTTAATCAGAGAGATGTGAGGATCTACAAAGACAAGATGTAGAAAAAGAGTCTGATGTAATGACAAGTAGATGGGTTAGAAACTGCCTGATTGATGCCATGCCAGGGCACACGTAAGTGAATGAACGTCAACCCCAGAGGAAATCTCTAGTGCCATGTCACTGCACTCTGTCCTTAGCCTGCTCAACATATCAGCGGCTTTTCTCCGTGATAACTACACTTGACTACAGTCAGCCATCCAGGAGGCTTGTTAAAATAGAACATTGCAAGGTCCACCACAGACCTCCCGAATCGCAATGTCCCCAGATGGCAGGGGGCCAAAAGGACAGTCTGACGTGGAAAAAAGAACGGAGGGAGACAGGTGATCAAAATGTACAGCCAGAACCACACTGGGTGGAAAGAGGAAGAGACTGGAGGGTAGGTGCAGGCCCCGGTCTGCCTCAGCTGCAGAGAGGTGGGCTGAAATCCCACTGTGTCCACATGGAATCTTCATTCCTCCCTGCAGATCAGCCAGACATCAGATGAATGGGGTCAACCAGGTTGGGACTGTAACCAGCTTGGGACTCTCAGAGAGCTGCAGACCAGTGATCAAGAGTGGATCTCACCGGATGAGGGGAGCCACACTCTCTACAGCCCCAAAAGCTCCCTCTCCACATGCAGAGGACTCACCAGAGGGGGCCAAAGAAGCACAACCAAGGTGGTTGTGTGAGGACCACCCAGAGAGAAGCAGATGTGCCCTCTGGAAACTCAGAAGGAACCAGAAATGCCTCAAGGGCTAACATGTGGGAGAACTTACATGGTGGGATCCAACAGAGTAGATCCGGAACCAATTAGCAAAAACGAGTGGGACACGATTCTAATTTGGCAGAAGGAATGTCTTTCTAACAGTAAGGGCAACCCAGAGAGATGGAAATGGTGAGTACGTTGCTGTGTGAACTTTTACACACACTCCTAACCAACACAGCATTTACTGCAGTTGACTATGTATGCAGTATATGCTCACACGTCTTAGGTGTATGGGCATACCCTTCCCAGAGCTAGGTACATTCCATGGGGATTAAAACTACCCTGTTTCCCCGAAAATAAGACATCATCTGAAAATAAGACCTACTTACAGGAAAGATAAGACGTCCTCTGAAAATAAGACCTAGTGCATCTTTGGGAGCACACCTTAAAATAAGATACTGTCTTATTTTCGGGGAAACAGGCTAGGTCCCTTCATCTTCATATCCCACACCACATGCTCAGACAAACATTACTTGAACCAATGAGTTGACTACGACTGGATGTTGCCAAGGGTGTCACAGAGGTGACTCATGCCACCTGGATGTTGACATTCCTTCCCAACAGTAGCTCCTCTGATCTCAGAACAACTGCACATAAACCAGCTTCCCTTGGAGACATAGTCATCCTTTGCATCTTTACAATCAATTTGGAACTTGGGCAAGATGAATTATTTAAATTACTATGTCTAGTGCTCAACTCCAATATTAGCTCTAGGTTTAAGACCCAGACTGACATTAACTAAGTATGAGGAGTAATCATTTTTGCTTGCAATGTTTCTGCACTCCACAGAAATATGCTGAAAGCCACATCTATTAAGAAAATATGATTCCAGCTCAGTGCCAGTAGCTCAAGTGGCTAAGGTGCCAGCCACATACACCAGAGCTGGTGGGTTCAAATCCAGCCCGGGCCTGCCAAATAACAATGACAGCTACAACCAAAAAATATCTGGGTGCTGTGGTGGGTGCCTGTAGTCCCAGCTACTTGGGAGGCTGAGGCAAGAGAATCGCTTAAGCCCAGGAATTAGAGGTTGCTGTGAGCTGTGATGCCACAGCACTCCACCCAGGGCAACAGCTTGAGGCTCTGTCTCAAAAAAAAAAAAAAAAGAAAGAAAGAAAGAAAGAAAATCTGATTCTTCAAGTGGAAATCTAAACCTTCCAACTGTGACCCAGTTCAGGGATATACTCTCCAGGTCTCCTTTAAAGTAAATGTGGCCACATCTAGATCTGAGGGATTTTCTGATTCAAGGGCTCGGCAGCTGCACACTGCCCACCACCCTCCATCTGCTGGGTTCACCTCAAAAAGTCATCCCGTCAGAGGCCTGGCCCAACTCAGAAGTTAATCCAATGGGCTTTGGCAGAGCAGCCTCAGTAGTTTCTAAGGAGATGAGGAGATGAGTGCACATCACATCCTCCTTAAGAGACCACCTAACACAGTCAATTCTCTGGTCCAAGGATTGGAGCCTGAAACTCTCTTAAAATTGGAGGCAGGCTTCAAAGCCACCATTTGCTCTTGCCCCCAGGTAGGAGTGGACAGAGATAGCTGTAGGCTGGGGGCAGGAAGAAGCTGTGTCTGCAGTTGAGCATTTGCCTTGTGGCAGGCACCATGCTGAGGGCCACCTCATTTAATCCTCACAATAATCTTAGGAGGTGAGATTAGTGTCCCCACTGCAAAATAAGAAAACAGCATCTCAGAGAGGTTAACCCAGTCACCCAGCTGTCATGCAAATGAGAGGGATGATGGAGCTCAAAGGCATATTTCAACCCAGGATTGGGCAGCCCTGTCCCACTCAGCTGGGGCTGCTGGGACAAATACCACAGACCAGGTGGCTAAAACAGTAAAGTTCTGGAGGCTGAAAGCTCAGATTTAAGGTGCCAGCAGACTCGGTGTCCAGGAGGGGCCTCATCCTGAGGATGAGAGAGTGATCACTTCTCCTGTCTCTTCTGCTAAGGCTTTGTCCTCAGGACCTCATTATCTCCAGAAAGCTGCACCTCAAAATGTCACTACATTGAGAAAGAGAGCCTCAACATATGAATTTGGGGGGAACACAAACATACAGGCCAAAGCAGCCTCCAAAGCTGTGCTCTTGACCCACACAACAATCCAACCAACCTTAACACAAAGGTCAGATCAGAATGAGCTGACAAAACACCCCAGTGGCTTCTGGTCCAACTCAGAGTATGTCCCACTTCTGCCCAGTCTGGCCTCTGCCTTCCTCTCCTGGCACATGCCCCAACCTCTTCTTGTCCTTGCTGGCTCCCTACCAGTCCTGCTGGCCTTCTCGCTGTTCCCTGAAATCACCAAGTCCCTGCCTCGGGGGGAGGGGGGCTGCACCCAACTACTCCAGCTGAAAGAGGCTCCTCCTCCCACCACTCTCTACCTAGCCCTCGCCTTATTGCTGGACGGTTCCTGCCAGTGCTCACCCATACCTGGGTGCACAGACTTGGGCAGTTGAGTGCTTCTACCAGTGACCCACTAGAACCCAAGCTCCATGAGGCAGGGTTCTGTACTGCTCATCACCATGATCTGAAGGGAGATTTTCTATTTACTGATAGTGGCATTGACAAAGAAGGGACTGCTATTTCACCCATGCCTGAAGAACACGTCACCCAGTTGCCCTGATAATTGTATGACATTGCCTGTTTTAGAAGGCTATGATCTTATCAGAGAAGACACAAGTAAGGGAACAAAAAGATAATTATATTTTATAAAGAGAAAACAAACAAAAAAAAAAGAACTTCAAAACGACCAACTGCTATTTATTGCTAGAATAGACAATTAGTTCATTTAATGCCGGCCAGCAATTTTTCAAAGCAGATAGAAATGGACTTTTACTAAAGGAGTTATCTGGCACTTCACCAACCAGAGGCCTTCTAAAAGGGGAATCTCTGAGATTCCACAAATCCCCCCAAGCTTACAGTGGGATCGAGGCAGAAGCTAATTGTAATCTGAGAAAAGACTAGTATTTAGTGTAAAAGTTTTTGGAGATAAAATTATCTGTTCTGGAAACTTAATTTGTCTCACTTTATATGTAATCACTCCCCTGCCTCAAAAACTCCCGTTTGCCTGGGTTTCTCCAGGTAGTTGAAAGATGGCTCGTTTCCCACACAACATTTTACAACCTATAGATGTGTTCTGTAAATAAACAGGATGGTTTATTTTCAAAACTCAGGATTTACTCTGAGTTTTGTTTCATACAGTCTATCTGAACATTGAGTTGTGGAAATTCCTTCTGCCATCTGAAGGGCTTTGGCTGCCTGGACCAACTCAGTAATTCTCTCCTTTCTTAATACATTCACCACTTCAAAGGAACTCTTGACTTCAGGCCAAGGTCAGGCTCAGAGGGTAAAATACCTAAGAGATAAGAGAACAGTCTTCTGGGAAAATGTAAGCTAACGTCTTAGTTTATAGCAATTTTTAACCAAATCTATACACCCCTTGCTCTTACGAGGTAGAAGATGATAAAGCTTTATTGTACAGCCCAAGTGCACGGATTAGGATAAAGAAAATTCCGGAGGTGATTTCACTTCCAAAGAAGGAAAAAAAAGGAGTTCATATTTGTTTTTGAATTGCAGTGGTGGCCTTGGGAGGGGCAGTTGCAGAGAAAAAAATTAAGAAATGCAATGGAAAAGACAGGAGAGGCAAGGCGCGGGGTGATGTTCTGACGAGTGGGCTGCTGCGGGCAGAAACTCCCCAGAACCGTGTATCTTCACTGTAACACAGAATATATCACTCTGTATCTCCTGATGTTTTTCTTTTATTATTCTGCATTGGATCGTAATTATTTATGAACACTTGCAATCAGAAGCCCAAATCCCCATTCTTTAGCATTAATGATGAGTTTACTTGCTATTCAAACATGCATTTATATCCCACTTCATACCACATGCTAAGTTTATCCTGGAACTTTCACACTATAAAATCGTTTTTTTATGGCTTGAGTCATTCTCCAAAGCATTAAAAAAAAGGCCAAGGGAAAAAAGACTACAGATAGTTTTAGTGATATTTCTAATCATTACTGAAATTCTTGTGCCCAAGTGAGAAAACATCTCACAGGAACACAGATCTCTGGCTAACTGATCACACTCCAAGGCACAGTCTCTGCTGGGCACTTGTTACCTCTGTAGTTACTCTGATGCAGTGATCAATTTAGGCACAATTCCTACAGAGTTCTTGAGAATATGACATTTATCTTGCTCTAACACTTTTTCTCGTTAAAGAACCATGATTCTTTGTACTTTACAGTTGACACAGAGGAAAAAGAAATACTACATAACTTGCAGATTCTAACCACTAAAATGTGTACATTTTCATGATATGGGACTTACTTTTTCATTCCATGCCCACAGTCCAATTCCAAGAAATGTTATTCCCAAAAACTGAAAGGAGAAAGAAAGCAGTGTAAGTATACAGGTCAATGCCACGTTTACTAATAAAAATAAAGTTCTCAATCAATTCTTTCGTCATTGAACCAGCGATCAGGACTGAGCATAACTTTCTCTAAACTATAAATATCCACCTTTACCAAGAACATAAATTACCACAATCCCCTTGCTTAAAATTATTACAGCATTCAGAAGGGTTGGAGACACACAGAAGAAGTCATCCAGATTATGAATGAAGCATCCAGTCATGCATAGAAGTCATCCAGATTATGAAGAATAACAATTAAGGAGAATCCTGAGTAAAGTGAAGGTGACCACTAGGGCTTAACGCTGCCTTTCAGTGGAGAAGGGGAGGAAGACTGGCTGGCATGACTAGAAAACGGAGAAGCAGAGGCATAAGTTTGATAGAGCTTGTGATCCTCTCTTTACCACGGAGCCCATTATCAACCGCCCAGGTGGGAGAAGGCACACAGAGCCCTGCTGTCCCTCAACAAGCTCTTTATCAGGCTTTCGAAAGGTACCAAGAATCTCATCAAGTTCAACATAACCCCCCCCCAAAAAAAAATACCTAGATGCTTCTGTTTTTCAGAAACATCAATTACTTAAACTATAGTTCAGGATGTCTACCACTCTTCCTGGCTTCACACACGACAGGAGACACCTGAGTGACACACGGGTTTGCATTAAGCACTCAGCCCCAATGCAGGGGTGCACCTCACACACGCCCACAGATCTCACAACTCTGCTACTGAGCAGCGGTGAGGATGGGGGGAGATTTTCCATTTTAATTAGTTCTCACCATGCTCCATCCATCTAAAACAGACCTTTTCCCTCCACATTTTAACACTGCTGAAATCGGAATGGTCTTAGCATAAAATCAATGGTATCTCAGTTTGTTTTTTCCCCCTTGATGACACTTAAAATAATGGTGTGTTTTGTAAGGAAGGTGCCAGAGATCAGATGACACACTGTATGTGGCTGACCCATCCCCACCCCACAAGAGCTCAGCGATCAGGACTGAGCATAACTGGCCTCAAGGAAAGATACATTTTATTCCTCTCTCACCTTTATTATCAATAGAAACTCTGAATTTCCTCACCAAACATGGAAGAGAAAAAGGAGTGGGCAGGTTGACAAGCCAGTTTCAGCCTAATGGCAGCAGCACGCATTGTTTATTTTACTAACATCTTGATTAAGTTAAATGTCAAGAAAGCTGTCCATTGAGAGGGGTGTGCAGAGAAAAAGTGAGGGTGGTTATTTTTTACAGTTTCCAGGAAATCTGAGAACTGTCCACCTGGCAAGGGTTTCCGCCAGTCACAGCAGGGTGTTACTGACACTTTGTAGGCAACAACTATAAATCCCCAGGGGACTTAGACTGACAGCTATAGCAAAGGGAAAAGAGCAGACTGAAAACAGACCAACAATTAGCTGCTCGGAACACGTGGTGGGGTTTTTTTTGTTTTTTTTTTTTTTTTTTTCTGAGACAGAATCTCACTGTGTTGCCCTCAGCAGAGTGCTGTGGCATCACAGCTCACAACAGCCTAACTCTTGGGCTTAAGCTATTCTCTTGCCTCAGCTTCTCAAGTGGCTGGGACTACAGGCGCCTGCCACAACGCCCAGCTAATGTGGTGGTGTTTTAAAAAAGACCTTCCCTGAGCTTGCCACAATCTCTTGACACTGAAGCAAGACAGCATACAATATGTTCTGGGCCCTATACAAAAAAAAAGCATGCCTTGATTTGGCAAAAATTGAAGATCCTCCTTCTTTCTTACCCTTATGCCTATAGGAGAGCGGCCTGAAAAGTATTTAGAAAGATTTCTTGTTTCAACATTCCAACAGATAAGCTGTGGTCAGTCCTTCTATTGCCCTGATCAGAGCACTATTTCACTTTATGTTTCAGATTTAAAACAACAAATGATTTCCCCAATGACTCAAAGGGACTTGGGACTCTGTGGTACAAAAATAAAACAATTCAGCATGTTACTCTAATAGATATGGAGGCAAAGCAGGACAATGGATTGCGTGAGTAAACACTCAGGTTCCATTAGATGTAGAAAGCACGGGAGGGCAGGGTGAAGGTTTCATGGCATCAAATTCATCGCAGGGAAACAGCTGACTTTATAATGCTGAAAGCTTTTCACAGACGGATGTTTGCTCGTTTTCCCTGATGTAGCCTTTAGTCACGGTGTCACTACAGGGCACAGGTGGGGTGCTGTGGCACTAGACCAGTGTTTTTCAACTTTTTTTAAAAATCTCATGGCATGCTTAAACCTACAGTTAAACTTCCATGGCACACTTAAATTATGTTGATACAAAAAAAGAGTTAAAAAAATATACTTAATTGTGTTTTGAACTTCTTTTAATTAGTGATCTTTAAACCTCTCCTGGCTGAACATCACCACTCTAGACGCTGCTGAAGAGGGTTGGGCACGTCCCTCCCCAGGGCCCTGCCCAGTCGCTAACATTTACTCATCTTCATCACTTGCTGGGCACGATGCTTAGTGCTTTGCGTGCGATGTCTCTTCACAACAAATGTACTTTGAAATGGGCACTATTATTACTCCCTTTTTAGGAAAGAGGAAAAGGAGGCCTAGGGAGTTTAAATAATTTGTTCGGAGACACATGGCTTGAGAAGAAACTCGAGCAAGAACAGTACAAATCTCACCAGTTCTGATAAATTCCCATTTCCCCCATGACGCAGAAAGCTGAAGTATTAGGGCTAGAATTGCACAGCATAGGATCAGGACATTACATATCCTTCCTTCAACAAGCAAAGGGGTTGTTAATGGGGCAGAAAGAGACAGAAACCTCACCTCCACGTAAAAACTGGTTGCAGAACAGAAATTCCCCACTCTGGTGCCTGCATGGGAGTCAAGCGCAGGAACACAGGAATTGAATAGTGGGTCCGCGTTACTACTGAATAGTAACTTGGAAACCAATGGCTTTCCATAAAGAGAGAGAGAAACAAATAGAGATTTAAGAAGACTCACAGACAATTTCCTTCATAATCTTGCTTCCATATTTCCTGTGTTAACTGCAAATTTCCAAACAAAGGTTTAAGAATTTGGAAAAAAAACACAACTTGAAGTTCAGGGAAACACTCAATACCTAAGCAAGCAAGCCCTGGCCTCAGCTCGACACATACCTTCAGAGCTACATCACTATGCAGTGTCCTCCCATTACTCTCAGGCCATATGTTTCGTTTTAAAATCAAGTTGTTCCAGCTCCAAATAATTAAACAGAGAAGAGCCAAAAATCAGGCAGGCCTGCAGCACTCGAGGCACAGTCAGTTTTCCCTTCCCCACCTCCCAAAGAAAAGACAACCATAAACCAGCTAACTGACCTCATTCTGAAACCCAGGGAGGACCCCTTCCAGGGAACAGCTGAGCACGCTTCAAGTCAACCCTTCCTTCTATTGAAGCAGAAGTAAAAACATAGTGGAGGCATCTTTCTATGTGGCAATATGTGCAAGTGTGCAGCACAAATGTTTGTCAACTCAATTTTTGATATTTTACAACAAATAATAATTCTGCCAACATTTGCTGAATGCTAAGTATGGCTAAAAACAGTCACGTGTCACTTAACGATGGGGATGTGTTCTGAGAAATGCATCATTAGAGGATTCTGTTGTTGTGTGAACGCCACAGACAGATGGCGTAGCCTATTGTTCCCAGGCGACAAACCACACTGCACTGAATACCACAGGCCAGTGGTCCCTGATCTTTTTGTCACTAAGGACCAGTTTCATGGAAGATAATTTTTCCATGGATCAGGGGGTAGGGAAGAGGGTTTCAGGATGATTCAAAGAGCATTACATTTATTGTGCATTTTATTTATGTTATTATACACTGTGATATATAATGAAATGATCATACCATTCACCATAACGCAGAACGAGTGGGAACCCTGAGATTGTTTTCCCACAACTAGATGGTCCCATCTAGCAGTGATGGGAAATAGTGACTCGCCAAGTGTTCTGCTTATGTCTTGTCTGCGCCATAATCTCATCGCCGTTGCTGTCACTGCAGAAAACTCCGCCTCACCATGATAGGATGCTGGAATTTGGAAGCTGGGTTTTCAGTGCTTTTGTGGCAATCCCAGGGTATTCCACCTTGACTGTAGTCCAGAACATATGGAGATTTGAAATTGTCTCAAACATACTTTTAAGGTCACCACCATTTGCAATCTCAAGCAGCTGACCCTCTTCTAGCACAGACAAAGTCCATTCACCTGGCAGGTCGCAGATCCACTCCTCCCAGTTCTGGGTCTTTTGTGGTTAGGAAGTGATGCTCACACACTCTTTTGAAAGCTGAGATAGGTGACCATGCACCAGCTGGGAGAAAGGCGGCCCTGGCTCCATCTCTTTCAAAATCTCTGCTCATGTTTGAAGCATGTCAAAAATCTAAATGTTCACTCATTGCCCCCATAATTCCAAATTCACTTTGAATGCAGCCACTCTGTCTACAAACATGAACACAGCTGTCATTCTCCCTGAAGTGACAGTGAAACCAGACAGTGGTCCAGTCATGGCAGCTGCTCCATCCTTGCACACATCGACACAAAATGACCAATTATGTTTTCCTGATACGTAATCATTCAAAGACTTGAACAGTTCTGCGGCTGTGGTGTTGGTTGGCAATACAAGTGCACATAACATATCCTCGTGTGCATCCTCCTGAAAAATATATTGAACAAAACAAGCATTGCTGCCTTTGTCAACAGCAGTAGACTTGTTAACGGGGACGGCGCACGGTGGTGATTCATTAATCCTCTGTAGCACTGCATCCAAATCCCCTCTGCTATTTCATCAATTCATCTGGTACAGTGCCAGCTGAAAGAGGACCACATACAGCCTCTTTTGAACTGCATGCAGCCTCTCCTAAACGTTTATAGCAAATGTCCTTAGCAGCAGGCAGGATCAACTCTTCTCCAATAGTAAAGGGCTTCTTAGTGTTAGCAGTGCTGTTAGCCACTGAGAATGATGCTCTCAGCGCAGACACATTGGATGAAGTGGTTGCCTTCAATAACTGCTTCTACTCTTGATGTTCGCATTTTTTTTTTTTTTGGAAAAATTCCAAATGCTTTTCTTTTAAGGCAAGGTACTTAGTCTCCATGTGGTGAAGCTGTTTTGAAGGGTTCACGGTTTTCCTGGTCAACCCGTATTATCTGGCTTGAAGAATGAGAATCTCCCATTGCAATGAACTTGTAATTTACATAGGGCTCTAGGTATTTTCTTTTAAATGCAGCTTTCATTTTGTTGGTAGTCTTAGAGTCTTCTGCTGTTTCATCATTGGGTTTTCTCCCCTTTTCAAAGAAGCTCTCCAGCGACATTTAGTTTTTACTCATTTTTGCTAGGGTTAGCTTGTGGGCTTACCAAAACTGTGACTGAGACAAGTGTGTATCGCAGGAAAGAGGCGAAAAGGGAAGTGGTAAATAAAATGAGGGGCGGGTACGTCAACTTACTTGCCGCTCTAAAGCCTGCCACCAAATGCAGCTTAATTGTCACTTGCTACTCACTGATAGACTTTTGATCCAAGTCTGCAAGCAACTGCAGTCAAACCTCTCTGCTAATGACAATCGGTATTTACAACCGCTGCCCAGTGCTAGCATCACCGCCTCCAATCATTAGGCATTAGATTCTCATAATGAGCGTGCAATCTCAAGCGTTCACATGTGGGCTTCATAGCAGTGTCAATGCTGACCTGACAGGAGGAGGACCTCAGGGACTGATGCAAGGGATGGGGACCAGTTGGAAATACAGATGAGGCTTCATTTGCTGGCTGGCTGCTCACCTCCTGCTGTGCAGCCCAGTTCCTAACAGGCCATGTACAAGTAATAGTCCATAGCCTAGGGGGTCCATAGCCACAGTGGTAGGCAACTGAAATACACTAGAAAGTATTTGTGTATCTAACACATACCTAAATGTAGAAAAGGTACAGTAAAAACATGGTTATGATAATCCTATGGGACTACCATTGTGTATGTGGTCTATCCTTGATCAAAAACAACATTATGCATGCTTGCACTGTGTTTTATATGAATTAGCTAAAACAGCACTGCTGATACAGTCACCTAGCTATTGAGTGTTTGAAATATGGCTAGTTCAAATTGAGCTGCGCTGGTTAAGTGTAAATGATAGGCTGAATTTTGAGGAATTACTATGAATAAAAAAGAATCTAAAATATCTCATTAATATTTGCTTTATTACTGATTACATGTTGAAATAACATTTTAGATGTACTGGGTTAAGCAAAATATGTTAAAAATAATTTCACTTATTCCATTTTACCTTTTAAATATAGCCACTGGAAAATGTGAATTACATATGTGGTTTGCATTATATTTCTATAATGCTGGTCTAAAGAATCACACAATGCCATGTCTAGATATGGTTATTATCCCCATTTTATGATAAAGAAACTAAGTCTTAGAAATTTTAAATATTTTTCCCAATATCAACATCAGTGCCTGAGTTGGGATTGGAGTCCTCAACCCAAGTTCACAATTGTCATAGTACTTTCCTAATATGCATAAAATGCTTGTTCTCAGAGACAGCCAGAGATAGGAAAGTGTAATGGAACTTGTGCCCAAGACTCTAAATTGCTCTTTTAATATCAAGGCATCACAGGTACATTTTCCTGCCAGGGAATGAGCACAGCCTGCAGTGGAAGCAGACAGAAGGGCAGCTGATGGGAGCATGCCAGGCTTAGCAGGACAAGAGCCAGCAGGGCCGACCATTGGGAACAGCTGGCAAGGGAGATGGCCCCAGGACACGATGAAGGTGATTAGGCAGCTCTGGAAGGACACATCTGACCCCCTTTTCTCTGAAGCCTGCAAAAAGGAAGATCTCTTCTTCCATATCTGGAAGTTTTCATCCTTGCTGAACTACCATCATCTTGGAAATGGGTCAGTGCCCTGCTAACTAGTACAAAAATGGATAAACTTCAACAAATCTTCCTGAGTTGTGTTAATCAGTCTTTCTCTTGAGATAAAACAGAAGGAGTCCCTGTCCCCAGTGGGCATACAGTCCAATAAAATAATCACATAATCAGAGAGCAAAATGTGAAATTGCCCCAGTGACGCTCCAAAGGAGAAGTAAACAAGGCCAAGGAACGCTGTAAGTGGGGGGTGGGGGGATCGGACCCACAGAGCCGTCCTGAAGGCTCCCCTGAGTGAGGCGTCTGAGGGATAAGGAGGACTTAATGGAAGGGAAGAGAGTTTCAGGCAGCGGGAAGAGAATGTACGAAGTCCCCATGTTGGGAGGACTATGGCAAGCTAGCGGATCTAAAAGCTACTGGTATGGAGCACAGAGGGTGGGCAAGAGGGGAAGGTACCCACAGGTTTGCAATTAGAGATGACAGACCAGCCTGTGCAGGCCTGTGTGGCACCTTAAGGAATCCAGGCACTCTCCTGAGGGTAGCAGGGGTAGGCTGGGCACCAGGCCTCTAGCAGGTCTGTGCTTTGGGAAAATGAGGATCTGGGCTGCAGATAAGACCCCTGAGGGACCCACAGGGAGGTGACTACAGTAACGCAGGCAAGGCCTGATCACATCCCGGGTAGAAATGGGGTGTGGTGGACAGAATTTAGAGTTGTTGAGGAGCAAAAGTGACATTTTCAGTGACAACTAGAAATGACGGGAAAGGGGCTGGGTAGAAGAGGGAGCTGCTGAGGACAATGCTCATGTTTCTGGCATCTTCTAAATGGAGACCACAGCACTTCAAAATTCTGAATTCTTACGTCCTCTCTGACCGAAATGACTCTCGGGTGCCCATTTCATAAGTAGCTTAATCTACTGGCATTTCTGAAGAACAGTTTTCTTTCATGGGTTTTTTGGCTGCTATCTGAATTCTCTTTGAAGCAAAGTTCTGTTTGCGTACTTTAAAAAATGAATGGTTTAAAAATCTTTAAATATTTCCACACCCTCTGCTCTTTTTTTCATAAAAAGAAATGGTTACATACATAGGGTACATCAAGTTCATGTGCAACTCTTAAATTAACACTTAGCAATCCTCTTTGCCTAAAAAAAAAAAAAAAAAAAAAATTATATCCCCAGCATCTGCTTAGTATCCCATAAACATACTCAAAATAATAATTCACAAGGCAAAGAGAAAGAGTGCCATTAGGAAAAGATGTATTATCTTGAAGCTATAACACTTTTTTATTAGCTATATTAGATATATATTTTTAGATATTAGATATTTTCTGACACTTTAGCCTAAACACAGTGCAGTTCTGGTAGGGGAGGAGGGGTAGAATAGTCCAAACTATGTGCTAAATACTTATGTTAACAAAATTAATGTCTTTATGGAGCAGGGACTTATTTATTTCAGGAATACAAGCCTCTAGGCATAATTCCTGCCATGGCAAAGGAGTAAGCCTGACCTAGTGGAAAACTCAATATGCAAAAAGTCAATCCCAGTTTTGCCACTAGGTCCTGGTGTCCCAGTTTGTACATTCAAACTGTCCGGAATCCTCATGACAAGATGGTGTGACTTGTAAACAGCACATTCCCCATTTGGGCAGGGTCACCATCTGTCCCTTCACTTCATCCTACTTGGCAGCCTCCTCTGTATGGCTTGAGTGCTCCTGGCTTGCTGAACCTTGACTCCAGGGCTTTATGGTTCCAGAATCTCAGGATCGTCACTCATCTGACAAATACTATATCCTGTAAGCAACGCAGTCATCTAGGGTCTAAGGATACATCAGGAAACAAAACAAAGTGTCTGCTCTTGTGAGTTGGTGTGTGCAGGGAATGAAAGGCAATAAAAGAAGCATAAATAAGTAGATGGTGCTGAATTTTAACAGGTGAGAAGACAGTATAGTCAGGGGATGGATCATGTGGCAGAGGCTAGAAGAGGCATTGCAATATGAACAGAGAGCAGACAAGGGAAGTCTCCCCAAGAAAGCGAGGCAGAAGCAAACCCAGAGAGGTAAAGGGCAGATGCCAGGAAACCGCGCTGTGCGCAAAGGGAGCAGCTGGGCTCAGCCTGAGGTGCAGTGCTCAGCAGGCTGGAGGGAGGGGCCAGAACACACAGGACAGGGAGCAGGCCTGCTGAGCCCTCCGCTTTCTCCTATGAGGATTTCTTTTTTTCTTTTTTGAGAAAAAAAAAGTCACTCAGTCACGCTGGGTAGAGAGTCCTGTGGCGTCACAGCTCACAGCAACCTCAAACTCCTGGGCTCAAGCAATCAATCCTCTTGCCTCAGCCTCCCAAGTAGCCGAGACTACAGGTGCCCGCCACCATGCCCCACTAGTTTTTCTATTTTTAGTAGAGACAGAGTCTTGTTCTTGCTCAAGCTGGTCTTGAACTTGTCAGCTCAAGCAATCCATCCTCCTTGGCCTCCCAGAGTGCTAGTATTATAGGCGAAAGCCACCGTGCCCGGCCCACTGGAGGGTTTCTTGACTTCCCAGAGCCCTAGTGTCCTTATCTGTCAGAAGGAGATAATAAGGGCACCTAAGGAGTGTCACTAAGCAATTGTGGAGGCCAAACACATGAGGACTGAGTGAGATCCAAAGAGCTGTTCCGGGTGCCTGGTATAGTTAATGTCTCATAAACTACAGTTCCCACCCACTTCGTCATAACATTTCTTAACCTCCCCCTCAATCCCTACCATCTATGACTGGTCAGCACCAACGCCAGCTTCAAGTCCTGCCTCCTCCAAGTCTAAGATAACACCCTCGTCCACAATGATCAGATGCTATCCCTCCTGAACTTCTGGGTCACTTGCTGCACATACCCTATCTGACATGTGTGCACACGCACACAAACATAAACTCACAAGGGCTAAAAGAGTGTTGCGACTGCAGGTCAGAGCACAGGGCTGGCAGGGACTGTGGTAATCAGGGAGAACATGCCCACGCAAAGTGACAGGAGCACCTCCAATTATCTCTTGAGGATCCTTCTTGAAGGTACCACCTTGTGGATCCTTCCAGGGGCAGGGTCTACAAATACCTCTTCATTTAAAAGAAACTAACAAGCTCTAGTCAGAATACTGATACCATATTTAATTTCAAATCTTTTCTATTTCTTTTCTTAGCACTCTGCTTCATGAATTCTGGGTGAATGGCCCCAGAATTTTGAAATCCACTAATTTTGAAGTCCCACATTAAATGAAGTTTCTCCCTATCAAGGCTTCTAGATGCATCTTTCTTCTCCTTGAACTTATGGCTCCTTATTCTTGTATGATATTCTGTGTGAATATAAATAGGTTTAGTTTTGTTAAATCTGTTTCTTACATCATCTTCTTGGAAGAATATGGGATATAGAAGATACCCAGTATTGACCAATACTGATCAAGGCACCTTCTTGATCTATATCTCCCTTTTTGAAAGCTGCCCCACCTGAAGGGTGAGTCCTGGAGCCACATAAAGGGAGGCCACTCCCACTCTCTGGACGGATGATTTCAGTTGGACACGTGAGTCAGCAACAGGTTGGGTGTAGTGATTTTTGTCAGCCTCAGTCTCCCCCACACTGGAACAGACTGGATGGGATGTATGCTGTGCGTTATGGGAGAACACGCAGATGCATAAAGCAGAAAAGAGACCAAAGGTAGCTTGTGTTCCCACTGTTTCCTGCCCCTTATCCCTGGGACCCCTGGCTGCACTTCCTGATGCTGGGTTCCTATCATAAGTAACGCTCTCCCATCTGAGCTCAAGCTATCTCAGGGCTCCCTGTCCCTCGCAGCCAACAGAGTCCTGCTACTGGTATGAATGTGGTTGGTTTGTCCTCCCACAAACTCAGATTGAAATTTGATCTCCAATGTGGTGGTATTGGAAGGTGTTTGGGTCACAGGCCTGGATCCCTCATGGCTGGTGGTGCCTTCTCAAGGTAGTGAGCTCCCATTCCCTTGAGACTGGATAGTTCTCTGGGAATATATCCATTCTCTCAAGAGCAAGCTGGCATAAAGTGAGGCTCCTCCCAATTTTGTCCTTCTCCACATGTCTCTTTCCTCTCTGACCCTCTGTATCATGCTATGATGCAGCAGAGGCCCTCACCAGAAGCCAGCACAATGCCTGCAGAACTGAGGCTAAGAAAATCTCTTTTCTTTATAAATGACCCAGTCTCAGGCCTTCTGTTATAGCAATACAAAACGGACTAGGACAGGTCCTCAGACCAGACTGATTTCCTTCATGCTTTACTTCTGTGAACTACAAAACACGCAGAACAGGCATGAGACCAACGGAGCTTGGGGACTAACAATGCTCTGGCACAGCGTGCGGTTCTTTCCAAATAACTGGGTGGAAATGCCAGTTGCTCTGAACTGCCAGGCAAGCTGTGGTTACTTGGTGTGTGAAGGAATACATAATTCAGCCACACATCCACCTGAAGGAAAGGCCTGTTCTCTGCTTGCTTGTTAAATTATGGAAGCAGAATGATGCAGCTAAAATGCAAGGGATGGCTCTCCAATCAACAGCACACAGTAGAGCCTGGGAAAGGAGTGAGGCGGCGCAGGGGAGAAGGCCTGTTTCAAGGTACCCAAGCATTATGGACCTGTGTCCTCTCCTCCATTTTCCCAGAAGATGAAAGGGTACTTTGCCTTTGAACTTGCAAAAGAAGATCAGGGCACCCCTTGAAGAAATGTCTACAATCCAGGGATGGTCTTGTTTGGAAACGCCTTTGTGAGAGTTTGAAGCTTGACATTTTGGCAAGAACTAGTAATCTGAGATGGGAGGGGGAAGAAAACAGAGGGCTATGTAAGTGATCAAACCAATATTCTTCTTGGAAATCACCCAGGCAATGTGAGCGAGGAAAAAGGCACGTGCGAGCTCAGCTGGCCTCTCTGGCTGGAAACAAGGAGACTGCAAGTTTACAGCCCACTAATCTTTGTTAGTCTCAGGAAAACAGCGGCCTGGGTGATTCCATCTGTTAACTCCCCAATTAGATAAAAATCAAAGCTGAAAATGTTTGAAGGCTGAGAAGGACCAAAGGATAACTCAAGTGCTTCAAACCAGAGACAGGAGAAGTTATCTACAGACAAACATCAGCCTGTGTGGAGAATAAGCTCCTGCTGTTTGGGTTAAATAGCAGCTTTGAAAGTTTCTAACTCATTGTTTCTGCGCTGCTGAAATTTATCTTGGTATCTTTTTAAAAAAAAAAATCTTAGGCATGATTTAAGGGTTAATGTAAATAAAAATTAAAATAGGATTACTTTTCTTTAAGACACCAGTAGGATTATAGGATTCAATTTATTTAATGAGTATCTTTGGTACACACTGAAGGCGCCAGGGATAGAAAGGTGAAAAAGATTAACAGATGATATCTCTGCTTAAAGAGCTAATAGTCTGCCGGGGGTGGAGGTGGGGGAGACATAAATAAAACTACAACTCAATCACAGGGAATGGAGCTTTCCCAGAGACACATATGAGCTGCCATGGAAACACCAAGGCTATGCAATCATTGCAGGGGTCAGAGGAAGCTTCCTGGGAAGTGACACTCAAACTGTACCTTAAAGGAAGGGGAGAGGAAGACCATCTCCTACAGCAGCAACAGCTTACACAAAAGGATCAAAGCCTGACACAGCATGTCCCTTCAGGAACCTGCAAAGGTTCCAAGGCTGGGGTACGGACAGCCCTCAAGGCTCCAGGCAGTGGTGCTCATGGTGTGGGTGTGGTTCCCACACCAGCAAGAGCACCAGAGAAGTTGATAGAAACGCAAATTCTTGGGCAGCCTCCAGACCCACTGCATCAGAAACTCTGTGGGCAAGACCCAGCAAGCTAATAAGGTATTAACAAGCCCACCAGGTAACTGTGATGGGTGGTGAAGTTTGAGAACCCCTGGGCTAGAGGGCTAAGCGAGTCTGATTAGCATGACCTAAGTGTGTTGTGGGACCACCAAGCCCCAGGTAGCCAACTAAGGATTTTAAGCAAGATAGTGATCAGACTCACTTTTGAGAAAAATCTTTCCAGTGCAGTGAGACTGCAGGCAGCAGGACAAATTGGGAGGCCAGTAAACCTGGAGAGAATGACACCAGCTAAAAAAGGAAGTGGCAGCTGTGGCAGGATGAAGATAGCAGACTCAGGCAGACTCCACAGGACTCAGCGCAGGAGGCAGTTGGGTGAAGGGTGAGGACCAGGGCCTTGGAAGCAGCATGTCTGGATTTGAAACCTATATATGTTATTTTAGGCATTCACCTGACCTCCCTATTCCTCAGTTTCTAAATCCATAAAATGGGGGTATTCATTCTACAAAAGCATAAGCTCCATGGAGCAGGAATTTTTGTCTGTTTAGCTCGTTGTGTATTACCCAAATGCAGAGCAGTGTGTGTGGCTCATTGTAGGTCTTAAATAAATATTTATTGAATGAAAGAGGGAGGATCCTGGGGAAGATAAAGAAGAGAGAAGAATCTAATAGTCAGGGTTTTAGCTTAAGCAACTTGGTAGGCGTTGATATCACTTTCAGAGTGAGGAATGCCGGAAGTAGACACTATTTTAGAAGAAAGATCAGTTTTAGATTTCAGCTTTAGACATGTTACCTCCAATATGGATATCAGACGTTGACGTGGAAATATCTTGGTATATACATGTGGGAGGCTAGAGGCTGGACAGTAAGGTGGCTCCAAAGTCATACTTAGCTTAGAATTCAGGTTCCACCACTGTGATGTTAGACAAGCAATTTAATCTATCTGTGCTCCATTTCTTCTCTTCCAAAATACAGACAATAGCAGTATCTATCTCATGGGATCACTGGGAAAACTAAGATGAGATAACGCATATAACATGCTTAGCAGGAAACCATGGAAAGAAGGTGCCACTCAAGCCCACCGGGCACCTAAGCTCTGCTAAGCAAGGGAGGGTATGAAACAGTCAAGACTGCTCGTATTCCATCAAGTTGAAACAAAAACATAAAATAAGAAAGCATTAAAAAAGGTAACTGCCTTTAATTCAAACAAGTTCCTGACTCCAGTACCAGAACCACCAGACAGAACCCTGGTGTGGCCTGGCGAGACCTGAGATTAGCTGAGTGGGATGGAAACTTCTTGGAGCTGGCCTGGGGTCACCTCTGTACCAGCTGGTAATATTCTTTGTCTCACGTAGGAGAAAAAAAGTGAGGCCGAGTTATGCAATGTGTTCCAAAGACCAGCAGACTGGGTGACAGGAAACCCCAGGTGCAGAGCCAAGCTGGACGTTAATTAACTAGCTATGTGGCCATGGTCAAGTCACTGAATGCTGGTCTCCTCAAGTGTCAGTAACAACACCTGCCCCTGAACACACGGGACTAGGGTTACCAAACACAAGGGAAGACATTTGAAAGAATGTGCTATGGATAGGTGGTACATTAAAACAGCACATTTTACTCATCTGTTCAATAGCACAGTGAGATACATGCTCTGGCTCCTGGCTGTGTCATCTGGCACACAGGTCACCCTTAGAAATCAGAGCAGATTAGTCATTTAAAGAATCGGTGCATATCTGGTACCTGTTTCCAGAGTACTTTGTGTTGGGGGACAATTCTCACACATGTCTGCATCTTTTACCAGCAAGGCACTGACTGGAATTACAAATGGGTCCTTGTCACAGGCTATCTTTTCAAGAAAATCTGTGCAGCAGACAGCCTTGGAAGGTATAGACTGTTTCTTTACAGAGCAAGATCAGGCAAGCTTACCGACCATTATAAAAAATTGGAGTTCCCTTAGTTCAATGGTCCTCTCCTATAAAACAAACCACTATATATATCTAATTAGTCACCTGGTCCTCTTCGCATCACCCAATAAGGATTATGGCTCAGGAAGAGTACACAAAAATACTGATACTCTGGTTGTTAGTTGTTGGTATTGTACGATGAATAAATAAAGTCCTATGTTCTGCCCCAGGAGCCTGGTGTCTTCTTCCAGCATCCATGACTCTGTAGCAGGGTTAGTTATTAGCTTGGATATAAAGTTCTGGACACTGTGTTATTATTTTACAGAAGTGGGTCTAGTGTTTTCCTCCCACCCAGAAGATTGTTCTCCAGCACCCATGACTTGCTCTGGCCTGAGCTGTTGGAAGTGAGCTCTGTCAAAGCTGAGGAGGCTGCAGAGATAAAAAGTAATAGCTATCTATGTCTAATATTAAAAAAAAAAATAACACAAATGCTCTTTGCATCTATGTAACTGCATACGTTTTTAAATTTTGTTTTGTTTTTTGTTGCTTCACTGATAAAAATCTACTTTCTTTTTTTTTGCAGTTTTTGGCTGTGGCTGGCCACCTCCAGCATATGGGGCCGGCGCCCTACTCCTCTGAAGCCACAGGTGCCACCCAAATCTACTGTCTTTTTTAAGAAACAAAAGCCACGTATACAATTACAGAGTATAGTAACAAATATAACTTGTTACTAAACAGATGTCTGTGCCACAGTCAATGAATTCTTCTTTCATTTCAAAATTTTCTCATTTGACTGTAAACATGAAAAATTCCTAAAAGGCTCAGCACCCACAGCACAGTGATTACGGCCCCAGAACTCCTGTTTAGTCACATACACCCAGGCTGATGGGTTCGGACCTGGCTAGCTGAAACAACAATGACAATTGCAACAAAGACAACAAAAAAATAGCCTGGAGGGGGCCTGTAGTCCCAGCTACTTGGGAGGCTGAGGCAAGAGAATTGCTTAAGCCCAAGAGTTTGAGATTGCTGTGAGCTGTGATGCCACAGCACTCTACCAAGGGTGACATAGTGAGATGCTGTCTCAAAAAAAAAAAAAAAAATCCTAAGAAATAACTGCATTTTTCAAGTAAATTTTAGTAAACATTTGCCTTAATTAGAAATAACTGTCAAAGAACACCAGAAGAATATAACTTGATTCTTCAGAGATTATACAGAATGAGCTGAGTGGTATCTAGATTTATGTAGAGTTATGTGTATCCATGGTCCATACACATCACAGTTAGGCAAAGCCACTACAGCAAATGATATTCAAAGTACACATTGTTGGAATTCAGAAGGCTTCCTCAAAATGAAACCTTACTGATAATATTAGTAACAAAGGCAGCCAAGAAATCATCTCTGAGAGCCTCAAGTTCATATTAACGTGAGAACTGGATTTTCTCCCAGTTGGCCTTTTAAAATGTTAAATCCTGGCTAGCAAAGTGGCCCAACCCTTCCCAGCACCCTGGGAGGCCCATGTGGGTGGATCACTGGAGTTCAGGAGTTCAAGATGTGTGAGCAAGAGCAAGACCCTGTGTCTACTAAAAATGGAAAAACCAGCCGGACATAGTGGCAAACGCCTATAGTCCCAGCCACTCAGAGGCTGAGGCAAGAGGATGGCTCAAGCCCAAGAGTTTGAGGTTGCTGTGAGCTATGATGCCATGACAGTCTACCCAGGGTGCCAGAGTGAGACCCTGTCTCAAAATAAATAAATAAATAAATAAGTAATAAAATAATAAAATGCTAAATCCCAAGAGAAACATTCTCCTATCCGATATATGCTGTGTAGCCTTCTTAATCGCTATCATGGAAGTTACAGATCTAATCAAACAATCACAGAAAGAATGCCGGGAGGTACCTTCATTTCATATTCTTTTTTACATTTCCATACTCATGGTTAAAATCCCTTTCGTACTTTTACTGAATTGACGTCATCTTTCTGAAGCTTTATAGTCAATCAAAACCTACAAAATCTTGAGAGAGGAATGCAGGATACCTGGAGCACAGTCAGGAGATCCAAACCCATTGATTATCATGTGAAAGAAGGCCTGGAGGCAATTAGGGCTTTGTTGTGGATGACAAACCACCTCCGCATAAAATGTTCTATACACTGAGGCATCTTTGATCGGTATTACTGGCTCAGTGACTCACAAAGGAAGAGGGAGGAGGGATGTCTGGAAACAAAAGGGCAGCCTGACGGCACCATTTAGTTATTTATTCTGTATGTTCAGCTCAGTTTT
Source organism: Nycticebus coucang (assembly GCF_027406575.1). Classification (NCBI taxonomy): domain Eukaryota; kingdom Metazoa; phylum Chordata; class Mammalia; order Primates; family Lorisidae; genus Nycticebus; species Nycticebus coucang. The sequence continues at coordinate 26,811,609 of NC_069780.1, forward strand.
TCCTCTTTCCAACTTCTCATGACACTATAAAAAGAAATGGAATGGATTCCTTTCAACCAAGAACATCAGCAGCGCATACTAAGAAGTAAAGTATTGGCTTAATGCAGAACCCACATAAGCCACCAAATATCAACCTGCTCTCTCTAGGTATTTTTAACAAGAGAAATGAGTTTTGACAAATCACTCTTTTATAGGTTCTTTTATAAAAGAGTATTACACAGACTCTTAGAAATTAATTTGCATTTAAGACAAACCATTCACAGCTTCCAGATAGAAGGCTGAGTTCTCACCAAGCACTGCCTTGGAAATTATCCATGTGTGTGAACTCAGGAATTTTCATTTTCTATTAGAATTGTTGGGAAGAGTCTCTTGATGAACAACAGCATGAGGGATATGAATAAGCTGCACTTATTTCCTTCGGTTTAAAGATAGTCCTAACTTTTGTGCTTGCTGAATAAAAGCAGTGTGGTATGAAAGTGATTGAAGATATAAACAAGGTGCTAAAGATCAACATGCTTCTAAAATGATTAATTCATATGAATGTAAAAAATTAGTATGGAAATAAAAAGCACTGATAATTTCCTCAAGTTAAAAGAGAAAGTAAAAAGGGACTGTATGAATTATAAACATTTCATTGCAACACAACCAAATAAGCCTGACCTCGGCTGACAAACCTTGGTTCAAATGTGGGCCCCAGAATTTACCAGCAAGTTGACAAATTCTCAATTTTTCCGCCTGTAAATGCAGGCAGAAATAGCATTCCCATGGATTGACGTGGATCATTGATGAGTTAAGGTACGTGTTTTGTGTACAGTGTACACTTCATATTAACACACTATTATTGCAATTAAAAATGTGATGGGAAAATTCTTTTAAGAACAAAATAAGGGGGCGGCGCCTGTGGCTCAAAGGGGTAGGGCGCCGGTTCAAACCCAGCCCTGGCCAAAAAAAAAGGAAAAAAAAAAAAAGAACAAAATAAGGTCACTTTTCAGATAAAAAGAAAACTATTGCATCATCTATGCATTCAATTAATCTGGCAGATTTTTATCAGAACTGAAATAGAGAATACCGTGGGGAAAAATGATTACAAAGAGGACGGAAAATCTTTCTTTTTTTTTCCTTTCGCAAGAAACTTCTTTTCATTTTCAATATAAGATTTCATTTAAAGCTGTTTAACCAGAGAGGGTCGCCATGGGAAAGTAAACTGCTGACAGAATACATTAGGTTCACATTAATCTATAGTGGGAGCATAATGCTTATGAAAAATAAGCTGGCGAGAAGCCCACGGTTTGCCCTTGAGCCCCAGCCAGCAGGGAAGTTTTGTGCAATGTGATTAGTGAATGAGGAGACCCTGGGCGATTAATTAGTGCTCTATGTCAAGCCTATCAGACGGGCTTTCAGCCAGTCACGTAAATAAGCCACCTGATTCTATCTTCCTCATCTCAAAACTGACTTCATGTGAACACGACTTTGTCAAGCACATTAAATATTGAAGGAAGATTTTCTCCAAATCTCCTTTAAGACAAATCTTGCTTCCTTTAACACACATTTTAGCTCTGGTAAATGGCAGGCTAGAAGGGAAAGACTCTAAATAAGGAAGATTGTCTGCAAATTCTCTGAGTACTGAATTAAAATAAACTCATTTCACAAATCCGTATCACTGATGCTGAAAAGAGAAAAATCTGCCTATAGATAAAATCTGAAATCTACTACCTAGGCCTAGATGTCCATCAATCTTTTTAAAAAAAAGTCATTATAAAAACTTCCCAGACTTTACTATGTAGTTATCAGTGGTTTTTTTTATCTTTTTACTATTTGTTTCATTACATATTTAATGATCTGTTTTTCAACTTTTAATTTCCCAGATACTTTTGATACATATGTCAAGGCACTGTCTCTTGATAGATGTTGCTATGGCCAGATTTGTTAGTTTATATGGCCACATATGTAGTTCTCTATTTCAGTCAAGCTCTTTAAATTAGATTAAAAAGGGAAAGAACTAACTTTCCTAAATTAAATCAGTTCCTTTAAATAAGGTCAACCTTTAGTAGATAATCTGGGTAAACATGAAATGGGCCCCACTCTTCCCCAAATCTCATTGAGATTAGACTCTCAAAACTGGGCTCCAAACAGGCCACACAGTGAACAGCAGGTCCTTAAATCTTGTTGTTTCTGTCAGCGTCACTTTGTTACAATGTTGATGAGGAAGGAAGAAAAGACTGATTCCTGACCAGTGCTACCATCTGTGTGGAATTTGCACATTTTCCCCATGTCTGCATGGATTTTCTCCAGGGATGAGGTTTCCTCTCATCCCCCAAAGGTGTGTATGTTTAGTTCACTGGCGTGTCCAAATGGTCCCCGTCTGAGCATGTGCAACAGTGCTCTTCGCTGGGCTGGCTTCCTGTCCCTCCCACCTTGCCCCCTGAGCTGCTGGTACAGGGTGGGTCCACTCAGAATCCTGAACTGGAATCATTGGATAAATACTTCTCTTGTGTATTAATCTTTCTTAAATGTATATATGGCTCAGATTTATTTTAATGTTTAGTATAAGAAGTGTTTTGGTCTTTATGTAGAAGTCGGTAGTATTTTTGTGAACAGAAATATGCCATAGGAACTTAACTCTTCATTATTAGCCCACGGTAAAACTGGTATTATTATAAATACATTGTTTTACTTAAAGTTGCAGCTTCCAAATGGAAGATATTACTGAGGACTTACTGTATGATTAAGATAAAAATATTGTATTCTGGTCTATACAGTCTTTTTTCATTGCAGACGAAAGGTCCCATATGAATAAAATACTGTACATAAACACTGTCACCTACAGGCTCTATAGATCAGTGCTGACATACAAACATTTCTAGAATTGTCCTATGCTGCAAAATACAGGTCTCAAAGGCTAAATAAAATCATTTGTTACATGCTGCAAAAGTTTAAAGTTTAAAAATACCAGCTTGGGCTTCATTAGAGAGGAGGATGGCTTTCTCCCAAACACTGTTAGAGCTGAAAAGAGCCTCTGAAATTCAGCAAAGTCATGTCAGGAAATAGGAAATTGAGAACCTCCATTTAGACAGAAGCTAGAATCCTAATCCTAACTTAATATCATTCTTTTTTAGATACACAAGAAATTTAAGGCAGCCCAGATGAAAATATCTGATCTAGCCAGCAGTCATGGTGAGAATCAACCCTCTCCCAAGGGTACACACACAAGCTCTAATTTTATGGCTTTCAAATGTCAGCACAAAGGTAAGAAAGCACCCGGGACACAAGGCTATGTCTACGGGCTGATAAATGAAGGCACCACAGAGTTCATGCCCTAATGGTACTTACCATCTCACCACAGAGATATGTTATAAATCAATAATCACTGTAAGAGCCAATTTGCAGTAAAGGCCATAAATGAAACAGAGAAAAAATGGTAAGTTCAGAAAAGGCCACCAGATGCCAAGATGGGGAGGATTTCATGAAGTATAGGTGTAGGTCTTGAGGGAGGGGAGAATTTCAAGAAATGGAGATGGAGGACCTTGTAGACTACTGTTTTTCAAACAGTAGGTTGCAACTTGCTTGCTATCAGTTTAATGAGTCGGGACCAGCATTTTCTTCCTCAATGACATGGAACAGAATGTCATCTTGTGTGGCAAGATAAAGTACTATTTCATGAATCTTGTTGCATATATAGAATGTATTTCATACTGAGGACACTGATCAAAAAGTTTTCTCTGTGTCTATGGAAAATGAAGAGTGAAGTTTTCTCTCTGGCTAGAAAATAAGAACTTAGTTATAAGGTCATTCCAGGCCAACATCTAACACATAGCATCAAAGAATTCAGTTTTTATTCTGTGGGGACAAAGAGGCCATTATAAATTTGTAGCTTTTTATCTTTGCTAAGTTTTATTGACATTGGCTGTGCTTCATACCTCACACACATGATCTTGCTTAACTGTCACAGCCTCCATTTGAGGTGGGTATTATTACCTGCATTACAGAGGAGGAAAGTGGCAATCATAGAGATTATAGAACCACCCCCTAAGATGGAGCCAGGCCTTTTTTAATCCAAAGCTCGTAATGTTTAAAAGGACAAAACAAAATTATGGAATGATCAGAGCTGGGCTTTAGAAATATTAATCTTGCAGCTTCAAAGAGCTAAACTGAATAGGTGTTAGACAACTATATCATTAGCAGGGTTTCTTTTGATCACTCGATTTCAGAGTCAAAGAGCAATTCAAATACACTCCAAATCCCAGGCAACAACCACACCAAAACCGAGAGTTAAAACTGCTCTTAACACCCTCGAAAAGATTTAAGTGAAGGCTCTTATTTCTTAGTAGCTATATTAATATCCCCTCCTTCATTCTGCAACAATGAAGTTAATGACTGCTATCACTTGAAAATGCTTTGAAGAAAATACAAAAATAGGTAAAAATGCAGAAGTCTGCCTAAAGCAGAAATGCTAACATAAAAGGAGTAACCCACTGCTTTTCTGAAACTCACTCACTCCAGCCCTTAGTTCTCATCTCAGACGCTCTGTCTGATCCTACCTACCTCCGGGGACAACTGTGAGGACTAATGGTGTAATCTGTGAAGAGCTCAGATCTCCCTGGAAAAGGCAGGCTGTAAGAAGCCCGGATATTATCACTAGAGGCCGCTGAGAACATGCCAACAGTCAACTCACAATATGAAAATGTAAAAAAGAAATAACAGTAGAGAGGAAAATGGTGTGTCTAATTTAAAGGAGGAAAAAGCATTTAGAAGTAGCTCTTCCTGGTGAATATGGAAGATCTGGGTATTGAGCAATGGAAGAGAAATATTCTTTCTCTCCTTTCTACCAAAAGCAGCCCTCACACCAAGAATCAAAAGCTCCTCCATATTATATTGTACCCCATAATTGTACACAGTTATGATTTAATAAAAAATAATTTTAAAAAGCCCCTCCACATACCCAGAGTAACCTGATTGCCCAAAGGGCAGAGAAACTAGGAAGGTTCAAGGGTGCAACATTCAAGCTTGTTAGAGAAATGTGTACTAAGTATCCAGCAAATCAGACAAATCAGCTGTGCACAGGATTCTGCCCATGGCTGTACACAGTCTGATCTATTCAACAGTCTTAACTAACCTATGGACCCACATTAAGAGGAAAAAGGTCGCGAACCCTCCATGTTGACTTCCATCATTTTTTATAAAAATATTCCTTAAATGTGCAAAAACATAAAACCAGTATAAAATCCTAAGTGAATGTATAAATCAATGACAAAGAACACTATCAAGCCAACAGAACTCAAACTAGCCACAATAATTAAATGTAACAGATGATGTTTTCTTGCTGTCACTAAAACACTGATGTAGCATCCAGCCTGTTTCTATATTTAATCTGTTTTGCATCTCGACTTTCAAAAATGTTTACATAGAGAACACCTGCTTACATAAGTACTTTGGAAAAAAAGGCAAAAAACCAAGAGGCCAGATTGGGATTATTAGACTCCATACTTAATTCAAAGTCAGCCAATTATGCTCAGATGTCACAATAAGTCTATAAAGCTGTCTTATTCATTTGAATAGAGTTAGCACCACAGCATTACTGAAATTTGCCTTGAATGGGTATCTGCTCCCATCACTGCTGAAATGAGAAACAGAAATTCTTTTCCTTGTGTATTTACCAACTATGCTTACTGACTCCTGTGAGCTATCATGCAGGGTGCATGTAGGAGGGCTGGGCTTGTCCACCATCTGCTGGAAATAGGGGTACCATGCTGCCTGCTCCTTCTTTAGTATAACCGTACTGCAAATGGCTTTCCATTCATCTTGTTCAGCCTTCACAATGACCCCGGTGTAGAGGTACTATTATTATCCACATTTAACAGATGAGGAAACAAATGGGTTCGGCAGCTCCCTCAAGGTCACACAGATTGATAGTGATAAAGCCACAATGCCAAAAAAAAAAAAAAAACCAGACCCCAAGTTCTGAACCACAAGTGCCTCTTGACCACTGTAAGTTTCTGGGCAGGGCAGCAGCTGTGACGGCCTGGGCCCCATCTTCCCCACAAGGACACACATGGTGGCAGGGCTAGCCTCACTTCTGAGCATTCGTTTCTAACGTGGTTGACCACATGATCCCAAAGGTGCTAATATTTCTAGCTACCAGATATCTCCGTTCAACTCATTCAACTAAGGCAGGTGCCCTCAAAGACCAATGACATCGGAGACTTTCCCTTCCAAATCACAGGCTGTGGTAGAGTCTGATTTGAAAGGATTACAGCTACTTAAAGGGTAAAAAACTGTCCAAAGTGTGCAGTGAGTTTAAAAATGATATTAAACTAGTTATAAATTAAAATGGGAATTAGCATTTATTGTGCCCTTACAATGGACCTGGTGCAGTTATGTACATTACTTGTATTATCTCATTTAAGTCTCATAACAACCTGCTAAAGTAAATACCTTACCTTCACTTTCCAATTGTGGAAACTGAACGTAAATAAGAGACAAAAAGTAACCTGGACAATAGTGACCACCTCTCTAGTGAGTAGGGGAGCCCAGACTCAAACCCAAGCATCTGACTCCAAAATCTCAACCACTCTGCATTAAGAATGAAAAAGACCGGCGGTGCCTGTGGCTCAAGGAGTAGGGCGCCGGTCCCATATGCCAGAGGTGGCGGGTTCAAACCCAGCCCCGGCCAAAAAAAAAAAAAAAGAATGGAAAAGACCTATCAACAAAATTGTTGTCTCCTCCGTGGTCTCAGAACTTGGGACTTGGGTTTCATAGGACTTCCGTGATTAGTTTAGTATTTAACCTATTTGTTCTATTTGGTCCATCAACAGATGTTACAATGACACAAAATAATACCAATCTGTAATCATTTAGAATCTTCTGGCTTTGAGACCAAAAACTACTGTGATCCTAAAATGAATCATCCATTGAAAACTATTAAGATTTTGAGTATGTTCAAGATGAAGAGATTTACACGGCCACAGAAGCATAAAACCCAGCTTTGGTCAGAAAGCTCGACCACGGTTTCTCTGGCCTCCACCCCAGACTCTGAGTTCCTCAATGCAGGTATTGTGTCCACATGTGATACCTGGCAGGCAAAGGATGGCTGAATGACTACAAACCTCAGGCCTGGCCCACTGTGCTGCTGTCCCTCAGCCACCACCTAACTAGGCAGGCAGGAGGGGCTGGAAGCTGCCAGGCACTAACAAGCTCCCTGGGACCTGAGTGGGAGAGAGAGAGCTCACTGGCTCATCTGAAATGGTCAGAGATGCTCAGGGATGAAAAGTCCCCCCGAGACTGAGAGGCAGTGGTAACAGTTACCTATTGTTCTCACCAGCCTGTGCCAGGAACCCCAGGAGCCTTCTATATGTGAGTAATAGAAGGCTTATCACCCTGTGAAGCAGACAATGATATCCCATCATAAAAGTGAGGAAACTGAGGCTCAGAGGCAACAGAGCTCTAGGCAGCAGCTGGACTGAGGCCGAAGCTCCCTGAAGCCACTGCTGTTTCTGCTTTCCAGATGCATAGCCCACTCTACCTGCACATCTGCTAAAAATAGGTGGTGGGAACTGGACTTGGGAGCTAAACCAAGGCAGAGGTATGAGAACCCACAAAGGTTTTAGAGGTCATCTAATCTTTTCATTTGCAGAGTAAACTAAAGAGGTCATTCAGTTCACATGGGATTATTATATTTTGCCATGTAAAACTTGTCCATCCCCATGTATAATGTGTATCCATGTTATTGGCACAAACTTTCAGGAAAACACCTCTTGAGAAAGTGGCTACCTCTTAGCTGGAGAGGCAGACCTGCGGAGGGCTAGTGCTCCCCTGCTAAATGTGCAGACTGCACTGCCCCCCGCAGCTGCCCACTCGGTGAAGGCTGCCCTTTCTCTCTCTCCTGGGAGCCCTTCCCTCCCTGTCACATACATGGCTGGTGAGAAAGAAGCTTCTGAGGCCATTCTGCCCACAGGAAGCCAGGCAGGTCCCTGGAGCCTACTTGGGGCTCCCAGTCTCCTCTGCATGGCTGAGCCGCAGACCACCTTGCCCGCCCTGCCATTGCCCCTTCCCCGGATTGGGGTCCTGACACTCTGGCTGATTCACACCAGATCCCAGATCGTCCCAGACTGGAACCCATGTGTCTGGGAGGGTACAGTGGCCGTGGGGGGCACACTGGGCTTCCCCACTCCTGAGCCATACTACCCATGTATAATGTACATAATTATTTTTCCCTCAAAAATTAGGGCAAAAATATGTGCATTATACACGGCAAAATACAGTACATACTTTTATATTTTTAACTAGAAGTACTGAACCCTGATGATGTATCAGAAATGATACTAGTAATTTTAAACACACTAATTTAATTCCCACAACACCTGCATTAGGCAGGTACCCCATTTTACAGACGAGGAATCTAAGATGTAATGTGATTAAGTAATTTATTGACAATCTTTCTGTGGCCAAAGCCCTTGTTCTTAACATACGCCTTGCTGCCCTCCCAGCCAGCACTGTGCTGGTCTTTCCCCACAAGGAGGAGGCAGGGGCCTGGCGCGGAGTTCTGTGACAAGCTGAGCTGGGCCTGCGTCCCTCTGCACCTTCACACGTTATGCCACAATGAAAGGCTGGCAGGGTCATCCTGGTTTTGCTCTATTTTCCTGGCACTGTCACCCAAGGCACTGCTTCCCATGAACAAATAGTGGGGTTTACCTTCTCCCAGGTGTACTGGGATGAACGGATTCCAGCTGAGTTGCTGATGGCGTCACTGCCTGACACAGCTCTGCCTCCATCAGCAGCAACAGGGAAAAACATGCTTACAGGAAGGCTCGGGTTTCTCAGACTTGTATGGGGGCACCGGCAGCTGGATCCAGCACAGGAAAACAGGAAAAATGTGAATTAATTTTCACAGGGTGGCTTGAACTTAATATTTATGACCATGTTTTGAGCCCACAGAGCTCAAGGCCTGAAAGGAGGATCTGTAAAGGGCTCCATAGGTCAACTGCTGGCTAGGCAGCTGCTCCATTCTCAGAACAGTAACTTTGGACATGTCACCTTTTGGTGGTAGCCAAAGAGCAGGTGCAGTTACTCTGTGGCTGTGCTGGCTGCTCCCACCTTTGGCCATCAACGAGTCTAGTCTGGCACACAGAAATCCAGGGGTCTCCTCTGGTTAAGAGAGACAGGGCCGGAGGCCACATCCCATCCACACCAGTGCACTGAGTTAGCTCCCTGGTTTGCCAGAGGTTCCCTGTGATGGGCAGGGCTGGAGGCCAGGCCGTTCCCCTCACATCTAAGAGTCACATCTAAGAGTCAGGTCGATAGAGACATGGTCATAAATATTAGGTTCAAGCCACCTTGTGAAAATTAATTCAGGTTTCTCCCCTGTTCCTTGGTATATACATCCTAGCCAGTGAAATATTAGCTTTTTTTCAATGTTTGACATAGGAACTCCTTCCAAATTAATATTTTATGTTACACTTTGTATCAGTTTATGCTGAAATATTTATCAACACGTACTGTGACTGCCTATGCAGAAATTTATTCAAATTTATTCCATTTTGCTGTTTGTTTTGTACCAATTTTCACTGATAAATTTCCTTTGACTGTATCTACTATAAAAGAATTCATTCAAATTTATTTGTGATTACATTTGCTTTTGCATTACCATTATTCACCAAAATATGATATGATGTGCTTTTTTAAAAAAGCTCCACGTTTGATTAAAAATGGCTCTTATCTATAAATGTGTTACCTACAATTTACATACAAGTTTCCTGTATTAACTCAATGACTTAATAGGTGAGGGGTGCTGGAGAATATTATTGCTTCCCTAGATGTTAACACATCTTACTGGTCTCAGTATCCTGTGTTTAGCTAAACAAAATGTTTCTTCCCCTCACCCCCACCCCAAAAAGACACTTCTAAGTCACTTTCCATACTTTTGCTTGAAGCACTTAAATCTTTTCCTTCAAATATTGATTTGTAAAAATTAGAATATATTTTACAAATCTCTGCTTCTTATACTATATCCAAAAACAGAGTGAGGAGGTCCAGGGGACATAAGCCTCGCCCATGTTTCAGCCTGGACTAAATCCTAAACTTATCCCACCTCGGAGGCAGTGAGGTCTCAGGTTCACCAAAACACTAATGACACCAGAGCCAAGGCACACTCAGATACTTCCATCCCCTCCACGGCCGTGACTCTCCTCTTCCCTGAACAACCCGCATCTTGACACAGCATATTTAGACTAAAATCAGGAAGCTCTTCTAGGATGACAGAGCAATAAACAGTTTACTGGGGCACTGGCCCCTCAACCTTGCAATCCTGTCAGATTTTTTTTTTCCTGGTAATTTGTATTTTGTAATACTCCAGGGAGTAAAAGAAGAACTGTGAGTAAAAACTTAACACAATTTATTATAACAAAAGAATGTTTTTCTTGTTTTGTTTTATATAGAGTCTTGTTCTGATGCCCTGGCTAGTCTTGAACTCATGGCCTCAAGCAGTCCTCCCACGTTGGCCTCCCAAAGTGCTGGAATTACAGGCATAAGCCACCATGCCTGGCCTATTCTAACTACATTCTAATTTACACACCACAGTAGGCTATCTTCAAGATGGCTCTCAATGATCTGTACTCTTGGAAGTCACACCTTTGTTTTGTGACTCCTACATTGCACCAGGCTGGTTGTATGACCAACAGAATCCAGCATATAAAAGCTGTATTTCTAAAATCAGCTTATAAAAGATGCTGGCTTTTGTCTTAGTCATTCTCTAGGACGTGTTCTCTCTCCCCAACATGGCTCTGAGGGAAGCCATGTTAGGAGCGGCTCTGTGGAGAGGCCCACATGGCAAGCTGAACCTTCCTCTATACTCCTAGGAGTATGAAAGCAAGCCCCAGCTCCAGATGATTACACCTGAGGGTTTTCTCAAGGGTTTTCTTCAAGGGATAGTCTATTGACTGCAACTTCATGAAAGGTTACTTCCAGACCCCTGACTCCTAAACCATGGGAGATAAATTTGTTTTTGGCTGCTAAGTTTTGGGGGTAATTTGTTATACAGTAATAAATAACTAATACACGTAGATTTGCATATTATTCTCTTAACTTTCTTGAGTTATCAAAGACTCTATTATAAACATAAATTACTTTTGTAAAAACAGAAAAGAAATTTGAATCAGCGTTTTAAAATGCTTCATCCTATGTACTCAATTTTGATATGAGGACAATTAATGACAATTAAGGTTATGGGGGGGGAAGCAGAAAGAGGGAAGGAGGGAGGGGGGTGGGGCCTTGATGTGTGTCACACTTTATGGGGGCAAGACATGATTGCAAGAGGGACTTTACCTAACAATTGCAATCAGTGTAACCTGGCTTATTGTACCCTCAATGAATCCCCAACAACAACAAAAAAAAGATAATTCACTGGGGGGGAAAAAAAAAAAGCTTCATCTTATAAAGATCATGCCTTTATGTATGACTTCCCAGCCAAAGACGGGATGGGCCACGATGGTGACGTCCCTCTTTCTTGTGTCTCTTAAATTCCTGGGCTAAAAACTGTCCAGCACAGCCTTAATGGAGACGCTACAGGGAAGATGTGAACATGGATAATGGGGAGTTGAAAAATTCCTTCCATTGTAGCATTCTTCAGCTCTGACTCCTGATACTCAAACACTGCCAGTCTGCGTCTTCTTGTAGTCCCTCACACAGGCTGATTAATACCTTCTTTTGTTGACTTAAGATAGCAGAAGCCTGTATATTTAAATTCAAGAGATCTTTAAAATTAGCTTTAGAAAAAACTTCTAGCTAAGAAAACTGTTGTCAAACAACTACACAGGATGAACAACTGTCATGGCAGTGACCCTGGGCCTTACGCTTTAGCAAGACGTGGTTCATGCCCTAGTTTCATTTCATCTTAGGTGTGTGATTTTGGATAAATCATTTTACCTCTCTGAAGTTCAGCTTCCTTACCTGTGTAATAGTGGTAATATATAATCTGCCTTATAGGTGCTCAGCTGGTCTCATTCTCCCCACCACTAAACCCTTTCCTCCAGCCCTAAGATTCTTTGCTCTAAGCTTTATTCTGGCTTGAAGAGATAGATGTGGATTTGATAACATTATGATGATCTTTCACCTCTCTGAGTCTTGGTTATCCTGTTAGGATATGTAGGCAATAGGCTAAGATCATTTCTACCTCTAAAATCCTACACTCTAATTTTAGGGCAATATGGAGAGCATTTCAGAAGTCTTTATGTGTTATGGTGGAATCTTCGTTACGGGATAGTCTCTCTCTCTCTTCTTAATTCACCTCCATGTAAAGTGCTCTCCTTCCTTTTGCAAAACATCTTGACTAAAGCGCAATGCATTTTGAATGCAGGCAGCTGGTGCACTACTCTTGGGTATAGCTCTTAACCTCTCTGTACATCATTTTCCCCATCTGCGCAAAAGAGATAATAATACCTTACCTGGTAGGGGTACTGTGAAGATTAAATGAGTCAATGTACATACAGAGCTTAGAACACACAGTCCCATGTAAGTGTTAGCCACTGATGGTCACATCTGTTACCACCAAGGGAGCTATGTGCTTATTCTAACTGAGCCGTACTTCCTTTCAAACCTTTTTGTGCTAACTATACTTGCTTTGCATGTATAATACCCAAGCATTATATAAAAGCAATTAAATATAAATGTCAAGAAACAGTTGTTGCTATAAAAACTAAGCTAAAAGCCTTGTAAAGACTCTATGAAGCTATAATCCTAGCACAGTGGGAGGTTGAGGCAGGTGGATCACCTGAGCTCAGGAGTTTGAGACCAACCTGAGCAAGAGTGAGACTGCCTTCTCTACTTAAAAACAGAAAAACTAGGCAGGCATTGTGGCAGACGACCTGTATGTAATCCCAGCTACTCGGGAAACTGAGGCAAGAGGATTGCTTGAGCCCAAGAGTTTGAGATTGCTAAGACCTATGACACCATGGCTCTACCCAAGCAACAAAATTAGGCTCTGTCCCAAAAAAAAAAAAAAAAAAAGGAAAATATTTCCTCTTATTTCTTTCCTCTATGAAGGCAAACCATGAAAAAAGTTTGCTGTTGAATTAGGTGTGGCAGAGACAACTGTAAAAGACTGAAAATTTTCCATTAGATTATAATACTTCGAAAGTATTGCTAAATTCTAGATCCACCTTAAAGAAATGTAAATGGGGGCGGCGCCTGTGGCTCAGTGAGTAGGGCGCCAGCCCCATATGCCGAGGGTGGCGGGTTCAAACCCAGCCCCGGCCAAACTGCAACCAAAAAATAGCCGGGCGTTGTGGCGGGCGCCTGTAGTCCCAGCTGCTCGGGAGGCTGAGGCAAGAGAATCGCGTAAGCCCAAGGGTTAAGAGGTTGCTGTGAGCCGTGTGACGCCACGGCACTCTACCCGAGGGCGGTACAGTGAGACTCTGTCTCTACAAAAAAAAAAAAAAACAAACAAAAAAAAGAAATGTAAATGGAATTTGTGGCTGAAAAATGATAGTTTTTATAAGAAAGATAGTTCAGTCAGAGGATACTTAACACAAGGAAAAGGCCTTAGACCTACATCAAAATATTTCTGAGACTCAGCATTTTATAAGGGACAGACCACTGAGGGGAAAATATCAGGGTCTCCATGTACACAGCACTACAAGGGGAAAAAAACAAAATGCTTATCAACATGCTGCTGGAAACTTACGTCTCCATTTAAAATAAAATATTTATAAAGTGTGCATCATTGTACACACCTCCCTCTTTTTCACCAACTCTCCAGGTTAAGTGACCAGATATCTGTCCCAGGTAAGTTTGATGACAGGGCTGTAACTCTGTGTGTGCCTGTGTTCCCACATGGCTGATGTGCCTACAGGGTTATGAAGCTCCATTAGATAATATATGTAAATCACACTTGTGCCTTGCCTGTCATTTCTTAATATATGTATGCAACATATATATATACATACACATATGTATACGTAAGAATTTTGAAATTTTAGAATTTTTTTCATGTCTTTAGGGTATTTCCTAATTTTCCTGCAAAATAATGCATACTTTGAGAATATCTGAATTCATACCTTTGTTTATATATGGACTCCACAACATTTCACTTATCTCTCCTAAATAGTTCTAAAATATTAGAGCAAGAGAACAAGCTGGGTGTGGTGACACATGCCTGTAATCACAGATGCCTGGGAAGCTGAGGTGGGAGGACTGATTGAGCCCAGGAGTTCAAGGTCAGCCTGGGCAACATAACATTTATTATCTCTAGAAAAAAAGTAAGAAACAGAAAAAAATATTCGAGCACAATATTGGCCGTAAAAATAAAGGACTGCTTACCTTCTTTCTAATTTAATTAGTGAGCTAAACTATCTTGCATATGACAGATGAGAGGCTCTGGGTATACTCCCAACTACCCTGGCTTCAGACCTGCAATTCTCTGAAACTCCCTGGCAGATACGCTTCACCATCTGGAGTTCCTGCTGGAACCAAAGTGTCCACTGTCCGCTGCCCCATCTGTATCTCTGTGTGTGAGTGCACGTGTATATGCACACGGATGCATGCACAGGGAAAGCTGTGGGCTGTCCAAAAACTCAGAAACCCATAACTCATGTAGTCTGGTGAGCCAGTGATCCTCATTCATGGGCAGAGGATGGAGGGAGAGCTGCAGCATGCAGTCCTAGCCTTGGGATGGCTAGACCACAAAATGAACTTGAGGAGGTCGGGTGCCACATCTCTGAATTTTGTTGTTCATAATAAGGCAATAAGTACTAAAAGCTGGGGAAAGCAGGTTAGAGAAGAAGGCATAAAACAAGGCAGCAGGAAATGATAACTTTTAAGGGGAACAGAAAAATGAGGTGGCTAAAAAAGAAACTTCTTAGCAGTGATTATAAAAGAAGGGATGACGCATCTTCAAACAAAGTTGTAATAGAAATTATTATACACTGTATGTCTCTATCAAAACATCATATGTACCCAATAAATACATACAACTATTAGTACCCAGAACAATGAAAACAAAAGAGTGGAAATGAGGGATAGCTTGGAACAGAGGCACCTAAGTATTCACACTACTCTCGGTTGGATCATTTGAAGAAGACATCTTACAGGAAGAGTGCTACGTCAACAGAAGGGATGGGGGGGGGGTGCAGGGGTGTCTACAGGGACCCCTCCAGGAGCAGCCCTCCCCACTGCTGATGTGTTGTGAGAAGGGCTGAGCCCTCAGAGTGGATGACCGAAGACATCCTGTGACTGGTGCCTTCCAGACGATGGCAACATGTCAGAAAGAGTGACCTGAACCAGCCCATCAGAGCCCGTGCCCATCAGATGCAGGACTCAGCTGAAAACCACCAGGGAACAGAGTTTCTCTTCCTGCTAGTGGGACATAAATACTAGCGCAGCTGGCAGCTGTTGCTGCCCCTGCTGGAGGCAAGCTTGCCTGAAAACCAAGCCAACAGAGAAAGGCAGAGCAAGAAATAGATTCCTCACATCGTCAGAGCAACCTCATATGGTAAAGTCAAAGCAACACCCCTAGACCTTTCTGCCATGCAAATCAGTAAACTCCTGTTGCTGCCTAAGTCAGTTTGATTGGGGTTTCTGTCACTTGGAACTGAAAATATCCTAGTTCAAGGTATTAATGTCAAACTGGAACATATTTTTCTCATTTAACCACACTGCTTACAGTCCCTGCTTTGGAACACAGGGTTTATCCCTACACATCAGCTGCCCACTCTTAATAGGCTCAATATAAATTATTCTAAAAGCAGAAGGAAAATGCAATCCAACCAGGGATCAGGTAAATATTAAGATACACTAATAGCTCGTAGCAAACATTTGCTAAATTTGCCATAAGCACATAGTGACATTTAACAAATGTTTGCTATGAGTATTATTATTCTGTATTAATACTATTGTAAGATGTATTAACATAATAAATGTGTACTGAGGCATGTTAATAATGTTTTAATACCGTACATACATATCTATTTCAACCCTCACAATGTTTTGCTATTTGTATTCTTATTATCTATATTTTAAATCAGGGAAACGACTCAGGTTAAGAAACTTGCCCACCACCTGAGCAGGTGGTGGGGCCACAGAGCTGGGAGCAAGTAAGCGCTCTGACCACCATGCTCTGCACCCTCGAGAATCTCAGAAGTGGCACCGACCATACACAAAGTTGTTTCTGCTGTGCCATGTGCAAGTCACTCAGCTGCTGGACGCACCGTGCCCTGAGCTGTCCCTCACTACAGTGACAGAAAAAAGACAGTATCCCACAGAGCACCCCTGACGGGGCTCTTCCAGTTGCAGGCTGCAAACTTGGTACAAAACTGATTTAACAAGTGGAGGTGAACAGAATTTTTCCCCACAGAATAGAAAATATCAGAGGATGGGCACAAAGGTAAATCCTCTTTCCAGTCATATGTATGTGGGCATATACGTATATCCTTGGTCATGACATAAAATATATTTTATGACAGGTCATTGTCCACAAAGTTTCAAGGCCACAACTGTGGAGCAGAAGGCTCTGTGAATGCTACCTATCATATCCCCTAGACCAGAACTCGCCAGGTCAGGAGTGGACAGAGAAGTGGCAGCAGCCTCAGCTGCTGAGGGGAATGAGGGCTGACCACACGGTGTTACATTTCCTCGAGGAAATCCTTCAAGCTAATCTGTTCAATTCCCTAAATGACTCTTTCTTGAACTAACTACGTGTTAGAGACTATGAATCCCTTTAGGAAAACTTCAGTATCTGATGTGATAGAGTAATTCAAGACTGAAAAGTACGATGCAGTGATATTAAAGCTGTGCTGGGCATGAGCTAATGAGGGTCACACGGCGGGCAGCGCCAGAGCCCAAGCTTGAGGCAGCCCCTAGGTGTGTGGCTACCCTGGGAACTCCTGAGGACAACTTGAGTTTGGGGGAAAAGTCAAAATGGAAAGCATAAAAGTAGCCTTGGCTGGCTTAGAAGAAATAGTGGGCTTGCTCTCGCACACTCTCCTCTGTGTGGCTTCTGGTGTAAGGCGACAGGAGGAGACCCTGGGGACTTGACATCCAACCCCAACCCCAACACCCGCTGAGGCTTCCTCGGTCCCTCTTCACCCAGGGAAAGGATGCTTCTTAAACTCCCATTAAACTGTCTCGTAAACCATAAATTGCTTATGAGAGCAAAGGAACAAATTTCATCACTTTCCCTTTCCTTCCAGATGGCAAGAAGTGGTTCTGTGCCTGCTTCAAAGCACCGAGCCAAAATCGGCTGGCAGCAAATTTCAGGCCATTAACTGTCAAACTGGCAGGGCTAAGGAAGTCCATTTTATTATGGGCTCATCCATAATGTGTTTTGTTTGAACTCTGCATGGACTGAATTCATTAACATAGGTTAACAATTCATCTTCAAGCTCAAATTCCTCTGTGCTTTTCCTAAGCAGCATCACTGTCTTAGCTTCTTCTACCTGTAATAAGTATTTTATCTCTTAAAGTCAGGAACTCTTTCCCGATGGTGTAAAGTATTTCCTATCAGTGGTTCTGAGCCTTTTGTTGGTTAGAGAACTCCCCCTTGGAGAACCTAATGAAAGCTAGGGATCCTCTTTCAAGAAAAATGCACACAGGTGTGTACATGTACGCACACACACACAATTTTGCTTGGATTTGGGGAAGGGAACAGAGATCTAAAAGACCCTTCCATGGTCTCTTAGAAAGCATCTGAACCCCCAGTTAAGACCTTGGCTGTAGCCCCTATCACCTCGCAGTGTTAAACATATTCACGGCAAAAAAGAGTTGTCCACCTACGAAGTTAAGTGCTCTCTCTCAAGCACATACTAAGAAACTACACAAGCAAGCAAACAAAAAAATTATGTTAACGTTTCCTACTTATCTCTATTGTACTTCAGAAATGACCATCAGTTAAGTATACAGGGTCCAGTTATTCAGGACTATGTTTAATGCTGAGAGGAATACACAAAAGGGAAGAGATTCAGCCCCTCGTTGTAATAAAATACGTGATGAAGCAGCAGTGCAGAAGAGATGTCCATACACAGCTACATGAGAATCACATGCTCCAGACAACCACACGCTGGGAACTTGGTTCCTCCTGGATCCTTTCAGTAAACGTCCAGGGGCTTTGCTGTGTGCTTAGGGTCTGTCTCCCTTCTTCCTGTTCCAACAGCTTGGTCGTTCTCCAGGCAACAGGCTGGTGCTCTAGTGTGAGATGGAAGGGACGTGACCCAATCCTGGTAATCACAGCATCCCATCTACCTCACTACCACCACTGGGTTGGGAACAGTAAGGGCTCACGGCCAGTTCACTGAGACGCAACCTTAGGATTTCTCCTCAAGCATTTTGAAAGAGAACTCTCATTTGCTAAACTTTAAACGGGTAGAAAAGATGCTAGAGCTGCAAGTGGCCACTTTGAAAGTATATGGGGACAACCCAACTGTGGATGAAGCCAATCCAAGGCATGAAATGGACAGATCTCTATGACATGGTCTGCCCAATGGATACAGCTAATAATTTCAGTCTTAAAGAGTGCGATGGGGCGGCGCCCATGGCTTAGTCCATAAGGCACCGGCCCCATATACCGAGGGTGGCAGGTTCAAACACGGCCCCGGCTGAACTGCAACCAAAAAAAAAAGCCGGGCGTTGTGGCGGGTGCCTGTAGTCCCAGCTACTCGGGAGGCTGAGGCAAGAGAATCGCTTAAGCCCAGGAGTTGGAGGTTGCTGTGAGCTGTGTGAGGCCATGGCACTCTACCGAGGGCCATAAAGTGAGACTCTGTCTCTACAAAAAAAAAAAAAAAAAGAGTGCGATGACCCCCACATTAAGCTCAGGTTCTGTGCTTCTCCATCCCTTCCCTGTAAGTCCTTGCACCTCAAGAGGCATCTGGAATTTACTAAGTTGTCATATAATGTGAAAGATTTAAAATGATGAATGACTCATTAACTGTTAATTTTCTTTTTCTTTCTTTTTTTTTAAGAGAGAGTCTTACTCTGTCACCCAGGCTGGAGTGGGAGTGCAGTGGTGTCACTGTAGCTCACCCAAATTTAAACTTCAAGCTCAAACAATCCTCTGACCTCAGCCTCTGAAGTAGTTGGGACTACAGATGCAATGCCCCTGTACGTAGCTCGTTTATTTATTTATTTATTTTTGGTAGAGACAGGATCTTGCTATGTTGCCCAGGCTGGTCTTGAACTTCTGGGCTCAAGTGATCCTCTCGCTTTAGTCTCCCAAAGTGCTAGGATTACAAGTATGAACCACTTTGACCAGCCAATGTTAGTCAACAAATAGTGACCTTTAATTGAAGTCATACATTTTCAACATTTAATTTGCATTTAAAGGGTTTTTGTGAGTTAACATTGTAAAAGAAATAGTAAGTGAAACAACTTGGTAACACTATATTATATAAAATTATCTAATTTGGGGTCTAAAAACATTAGAATAATTAAGTAAAAGCTGAAACATGATGACAGCATTTTAGCATCAATGTAAACCTCGAAGGGGAAGAAAAATTAAAGTCCAAAGCTAAAATGCATCATTAAAAAGGTATAAACAATACATTAAATACTAGACAGTTTAAAAATTGCTATCCCTAAGGTGGTGGTATTACAGAAAATTACAACAAAAAAATCACATGCATGGCCAAAAAATCACATGCATTGCCAAAAAAATCACATGCATTATAGAGATAATCATATTATTTCTATAATGGGGGGCGGTGAGGAATAAGCTTTAAAAAATGAAAGACAGGGTAATAATACAGACTGAATGTAATGATATGCTTCTCATTTAAAATGCTATAAGAATGGATTCCCTCCAGGAAAAATCACTCATATGCTTTTACTGAAAGAAAAATGGTAAAATAGGCATTTATGTGTTGTCAGAATGTTTCTTAGGATCACCAGATAAGAAAAGTCATAATGGGCCAGGTGCAGTGGTCCACACCTGTAACCCTAGCATTCTAGAAGGCCGAGGTGGGTGGATTGCCTGAGCTCACAAGTTTGAGACCAGGCTGAGCCAGAGCAAGACCTCGTCTCTAAAAACAGCTGGGCGTTGTGGCTGGCACCTGTAGTCCCTGCTACTTGGGAAGCTGAGGCAAGAGAATCGCTTAAGCCCAAGAGTTTGAGGTTGTTGTCAGTTATGACACTACCGCACTCTACTGAGGGCAATAAAAAAAAAAAAAAAAGAAAGAAAGAAAGAAAAAGAAAAGTCATAATGACCAACCATTGGCTTAGGCAAAACCAATCCAAAATGAATTTCAGATTTCTGCTGGTTTTCTCCAATTGCCTCTCAAAGAAAATGTCACAAGCATTCCTGGCAATGTGTTCAAGGACTTGCAATCAATAAGTTCTTCCTCAAAATATAAATTCAATTCCATTTTATACTTGATCCATTCAAAAGTAAGATATTCTTTGCATTATAAAAAGAAATGTCTTGTCCCAACTTCTCAAAAGATGTAAGATATCTGCTTATGTAACTGCCTTTTAACTTTTTAGCAGTGTTTTTAAAAATTTGCAACTCATCTTGATTTGAAATATGAGCCTGCTGATTCCAAATGCGCTGCAATGATTTAGTGAAGTTCAGCATCTCACACTTTGTGTGTTCACAGCATGAACTATTATGGAGAAAGCTTATTAGAAAGTTCTCATTTCACATTTACAAATACATAATCTAACACACTAATCAGACTCACTCACTTGCTGCACATCCGTAGATGCCACCGTACACAATGATCGTCACTACAATTCACTGTGGAATAATAACTTTAAAAAATCTCATCTTGGGCGGCACCTGTGGCTCAAAGGGGTAGGGCGCCAGCCCCATACGCCAGAGGTGGCGGGTTCGAACTCAGCCCTGGCCAAAAAAAAATAAATAAATAAATAAAAAATCTCATCTTGAACAGAAAGCTATTTGAAATTACTGTATTGTCTTTAATTTATTTCTAGTTTCAACTTGCTTAAATGCCCTGTAGGCTTTTTATATGAGAACCTAAATATAATAAAGCAGCAAACCCTAAAACAGTCTATTACTACAGAAAATACAAACTTTAAAAACATGCATCAATTCTAAATCAAAACAAAATGTTCCACTTAGACCTCACAGACAGATCCACAAACATTATGTCAACAGCCCGCTGAAGGAGCAAGTCTTGCTTTCTGAAGAAAAGACCACATGTCAAACAAAATTGGACAATAAATATGTGTCCTCTTTACCCAGCAAGTCCACGGACATGGTTAGAGGTGGGCATTGGGGAAGGGAAGTGGCACTATTATGAAATCCCAGAGAAAAACACTCTGTCTCCTGCTGAAAGTGCTAGCCCCTAGCTAGGTGTAAAAGAAACAGGCTGAGAACACCAGCCTGAATGGACCACACACAGGAGTAGCAATGGAGGTGACCATCCCTTACAGTGGCTCACAATGCTACTACTCGCAGCGGCACTGTGAGAATCTGTCAACGTGTGCACTTTTCTGCAGGCACATCGGCCTTCCGTAGGCATGTCACCTAACGGTCCCTACACTCTCCTTCCTACCACCACTCCAACTTGACAACACCCCATTCTCCAGTCACACAGGCCTACGTTCTGTTCCTTGACCACAACAAGTAACGTTGCACCTCAGTCTTCCGGCCGATCGAATCTCTTCCTTCTCCCCTTCTCATCCCTAAGAGTTTGTTGCAGATGACACTTCAGAAAAAACTCTTTTTGGCCACTTTGGCTGGCTTATTTATTCCCATTCAGAATACTTACCCTTCCTGAAATTATCCCTTTTTATTCTATAGAGTTATAGACATCTAACTGATGTACAACTCACATTCACAAATGAGGCTGTTATGGGTAATAGGTGAATGAACCTGTTCCAACTTACACACAAATTCAAATTAAGAACAAACCTATAGAACCTGTCTCATTCATAACCCGGGGCCTGCCTGTGCGTATGTGTTGTTTTTTAACTGTCTCCCCTAGGCTGCCTGCTTCATGAAAATGGAAACCAGGTCTGTCTCACCCACTGTGCTTCCCCAACACAGTACCTTGTACACAGTAGTTGTTAAAAAAAAATTGGCGGAATAATACCTCCCATCCAGGTATTACGCAAAAAGATAAATGTAAAAAATAAACAAGTAAATAAGAATTAGCTTGAACTAAAAATACAAATTTCCAGACAGCTTTCACCAGCCTTGCCCTACCTACCACCACCAATAGCAATGTCACAGGGCTGGTGACAAAATAATCAACTAAAAGCTTCTCCAGTAACCTGACCCAATCTTTTAAATGAAAAAGATCCACCATACTGTTAGACTGTTGTTAGAAAAACCAAGGTTATTCATTCTTTTCTTCTTTCTGCAAAAAGACTGCAAAATCACTCCTGGCATATGTATTTGTGTGTGTGTGTGTGTGTGTGTGTGTGAGAGAGAGAGAGAGAGAGAAAGGAGAAGAGAGGAGGGGAGGGGAGGAGAGAAGAGGAGAGAGAGCTCATGCACTTGTGCACGCGCGCGCGCGCGCACACACACACACACACACACACACACACACACACACACACCCTCCGACAGGAAGGGCTCTCCAGCCCTGCACTGGTATCTTCAGCCACGACCCAACCCCCTGAGGACCTCACAATCCAAACCCACCGTCTTGGCTCCAGATACACAGAAACTTTATGCCAAATTTGTGGGCGGGCAACTCAATCCCATCCTTCCCACAGAAGGATACACAGATAATTACTATACCGTTAGGATGACCTGTGTCTTCCTGTCTCAGGAAGCTCCCAGAGGCTCCTAATTGCATCTTATTTCATCCATGCAGAGGGTTTTAAACTGGCTCTGACAATAAAACTCCTGGAAGTTCAGTTGCCCATTGAGGAAAAACACAAAACACTGAAAAATACTTTCTTTTTATGAACCAGGAAAATTTTTGGTTTCTTTGGTAGGAAGGACAATATATGGACGCCATATAAAATCCCAGTCTGAACTCAACTGTTCTTAACTATATGACATAAGTTATTGAACTGGCTTTCTGAATTTTTCTGTTAATATTTTTTTTCTATTTATTCAATCAATTTTAATAATGTTCACCAATAGGCATGTGGTAGCAGTTGCCAAAGGCTTAAGAAAAATTGATCAGAGAACAACATGAAACTGAAAAAAAATCATTTTTTTCCTGTGGATTGAGACCCACCACTATTCATTTTCAGACTGTCTTCAGGGAAGACTTCTGAAGTCCACTTACTGCCATTCTTTGCTAAAGATAAAGGAGAGGGGGTAAAAATACACACGAGAGATACCTCTATATTCTGAAAATTTTCCAATTCTCACCAAGTTTATATTCATCAAAAAGTATGGGAAGGCTTATTGTAAAATAAATTTGTTTAAAAACTCAGCAATATTTTTTGGGGAAAAAAAAGAAGCAAAATGACTCCTCCAACCACACTGCATTTGTATTACACAGATCATGTACACAGTGTTAAAAATAAAATAATTTAAAAGTTGACTAAACAGAAAATCTTCAATTATATCCTATTGCTTTGAGTGACAAAGTCAGACCAATTAATAGCCACAAAAGGAAGCTTTTGATAGCAATGCTTTTAAAATGAAGGTATTAAAACAGTACATTCTTTTACACGAGCATTTTTGAAACAGACTATATACTCCAGAGTAATATATACAGTACAAGCGGCTCCGTGGTCTCCAAAAATAACACTCAACTAACTGAAGTAGAAGAAAACTCACCAACAGTGTTAAATCTTGACACAGAAAAAGAGAGGGCAGCATCTGGCGCTTCTGGCATGCTTCTAAGAACAAACCCTGGCACGGGTACAAATTCTAAGTCTCTGATCAGGGCTGGGTGGCTGCCATCTAGGAAGCGGTTTTACCTCCTTAGTATCAATAGAGTAAAATGTCCATCAGCCAAGTTTGTAAGGCAGTAAAATGAACACAACAGTAACCATTCTACTGTAATCCAAGTAGTTGTTCGTTACACACTTAAACATATAAACTGAGAATTCCAAATAATTTATGTAAATACTCTGCTCCCGATGGGAAGGGGCAACATTCCCCATGACGGCTGTGCGATGACTTCCCTCCAGTGAGGACAGTATGGGAAGGTGGTCGGCAAGGTAACTTCACAGTGGAGCTGGCAGGCACCACCTCGCTCAGGTGACCAGATCGCAGCAGCCATGTCAGTGATATGTCACCATGACAGGACGTACTCTTGGGATGACAACAGTGGCACTTTACCTGTGTGGTCTTCCCACAGTCTAATCATGAGAAAAACACCGAAAACACTAACAGAGGGGCATTCTACTTAATGCCTGAATCGTACCTCTCAAAACTGTCAAGGTCATTAAAAATAAAGAAAGTCTAAGAAACTACCACAGTCGAGAGGTGTTTGAGAAATCATGTCAACTAAATGAGATGTGGTATCCTAGACGAGATTCTGGAACAGAAAAGGACTTTAGATAAAAACCAAGGAACTCTGTGTTAAATACGGCCTTCGTTAACTTATCAATATTGGTTCATTAGGTTGTTTTTTTTTAATGTTTATTTACTTATTTATTTATCTGTTGTTGTTGCAGTTTGGCTGGGGTCAGGTTTGAACAGGCCACCCTGGGTATGTGGGGCAGATGCCCTACTCCCTGAGCCACAGACACCACCCTGGGTCATTAGTTTTAAAAAATGCACTATATTAATAGGAGAAATGGGGAGTAGGATTAATGGGAACTCTGCTATCTTTGCCATTTTTCTGTAAATCTAAAACTCAAAAATAAAGTTTATTTAAAAAAATTGAGTTTGATGTTTCAGTTTTCATGTACACAAAGCAGAAATGTATCAATGAAAGTTCTAGCCATCTAAAATTTGTTTTCATAGCTTGTTCAGATGGCCGGTATCCTAGGCAGAGTAAAACAAGAGATTCTAACAAAATGAACAAAAAAAGGAAGTATGACATAAGACAAGCTCATCCTTGGGTTTACTACCTTCCTTAGGTCAGACAATGGTACCTCTAAAGCTAATATATTTCATCAGTATCTCCTTATTTCTGGCACAATTTAAATCCAGGGCCCCTCAGAAAACTCCACAACGTGTTTTCTGTGGGCTACTGGTTCTTTAGAACCGTGACAGAGAAGACTGAAGGGTATTGGTGTGTTTTGAGCAAATTCTGTGACCATAATCTCTTGTCAAGCTTTGTAAAAATCGAGATAAGACAGATTCCTTTACTGGAGAACATCTCAGGATTTTAATGCAAAAATATACATTGAAGAGGATATTTTGCATTATTCCCCAAACATCTCTGACCTCAATTTTTTTTTTTCTTGGTAGGGGGAGCATCTCCAGAGACCAGGTTTCATTAAGCAGTTTTGGGGAACACAGCTTTTAATGCAGTAACAAAACATCCAGAGGCAAGGAGGAACGGGCTCTTTTAAGAAGCTTTCTCAGGTGGCCCGTTCTTCCCCACTGTGCCCTGGACTGTGCAGGGTTATCTGCTTCCACGACAGTATCATACCACAGTAGTCACCACTTGTATAATACTACTTTCAGTTACTGACACATGAAGCAGACAGATTTCTATCTTTCTTTTTCACTTCTTTGTAAGTGTACAATTATTATAACCTGTACTTTCATCTAGGAGGAAGAGAGGTTTGCAGATAACACATTTTCTCATTTCTAAGCCCTACCTGCAGCTCTGATTATTGACTTTACTTTTTTTTTTTCCCTTTTTGAGACAGAGTCTCGCTTTGTTGCCTTCTATAGAATGCTGTGTCATCATAGCTCACAGCAACCTCAAACTCTTAGGCTCCAGCAATCTTCTTGCTTTAGCCTTCCAAGTAGCTGGGACTACTGGTGTCCGTAACAACATTCAGCTAATTTTTAGAGACGGGGTCTTGCTGTAGCTCAGGCTCATCTCAAACTCCTGAGCTCAAGCAATCCACCCACCTCGGCCTTCCAGAGGTGGGTTTACAGGCGTGAGCCATTGAGCCCAGCTGATTATTGACTTTAATTTGGAAGGAAGTGTTATGTAGTACTTTGTGGATCTCCCCACCCCCCAAAATTATGGATTCTGACAGTCACTATAGATACAAACAGAAAATTTTCAACGAACTCTCAGTCCCCTACTGGGTAGATCTTCTGATGACACACTCAGAACAGCTGAAGAGGTCTTATAAGGGTATATGTGAAACTTAGTAAATGTAGAATGTAAATGTCTTAACACAATAACTAAAAAAATGCCAGGAAGGCTATGTTAACCAGTGTGATGAAAATGTGTCAAACGGTCTATAAAACCAGTGTATGGTGCCCCATGATCGCATTAATGTACACAGCTATGATTTAATAAAAAAATAAATAAATAAAAGATTATAGGTGTGAGCCAGCACAGAGGGCCAAAAATAACTTTAAACATAATACCAATAGCTAAACATGGCCAGATATTCGAAATGAATTTTACTAGTCTAATAGGCTAATGGGGTAATATTATAATGAGGGAGAAAATTGGTTGTCTATGCTCATATATAAATCTGTCCTTATGGAGAAAGGAAGGAAAATTTATAAATCAGAATAAAAATAGGATAGTAAATAAATCGGTGAGTAGGCACCACAAGAGGGTTCCAGGGGTATCCAACTCAAGGGCCACGTGTTGATCCTTTGAGGACTGCTTTGTTTATGTGGGGTGTCAGATATTGCAAAAAGTATTCACAGCCTTTTTTGCTCATCAGCTTTTGTTAGTGTTTGTATATTTAATGTGTGGCCCAAGACAACTCTTCATCCAATTTCCAGCATTAAAAAAAAAAAAAGGTTGAAGACCTGGAGGTCTTTATATGTGCTACAATATCAAATATATTCTATTTTCTTGGACAGTATTTTAAGGCAGCTTTTTTATTGCCATTAGAAACTAATTTTGCTTAAATTACTTTGTAACCATTGGCTGAAAAGGCTTCATAACATAACTTCACAGTCACTAAGATGTGGAATCAATCCAAGTGCCCATGAATGGATTAATAAACTATGGTATGTATATACCATGGAATACTATGTAGTCATACAAAAGGTGGAGACTTTACATCCTTTGGTATTAACCTGGATGGAGATGGAGAACATTCTTCTTAGTAAAGTATCTCAAGAATGGAAGAACGAGTATCCAATTACTCAATACTAATATGAAACCAGTAGAAGAACAAACACACAGACACAGGAGAAAAGTACAATTAAACCGAAGTGGGGGTGTGGACAGTAAGAGGGGGAGAGAGGGATTTGTGTGTTCTCACCTAAAAGGCACAATGTGTCGGTATATGGCACACCTCCAGGGGCTGCCATATACGGATATAAAACTACAACTTTACCTAACAAATGCAATGTAACCTAATCGTCTGCAACCTCATATTAACTAAAAAAGAAAAAAAAAAAAACCAATGTAAGTAAACTCCAAAAGGTTTTCTGCATCTGCAAAAACTGAAACCATTGGGCGGCGCCTGTGGGTCAGTCGGTAGGGCGCCGGCCCCATATACCGAGGGTGGCGGGTTCAAACCCGGCCCCGGCCAAACTGCAACCAAAAAATAGCGGGGCGTTGTGGCGGGCGCCTGTAGTCCCAGCTACTCAGGAGGCTGAGGCAAGAGAATCCCTTAAGCCCAGGAGTTGGAGATTGCTGTGAGCTGTGTGAGGCCACGGCACTCTACCGAGGGCCATAAAGTGAGACTCTGTCTCTACAAAAAAAAAAAAAAAAACTGAAACCATTAACAAACCCTACCTAATTTTTTTAGCTCCTGTATCTTCAGAGAGAACCTGAACATTCAGGTGCTCCTCATATTAAGGCTAGATTTGCACAATTTTTGAGTTGACCAACTATTACAGCCCACAGAAAACCCACAAGGAGTTTCAGTTATTTTCTTTAGTGTAGCACAAATTGACTATATTGAGCTGTTTTTGTGTTTCCCCTTCCAGAGATTTTGCTTCCCTGAAGAATTTCCACCAACATACAATGAATCCTTTCAGAAAACAGGCATTCACTTGAAATTAATTTTTATCACTTCCTAATTCCCAATATTTTAAAGTGGAAAAAGCAATTTTTCTAAGCAGAAGCACATTGTCATTTGTCCCCAACTCGATTCTAAATTCTAATCAGATTTAGTCCAAATGCTACTTAATGACTATGTGTTCCAATGCAGATAACAAGAAAAGCTGCTAACTTACCATTTGGTGACAAATGCCTCTTTCTTCAAGTTTCCCCTCACTGCTGTTATTATTAGCAATGAAGAGGGTAACTTACAAGCAGACTTTTTCAAAGGCTAAAGCAGAGCAGGGTAGATTTTCATCCCTCACATTTTTACCATCATCTGCAAAATATTCCACTTAGTTATCATTTCTTGTAACTGAAAAATACAGTTACTAAAGGAAGATTTTCTTCTCACTCTGTGAACTTATGTTTAGTTGCTTCTAAATGCTAAGCACTGAGAAATAAAGCTGAATGAGACTGACTAGCCTGTACCCTCTGGGAGGGCAGGGGGTCTGTCAACTTTTTTCAGGGCATGTTTCCTTGGCCTGCCTATCACAAGGCTCTGCTCAGCAAACATTTATTGAACCATGAATGACAAATCTCTACCTTTAAGAAGTCCATAATCCTTGAACACAAGATCCAGACACTAATCTGGTCTCTACAGATAACAGCATGAACAAGACAAACACTGTGCCCTTGTGATACTGGGGTATATCCCTGGGTGAGAGAAGATGCTAGACTAAACCAGTGTTTTTCAACCTATTTTATCTCATGGCACACTTGAACCCATAGTTAAACTTCCACATCACACTTAAATTATGTTGTAAAAAAAAAAAAGAAGTTAAAAAAAAAAAGGAATATACCTAGTATGCTTTGAATTTTCAAAAATAATTTAATTAATGATGTTTACAAATTTTCACAGCACACCCAAGATCCTCTCATAGCACACCAGTGTCCCACGGCACACCGGTTGAAAACTCACTGACCTAAACTATAAATATAATGTGTAATAGGGCTAAATTATAAATATAATGTGTAATAGGGACTCTAAAGGGGGGGGAAAGGCAGTGCAAGAGCATGGGAAACTTTTCTAGATTGGGTGCTCTTACACTTGGAAGAAGGTTCAGATGAGCTGAGATTTAAATGACGTGAGGGTGTAGTCTGGCAAATATTTAAGGTGAAAATGTTCTAAGGAGAAGAAACTAATTAATATGTAGAAGAAACTAATTAACACTGCTTGCAACTAGCATAATGAGGTATGTGGCTGAGTTTGCTACTTGTCTACCAAAACTCCATTTCTTCTTTCTAGGAATCCAGCAAGACTACATGTTTCAGCTGCCCTTGTGATTTGTCTTTGCCAATGGACTGTGAGAAATGTAGTCTTGCCATTTCTGAGGCAAGGATTTAAGATGGTGTATATTCCATGCTCGCTTTTTTGCCCCTTTGACATAAAGTAGAACACAATGGGGTTAGCAGAGCCACAACAGGGAAGGGGCCTGGATGCTTGTATCACTGACCAAGCAGGCAGCAAGGTATGAACAAAATGGGGCAGCGCCTGTGGCTCAAGGAGTAGGGTGCCAGCCCCATATGCTGAGGGTGGCGGGTTCAAACCCAGCCCTGGCCACAAAAAAAAAAAAAAGGTAACAAAATGATATCTCTTATTAAGACTGTGCATTCTGTTAACCAGTTTGGTGAAAATATTTCAGACTGTATATGGAACCAGCACATTGTACCTCATGATTGCATTATTGTACACAGCTATGATTTAATAATTTAAAAAAAGACTATGCATTCCTTGAGGGCAAGGATCAGGTCTTTTTCCATTGTCATATCTCTAGAACTTGGCACAACTCCTAGAAAATGACAGATATGCGTTATTTATGAAATAAATGCTACTGAAATCATGAAAAAAGCAATTAGATCAGAAAGTGAGAAAAAAGAAATGATCAGCAAGCATTCATGATGGGGACATTTTAAAGAATGGGGCAAGTGGCTTATAGAAGATAGGAAGTAGGTAGGAGTAGATATTTTTAGCAGAAAAAAGGACCATGAGCAAAGGGAATATTAGGAGTTTACTAAAAATAATCCTCCATCTGCTCTCCCATGGAGATCTCAATGTTCTTCCTTTGGCTGACAGGTTTAAGGGCTCCATTTGCTTTGTAAAATAATGACAATGATAAAAACACCCCGCACATACACACTTACATGGATGTAGTTAATGATTCTCCTCTACCCTTCCAAAAAGTTATTTTAAGAACTATGACAATGGAATAAAAATCACTTCCAGGCATTTTCAAATGGCTTTCTCAAAACTGTAAGTGAACATAGTAACTGAACACCTGCAGTGGCACAGGCTGGTAGTGAGCGTCTACAGCAAGGCGCACTGTCAGACCAGTGCTTCTGAAACGGGGGGGGGATTCTGCTCCTCCCCCAGTGGATATCTGACAATATCTAGGAGACATTTCTGGTTGGGGGGAGGGATGATACTGGCATCTAGTGGGCAGAGGCCAGGGAAGTCGCTAAATGTCCAACAGTGCACAAGACAGCCCCCACCACAAAGAAGGACCTGTTCACAACGTCAGTAGTGCTAAGGTGAGAAATGCCATTCAACTATAAGCTTGAGGCCTAGAACCAGGAAGTACCTCTTGGCACAGAGCAGACGCTAAAAAAATGTTTGATGGGATTACCTGGAAGACCATGATCACACCAAGTTGAAGATAGGGGCAACATTTTCACTTTTTTCCTCTGCCTTCCTTCTAGACTTTCAACCCAAATTACATGACACAAAGTAAGAGACATTAAAAGCCTAATTGTATTATTATACACACAAATTAAGTGCTTTTCTTAACCAAAGTCTATAATTTCCATCAAATTCTTGCCCCAAATGAATAAAATCTTTGAAAAGGATAAACATTTCTTCGTGTGTAAAAAACCCACTATGTTCCAAGAGTCACACAAATAACAACAGCCTAACAGGACACACACAAGCACTTCCTGGTGCTGTTCTTCTACATACTAATAAGAGCAATTCTAAAAGACCAAACAGAATGAAATAACATCAGGAACTTAAGTTAATCTCGCTCTCAGTCCTTTTATCTTATTACTAATTACCTCTTCACCTCAACAGCCATTCATTTGTTGCCCCCAAATTTAAATGAAGGTAAATCACTCTCACACATTTTTTTTAATGAGGCGTCTTAACTTCCCATACTTGGGTCCTGACACTGAAATTGACTGTGTTCCTAACCTTTTAAGCCTCTAGTTTAATTTCTAGTGTCACTAAATGAAAAAGAACAAAAGCTTTTCTTAAAACCCTAGACAATCATGTTCCCGCTCTTACTGGAAAAGGAGACAGGATATCGCCAACCCAAACCAGTACCTTTGAGCAGCTGAAGCCTTTTTGTCCTTACCCTGAATGTGAAGACAATGGCCCCCTTAAGTGTCAGATGCCCAGGAAGTGCCACAGCGGCTGAATGGATTTTCATGGGACATAAATCACTTTCCCACTACCTGCCACTTACAAACCTGCTTCTCATGAACCTTGTATCCTGTACAATGTGGCTTCTTGTGTCTTCTGTGACAGCTAAGAACACGGGGACTATTTGCATGAGTAGACAAAGGGCATTTTTCCTTTCGACACAGATTTTTCCCCCCTCAGTGCCTGGATTTTTTTTTTTTTCATTAAAATCAGTGGAACATCCAACTTCCACATGTCACTTAAATTGTAAAATACTTATATACTTGCCTGTTTCATACAACTGTTGATCATTTTACTAGGATCCTTGGAAGCATATTTATCTGATCATTTCCTTATACATCTCCATGCGGATCAGATCGCCTTGCCTTAGGATTTTGCATGAGAAATTTTGAGCAACTCTTCATCCCATTTTGGGGGATGGGTAAGGGGTCATTAAGAATTGAAGAAGAAATAGATACACAGTAGACCACACATGAACTGATGGAGAAATTTTCCCACATATGAATTTACTAAATTCAATGTCTCTGGAGAATGAATTATTGAAAAAAAATAATGATTAAAGACACTGTTGTTGATGTGACATCATTCACATACATCTAATTCCATTGCTCTGAATTAAAAGTCAGATTGCTTTAAAGTAGGAATTACACATTCTTGTTACAGGATCCGAAAAGTTGCCTGGTATTTAGGAGGTTTTATCACAAGCAGCTGAGGCCCCCTCCCAGGGGCAGTCACACAAGCAAAAATCTCTGCTGAGCAAATTCCAGCCCCAAGTGGCCAGCCCAGGGACCTGTGCTCCCTCCTCTTCCAGGGGCCCAGGGCGCCTGCACGCCTGACTCAGACAAAAGCAGGTGCTGCTGCAGTGAGACGGTCCCATCACAAAAAACAACACTCCTCTGTGAGCCACGTTATGCCAAAGGCTCCCCAGGCACAAATCATGAAGCAATTTAATACACACTCAGAAAAAAAAAGCCAAGCGAGCAATTTAGAAGCCAGAAGAAAACACAAGGGAAAGTCTTTCAGTTTTAGTGAGAAGAGAAAGAAACAGGCAGAGCACAGCTCCCCGGGAAATGAGAGGCGAGGTGAGGAGAGGCAGCAGCGCCTGCCAGGTCTGTCTCAGGGAACCAGTGAAGATGCCTTTCCCCCACTCCTGCACTCGAGATCCTGAGTCCTTACAATCCATGCTTGTAATTCCAAACTCTTCCTAGGGCCAAGGGAAGCAAGTGACATTTAACAGAACTGAAGCAGAACAAGAGTTATGTGTGCTGACTGCGCTGAACACTAAGTAGGGCCCCAGCAGTTCTCTAAAAGTGGCTTGTAAAAATCTTAGTGGGGGGAGGGAGAAGAAGCGTGGGCCTAAATAAGTCTCATAGGGAAAAAAAATCGCCCATTAATGCAGAGACCTTTGCATCAGAAAAAAAAAGCAGTGGGGATATGCAGACAACCCCCGAGAACAATACCAAAGGCTGGAGCCAAAACATGTGATTCCAGTGTCAGGCCAGAGCCCAGCTGGAGCAGCCATGGGAAAAAAAGAGACCATACAGCGGAGAAGCAGAGGGCCAGGGCCAAGGGAAGTGGGTGACAAATTGGTGCTAAGGCACCACAAGCGGCCGGCTTGTTTTCTTTGCCTGAGGATGTGAGAGGCTTTTAAGCTGGAAGCTGAGATGCCGGGGATGCTGCGGGGAGCATATAGGCAGCTGAGAGCTGTCCTCTGAGGAGGAGGATGCTGTTACCGCCAGCACAGCAGGGAAACATGACACAAACAGGGACACCAGCCCCTGGGACAGATGGGTGCACAGCCCTAGGCAGAGGCAGGATAGGAGATTCAAGCCCCAACACGGCATTCTCCTGGGCCAACCAACGTGCCCTTGGCCCAGAAAGGAAGAAGCACATACTGTAGATGATTGTCCCCCAAACAGCTGTGCTGCAGCCTGCCCCGCCAAGTGTGGGAGATGCTGGCGTGATGTCGTCAAGAGGGTGCAGACTCCTGAGTGGCACAGAAACAAAGCTGCCTCCCCACCCCCAGGATCTCGTGGGCCAATTTACGCAGAGGGGCACTGAATAAATGTTCCTGTGGATTCTTAATTCAAATGTGTATGCTCACCACCACCAAGCCACGACATTAAAATATATTCCTTACTGTGGGACAAATGAAAAATACATTTTAAAGGAGTTCCTCTCTTGAAGAAGACATGAACATCTAACCACTTACAAAGAACTCTCACATAGAGTGCTTCATGGAGTCTTCCCCATGAGCCAGATGTCGTCATGCCTGTATTTTAGAGATTCAGAGAGGGTTGCTGACTTGTTCAAAGCAGCACAGCACTGCTGGAATGTAACTACAGATGGGTCTGCCTCCAGGACATCAAGTACCACAGGTGTCCAGAGATAATGGTGAGCAAAGAGGGCTGGAGAAGAAAGGAAAGGGCAGTATAACCTGAATGGGGGTTGGACAGGTTGGGAGGACGTGGCAGGGACAGCAGGCAAAGATGTGGAAACAAGCTGGGCGAATCAGGGAGCCAGCCAGGAGTTCAGTGCAATGCAGCAGAAGGTTCTGGAAGTTCAGAACAGACTAAAGGAGTTGGGCAGACCCAGCTGGTCTCCAGCAGTCCTGAGACTGTGGGCACTTTCTTCATCTATAAAGTGGGGATAACAACAGTGCCTACTTCAAAGAGGACTAAATGAAATAATGTATGCAAACTGCTGTGCTCAGTACATGATAGCTAAAAAAATGAACATGAGTCACCTATGCAGATTCTTGCACTGGTAACTAAAACAAGTATTTGTCGCTTTGTTTGGCCCTGACCACAATCCTATGGGATAGACAAAATGGGGCTTTAGAGCTCAGGAAAACTCTAGCAGAAGCCATGCCTTCTGCTTTTGACCGAGGCCTCTTATTCGACAGAGAGACGAGCAGAGAACAGGGCTGGAAAGGTCATGGAGGCCAACAGCAGTCCCTGGAGGCTGGACTCCCACCAGCAAGAATCAGAGCTTAGCAGGTTTTAGAGGAAAGAAGATGAGGTCTGGGGGAGAGGAGATAGAGTGAGGC
Organism: Nycticebus coucang; assembly: GCF_027406575.1. NCBI lineage: Eukaryota > Metazoa > Chordata > Mammalia > Primates > Lorisidae > Nycticebus > Nycticebus coucang. The sequence goes on from NC_069780.1 coordinate 26,846,071, forward strand.
TTTGAAATGATGGAGATCATACTGCTGCTGGAGCTGAACTTCAACAGCCACGCAATGCAAAGTCCTCCCAAAGAAACAGCTCATGAAATTGCAGGAATGTCAATCAGAAGGGGCTTGGTCAGATATGAAAGTGGAGAAAAGCAAATAGTCAAAGAGAACAGCGATGGGAGAAAGGGCCATCTCCTTGGCCACTGCAGGGCGCACAACCTACCGCAAAGCCGGCTCCATTGTGGAGAGGGACGCAGGCAGCTGCAGCCAGCTCACTTCGGGTATTCCCACTGGCAAACCTCCTGACTGTGAAATGGATGCCTTGGACTTAACCTGATGCCATCTGACACTTAACTTCTTTTTGTTTTTATTACATACTAGCCAACGAAGCATCTGATTATGATTTGGCTTCCCACGCAGGCCTAGCTACAGGAAGAAAATGTGTACCGATTGTTCCCACACCACAATCCCAGGCCATGGAATGGAAATAGAAGCGAGTCTCTTCTCATTTTAAGACAGTAAACAAGCAATCTGGTTTTGTGCATCCACTTCCTGAACTGAGTTAATGTGATGGTGAGATTAGCTCGTAAGATCAGTTTCTGAGCCCCCGAGGCTAAGAGTGTCATCAAGGGAGCAAGGATGCCCACTGGAACGTGCTGTCCCCTGAGAAAACCCTCCCTGACCACCAGCAGGTGTGCCCTTGTGATGCTGAAGGCATCCTGGTTGGGCTGCAGCAGAGCACAGGGTGGCTGGGGGAGCTCATGCCAGCAGACCGGTTTCCAGGCCACAGCGGTGAGGAGGCTGAAAGTGCGAGGCAGTGTAGAGTCAGAAGGGACAGAAAACAGAGGAAAATCCAGGAGAAACTAGGGGGTAAAGAGATGCAAAGATAATTCTTAAGAGTTTCTATTATAGATACTCATAGTGGAGCCCCCACCTCTGCAAGACAGGAAAGGGTTGTTGAACCTAGATTTGGTTTGAGGCATTTCATTTGAGATGACGCTATGGCATCTATGTCCAATCGACTTACTCTGGAGACCATAAAAGTATTCAGTATGTTGCTGGGCACTCCATTCACTCCACAAACATTTCCCGAGGATCTAAAATGTGCCAGACAGAACTATGCCAGTCACTGGAGATCCTTGCCTTCAAAGGGCTTACACCACAGCAGTGTTGATGGGTCAACTTACCATTTAGCAAATACGGTAAGTGCTGGGGAGGGGGGAGTCCACAGAGTACAATGGGAACCTCTAAAATAATGAACAGCATGGGGAGAGAGAACCAAACTTTTTCAGCCAACAGAGATAAATCATTTTTAAAGAGAAGACTCAGTGTTATTTTTTTTCATCTTCTTGAATTTTTGAATCTATGAAAATGCTATTTTTTAACTCAGACATCAAAATCATATCTAATTTTACTTCCTTTCATCCTATAAATGGTAAAAAAAAAAAAAATAGCAAGAGGACTGGAAAATATGATATCAGCTGAGAGACTGCAGTAACATGTGAAGAAATGCCCAATAATAAAATAAAGGTACATGCCAGACCTGGAACAGCCCATAGAAAGGCAAAGATGTAATATGTGGGCCCAAAACCCAACCAGTAAGGCACTGCCTCTTCAAAGACCACACATCCATTAAGTTTCATCATCTGGCACAAAATTTCCAAACTGCAACTCACAGTAACAATTTAACTTTCCATTCACTGAAAACTTAAAAGGTCACAAAATCTCAGAGGTGATAAGAGAGGCAAAATCAGAAAGGAAGACAATTCCAGGATGCTGCTATCCCACAACCCAACTGACTTCAAAAGAATATTGCCAGGTATACAAATGAAAGAAAATACTCTAGGGCCACCAAAAATTGAGAATTCTGGCAAGATATGGAGCCTTCCTCAATGACCATGACAGTATCAACAGAAACATACAGGAAAACAGCAGAATGGCAGACATAAAAGAAATGCAGAGACAGATACCAAAAAAAAAAAAAATAGAAATACAGTCATGATTAGAGCTCATACCTCTTCCCTCTGTTTTTTCCTCCCCTACTCTGTACCCCAGTCTCAGTGTAATATGCTGTGTTTGCTGAAGACTTGAAGATCTGAGTACAAATGTTTCCACTGCACATTTTATAATATATGCCTTCAAAATTCCTTTGCCCTGGTCGACTGCTCTCGTTGAGATGCATCTTTGGTCGCACTGGCCAATACTGGGAAACATCATAGGAAGCTCACCTAAAAACTCCTTATTGCATTTACTGTAGGGATTTGCTAAAGATGTTTCTCACTTTATCACATAGTATCCATTTTACTGTCTCTATGACTTCTTAAGCAGTATCATGTATTTTTTACACAAGGCTGAGCAAGCTGTGTTTTTTGCATGGGCTCACATGGAGCTCAGAACACATTTGCAGCACTCTTTCAGCAAACTCAAATGCCCACTAGTATAAAAGCATTTTATTTATCCCTTGTTTTCTCTTCACAAATTTGCCTAACTTACTTAAAAACAAGATAAAATAAAATGCTAATAATATTAATAGTAAACAATTACTGAGCGCTGATCATTAAGCATTTTGATTCCATAGCCTAGCCTCACATCCCCTACCTTATATCATGACTCCTCAAACCATAAATGTATCCATATATAGTAATACACATCCATATACTGTATAAATACATAACCATTTATATACAAATTTTGCTTTGTGAAAAGTTGGGGTATGAAGACATGGACGCATTCCTGTTGTGGTTTTCAACCAGATCATGGAGAAAGGGCACTACTGACAGCAAATGGCTTGGACATCCATGAGGAAGGCGTGGGTACAGCCCGGGCCTCGGACTAAAGGCTTCTACATGAACAGCACTTGCGGCTTTAATTTGTGATGAAAAACAAAGCAAAGAAGGCTCCAATCCACCACAGCATCTTATTTACCCCAAATTTGCCTTGTCTGGAGGACATATATAAAACTGTAAGTTTCGGCCCTAGCAGGGTGGAGAGAAGAACAAAAATGCCGCGTGAAAAAACAAAATGCATCATCTGAACCAGGACAGCTCAGGCAGGGGGAGTGCTACAGACAGACAGAGGGGAGAGACCAAGGACACACCCACAGAAAGCCGACCCCGCACCTGAGGAGGTGGTGCGCCCTGTGCCCCTGACCAGCTCGTGCTCTCTCACCCTGCCTTCTCTGCTCCCTCATTCCTCTCCACCCGCTATGTCCGCCTCCTACACAACTGGGGAAACTGGCCCTAGCAAGGAGGTGGGCCCTCACCCGATGCAGGTGCCCCAAGGAGGGCCAAGAAGCTGGCCTCTCAGGCCTGCAGACAACACTCCATGTAGTGACACCGCCATGTAGTAAAAGTTCCTGCAGCTCGCTCAGTGGGCAGTGGGCTGCTTGTTGATTTTCCTCATTCTGTCAAGTTCTCGCAGGCTTGATGCTCTGGCTGTCAAACCAGAGGCTTATTACAAAGCAGCAAATTATTAAATAAAAACGGAGCTGTACTGACAAAACCAAAAATGGGCAGCCAAGGAGGAGATACGTATCACATAAAGGGTAGCCTGAGAAACAAAGCCCCTAGATGGAGGGCGGGCTTCCCAGAGTGCAGAGGTGGCTGGGGCGGGGGGAACAGAGTGACTGAGGGCGCTGGAGGGGGTGTGTGTGTTGTGTGTGTACACGTGTGTTTACAGAGTTACTACAAGGGGCTGGCGTGTGTGAGTGTGTGTGTACACACGTGTGTTTAAAGAGTTGCTGCAGGGGGCTGGCGTGTGTGTGTGCACATGTATTTACAGAGTTACTACAAGGGGCTGGCGTGTGTGTGTACACATGTGTTTACAGAGTTACTGCAGGGGGCTGGCATGTGTGAGTGTGTTTTGTATGTGTACACACGTGTGTTTACAGAGTTACTACAAGGGCTGGCGTGTGTGCGTATGTGTGTACATGTGTGTTTACAGAGTTACTGCAGGGGGCTGGTGTGTGTAAGTGTGTGTATGTGTATACACATTTACAGAGTTACTAAAAGGGGCTGGTGTGTGTGTACACGTGTGTTTACAGAGTTGCTGCAGGGGGCTGGCGTGTGTATATACACGTGTGTTTACAGAGTTGCTGCAGGGGGCTGGCATGTGTGTGTACGTACACACGTGTTTACAGAGTTACTGCAAGGGGCTGGCGTGTGTGTGTGTGTGTTTACAGAGTTACTACAAGGGGCTGGCGTGCGTGTGTGTGTACATATGTGTGTTTACAGAGTTGCTGCAGGGGGCTAGCATGTGTGTGTGTGTGTGTGTGTGTGTGTGTGTTTTTACAGAGTTAACTACAAGGGGCTGGCGTGTGTGTGTGTACACATGTGTGTTTACAGAGTTGCTGCAGGGGGCTGGCATGTGTGTGTGTGTGTGTATGCCTGTGTTTACAGAGTTGCTGCAGGGGGCTGGCATGTGTGTGTGTGTACGTGTGTGTTTACAGAGTTACAAGGGGCTGGCATGTGTGTGTGTGTACACATGTGTGTTTACAGAGTTACTGCAGGGGGCTGGAATGTGTGTGTACACATGTATTTACAGAGTTACTGTAGGGGACTGGCGTGTGTGTGTGTGTGTGTATGTGCATGTGTGTTACAGAGTTGCTGCAGGGAGCTGGCGTGTGTGTGTGTGTACACGTATGTTTACAGAGTTACTACAAGGGGCTGGCTGTGTGTGTACACGTGTGTTTACAGAGTTACTACAGGGGGCTGGCGTGTGTGTGTGTGTACATGTGTGTTTACAGAGTTACTGCAGGGGGCTGGTGTGTGTGTGTACACATGTGTTTACAGAGTTACTGTAGGGGACTGGCATTTGTGTGTGTATGTGCATGTGTATTTATAGAGTTGCTGCAGGGGGCTGGTGTGTATGTGTGTACACGTATGTTTACAGAGTTACTACAAGGAGCTGGCTGTGTGTACACACGTGTGTTTACAGAGTTGCTGCAGGGGGCTGGTGTGTTTGTGTGTACACATGTGTGTTTACAGAGTTACTGTAGGGGACTGGCATGTGTGTGTGTGTGTACATACGTGTGTTTACAGAGTTGCTGCAGGGGGCTGGCGTGTGTGTGTGCACATGTATTTACAGAGTTAGTACAAGGGGCTGGTATGTGTGTGTGTGTGTACGTGTGTGTTTACAGAGTTGCTGCAGGGGGCTGGCAAACTCCAGGCAGCCCACAACATGTCACAGACAAGCAGGTCTCCCACATGCTGTGCTGGCTGTTTTCAAATTTATAATGTTAGTATAATGCATAAAAACAGTAATTAAAAGCACTCCTCTATGTCCAATAGCATTTTTATTATACCATTTCTCAGTCAGATAAGTGAATATTGCCCGCAGTATGGAGTGCAAAGCTTGGGAAATGGGACACTGAAAGGGGGTCCTTGGGGGTGTAAAGGCTACCCACACAGCAGAAGTCTTGGTGAGTCTTGAATCAGACAAACCTGAATTTGGCTGCTTCTCTCAGCTGAGCATCTGTAAAATGGGTACAAAACCATCTACTTCATAGGGTTTGCAAAGGAAAGTGCCCAGGGCAGTGACTTCCCTTAGTGAATGAATTCAATAAACATGTATCAAAAAATATCACCAGACACTGTAAACATAACTGAACTTCTAAAATTTCTGCTGTCAAGGATGTGATAGTCTGGGGTCGGGGGAAGACAGGTAAGAAAAGGCAATTGCAATACAGTGAGATAAAAACATGGGCACAAGAACAAGCCACGTGAAGCTCATCTGACCAGTCTACGGATACGGAGAACTGTGTGGTGTAACCGTGAAAATTAGAGTTTAAGTCAATTCCTTCCTTACTTCAGCAAATCGTCAAATGCTACTGTTCAGGAGCTGGAGAAACAGCAGAGAACAGACAAAGATCCCTGCACTCAGGAAGCTTACGTTTGGGGAAAGAGACATAATAAAATAATAAACATCTAAGTTAAAAAAAAAAGTCATCACTTCTCAGGCTCTTGACTAAGATCAAGTGTAAAAAATATTATGTCAGATGGTGGAAAGTGTGGTGAAGGACACTTTAGTCAGAGAGAGGGAACACAATTTTAAAGAAATGAGAAGGGCAACAGAGAACCACGGCCACTGGGAACCAGCGCTCCAGGCAGAGTGAAAACAAGCACAGAATCCGAGGAGAAAGCCTACCTGGCTCCTGCATCCAAAGGCTACGAAGTTACAAACATTGTGTTTTCAGAGGGCAAGGAAGCCCTCAGACAGAGTTCTGCCCACAGTGATTAAAGAAAAATGTTGATGCCTAATGGGAGAAACCCTGAGCTATCCAGAAAGCCAGCTGTCCAAAATAATGCAACCCTAGCAGGAGCTGAGGCTTCAGTGCACTCCCCTTTTAACTTCTTGACATCTTTTTTTTTCTTTGAGCCATCAAAATGAATGTGGAGATGAAAAGATGTTGTAAATACACTTCCCTCATATAGCACCTTTTCCCCAGTCACCTGGAACATGTTTGCCTAGTGTGACAATAAACAGTCCAGATTGTCTAACTCATGAGAAACAGCCATGTCACAATCACAGTGATTTGTTTAAAGAATCGTGCCCACTGCATAATTAGCCTATAGGTCACCATCTGTCTCTAAGTCCTCATAAAACTAACCATATGTTGTTTTCATCAATGGCTGAACTGGAAGTAACACAGACCCTTCTACAAGAAAAATGCTACACGTTTCTTGTGGAGAAGGGGATATTAGGGGGACATTTACTTCTCAGTTACTATCATATTTCTCTTTTGTTTAGAAAAATTTTATTTTGTTCTGTCCATGCTTTGCCCAAGGCTATGAATCCAAGCAACACCAATAATTTCTAGAAATTTCTGAAGGGGACTCTTCTTGGAGACACTGGGTGAACAGATGGAGCTCCAGAACTTCATTTTTCCCCCTCTAGTTCGACTTGGTGTTATCAAGAGAAACACAAGCAAATACATCTGATAAGCAATTCTTCCAATCTATTATCTATTGCATTTTAAAGATGCCAAGTCCTGAGATAACAACTTTAAAATCAGAGTATCTCCACCCTAAAGTAGATAATAACTACAAACAAATTTAAATCATCACTGGAAACAGTATGAAAACTGTCATCTAATACTTTTTTGATTCATGAGAGCAAGAATTCTCAAACTGTTAAGAACTAATCTTCGCATATCACCCACCAAGGACTAAACAATCTTAATAAGAAGCAGAAGTACAAAATGTTCCAGATTTTAGTTTGGGTAGTTTATTTTTAAAGAAAATATGAGTAAAAATTCTCCAAAAAATGTGCACACAGTTTATCATTATACCATAGGGAACACTAAGCATTTAGGTAACTTAAGAACATTAGTATCTCAGAAGTGGGTCATTAACACTGCCGCTGTGATGCTGAGAAACCAGTTCATCAACTCACTTCCCTGAGGGCATTTGCAAAATTAATCTGACCCATCATCTACAGATTCAAGCAGAAACTCTATTTACAAAACTGGCCACAACATCATCCTTTTAAAAAGGCCAAGAGTTTCCGACAAGGCTAACAATTCCACTTGGGCTAGGGAAGTTTTTTTTTTTTTTAATTCATATTTTCAGTTCATTTAAATAGTTTTTTTTTTACATCACACTGATATTCTTTTTTTTTTTTTTCATTTCAGATTAATGCTAGGACACAGATTTTAGGTTACATTGTTTTTGTTTCTAAGGTAAAGTTCAAGTTGTAGTTGAGCCCTTCACCCAGGGGTGTGCTGAACACACATTGTGCACATCAGGTGAGAACCGCGAATCCCTCGCCCTCTTCTCACCTCCCTCCTCACTAGAGTACACTTGTGTTTTTCTTTCATGTGGGCATATAACTGTTTATATACTGGTTTCATATTAGTATTGAGTACACTGGACACTTGCTTTTCCATTCTTATGATACTTTACTACGAAGAACGTGTTTAAACTCCATCGGGAGTTTAAAACTATATCTTAAATACAAAAGATATAAAGTCTCTTATCTTTTCTTACAGGTGAATAGTACTCCACGATATACATATACCACAGCTTGCTAATCCGTTCATGGGCTGACGGGCATTTGGGTTGCCTCCACGTCTTGGCAATTGTGAATTAAGCTGCAATACTGGGAAAATATTTGTTGAACTGAATTGAATGGTACCAAGAAGAGAAATTTTAACTTTCCAGGTCTCTTGCCTTATTATCTTTAAATTAACCCTTGTCACCAAAAATAGCCAACCTCTCAAATTTTAAAGGTTTAAGCACATCATATTGCACTTACATAGTGAAAGTGAATTACATTTCCTTATTTTTTTCTACACATACAGTCAGAAGTGAGGAGGGTTCTTCCTTACAGTTTCAGTTAAAGGCTCATTTTGCCCTCTGCACGCTTCGTTCTCACGCACACGTGATATAAGACTAATTCTTCCAGGATTGTGAGGCCATTATCCCTCAGAGATCTTAAATATTCTCCCAGAGATCTCTTTAACTTAAGGTACTTTAGGCGGCTAGGCCTTATAATGACATTTCCAGTCCAACAGGGCCTCGATAAGCTTTAGCACAAGCTGTGGCGGGTTTGGTGGTTTATCTGGGTGTCCCCTCAAGCCGCCTCCCCCAGTGTCCTAGGGAATCACAGTGAAAAGAAATAGCACAAACAGCCGTGGGATGGTAGGCAGACAGGCTGACCTGGCTTCCAGTCCTGGCTCATACCCTACTTTCAATGCTGATTTCATCTTTTTAAAAATAAAAATGCCATCTCCTCACTCTTATTCAAGGTAACCATAACTATTACATTGAAGTACAAAGACGGCCTAGCCAAAGACCGGACCCGGAAAGACACACAGTGAGCAGCTACTTTACTAAAGAAGTCAGGCACTGGTCTCCCAGTGAAGCCTGCTTTTTCTAATCAGGTTAAAATGGTCTCTGTCCACCGTCCAATGCATTTAAGAACATCTAAATAAAAAGGGCACCATTGGTGGCACCTGTGGCTCAGTGAGTACGGCACCGGCCCCATATACCGAGAGTGGCCGGTTCGAACACAGCCCCAGCCAAACTGCAACAACAAACAGCCGGGTGCTGTGGCAGGCACCTGCAGTCCCAGCCACAGGGGAGGCTGAGGCAAGAGAATCACCTAAGCCCAAGAGCTGGAGATTGCTGTGAGCTATGATGCCACAGCACTCTACTGTGGGCGAAAGAGTGAGACTCGGCCTCTAAAACAAAAGGAAAAAAGGGCACCATAAAGACCATAGAGCTATCCAGGTGAAGGCAGTGGAAACTAGAATGTTCTGGAACCAAGAAAAAACACGGGCGGGGGGACAGGGTGCTCAGAGGTGCAAACCCGGCACTCACTGGCGAGCTTCAAAATCCCTCTGCAAAGATCAGCTCAGAACACAGGGAAAGTTCATGAGGTAACAGCACACATTTGAAAATAAAGCACAAACTAAACATGAAAAGGTGTGCAGACATATACACAAATATTTGGAAAACACAAAAATATGGAGAATTATTTTAAAATACATAAACTACTAATCACTATTCATACACTCTCTCTCAGACTTTCTAAATTGTCACAAAAGACATGAGAACATAGTATATGTATAATAGGGTAGGGGAGTAGGTTTTTAAAGTGCCCGTAGGTCAGTCAGTACCTTCCCAGTGAGACAATTTAAACACTGATCTTTCAGATCTAAGCTCTTCCATATACATACCTCCTGAGCAGAGTGTAAGCCCCCAGAGGAACACTGTCCCCAAGTCATTCTGCTAAGTGTCTGTGATAACTTACTGGGTGATTTTACCACCCAAAGCCATTGGTGCTTATCAACGAGTTTCTTTTCCTCAAATTAGAAAAGAACAGGAATAATATACCAGCTCTTTCGCATTTTAATTGACACTACCAACAAAGTCTCCTTCTGATTTAAAAAACGGAGGGTTTCCATAAATAATCAACACCTCACACAATATTCTAGAAACTTTTTCTTATTTATCAGAAACTTTCCACCCATCTGCCCCAAAAGACAAAAATAAAAAGGTTATTTTATTAACCTTCTCTGGCTCTGAAGGCCTACAGTATTCTGTTGCCTTCGAGATATTCATATTTACAAGATTACAAAAAAAAAATCCATTTTGTTTTCTCTCTCTATTTATATACACAAACCACTTCTGCAATGTTATTAAAACTTCAAATTCTCCAATTAACTCAAAATCAACCTGCAATGCTACCAAACTTAAAGTTGTATTGTCAAGTGCACAACATCCACAAATTCTGCCTTTCTATAAAAGGAAAATAAAAATAACCCAGCTGCACATCAACCAAATTAGACTATCTGAACATGTTGATTAGCTTTAATTATCTACACACTTTGATTTTAAAAATGTCATAACTAATAATTTTTTAGTATAAACCTACTTATTGCATTTTATTAAGTCTCCTCTCCTGGTATTCATGGAAATAGAAAATAGAATTGTTTTATATTCTGCTTAAAATAAAAGCCAAAATCTAAAACTCAATTTGAAAAGAGAATAAATTCTTCATGCTTCTGTCTTTCCCGTATTTCTGCTAACACAGACACCAGCAGCAGCACCATCCCTGCTTTCAACCTCAACACTCACACATTATGTTTAAGAAGTCACCGACATACTAATTTAAAATGTTTACTGCACTTAAAGATTTCCGAGAAACATGCCCACCAGAATCCTTAATTGTTTTCCCCTGGAACCTCCAAGTCCTCTGATCACCTGCCTTCTTTCAGCCCAGAGATCTCTGCTGCTGCAAAATACACACTTTTTGCAAATATAGCACTGCTTTACAAACGACCTCCAGCACACAGTCTGTATCACACAGCAGTGTCAATTTGCCCAAAACTTAGCCTGTGTTAACTATCGGGGTCCACTAATTTGGGGCATTGCACTGAACAATCTTACACTGTTTATCACATTTGACAGGAGAGTTAGCAGGCAGACAGCAGAAATGATGAAGCACTAAGGAACAACAGATTAGCCCCAGAACAAAAGAGAAGCCATGTCTCACAGCATTTCGGAGCACTGGCCCTGAGTCCAACTCCCTCAACCCAAATCCAGTCCTGCTGTTCTCTGGCTGTCTGAGTAGTGACTTTATGGCTCTGGAAATGGAGATACGCATAGTGGTCATTCTCAGGGTGTTTGTAATGATAAAAAGAGATACTGAAAGGACGTAAAGTGCCTGCCATCCCCAGCACGATGCCCAAAACATGATGAACACTTAACTATCAGCTGCTTTTAGTAACCTGTTTAACAATTTGGGAACCGAGAATGCCCCCAGAGATTCAAGATTATTAGTTACACCTTTTGGAGGAGCCGGCAGCATCACATCAGATCACAAGATTCAACACACATCCTGGCTTTGGCACTTATTAATTCTGGAGAGTTAATTAGAAAGTGAAATTTATCTTAGGAAAGGAATGCAAACAGTTATGCAGAATTAATCAATTATGCAAAGCTGTGTGGTCAGAAGGCAGCCCCAAGTCTCACAGGACCTCCCCTTGAGACATGAACTTTTACAACACAAGCTGGAAACCCCATCACCTTTATCCCTGCAGAGCCCACACAGCTGTGAAGGAATTCATTTACGGTACCTCCAAACACACTTAAAGAAATGTAATCCTAGAATGATTTCAGTTCGTCTATTCAAAGATGAGTTCTCATAGCTCTACCCCAAATGATTACTTCTGGACCCTTTTCCTTCTTTCAATCACTATTTATTTGTATTTCCCACATGCCAGACCCTGTGCAAATTGTTCAGCACAATTCTCTGACATGGACAGTGACATCCTTCTCCTTCCAGATCCAAACCAAACTCCCCCCACTTCCCCGTCCTCCCAACTATCTCCAGAATCCTTTCCTCTAAGCTGCATCTGACACTTACAGCACCTAAAGCACCAAACCTCCCCTACACACACCAGCTAACAGCTCGCAGGGGTCCTCAAACTTTTTAAACTGGGGGCCAGTTCACTGTTCCTCAGACCATTGGAGGGCCGGACTATAGTTTTTTAAAAAAAAAAACTATGAACAAATTCCTATGCACACTGCACATATCTTATTTTGAAGTAAAAAAAAAAACAAAATGGGAACAAATACCATCACACCGCCTCATGTGGCCCACGGGCCACAGTTTTAGGACCTCTGTAGAGGGTCACAATGGTCTATTTTTCACCTATGTATGCCCCACAAGATTGCACCAGTCTATTTTTTTTTTTTTTTTTTTTGAGATAGACTTTCACTGTGTCACCCAGGCTAGAGTGCTGTGGTCAGCCTAGCTCACAACAACCAACTCCTGGGCTCAAATGATCCTTCTGCCTCAGCCTCCCAACTGACAGGGACTACAGGTGCCCACTACAACACCCCACTAATTTTTCTATTTTTACTGGAGACAGAGTCTCCCTCTTGTTCAAAAGGTCTTCAACTCCTGAGCTGAAACAATCCTACCACCTGGGCCCCCCGAGTGCTAGGATTACTAATGAGTAACTATCCCTGATGTAGTTACTAATGCCAAGGAAATAAGGAGACGGCTGGATGGAGTGGGTAGGGGTAGCTCTCCTCCACACAAAGCTGTTAGAGCAGAGCAGCTGCCGCCCATAGGTCCCAGAAAGGGCACTGTCACCTGCAGCACAACACCCACGCCACCCTCCATCTCCAGGGAGCCCAGGCGGGCTGTCGAGTTCCCAGCTTCACTCTGGCATTCTGCACCATCCTCAAACACGCTCTTCCTCCTCTATCAGAACAACCATAAAACTCCGTCCGAGGAGGAGAAACAATTCTTTGTCTCCACAAGCCGATACCCAAGTGCAGCATTTTATCATGAACCAAGAGCAAGTCAAATGTCTGGAGCCCTGAACCACCGAATGAGCTGAGAGGGTTCATATCGACCCACACAACTGAACAGAAAGGATTCGTGATTCTATTTTTAAAAAGAGGGAGACACAGAGAAAGAATGCTGAGTAAAAGAATGTTTAACCAAAGGCCAGGGCTCCATTTTCTGTTAAATTTGATTATTTTTTAACCACTCCTTTGAAATAACATTGTTATTAGTTTTCCCACTAAAATTGTAAGATAACAAGGCAGACAAGAAAATTGCATTACAAGAATGTGCTTCAGCATTAAAGCTTTCACACACAGCTATCAGTTCCCATTACCAATCCTGCTTTTAAGAGTTTCTCTAATCCCAGATATCTTCTGCAGCATCAGGACGGCGGGTGTTTAGCCTTATCTATGGAAGGCATAGGCTCCTAACCTGTTTATTCAAGTCGAATCTTTATAAACAATGTGCAAGACAGACATAAAAAGAGAACAGCAAATAATTTGTCTCGATTATTTTGCAAAATGTTAACATGAACTTTTAGGTGAAATTATTCACACATTTGTATTGGATGCCAAATAAAGATGTTTAAGACCCTATAGATCCAAAAGAATGTTTAAGTCATCCTTTAAAAGAATTAACATGTCATATATATGACAAATGACTAGAATAATATCTGCTTTGCGACATTTTAATGGTACACAATAGCATTTTTTTTCCATTAGCAATTCTTTCCAGGTTTTCCTTTAGGAAAAAACTTCCACACCTGTTTGTCAAGAGAAAATAGAGATGTTAGTTGATACCAAAATTTCCATTACCCTCCTTAAGTTAACAAAATAAGCTCTTGCTCATCACAATTATAAACACACACATGTTTTATGTAGGTTTCACGTGCGAAAGTCTCTGAGAAACTATTTTAGGTCGTGGCCACCCACTATTATCAGGTGAGCGCAAATGGGGGCAGATGACGTGATTGCACGGTCAAGTCCCTCTGACCCCAACCAAATAGTTCATGGAAACATCATCTACCCTAACTGCTTGACTCCAGGGAGGCTGAGCTGTCCAGCTGACCTTTTATTCTCATATAGACTGCAAAAAGATTATGAGAGTAAAATTACCCTGGGCTCTGATTTCCAGGGCAGACTGGAAGCCGCATCCACACTGACCCTCACTGGGAAGTCTCACAGTCCAGCCTGGACAAGGCCACCGGGGCAGACGTCCAGGAGAAGAGGGCAGCACTAGCACACCAAGACAATGACAGTAAAGACCAACGTGGAAAGCACAAGAGAACAAATCATTAACATAAACTAGGAATGATGTCTAATCCATTCAGAAAGAGGGTTATTGATTTGATTTTTAAATCAAACCACATAATTTTTCATAATTTATTATGAAATCTTAATATAAAAAATACAAAACTCAAAAATGAGAAAACTGCCACTTAAGAATATGCGCAATGTCAGCCAGGGGGAAACTGGTATGGGAAGACGAGAACTTCCTCTCTGCCTCTCAGGCAGGGCCCATGACAGACAAGGCTAACAAACATAATCTGATTCCTGCAGGATTTTCCATCTCTGATTTCTGTGGAAAACAAAAGATGCCAGCCAGATCGCCATTTCCTCCTCTCCACTGCCTCCTCTTCTCCAGTCCCTCCTGTTTTGGTCAAAGTGAACGACTCCAATCTGGAAGTACAAGTCGACCATTAGAAACCCCAGAACCAATAAAAAGGACAAAAAAAATCTAACTGAACAATTTGTTGGCACTGAGAGGTCCAACAGGCTCTGATATAAAAACAAGTAGTTGTTTGAGGGGACTTCCCCCTTACTTGGTTTTCATTTTCTTAGATTTGTGCAGAATAAATAAGATCTTTTAATACAAAAGATCAAAAATATGTAAATTATAGAAACGAGAAAGCCATTCTGAACACAGGGCAAAATAGATGAGGGCTGGAGACTTGGCTGGGAACGAAATTGCTTGTAGAGGAAAAGCTCCATCTCAGAACTCCATCCTTTCTAATACTTTTTACTTCTATAACCCAGGTGATTATCACTAGCAGACGTCAAAATGTGTAATTAGAGTCAGGAAGCGTAAAAATCACCCTCAGGAAATCCGACGCCTCAGCACTTTCCAGACCCTCCTGTCTTGTAGGTAACTCTGTTCTTTCCTCCCGTCCTTTCATCTCAGTCTTGATCTCTCTGCAGGGCATTAATTACTCTGTCACACTACCCCACAAACAAGAATAACACAATGCAATAACATCCAAAATGGATTAATTTTTTTATATATTGTATTAACTTAATATTCTGTAATTGCACCATTAGTGACTATTTTGCTGCACATTAAAAAGAAAAAGGTAACTCTTTCCCTTTATCTTTGGCTTAACTTTCTGGTTTTTTTTAAAAAGCACTGGAAATATTTCAAAGTAACCTGTGCAGCCAGTAATTTGCTCGTAAATATAATTTTTGTCTAAGATACCTACTGCATGAAACCAAATTATACTATTTTTCACAAGAATGACTGCAGTTGAGGTCACGTAGGGGCCCAGAAGACATCAGTTCAGATGCTGACCAGGATGTCGAACCATAACCACTAATAATCTGGCTCAAACTATGACTCTGTCTAGGACTAAGTTCAAAAGAACTGCAAGGAAAGCAAAGGACCACTAGATAGTAAGAAAGAAAATGAGATGAAAAGACCTGCAGGGGAGATTTGCTTTCCATTCGGCACATGTTGACTTGGCACAGAACTGGACACAAATCTCACCCATCCCCAGAAAGCCTGCTGTGATTGCCCTGTGATCTCAAAGCTAGGCTTAAAATTACAAATCTCATGGCAACAGTTCTGCAGAACAATTTTTTGAGGAGTTCTCCAAGCTGCTTCTAAAATAAAATCCAAGCTATCCATCCAATAGCTTACTTTACACCTCACTGAAGTTCAGGGATGGGAGTCACACAGTAGGCTCTTCACTGATGCCTTCTAATACTAATCCCTACATTGTAATCATGCACCCGGTTTGTTAAAGTGCAAGCTCCCTGGAGGCAGGGATTATAGCTGACTTTATTGTATCAAAGCACTGGTCACTGGAATGAAGAAAAATGTGAGGCGGCACCTGTAGCTGAGCGGGTCGGGTGCCGGCCACATACACCCAGGCTGGCAGGTTCGAATCCGGCCTGAGCCAACTAAACAACAATGACAACTGCAACAAAAAAATAGCCGGGTGTGTGGCAAGAGCCTTTAGTCCCAGCTACTTGGGAGGCTGAGGCAAGAGCATTGCTGAAGCCCAAAGTTTGAGGTTGCTGTGAGCTGTGACGCCACAGCACTCTACCAAGGGTGACATAGTGTGACTCTGTCTCAATAAAAAAATAAAAATAAATAAACATAAGGTTGGCGCCTATAGCACAGTGGTTATGGCGCCAGCCACATACACCCAGGTTGGCGGGTTCAAATCCAGCCCAGGCCAGCTAAACAACAATGACAACTGCAACAAAAAAATAGTCAGGCATTGTGGTGGGTGCCTGTAGTCCCAGCTACTTGGTAGGCTGAGGTAAGAGAACTGCTTAAGCCAAAGAGTTTGACGTTGCTGTGAGCTGTGACACCACAGCACTCTACCAAGGGCGACATAGTGAAACTCTGTCTCAAAAAAAAGAAAGAAAGAAAAGAAAAATGTGCATGGTAACCTGTACCCAAAAAAGATGCAGAATAGTGACTACGAATTGTTAATTCCCTTTGGGAGACAAAAAGCAAAACATACTCCTTGGTACCTTATAAGAAGGTTGGAGGGGGGGAGCAGACTGACTCATACTAGAAAACAGAATGTTGTATTTATCTACAAATCACTCACTTCCTACCTCAACACTCCCCAACCCAACTTGAGCTTGTCAACTGAAATAACTCAAAGGCAAAGTGGGATGGACGTGAAAATTCTTTATGTGATTCCTTTCTTTTTTCCTACTTCATTTTACCAAATTAGTCTTAGATTTTCACTTTTATTCTTAACCCTCAAGTATAATTTTCCTTCATTTGTCTCCCCGTTAGGCCCACTTATCTAAAACCTTTCTTACATCAATAATCTCTAATAGGCAAAACAGAGATTTCATTTAAGAGGAGGAAGAGAATTAGCCCCATGGTCCTGACCAATTTCAAGGTGGTAAAAGAGGACGTGGGGAAGGCTGCACAGAAGCAAGAGCTGGTAGGCGCAGACAGCAGAAAGACCAGGGCTAAATCCTGCTGGTCCCTTTACTGGATAACCCTGGCCACGAGGCTGATCTTCACAGAATAGGTTGCCTCATCAGTGGTTTGTGAACAGACAACCAGACCAGCCTTACAGACTGAGAAAAAAGGAGTGACAAAACATATGCAAAGCTCATGAACCTACTGTTGATATTATCTATCGCCTCCTCACTCCTTCCCACCTGAACACCATTACACAGTCAATGTACGTTTTGGGGGGGTATTTATATACACAGACTTTAGAACTTTCCCATACTTGCCCCCAGTGCCCCACCACCACTTCCAATTTCAAATAACCTTCTGAACCAAAGGCCATGGGACTCTACTATACCCTCTGGCACCAGAGCTTGGTTTGAGAAAAAATGAGAAGTGAACCTTACAAAGACCTTCTGAATTATTCTTACTATAATGAGGAAACTTGAACCAGTGCCATCTCATGAGAAAATTATTCAATCATTCTCATGATATGTAAGCAGTGAAAATGCTCATCTCTTTTTATTTTAAAAATGTCCAAATACTGAATAAGCATATATGCCTAAGTATTGCCAAGGCTGGAAATTACATATAATACTCAATTCTGCTTCCTAAGCACCTTCATAGTACAGGGCACTTAATGGAAACTCACTCACTGTTGAATGGATGAACAAACAAATACACTGTCAGTGTTTAAGCCAGCTGGAAAGAAAACGTATTTACGAATGACTTGCAAACATAGTATATACAGTTCCTACTTTTGTGTGCAGACTTTCCACTTCAAAGTCCTGACCAACATCCCGTATTTAAAAAACTATTTCTTTGCTAACAGTCTTTTTTCAAAGATTCTATGATTGCCTCAGGCTAACTTGTACCTACGTTTTTAAGATGAAAAGGTCTACAAGACATTTTCTCTCCTCAAGGTATAGGTCTGTCCCCCTGACAAAGCATGGCAACAGGAACTTCAGAAATGACGGAGTAACCAAGAGACTCAAGGGCGCCCTCTCATTCAAAGTGCATTTTTGACTATTTATCCTCAGAGCACCCAAGGTTCCTGACTCTATCTAACTCCCTCTATTTCGAACAGATACCAATAAGAAGGAACTTTAACTTTGAGGATACATTGCCTCCTCCTTCCACAGTTTCCTAAGCAAGCTGACTTATGGTCAGGTGCAAGGGAAGAGCATTCTTCTCACAATTCCTTCACCCAGCTTTACCCCTGACAGACCTCAGGGCAAATAACTTGTTGGGTCAGGTATGATGCTGAAAAAGCATTAGACTTGGAGTCAAGAAACCGATTTCTAGTCCACATTCTGCCTCAAACCAAATGGGTGCCTTGGCAATTTATCTCACCTCTCTGGGTGCCAATCTTCTCAACTATGAGAGAGGACATTATAGAAAATCACTAGGGTTCCCCATCCAACAGGATTTGCTGACTACACATTCAGGTTAGAAGATGGGCCCATTCTGCTCTCTAGCTACTAGTGAAACCCAATTTTTAAATCTTGGTTCTCAATATTTTGAAAAGTTGGCCCGAAAAAAATAAGACCCCATCCAACAATATGGAAGAACCAGTACTATTAAACAAAGCAACAAGAGCTTCTCTACTCGTAAGTCTAATTTCGTAAGTCTGAAATTCAGTGTCAATTGATGTTGCCAAATACATCTGGAAAGTTCTCCTATAAGAGCAGTCTGAAGTTATAAGAGCCTATACTATTATCTTCTTACTAAATCTATAAAACCACTTTCAATTAATTTAAAATAGTACTTTGAAAATGTTACCAGGACAATACATCTCTCTCACGTTTTTCTCCTTCCTCTCTCATTTCTACTAACCACTGGAGACAGTTTGGAAAATTCAACCTTTCCCATTAACTGCCTTCTCAGTGTGAAGAAACCAGACTGCAGATTTGCTGCAGGCCTCATGCAATTTCTGAGCCACAGTATCGTTTCCAAGGTAACAAGTGTTTTTTTAAAAGGCACTGATAGGTCCAGGTCTAGCACATTTGATATGTAGATGAACTAGGTCACCCAGTAGTATTTCACTAATAAGCAAGTTGATAGATTAAACCCTTCTGTTCTTTTTTTCTTCATTTATACCAGGAGAAATTTATTTGGAGCTTTTACAACAGACATAATGATTCTCCTTTGGCAATGTGGTTTCCAATATACAAAACTCCAAAGAGAGTTTGTTACAGTTAATCAAGCGAAAAGCAGCTTCTGTTGAGAAAGTCTAAATGGAGAAAGGAAAGGGGGTCCTGAAGCACTGCATCTAATCTAGACACTTGTTTCTGCAGTTGCCTTACAGATAACAAACAATGGCCCAGCATATGCACCCCTGCCAACTCTTCTCACAGCCAGAGTTAGAATTCTCATTCTCATCTTCCCACCATGCCAGCAGCAGGCACAAGAAGCTCACAGTTCCTGAGCTGGAGGAGTGGCCTTGGCTTCCAAATGGAAAATGGGAGCCAAAGAGGTGGTGCCCTGTCCTGCCCCTTGGACAAAGGCAGGGAATTGAGTTGCACTGGCAGTTGGGAGGCAGAGGGGCCCAAAAGCCATGGGTGAGGGCCGGGGGAGAGCAGCTTTTCCTGCGACAGACGTCCCCCGATGGCCAGTGTGGTACAGCCACCACACATGCCAATGGCTGCTTCCCAGCCCGCCTTCAAGAAAAGTAAGGGAAGCCAAAGAGAATTTATAACTCTGCAGTAATAAAAACAAAAAGATGCTCCGGGGGGCCATGAGCAGAGATGATGAAGGAACACTGTGTGTACCAGTGATCCAATTAGAAAGCCCAGCTTGGCATAGGCCAGGCGAGGCTCCCACTGCTGAGAGAGGCCCGAGTACCCTGGCATCCTGATTTCTGGTGCTCTTAGTTGCAAACAAAGATCCTTTGTGTTTTCCTGGGCAGCCATGCTGCCAATTTGTCTCACACCTTCCAAAGAAGCTTAATTGTTAGTCTCTTCCTCCCCTGTCTGCCTTTTTCTCAGCTCCATGAAAAATAAACACATATTTCACTACCCTAAAGAAGGTTTGGAAAGGGGGCGGGGGAGAAGACACCCAAGCCTGAGACTGGAACTCTTCTCATTCAGACCCCAGCAAAGCAAGGCGCAGACCAGCCCCATAAAGACCATGGCACTTGGGCAGCACTTGTAGCTCAAGGAGTAGGGCGCCGGCCCCATATACCAAGGGTGGCGGGTTTGAGCCCAGCCCTGCTAAAACCTGCAACAACAACAAAAAAAAAGACCATGGCGCTTAGACCTGCGGCCATGAGTCCCATCCATTTTCTATTTTCTATTATAATAATAACAGGCCACTTGGGCCTTTTTCCCTGAAGTTGTTACCTATACTTGTAGCTTTGACTTCTTCCCTGAAACCCATCTCCAGATGTCCTCCTGCCCTGCACAGTCCATTCTGCAAATTGGATGTTCTGTGTTACACTTTTGAGTCTCTCATTTTCCCATTTTGTAAAAGTGGTCATGTCTCAGAAATTTAAAATGAAAATAACTTCATCATGGGCTGTAGGAAGAAAAAGAATAAAACAAAATGAAAAAGTATCAGGCACCCAAGACATCTTTGTAAGCATTTTAAATGTCACATGAATAGGGCGACCAGTAACAGAGACTGAGATATGTTTCTACCATGTCTTTACTAAGTAAAGAAAGGTGTGTTAATGTCAATTAAAAAAAAATTAACAACCCCTCTTTCTGTTCCCAAGTCTGTTACCTTTGAAAAAGAAATTTTAAATCACCACTCTCTGTTTTTCAAAGAATCTTTTCTCTGGTCTCTTGCTTTAAACACATTTAATATAATGTCTTCCCTCTTCCCACAGGCCCTTCAGTTCATTTCCACTCACTATTGTAAAAATCTTCCTGTTTTCCCATCATTCTCAATGATTCAAAATAAAAGAGAAAGATAATAAGATTAAACAATGGAAAAAGGAAGCGAAAGAAAATCTAGTTATGATATTCACAGAGATAAGCTTGCCCTCAGGCATGTTTATCTGTCCTAAAAGAGCTTCACCAAAGAGAAATTTCAGCTCTACAATAATTTGTGTGCTCCTGGAAGGCATCAGATGTTTCTCTAACTTGAGTGTTGAAATAATGTTGCTGAGTTTATATTTAATAAGATCTTACATTTGTAGAGTGCTGTGTCTTAAGGCATCTTCATTTATAACATATTGTTTTACTCTTTTGATAAAAGGATTAAAATCCTAGAAAGTTAGCTTGAATGTAAACTATTATGATTACATTCTACAAGTGAGAAAACTGAGGCCCACAGCAGGTAAGAGACCTGGAGAGTGGTATACATCTAGAAGGTGGCAGTGCTGACCAGAATCCACATGAGTCCAGGGCTCATTCTGCAACATCTTCCTCTTTGTTGCTCTCTAGTGGGAAGAAAGTCACCTTGGATTGGTGCCTGCTGCAAACAAGACCTAGGTTATCCTTAAGGCCAGACAGATGTCCACCGCCACACTGTGAATTCCTGCCCAGCAAGCATGGTCAGCATGTTGGGGTGGGGTGAGCACATATTTGCATTATAGTATTTCTTATGGATCAATTCATCTCCTGGAACTAAGACCAATCCCAGTCTAGAAGCACAACTTAGACTCCAAATGTAAGTGCTTAAAGCTGGGTCACTAGCCTGACTTAGAGAAGAGGTCGGAAATACTCCCAGGGCTTTTGCTTAAGGCCTCCGATGATGGCTCTCACAGACAAAGGAAAGAGTGAAAGGGCAATTACCAGGGACTTTAATTCCCTATAAGCACTAATCTGGAGTAATTGATGAAGGGGTAAGGGGTGCCCTTCTTTCCTCCTGAGCAGGATTTCTTTACATTAGCTGGATAATTGCTTCCTTTCTCCAAATTGCCTAGTCCAGTGTTTTTCAACCTTTTATTTCATAGCACACTTGAACCCAGTTAAACTTCCGTGGCACACTTAAATTATGTTGATAAAAAAAAAAACGTAAAAACAAAAAAGAATTGCTTTGACAGTTGCTTTGAACTTCTTTCGAAAATAATTTAATGATCTTTAAAAATTTTTGCAGCACACTGTTTGAAAATCATTGTCGGGGTCCTCAAACTTTTTAAACAGGGGGCCAGTTCACTGTCCCTCAGACCGCTGGAGGGACAGACTATGGTTAAAAAAAAATTATGAACAAATTCCTATGCACACTGCACATATTTTGAAGTAAAAAAATCAAAATGGGAACAAATACAATGATGCCGCCTCATGTGGCCCGCGGGCCGCAGTTTGAGGACCCCTGGAACCGGGAACTGGCATGTCAGAGACACACAGATTACTAAAATTAGGCTCAAAACGGGAACACCAATAACCTAAGTAAGATTTCTACAAATACTGTACCATGGCACAAACATTTCCATTACCTTGTGTTAATGAAAACCATTTTCTCTGACCAACGTGTAAAATGTTGGAGCAAAACAAACTGAATCTTCTGTCTGGTGTTGCAATGTCAGCAGACGTTTGTCATGGGAACGTCACTGTGGAAGGTGGGGGAGGAGGTTTCTCCCCCTTTCTCTATTTTTAAAAATCTGCTGAGTTATTTCAATAGCACATCAAGCTCCATTTGTGCAGTCACACCCCATCACCCCTGTGCTGTGATCGCAGGTAACCAATCTCCGACGATCAGATTTACTTTCAGTATCCTGGCCTGTGTGCAATTCCTGCCAAGTTGCTCCACACTGTAGAGACAAGACACACGACACAGACAAGGAAATGAAGGTGCATCACCTCTATTTCAAAAGGTACCATGTTAACAAAAATTTAGCAGATGGTATCAAACTCTCGTGCCCTGATTCTCATCAGTCAAGTAATTTGCACAATGAATACACTGTCACTAGACACACATTCCCATGGCACATAGCCCAGACCCAGGAATGTGTTCAGCAAAGGAAGGAAGTGAACTCAGGTTTACCAAAGGCCTGTTATGTGCTGGGCACAACATCTATCACTGTCACTTATTTCATCTCCTTTTCTAGAAAACTCTATAAAGTAGATATTCTCATCTTCTAAATGAAGAAAGTAATGCTCAAGAGATGAGTTAACTTGGCCCAAGGTCAGAGTGCTGATCAGTGTCCTACCTGAACACAAGTTAGTGAACTCCAAGGCTAGTACAATTTCTGTTGATTACCTTGAGGGTGACATGTCTCCCTTAGCCTAGGTATTGGAATTAAGAGAGGCTGGAGTTGATCTTGAAGAAGCTTAGACAGAATTGCCTGTGATCTAATCTGCTTCTGTCAAGACAGGCCTCCTCTGGCAATGCACTTGAACCTGGTCTTGGACTCCAACATACCACCTAGGTGAACAGACCTCCCTCTTCTCTGGAAAATTCAGCAACCTATCCTAAACTACTTCAACTCGTGTTTTACATCCCAAACATATAAGATACTGATATCTCCAGATACTTAACTCTCTTTAATTTGGGCTTTATCAAATTTAAGTTTACCTTGACAAGATAACTATGAAATTTCAAGATCTTAAACCATGAGTTCATCAACTGACTGACTCTCCAATTAACCATCCCTCTATGCAGAAATCTGAGAAGGCAAGTAGGAACACACGTTAGGTAACTCAGTAGACCTCAAAGATTAGTGTGTACATTAAGTAGGAAATTAATTTCTCTACCTCTTTACCCTCGACCAAAGCCCATTAGAAACTAGCAATGCTGCCCTGCTAGACTTCTCCTAAATTTTATGTGCCAGATCCATTCATTTCAGGTAAGAGAGGGTCTGATTTCCTCAATTCAAAGGCAAGAGCAACAGGAACTTCAGAGTTACTGAACATGAAAGACGCAGGACAAAAGGAAAATATGCCAGAAAGTCATTCTGTTCTGTTGTTATTTATACTCCTCAAAACAATAAAGGTGCAAAGTTTGCCAAAGAGCTACAGGAAAACCCTGTCAAAACATAACACTTCTAAAAGTTTCCAAAAGCTTTCTGAAAAACACATAACCAAGAAGTCTGTTTGGAAACAATCAAAATGAACTAGTAACATAAAAGTGCAAATAATTTCTAATTTCATGCAGATTATAATCTAAAAACCCTTTTTTTTCTTTGAGATAGTCCCACTCTACCACCTTGGGTAGAGTGCTATGGCATCATCATAGCTCACAGCAACCTCAAACTCTTGGGCTCAGCCTCCCAAGTAGCAGACGACAGGTGCCCACAATGCCTGGCTAGTTTTTCTACTTTTAGTAGAGATGGAGTCTCACTCTTCCTCAGGCTGGTCTCAAACTCCTGAGCTCCAGTGATCCACCCACTGTGGCCTCCCGGAGTGCTAGGATTACAGGTGTGAGCAACTGTACCTGGCCTAAAAAGCCATTTTTTAATTGGCCTTTTGAAACTTGGAAAGTAATTATCCATCTATTAGAAGAAACAAGGTCATAGCTAGCAGTAAAATTACAAGAACTGTCACAAATGTCTTCGCTTTGTAACAAAAACTGTTTTTAAAAAATATAGTTTGAGGTATAATTAAAATGAAAGACATTCATTTTACATGCATAGTTAAGTGCTTTGACAAATGCCTACCTCCATGTTACCATCCCTACAATCAAGTACCAGCATGATTATTGCAGCCCAATTCATAATTGCTAAGTCATGGAAAAAGCCTAGTTGCCCACTGATCCACAAATGGATTAATAAATTGTGGTATATGTACACTGTGGAATATTATGCAGCCTTAAAGAAAGATGGGACACTTTACCTCTTTCATGTTTACATAAATGGAGCTGGAACATATTCTTCTTAGTAAAGTATCTCAAGAATGGAAGAAAAAGTATCCAATGCACTCAGCCCTACTGTGAAACTAATTTATGGCTTTCACATGAAAGCTATAACCCAGTTATAACCTAAGAATAGGGGGAAGGGGGAGAGGGAGGGGAGGGAGCGGGGAGGATGGGCGGAGGGAGGGTGATTGGTGGGATTACACCTGTGATGCATCTTACAAGGGTATATGTGAAACTTAGTAAATGTAGAATGTAAATGTCTTAACACAATAACTAAGAAAATGCCAGGAAGGCTATGTTAACCAGTATGATGAAAATGGTCAAAAGGTCTATAAAACCAGTGTATAGTGCTCCATGATCACATTAATGTATGCAGCTATGATTTAATAATAATTAAAAAAAACAAGGAAGGGGTCATAAAAAAAAAGAAAGAAATAGTTTAAGTAAAATAGTATTTTTCAAAAAAAAAAGAACACACACTACCCAAAAAAGTTCCCTTGTTAATTAATATCCCCATGCCAACACCAGACACCACTGACCTGCTTTCTATACCTATAGACTAGTTTTGCCTTTTCCAGAACTATGCACCAACACCAGTGTCTAGCCCATCTTCAGAGCAATTTTAGAACTCTTTTTCTGGAATGACCATTAGAGTTGTCATCATAAGAGGTCTGATGATTAAGTTCAGCAATGAAATATGTAGTACTTTTTCTAGGGTGAGCTCATGAACTTAATTGTCCAACCATCTTACACTGTTTCTTTCTAAACATACAAACCTATGAGAAAGTTTAATTTATAAATTAGGTGCAGTAAGAGATTAACAATGACAACAATAAAATAGAATGATTATAACAATGTATGTACAATAATAAAAGATATCTGAATGAGGTCTCTCTCTTTTTCAAAACTTCTTATTGAGTATAACATTTTTTGACCATGGTTGACCACATATGAATTGATGACCTGAAACCATAAAAATTCTAGAAGAGAACATAGGAAAAATTCTTCTGGACAAAGGCAAGTACAGCAACAAAAATACGTAAATGGGACTCACTTAAAACTAAAAAGTTTCTGCACAGAGAAGGAAATAAATAACCTACAGAATGAGAAAAAATACACATCCAACAAAGGACTAATATCCAGAATCTACAAAGAACTCAAACAAATCAGCAAGAAAAAAACAAATAACTGCATTAAAAAGTCAGCAAAAGACATGAACAGAGTTTTTTTCAAAAGAAGATAGACCAATGGTCAAACACATGAAAAAAAAGTTCAAAGTCACTGATCGTCAGGGAAATCCAATTAAAACCACAACGAGATATCACCTATGTTTATCAGAATGGCCATTATTTAAAAATCAAAAAACAAAAGATGTTAGCATGGGTGCAGTGATAAATGAACACTTATATACTGTTGATGAGCCTAGAAGGTACTACTGTCTTTATGGAAAACAGTATGGAGAGACCTCAAAGAACTGAAAGTAGACCTACCATTCAACCCAGCAACCCCACTACTGGCTATCTACCCACAGGGAAAGAAGTCATTAAAACAAAAAGATAGCTGCCCTCATATGTTCATTGTAGCACAAGTCACAATCACAAAGATATGGAATCAGTCTTAAATGTCCATCACCCAAGGAGCAGATAAAGAAAATGGAGTACTCCTCGAGCAAAAAAAAGAAATGGAACGTCATCTGCAGCAACTTAGAAGGAACTGGTGAACCCTAACCTAAGGGAAGCATCTCAGGAGCAGAAAACCAAACACCACATGTTCTCACTATTAAGTGGGAGCCGACTGATAGAAACACATGGTCATAAAGCAGTGTATAGGAAGCTGGAAAAGAAAGTAGGAAGTGGGGGAGGGATAAAAAACTTACCTGTCTGCAACAATGTACTGTGGCGACAGACACACTGAAAGCTCTGATTTCAGCATTATGTGCACAATTAATTCATCCATGTAACATGAGCGCTTGTACCCCTTCAATATTTGGAAACGAAATTATTAAATTAAACAAACAAAAAATACATTAGAATCCATGGTAACAGCAGCATGGTGGTAACAAGGAGATGTTATTTGTAAGCTGCATATTGCCAGCTACACTGTGTGCAGAGAATAAGATATTAATCATTTTACCTACTAGTTCCTTGAGACTCCATCCTATCAGGTGCTTTGCAATATAGCCTTCTCAATCCTAGGAACAAATACATACATGACTTGCCACATCGTTAATGTCATGTGTTTTCATGACATTGCTAAAGGACACTGACCCTGGGCTTTTCATAAAAGATCACATTTCAGAAGCTCAAGTATTAAAGCAATTCTGCTATCAAAATAGGTCTATTGTCTGTATACTAATACCATTATTAGCAAGTCAGCTCACACTGGCGTCCCAAGGCACACTGGTGGGCTTTGAGAGAATCTTAGGTGGGCCACAAAAAATTTTAAAGACCATTAATAAAATTATTTTTTAAAGAAGTTCAAAGTACAGTCAGTATATTATTTTTTTTACTCTTTTTTTAATCAACAAAATTTAAATGTGTCACGGGAGGTTACCTAGAGGTTCAAGTGTGCCATGAGATAAAAAAAACATTGAAAAACACTTGCTCTCCACTAAGGGCCTGGAAGAGAAACAGAATCAGTGCCTTTGATTCACCAATGCCACTGTGGTTTTTGTCTTCTGCTATCTCAAGTCTCAGGAATAAAGTTACCCAAAGAGTTTAGATATCAGCCAGGAAATGGACAAAACACTTCTGGCTTATCCAACTGTCTTACAGTGTAAGCGGAACCCACACTTTCAAGTGGATCAGAACTGTTTCAATTAAACAATATAAAGTGAACACACCAGAAAAGTCTGATTTAACGTGGTGGGTTAACCCTGTCGCAGAGTATAGACACAGCTCTCCCTGGCAGTGGAAAACAGAAATGATGCCCACTTTGGCCCCTCACCATTTCTTATCTTACTTCCCGACTACTTACTCTGAAGCTTGAAACCAGTTCCAGCCATCAGAGAACAGAAAAGCCACAAAACCTCTCTAATCACTTCCGAGTTGTGCAGACTCGAAGGCGGCACAATCCTAATAGGCACTTGAGAAACAATTACTTTCTTGAATTTCTGGAATTACTTTGGTCATTTTGAACTACCACTCTATTGGCCTGCCATTTCCTCTTCACTGTCTGATGCTTACAGAGCCTTTGGAGCTGTATGAAAATACACGGAGCCAGGATAAAAAAAAAAGAGAGAGAGAGAGAGAGACAGTCAGTAGTTCCAGTCACCTGCCTTGCAGAGAGGTGTCTGCACATAGTGATTAGGTAGTGTGGCAGCACCAGGTAAACTCATTACCATCACTCGGGAAACAAAGCCAAAACTCAGTAACTTTCTCCATCACCAATCACCCATACTTCAAATATGTTCTATTCTTTATACCAAAGCAAAAAAAAAAAAAAAAAGGTTATTTTAGTCAATTTCTGGGTTTCGTGAAGATTTCTTTCTACAAAAATGAATGCATTATAATGTTAAGCAGATTCTTACACTGAACACTGTTCTAATGTCTCATCATCAAAATGACAGAGCCACTGAATCTCTGACACCACGCTATTCTGGAACGAAGAGCTGAGATGAATCAGCACTCAGTTGTCTTATAAAACAGCTAACGTGACGTGACATGTATTAAGGGGAACCAGGCATGTAAGGGCTATGAAGTAATCTCTCTACCACCATCTAGGCAGTAGTGGGATTTATACTTGAAAACTGTATTTAGTCTGAGGTTTCGATTTTCTAGATATATGGACAAACCGGAATTAGCCCAAAGGGGTTTGCATTTAGAGAAAGAAATGTTCCTAAATGTGTAAGAAAGTTTTACAACTATCCTCAAAACCCAAAAGAGGAGAGATCAAAAGACAATCTTTACTGAGCTCGTACTATGTCCGCAGGACTCTTTATGCAACACTTCGTTTAATCTCTAATGCAACCCTATAAAGCAGATCGCATGCCCTTTGTCAGATGTGGAAATAAGGCTCAGAGATGTTAAGCAGCCTGCTCAGGGACACCCAGCTGACTGAGTTTTATTATATAAAAGTCACTTCACTATTAACAGTGTCCAACTACTGCCAAGCACCTAACTCAGTATATCCAAAATTGAATTCACTTCTCATTACTTCTACAATTTAAATTTACATATAAATTAAATATCTTAAATATTTCCACGAAAGAAGTCAGTGCATGAAGGTTTGACAAGCCAAAACAGTTAAGTTATTACTTATTCTCTTACTCTCTTTTTTTCCCCCCTTAAAACAAAGAACTACTTCAGAAAGTCTGGTCATCTACTGACATCATCATAAACCATAAAGTTTCGAAGAGTCAAACAAACATTTTAATAAAACAGTGGAGCAATAACTGAATTATCAGCATGCCAGAAAAAAAAGATATGCCAATTATCACCCAACAACTTGGCTAAAGTTCAACTGGAGAGGAACTAATTAGTTCACTGTAAATAATGTTGCATCAGCCTTCCAAAGTTGGTGCCAGGACTCCCTGGTGGACAAGGCTACCAATATACAACTAGAGTTTTTTCCAGATATATAGACAAACTGGAATTAGCTGAAAGGGCTTTGCAATGAGAAGAACAAAATATACCTCTGTCCTGTCCTACCTCCTAATTTAGTTGCTATTAACTGTGACCTCCAGCATGAATCATTTGAGCCTTTGCCCTCTCCCCAAAATGCCCAGAAGATGACAAGCATCCAATTTTTTAAAAAAAGACTCTGTAGGATATTGTGGTTCATTTATCAAGCTAATTTAAATTACTTTCTTTGCACAGCCTTTTCAATAGCTCAGCCTCAAACTGTTACATCCTCTGAACACTTCATCCCTGTGGTTAGCCATGGCAGGAACCAATCTTTCCTTTCTTCTAAGGAACCTAAAAATGGAGATGTACATGTGGCTATTTACGTTAACCCATTTATAGTTGATGTGCATTTTTGCTACTAAATTTTGGCTGCCCATCCAGCATTGCTCAGGAAAATCAGACTACTGTAAAATAAACACATTTCTGCAGCAACTCTCTGTTGGATGGAGTTCATGGAGTTGCCTTCATATGAAGCAGATCAATTGCAACCCCGTCCCTGGAATCCAGAGTCTGACTGAGTCACCTGGGGGAAGGAGTTTGTGTTGACACCATTATGTTATCTCTACCTATGGCATTTGTATGCCTAGGGCACATCTCTCCCAGAGGACAGCTGAAATATGTCTCTACACAGCAGGAACAGCTACTCTGGGCAATCAAGACCATCTAAAATTGCACACATCACAATAGCCTACATTTTAAATCAGACCACCCTAAACAAACTCTCCAAATAAAGTGAAAATCTGTCTAGCCATTTTCATGTGATGCAGTAACAAACAGACCAAAAGAGGCTTTATTTCTGCAGGTTCCCTTTACCTTTGACGCTATCTTTGCTGCAAGGCAACTCATCAAGTTCAATTCTAGCTTTACCCCTTTGTGAAAGGTTCATACTCAGATTTGTACTTTCCAAAACAAAACAGGACCAACACTAAACACTCAGACCACAAAGCCTTCTAAAGCATTCCTAGATTCTCCTCATGAGCTACCTCCCAAAAAGATAAGCAAACATCTTTTCGCACTACATGCTATTTCTAGATAAAATTATAATGGATATATAGATAGGTAAATAAAACATAAATTCTTTTGATTCTCAGCTCACTTTCTATCCTAGTTCAAACACTATCGTTAAAAATATATACATTTATTTAAAAAAAAAGAATTTTAGCCTGCACAAGGTTTATTAAAAAAAGAAAGACATTTTATTTTGATGTATTTATATATTAGGATATCTGTTAGTAGTTTCCTAAAACAAAAAAAGAACTATTATTAGCAATAGCTTATCAAGAAAGCTTATGCGATTACTGAACCCATATGCAAAGAAATGAATTAAAGATAGTCTTTTTTCTTTCTGAATTTCTGCGACTATTTTTTAAGCAGAAAAAGGAGCAAAAACAGAAAGCTCTGCAGTTTGGTAAAGACTCACAATTTGATTCTACAAAGGCTTCACTGTGATTCTCATTCCAAATTAAAAATACATTTTCATCTTTAGGAGGCAATTTATTAATAGTCACAAAGTAAATGTAATTTGCAGAAAAGTGAAAGAAACAGTACTTCACAAAGGGGCAAGGTGCAGACTAAAGGCAGCAAAGGGCCTCCCACAGATCAGCTCCCTAAGGAAGTCAGGCCCTCTGTCCCAGCCCATATTATGGTTAGGATCCTCAATTTCCCAATAAAAATCAGCATCATGCCTGTGAATTTGTCATTTCCTGTAAGAAAGCACACAATCGCCCTCCTCATTATCCACACTGGGGGCAGTTCCCAAGAGTGTGATCTTGCACTGTGGGCTATTGTCATTACTGGCAGCTCAGACAACTGAGTTTTTTGTGTTTTTTTTTTGGGGGGGGGCGGGGGCGAGAGCTCATCAAAGAATCACATGCTGAGATCCCATGAGCTAGGTACCCCACACAACTACTAAATGAAATGTCTGAAGTTGAACCAAAGTTTAGTTTGTCATATCTCAAACAAGAAACAGTACAATTAAAGTATGCACCCAAACTATCAACACAGTTTTGCCATCTTAACAGTAGCTTGTGTATGCCAGCAGTGAAGAAGTCTGGAGAGTGAGCAGTGATGAAACGGCCAAAGGTATTTTCCACAGCTTGTTGAGAATTGAATTATTTTTTCCTTGCAAGAAGTGATCCAAAGCCTGGAAGAAGGGGCAGTCGCCTGGTGCAGGTCTGGTGAATATGGTGGATGACAAGAGAGTTTCCAAGTCCAGCTTCCGTAGTTTGAGGAGCATTGTTTGTACAATACATGGTCGAGTGTTGTCTTGCAGAGGATTGGCTTGTCTCTTTTGACCAATCTCAGCTGCTTAATCACAAGCATCTTCATTCATCATGTTGTCCAATCAGTTACAGCAGACATCCACTGTCATCAATTTTCCAGGTTTCATGAAGCTGTGGTGACTAATACCAGCGCTGGACCACCCATCATTAGCTTTTTTTGATGAATATTTGTTTTAGAACCATGTTTCACACTTCATCTCTATCCTTGTGCCAAACACTTGCCATTGTCAAAAAGAATCCACTTGTTATCACACGAATCAATACATGTAGAACTGGTTCGCCTCTCCATCACGATAGCAAAGAAAGGCAAGCTTCCAGACGATTTCTCTTCTGACACTCCTTTAATTCATGTGAAATGCCACCTTCTTTACCTTGCCAATTTGTTTCAAATGGTCCAATATTGTTGGAATAGTAACAGCAAACCTTGTTGCTAATTCACGCATAGGTTGAGACGGATTCGCTTCCATTACAGCTTTCAGCTCATCATGATCCACCTTGATCTCAGGTTGACCGTGTGGCTCACTTTCCAGGTTAAAATCCCCAGAGTAGAATTTCTCAAACCATCAAGGTCCTGTGAGTTCATTAGCCCCATCCTTCCCACTTTGTTGATATTTTGAACTGTGAGCTGCGTTGGTTCTCAGACGGAACTCAGATTCAAAACTAACACAAATTTCTGATTTAGTTACTGTTTCACAAAAATTGCTCCCAAAAAAATTTGAAAGGTAATCACAAGCCAAAACATGCATTTGAAAGGATGAGGATGTACCTTCATAATAATAATAATAGTAATAATAGCAAAGTGTCAATGTGAAAGGTCAGAGACAGCAACTGTCAAACTTAGTACTCAGGGATGCTGGACATTTCATACTTAATAACCTAATACTTTCTCTAAAAACCAAATTGGGAGTGAAAAGCAGCCACATGAAAAGCATTTCCGTATGTTTGGCAAAAGGGTAGAAGATGGCTACACACACAGGGAACGTGACAGTACCTCAGCTAATAAAAT
Source organism: Nycticebus coucang (assembly GCF_027406575.1). Taxonomy (NCBI): domain Eukaryota; kingdom Metazoa; phylum Chordata; class Mammalia; order Primates; family Lorisidae; genus Nycticebus; species Nycticebus coucang. Next base: position 26,878,716 of record NC_069780.1, read on the forward strand.
AATTTGTTTTCTTTACTTAAGAAAGAATCACAATACCCACCATGTTTTCTCTTTTTACCTTGGTTTCCAGGAGGCTCACATATAAGGTACTGCTCCTTCACAAAACCTGCGGTAGCCTAAGTGATTGGAGACGTACATAATAATTTCTTTACCTTGTTAGTCCCACTGCACCATATACATTTTGTAACAACCTTCCTCACATACTTTTTGTCAGTAATCCAAGCACATAACTCAATAAAAAAGAAACCAAATGTGATGCCTTGCACTGTACCTATTCATAAAATGGTATTTTTTCCCTTGAAGATTTCTCAAAAAAATAAGTTTAACTTTGGCTCTATTCATTATAACATAACATGCTAGACACAAGCTGTAAAAGTGTGAATGAACAAAATATCTACTTGAATTCACAGGATTCCAGACTGTATTCTGAAGACATCCCCTTTCCCCATCACAGAAAAAGATACTGATGACAGGAATTCTTCACTTCCTTTTTATAGTCACTTGCATCCCTTTAGGCCTCTGATTTTTGAAAGCCACGGCTCTTCTCCCCCTGAAGCATACTCAACACGCCATGTCTGACATAGGATTTCTGGGCATTCACGGACCCCTGGCCCCATCTGGGTTCCTTCTTGCTATGGAAATGGCAGATAAAGTCAGTATCCACTGGAGTCAGCCATATGGAGTCCTTCCCAAACCCAGCACACCCATCTCTGGAGCACCACAGGAGCTACCAGTCCCTACCTGCCTTCTTTATCCCCAGTGACACTGCACTGAGAGCCCAGTCTTCTGAGATGGTGCCCAGTCCCTATATCAGTGAGGGACAGTGGAAGAATGGCAGGTCTCCTGACCCCAAGGAGGACTCTAATGGATTTCACCCTCTCCACAGTTTGGCAGCATAAAAAAAGGATCTCTAACATGTTGCCACTGTTGGGGAGGAAACAGATTATATAAATGCAATGCCTATTTTTTACCTCAAAAAATTTCCTCTTCCATCAGTCTCTCTCCCCAGTATTTGTTTCTGATTTGAACTTAAGGACTTTTCCCACTAAGTCTGCAACTTTAGCACTCACCCTGAAAGTGAAATCTTCTCTCTCTCTCTCTTTCTTTTTAGAGACAGGGTCTTGCTCTGTCACCCCACGCTGGAGTGTAGTGACATGATCATCCTAGCTCACTGCAGCCTGCAACTTCTGGGCTCAAGGGATCCTTCTGCCTCAGCCTCCCATGTAGCTGATACTATAGCCAAGCCACCACACCTGACTTATCTTATTTTTTGTAGAGACAGATCTCTATGCTGCCCAAGCTGGTTTCAAACTCTGGAGCTCAAGCCATCCTCCTACCTCAGCCTCTCAAAGTGCTGGGATTACAGGCATGAGCCATCATGGCCTACCAGTTTATTCTTTTCCCCACCACTCTCTCGATTCTTCCCTGTTGCTCCCTGGAAAGAAACTACAATTGTCAACAAATGATACATATTCCTGCTTACTGAGCAAGGTACTTCCTATCATAAAGCAAAGCTTACCCTTGCATAAGACTTACATTTAGAGGGTGTAATGTAGCAATTCGGGAGTAAACAGAGAAGCCACAGTGGACTAGAGGGTAATAACAGGAATGGATGCCAAAAAAAGCAAATCAATACCCCCAACAACAACCAATACTAGACCAAAATTTTCAACTGTAGCTATAACATTAAATTCTACTAGAAAAATAAATAAATAAATTCTACTAGAAAGTCTTAAAAATATATAAACTGCTGTCCAAGCCCCACCCATAACTAAGTCAGATTAGCTGGGGGTGTGATCTGGGCATGGAGTTTTTTAAAGCTCCCCATGTTACTCCACTGTGCAGCTGGAGAATTCCAACAGAGACCACTGGGCGAGGGAGAGGGGTGGGTAGTGGTTGGAATGCTGGAGGAGAAATCAGGTAAACCAACTTCCTTATTGATTGGGGCTCAAAATTATCTGTACAAGTAGACCCTTCACTGAGAGCAGGGCTAGCCCTGGCCATCTTATAGGCATCATCAATACTGGCCGCAGAGCGCTGGGGTGAATACTGGACCACACAGCACTTCAACTCTGTGTGCTCCTCTTTGCTGGTCTTCCAGGGTAGACACGATCATCCAGGTCCGGATTGTAGGCAATCCATTCTCCAAACAACAGTGGCCCCAGCCAGCAGCCCCTTAGCACAGGGGATAAGAACAGGGCAGTGAAGGAGGCTCCTCGCAAGCACCACCCTCAGTCTGGACTCCATTCCCTCAGTGTCTATTGCAGGCTGGCCCTGTGCAGCTTTCTTTTGGGTGTTAAAGGACAACATTTCCAGCTGCCTGTTCATCATTATCACCACCACTTCTCAGTGCAGGGGATTCCTAACGCCACCAACTCCCCTTCCTTCTCCTTAGGATGTATCGTCCCTTACCTCTGAGAGGCAGAGACACCACCCGGGAGAGACCAGGGTGAACAGTGCAGAGCCCATAGGAAAAACCAGCTAAAGCTGAAGGGTTCTGAGCAGATAAGGTGCACAGAGCCTACACAACTGATCTCTGTGGCTTCATGAGCATCTCCCCTGGCCTCCCACAAGCAGGAGGGCCCCTCCTTTAACACAAACAGGCTAAGGTAATTCACAGGGTCATTAACCCAGCTGCAGTACAGGCCTGGGGGGCCCCCTCTCCATCTGAACTTGTCTTAGTCCATTCTGTGTTGCTGTAGCAGAATACCACAGCCTGGGCAATTTACAAAGAAATTTATTTCTCACAGTTCTCAAGGCTGGCAAGTCCAAAATCAAGATGCTGGCGGCTGGCAAGGGCCTTCTTGCTACATCCTGAAGATAGAAGGTGAAAGGATGAGAGAGCGAAAGAGATGGAGCTCATAGCCCCAAGATCTTTTCTAATCAACATTAATCCACTCACGAGGGGGAGGTAAACATCTCCCATTAGGCCTCACCTCCCAACACGGTGCTACACTCGGGATTAAGTCTCCCACAGGTGCTTTGGGGGAACACATTCAAACCATAGCAGAGCTCCATTCAGTAAGAAAAATATTTCTTTAAAAACTTAATGACAAGTAAACCAATCTCCTTGATTAGAGCTCAAGTAAACCAATCTCCTTGATTAGGCCCTTCAGCGAGAGCAGGGCTGACCCTGGCCACTTTACAGGCACTATCAACACTGGACCACAGGGCACTGGGGCGAATAGCTGGTGTCAACATCTACATATTTGTTAATAAACTGGATCCAAGAAGCATGTTCAACTATCTAGACAGAGCAGTCTATTAATTTAGAGCTGCAGTAGAAATATAAAATGCTCTTGGTGGCCCTTATTATATTTCTTTATTAGCTAAATACTCACCCAGGTTTGCTCACCCACCCTCATTCTGCATCAGGGGCCATGAGAGCTAATGGGGGGGGGGGGTGTCCCAGCATCTTCCCCTTGTTCTTTTTAATACTAAACCCTCCACCCCTTGAAGTAGGAATTATATTTCCCATGATCCCTGGGAGTTAGTTTTGCATCTGTGACTATACAGTGATAAATGACTCCATGTGATGTGCTCAACTTTAGGGTCACCTTCTTAAAGACACAGCCACTTGCACTGCTGACTAAGACATGGTCACAAATGGAGCCACCTGGGAAGCCAGGTGTGGAAGAAGACAGAGCCACCCCTCCCGCCCTGACCGCTCACCTCTGGCCTGTGATCTGAGGATCTATGTGAAGATGTCCTTGTCACAGGAGATGAATCCACACCCTAACAAATCCCAGAAGGAAGCAGAGAATCTGCTCCAAACTCTAACTTGTACAGAGCAAGCCAGTTAGCCTCTCCTTTCTGCAGTTTCCTCCTTTATAACATAAAGATAAAAGTACCTGCTCAATTTTATTAATATTAAGAATCAAATACAATATTAAGGTAGAAATGTCTTGAGGAGTTCTATGAGGCAGCCTCTGTGGGCCAATGTGAGCGAAACTACGACCGGGCAGCAGGCACAGGGGAAAGGACAGCCCCAGAAGGAAACTAGGTCTACCTGCCATGCCAGAATACTACTAACTTCCCCACCCCCACCCCCACCAAGTTTTTGGCCGGGGCTGGGTTTGAACCCACCACCTCCGGCATATGGGGCTGGTGCTCTACTCCTTTGAGCCACAGGCGCCGCCCAATACTACTAACTTTTGACAAGAAGTTAAAGTATGAGTTCAGCATAGTAAGGAAAATACTTTAAAATATGTCAGATCTTTGTAAATATGGTTTGCATACACTGATTGCACAAATGTATGTCCGTTAAAATTAATAACATACCAGAGGAGATAAGTGAGGCTGTCTCCTGCGATGTAAAGAAAACAAGCCATGGTTTCAGTTGTGTCTCTCCCCGGCTAAGAACAGGGTCTTCCTAGGCAAGGAGGCAGGACGCAGAGCTCACTGAGCTTGCTCCCAAGCAGGGCCCTCACCAACGCTCAGAGGGCCTCTGAGGGAGCTTAGAAATGGGTTCGGGGAGTTGCTTTCACATGAAACAGAAAAAAATTCTGTCTTCCTCTAGGCTGACCCAGCTGAGGCCTGAGACAGAAAGGCATAGTGGATTCTGCCCTGACCTTGCCCTTCAGCCAGGAGCCCTTGTGCAGAGAAGCACCTCACAACTGCACACAGAGCCCTATCCCAAAGTTTAAAATGCACGTGTCATTATTATTCTCAATAATAACATAGTTGGACCTCATGTTTCCTAGGAATCCTAATTCTAGGGAGAAACTGCCAGCTGCCAGTACATCCACCAGAATTCCCTCACTGAACCTGAGGTGTATTTTGTTCCAAAGAAAGAGGAAGAACAAGGAGCAGTAGCAGCAAACTCCTAGTGCTGGGAAAAGATGTCGCTGGCGAAGGCTCAGGGCCCAGTGCTGCAGGCAGCTGACAACCAACAGAGAATGGGGAAGCTAGAAGACAAGGGCCAAGCACCAGGGGGATTTGCAAGAACAATGATGCATCCTTCAATTAAATTCTACTGCTTAAACTCATCTTTCAGGGCTTGTAATGTTTTCAGGTGAAATCCATTTATAATTCCCAACACAAAGCCAACAATCACCCTAGAATTTGCTCCGCAGACCTAAACAGGGACACGTTTGTAACTGGCAAGAACGTCTTTTCCTTTACAGGAACATTCGGGCAAGACGTTCCATAACCACAATACTAAGGGAGCACAGAACAGACACGCTGGCCTACCTGCCATCTCTTCCAGTAACACGGCCCTCTCTCCTTCTCAGCCGGGCTCCCCACTCTCCAGCCACAGCCTCCATCACCTCAGCCCTTCAAACCCACCAAGCCTTTCCCACGTCAGGTCTTCCACCAGGCTGTCCTCTCTGGCCAAATGCTCCTGCCTTTCCTCACAAGACTAACCAAATCTTTATCCCTCATGTTGTCAGCCTGTTACAGCTTCCGCACAGCAGCCTTCTCTCCCATCTTCCCATTGCGTTTTCATTGCCTCCTGTGTGTTTTTTTTTTCTCCATAGCACTTACTGCAGTTTCTGAGTTTTTCCCCTTGGTATTTATGTATTTATTATCTAGGTCCTTCACAGACATAAATGTCAAGAAGTCCAGAATCATTTCTGTTTTCTTCACTACTTTAGACTCAAGGCAGGATGGTCACCAAGGTCAATACGCATTTATGGAGGGACAAAGGAGGTGGGAGAGAGGCGAGAATCCAAAACCCAGTGCCCAGGCCCAGCACTGGAGATTAAGTCACAACCCATCTGGGCTAAGCCCCAAATCGGTACCTCTTACAATTTCACAGGTGATTCAGATGCACAGATGCATGATGCCCTCCGACCCCCCAGTCTGAATCCTAGAAGGCACATGCCCTTTTGAGAGAAGTACTAACTTGACATTTTCCTGGCAAAATAATATACTGAAATACCAAGTGAATTGCTCCATATGAAAGAAGTCTGAAGAAAAATTTACTGTAATACAATTTCTGATAAGCACAATCTCTTCATAAAGCAGCAGGCTTACAAATGGTGCCTATGCTCTACTCTCTTATGGTGTTTCTAGATATGTTTACTGTACCATAAATGATTGTAATAAAACCCATCTACGATATTATGGTTTCAACAAAGCACACAGAAAAGGCATTTTGTGAATGAACAGGAATCCATACATACTAGGCCAGTTTAATAGTTACAACTGCTTTACCCATAATCCTGTGCTTTCCATTCATGCCAATATGGCCTCTGCAAGACAAGGTCCAAAATCCCTTCCCTCATAACACAACAGGGTCCCAGACAGCTTACGTCAATGACTGTCAATATGCTAATATTTCCCCATAAAATCTTCTGGTCCCTACTGTAGACATCAAAACTTTGGCCAGGAAACAACAAAAATGGTGACTGATGCATTCCAGTCCTGCCTAAGATGTATCTCTTGGTGATGGATATAGCATAAATTATTACAGGTTGATAAAGAGAAATTGGGAAAGGGAAGAGAGGCTGATTTATGAATTTAAAAATGCATGGTCATTATTACTTCTAAATACCAGTTTTCATTTCAAAGATCCCTGCCCCAGTGACTCAAGCCCCATTTCCAATTTTATCCATCCCTAAGCAAAACCAAGTATCACTACTAGGTCTCATCTAGCTGACTAAATGGCCCTTGCATCTCTTTATCCCCTTTTTCTTTCTGGAGCTGCTTTTCTCATAGAGCTATTTGCTCTGAAATTTTGCCAAAACAACCACTAACTGCTTAAAAATTATTTCATTTTTAAGAAAGTAGCTTATCAGTGGCTTAATATCCCAAAGCACAAATGACTTTTACTGTCCCCACAGTTTCCAAAAGTCATTTGATGTCATTCATCTGTAATTCCTAAGTACAGATGCACAAAAAAATGAGCTGAGCTGCTTAAAACTAGGAATCTCTTGACTAAATCAGAGCTCTGTTTAGGGCCTCACTCTTTAGTCTGGTAAATCACACTCCCAGGTTTCCTATCCTTCAATTTACTCGCAGGCCAGTGTCCCCCACCCTTTCAGAGAGGAAAGGCCCGGGCTGTTCTAGGTACCTAGGGCAAAGTTTTCCATACCTCATGACACCCCCCAGACCCAGCTGAATGCACCAGCAGTGAACACGTGTTGACCTGAAACAGCCAATAATGCAAAGCCAGCTTAGCAGGGCTTCCAGAGGTCAAGAGAAGCTTGAGCCACTCTCATTTTTCAAAGCTCCTGGTGATGTTAAAAATAAGGAAATGACAAAACATTTTAATGCCTACATTGAACAAATTAACATTTCTAACACCCAAACACTTATGACTAATTATGCTCTTCATAAGACAGTTACAAGATTTATAAAACATATTAATTCATAGTGCACTACAGGCAGAATGTCTCTTAATGAGAAACAAATTTAAATGTGGATGATGAATGCCTTCTTCTTTCAATCCTGCCAGTTTGTCTCTGTGACTAAATGTGTAAGTGTATGTGGACATAAAATAAAGGAAATAAATTTGAGGCCCTTCATGAACGTAATCACCACCTTGACCATCATCCTGAAAACCACATATACACTGTGCCCTCTGGCCAACAGCACAGGACAGCATGTTTAATGAAAAGATCTACTTAAAACAGATGACAATAATTAGCTAGCTAGGCCTATTACAGTCATCCTGGCAGGAATTTCAAGGAGGAACAGTAGTCACAAACTCCTGCTGATGACATACCCAATGCTGCCTTGAATCAAGAACAATCTGTCAGCCCAGTACCTGTGAGACCTGACCATGAGCCACTGCTGATACCCTTGGACATTCCGGAGATCCGCATCTCCCTCACCCCACATAACTTGCTCTGATAACCCTTGCTACCAAGACTCTGTGCCTTCAAACCAAGAACCTAATGCCGCAACTTCCTAAAAACCCTCAAGAAGTTGCCCCTGTGCAAAATTTATACAAGAGACAATGAGAATACAGCACTTTTCCACCTCACTTAGCAAACTGTTCACACCTTTATAGTTGCCATCACCCTTTCTTTCTAATCATTTTCTCTCCAAGGATTTTGTTCTTAATCCCTCAGCTTCTCTCTTCATTGAAAAAGTCCAGTATGATTTCCAGATTCTCAGATGCACAGATTTCCTAACAGTGCTTTTAGGGAAAAGAAAAACACTGTGTTAAATATACACATTGATTCTTAGACTTATTGGAATTTCAGGCATAAGTTCTTAAAAGATAGTATCTTAGAATGAAGGAAAGAAGATACGTGTCACTCCTACCATGAGAAGGAAGGGGAGGAGTGAATGGAGAAACAGCCAGAACTGGCTGGCAGCAAAATCCTAGGACATGCCATACTGGGCATTTGGTGGCTACAGCAAGGTAAGAATTAGAGCAAATAAGAATCAAAAGGAAACAAGATAAAGATGCTATCACTCACCCTAGACAATACACATGTCTGTCACCTCTTGAGAACATTTCCAATTTCTCAGAGCTCTGCAGAAAAGCCTTATCCAAACATGAGGTGGTTCTGCAAGGCCTTTCTGGTTGTACTTTTCCTTCACTGTGGTCCCTTGGTCCCATATTAACTCAGCCCTCTCGGCCCTCGCCAACCTTGCCTTTGGCAGGGTCTGCACCCCCCTTCGGAACTGTACCTCTTCTTCCCTCTCACAGACAAAAGCCTAAGAGAAAACTGTGTACAAGGAGGTAGGGAGTGACTTCATAGGAAGAAAACTACTAGGGCTGAGCCCATGTCCTGAGAAATAGCCCATGTTTACACAGACCATGCTGAAGATGAAATCCAAGGCTCCTGGAGTTTGTGCCGTCCTGAAATAATACTTCAAAACATGGTAGACTGGGTGTTTCAGCACCTAACAGGTTGGGGGGTTAATGTGAGAGATCTTTTACCTAGGGTCATTCTACCAAGTGCTGTTAAAAACAAACAAACTCAGCTGGATCTGCTGCCCATGAGGCCCTGAAGATGTCAAGGTGAATAAAACACACCATTGGTCTTCAAGGGTCTATGCTGCACAGCCTCAGACTCACCATCATGAAATCTCTGTGGCCTTAATCTCCCCTTAGCAGGAAGAGGTAACCAGATGGCCTCTACTGCCTGCCACACAGAACACGTTTCTGTAACTCTATGCCACGATTTTCATACCTTATCTCTCCAACAGCAACTGCAACCAGTACTGTCCCAACAACACATGGGATGAGATTGTTCACAAGACACACACAGAGAGAAAATTTGAGCCCTTCTCTCTATAAAAGAATGATATATACTCTAATTGCCAAACACTTAAATACTAGATAGGGGGAAGCTCCATCTAAATCTTTAAGGAAGAATTTAAGAGCAAAAGAAAGGGTGTATGTCTCATTTTATACAGAAGTAAAATTTGTGGAACCCACTACTCAAAGAAGTATCAAAACATATGAAAGCCTACAAATTAATGAAATTTGGACATTAGAGACCATCTCATACCTATATCATCTAGTCTGGCCTCTCTGTTTCAGTTAGGCACAGAGAGATTAAGTAATTTACCCAAGGACACCCAGCTAGTGAGAGGCAGGACAAGTCCTAGGGTGTGACCAAGAATGATTTAATTACTCCACAAAGGTATGACAGGATGTTAGCAAAGTCTGGGGAATAAAGCTTCAGTCTTCTGATGCTAATGTCAAAGAGAACAGCCAGGCCCTTCCACAAAGCATTGCTTACTGCTCTATGCAAGCCAGGAGCCAGCTGATCAGTGTCAGAAGCAGGCAACTTTGGCTCCTACATTCACACATTTCCATCCAAGCCAAAGGTGGCAGAAGTCCTACAAGGCATAGTAGCTGACACCCCTTCTAAAACAGGCCAACAGCTCCAACGTGGTTAAGACCTCCTGGACTCCAGGCCCAGTTTCCCACCTCTCACGCGATCACCTCAATGAACCATAGGAAGCCAACACCAACAGAGCCAGCCCACCGGCTGAGAAGCAGCAGCTGCCCTGAAGACATCACCTTAGGACCTCACTTCCTGTCCTGGCAATCAAGCCTGCATCCACGCCAACTCAGGGTCTGGCCCATCGTTTTCAAAACTTAGAGCTGGATAGGCCCCAGATATCCAAGAAACCATCTGTTACAAAAACCCTCCCTCTTCCAACTTCACTTCACAACAAGCCCAGGCATCTGCCGCTGGCCCTGGTCTTCTGAACAGACGGTGTGGAGCTCTCATACACAACCCCAGAGAGGACCCAGCTCATTCTGACCCTATCTGGAAAGGGAAGAGCCATTAAATCAAACATCCCACGACAATCAAGTCCATATCTCTCTGGAAGCATTAAAACTACCTTGGATGTTAGGGAAAAAATATAGAAAAAGCACATCCAATTTTCTGAAGTTCTAGAATTCTGAACCATTTCTCCATTTTAATTTATATTCATTTACTCTTTATTGGACAATTTTCAAAGAAAAAGCACAAGTATTAAACAAAGTAGGAATAAAGGCACTAATAACATACTAATATCCCAGTCCTAAATAAAGCATCATAAACTACTTTCCATTTAAAACAAAAACCAGAACATAATCAAGCATTCTTAAGTATCACAATGTATAAACGCTAAGTAAACCTCAAGCAATGACATTTGTGTAAAATGGTTGTAATACCTAATATTGATTGAGCATTCACTACATGCCCGACTGCACCTAGATCTTCAGGTGTGTGATCTCATCTAGTATTACCACCCTGCTTATTTTAAGGGAAGGGGAATATGGAAGGTAACTAACTTGCCTAAGGTCATATCAATCAAAGGTGGCAAGGTCAAGGTTCAAACCTAGGTCTAGGTGACTCCAAAGCCAGTTGGGGTCTTCAATAGGTAGGCGCAAAAGCTAAAACTTCATTTTAATTTAGCGAACCACATCACTCTGCAATTGAAGAGGTTCCATGTAAACGAATGCCCTGGAAATTTACAGGCAAAGAAGGGAAATGGGCACTCATCTAAGGAATCTGCCGCCGTTCAGCTGTCACGCAGCCATGTAGAAGCTGGGGGAACAGGTGGACCCTGTGCCTGGCAAGGTTGTAGGTGCCTCTGTCTCAGATTTGAATTAAAAAGAAAAAGTAAGAAGCCAAGAAGATGGCAGCAAATATCTCATTCTAAATTCTATAGGGAGTATTAAATAAACATGATCAGCCCTGTGAAGCTTTGATAAAGTCAGCCCATTAAAAATAAAAGATAAGGGTGGTGCCTGTGGCTCAGTGAGTAGGGTGCCGGTCCCATATGCCGGAGGTGGCGGGTTCAAACCCAGCCCCGGCCAAAAACCACAAAAAAATAAATAAATAAATAAAAATAAAAGATAAAAACTGTATCTCTTAGACTTTCCCCAGCTTCTCCACTCAGCAAGCACAGAAATTGCTGAGCACACACTCAAACTCCACTAGTATTAGCCTATTTAAACCTTAAACTTTTAATTCTACATATTCCCTTTTGGGGTATTCATTCAAAAAACATTTGGCTACACTTACACTTATGTTGCCATGTTTTATTGCAGGTGTCAATACAACTTCCTCCTGGGTAACAGCTCTTGGGTGTCTTCTGCAGTATCAATATTCAGAAGTCAGCCTCAGATTTATAGCCTGGTAGGCTGAGATCAGAAGGATGAAACAATAAACCCCCAGGCCCTTGGGCATACTGACTGTCGAGCATGACTGAGTCAGCTGCACACACTTGCAATGCTTAAGGTATAAGCAAATGGCTTTCCTTGCTCCATCTTTTCTAATTCTTCACGGTCAACTTTCATTTCAGTTTTACTGAGCATGTGCTATGTGCCAGCCACTGTGCTGGATTCTGGAAATACTATGGTGAGCAAAATAAGCTCACTGTCTTATTAGAAAGGCAGAAATCAACCAAATAATTATGCAACAGAGTGAGTGATTTACAAAAGAGCAATGTGAAGGAAGCAGACTTATGAGTATCAGTCTGTTTGGGCTGCTATAAAAAAAAAATACCATACGCTGGGTAACTTATAAGCAACAGAAATTTATTTCTCACCATTCTGGAGGCTGGAAAGTCCAAGATCAAGGCTCCGGCAGATTCAGGGTCTGGTGTGGGCTTGTTCTCTGCTTCATCAATGGCACCTTCCCACAAGCTCCCTCAGGCCTCTTACGAGAGCACTAACCCCATTTTACCTTTAGGACCTGATCACTTACCAAAAGCCCCACATCTTAATATTGCTGCATTGAGGATTAGGTTTCACCACCTGAATGAGGCACACAAGCATTCACAGCATAGCGCTGAGCATTTTGGCAGTTTTTAGACATGGCTACAAATTCAGATACTCCTCACACATAGGGAGAGGCAAGGTCTTCATTCCCTCCCTGTGAATACAGGTAGGCTTATGACAGCTTCCACCAACAGAATATGATGGAAATGATGCCATGTGGCTTCAAGGCTAGGTAGTAAGAGGCCATGCAGCTTCTTGCTTCTTTTCAGCTGCATGAATGCTCATTCTCAGAGCCCTGAACTATTGGGTGGGAGGTCAGACTACCTGGAGGCTGTCCACTATGAGGAAGTCTAAGGCCCATGAAGAAACCACGGGTAGGAGCTTCAGTCAGCAGCCCCATTGAGCCCTGCCCTGGAGACATGCCAGTCCAGACACACGAGTGAAGAAGCTGCTTATGATTCTTCAGTTTTCCCAGCTTTCCAGCTGAGTAAGGTTCCAGACATCATGAGCAGAGAAGAGCCATCTTCTCTATGCCCTGTCTCAGTTCCTGAGCCTCAGAAGCCATGAACATTAACAGAATGGTTGCTGGTGACACTACGGTGTTTCAGAGGGCACTGTCACCCCGCAGGAAATAACCAGAACAAAGGTGTAATAAAGAGGCTCCCTTATGCTGAAAGTTCATGTAAGCATTCTCCATGGAAGTCACATTAGGAGTTGGATCTAAAGGGTAAAAGTCTTCCAGCAAATCGAAGGTGAAGGAAAAGCAGATTGTAGGCACAGGCCCCACAGCCTGAGGAGTGTGGCAGATGCAGAAAAAGCAGCACATAGTAAGACAAGAATAAAAAGGCTGATGAGGCAGGCGGGGCCCAGACCACGCCCAGTGCTTTGGTCTCAGCAGTTAGAATTAAAAAGAAACTGGTAGGGTTGTTTGTATTTTTTTTTTAATGAAAGTAAAATTCACATAACATAAAAGTCATTGTTATGGGTTGAACTGCATAGCCCAAAAATTCATATGCCGAAGTCATATGAATCTATGTATTTATTTATTTATTTATTTATTTAAGACAGGGTCTCACTCTATTGCACAGCCTGGAGTGCAGTGGCATGATCACAGCTCACTGTAATTTCAAACTCCTGGGCTCACACAGATCTGCCCACCTCAGCCTCCTGAGCAGCTGTGACCACAGACGTATACCACCACACCCAGCTAATTTATCTATTATTTTAGTGATGGGGTCTCACTATGTTGCCCAGCCTGGCCTCAAACTTCTGGCTTGAAGCAATCCTCCTACCTCAACCTCCCAAAGTGCTAGGATTCCAGGCACCAGCCACCACACCTACCAGGACTCAAAATGTGACTTTAAAAAAAAAAAAATGGGACTTTATATGGAAATAGTCATTGCAGGTATAATCAGTTAAAGTGAAAGGATCAAGGGTGATCCTTAATCAAGTAGGTGATCCTTAATCAAGTAGGACTGTTATAAAAAGAGAAGATTTGGACAGAGACATTGACACAGGGAGAATGGCATAGGAAGACAGTGAGGTAGAGATGAGGGTGACAGGTCTATAAGACAAGCAATGCCTAAGACTGCCAGCAAACTCCCAGAAGCTAGACCTGGGACCTGTCCTCTCCACAGCCCTCTGAAGGAACCAACCCTCCTGCACCCTAGATCTCACAATTACAGCCTGAGACAATAAATTTCTGTAGTTAATGCCACCCAGGTTTAGTACTTTGTTGCAGCAGCCCTAAGGAGCTAATATAGTCACCATCTTAACCACATTAAGGTATACAATTCAGTGGCTTTTAGTATTTCACAATACAGTTGCAGCCATCGCCAATATCTAATTATAGAACATTTTTACAACCCAAAAGGAAGCTTCATATCCCCCTTTCTCCCTAGCCCCTAATAACCATTAATCTGCTTTCTGTCTTTATGGATTTGACAGCTCTGGACACTTCACATAAATAGAATCGTAGAAGAATGTGCAGCCTTTTGCATGTGGCTTCTGTCACTTAGTATAACATTGTCAGGTTCATCCATGTTACAGTATGGATCACTACTTCATTCTTTTTTATTACATTGTATGGACATACCACAATTTGTTTACCCATTCATCTGTGATGGATATCTGAGTTGTTTCTAGTTTTTGGCTATGATGAATAATTCTGCTACTGAACATGCATACTCACCTTTTATTTGAACACCTGTTTGCAATTTTCTTAGAATACATACCTAGGAGAGGAACTGATAGGTCATGTGGTAATTCTTTGTTGAACTTTTTTGAGGGTCCACGAAAATGCCTTCTACTACAACTATACCATTTTCATTCCTATCAGCCTATCTGAGGGGTCTGTGGAGGGCTTTCAGCAAAGGGGGTAAACAACTGTGCTTTGAAAAAAGTCATAGGAACCAGCTTTTGTGAAAAAGCATTCAGTTTTGGAACAGTGGTTTCAACGTGACTTTTCACATACTACAGTGGACCTATCAGGTAGGGCGGTCAGTATGAGGCTTACAAAAGAAGGCAGTCAGCCCTGAAGTTAAAACATGAACTCAGCAGCCACGGGCATGAACGGGACTCCTCCAGAGAAAGTGCAACGTGCAGAAAAGAGAGGCTTCTGCACTTTAGGAACTCCAAAAACAAATGGTGGGATAGAATGAAATGAGTCTGCAAAAAGACATGTGATAAGCAGAATTTAACAAAATTATAAAGTTGGTGGACTAAGAGGAAGGAAGCTGAGGAAACACAAAGATTCACCAGGTTGCAATAAGAAACAGAAGCTATGAGAAGAGTCTAAATTACAACACTTTAAAAGATAAGCACTATTTTATGTCTACATTTTTCCTTTTTTTTTGTTCTTTCCTTTCATTTTTTGGGGGAAGTGGGTAGTGGTGGTAGAGAAGAAGGGTTTTAGAACTTCTTTGGAGGGCCTAAAGTTCAGAAGCTTCTCTTTTCTGCACGTTCCTCAGTCTTCTTTGTCAGAGGTTAAACTACTTGACCTTTTATCAGACTGGTGAGTAAATGCTTTTCAGACTGGACATCAAACCTATCTAAGTTAAAATAGACCTCTCCCCAAGGGAATGGCAGGGAAAGAATCTGGTTGTGTACTTAACAAGTTTCTATTGTTTCATCAAAGCTTCTAAAAGCTGGAGAAGACAGTTGGGCACCACTTCAAAGTATTGCTAAGAAATCAACAGCGACGGAAGCAGGAGAATAATCATTCCTCTGTGCACCCTCCCTGCTGACAAGTAGGGATTTTAATCACAGAGTCAAATCAAAAGATGAGACTTCTAAGATAAACCTATAATAATATCCTCTGTCCCATTTCAAAATTATAGTTTAGATTTTGTTCCTCAAAGGCCATAGTTCCAGAGATTATGAAACCCTCTTTACATATCAATCAAGAGTGTAGCTAATCCTTTCAGGCCTACATGCAAGGAGTTAAATTTCAACTTTGTAATTATGAGAACAAAGGACTTTAGGGATTAAATGAATTTTGCCTTTAGAAGAGCAAAGGACTTCTTAGCTGGGAATGGTGGCCCTGTTGGAATCCAGACACATCTCCTTAGGGAATCCAGACCCATTCTTTTATCTTTTAGTGGCTTAAAATATGAATATAAAATTAGAAAGTATAAAATAGCATTATTTGGCAAGACATGATTGCAAGAGGGACTTTACCTAACAATTGCAATCAGTGTAACCTGGCTTATTGTACCCTCATTGAATCCCCAACAATAAAAAAAAAAAAAAAAAAAACAGCATTATTTGAACACAACACACACACACATAATCCCATGTCCACTCCATATTTGCAACCTTTACCAACTGACAGAGGGTTAGTTGTCCAGTTGTCCTCCCAGTTTGGAAATTAGTTATTCAAGGTACATCTATGTCACGCAGAAAGTCAGTTGATACTAGAACCCTAATAAGATACCTCCTTTTGCTTTACATGAAAACTATGAAATTAATTCCAATTACATTACCAAATTGAATCACATTGAAAAAAGTAATAAAAATCATTGCATTAGTCACAATCGGCCACACTGTATTTATGCCTAGTATTTAACATATATACATATATTTTATTCCATATCCCTACAACCTAAATTGTAAATATTATTATCCCTCTTATACAGACGAAAGTCCCAGAGACAGAAGATCCAGGCCTCTAGCAATACAAAATTAAAATACCTTTCTTTTTTTTTTTTTTGGAAACCACAATGGTAGAAACCCCCTCTGCTCTACCACACTATGCCTTCCTCAACCTGTTAATGTGAATTTCTCAAACATTATTCCTAGGTATAACAATACATCATCACTGTGTAATAGTGAGTGAATAAAGTCCAGGATGTCAAGATGCCAATTCTCGGAGGGAAAAATGCTTATTAAAATAGATAACATTTTATTACTAAGAACTCTATAAGAAGTTGCTTGATTTATTTTTCTTGATATAGGAAGTATAAAACCTTAGGTATGGGCAATATTCATGTTTCTAAAACAATAGCAAATGCTTTATGAAACAGTTTCCCACAGTATGTTAGAAAAAGTCCTCTCGATGGAAGTCTCTGGTTCAGAGAATCAGTTTGAAAATAGTACTTGAAGAGGCTGTAAGAGCAATAACTAAAGCTAATTAGTACTTAATGGGGTAGAGACACCAACATTAACTTATTCATTAATTCCCACCACACTTCCCTGAAGCAACTATGAGCATCCCTCTTTGACAGAGCGAAAGCCAATATTACATAAGTGATGGCAACTTAGCTACTTCCAGAAAGTCTTTATCATAAATACAAAGGACTAACGCCCCACTTAAGGCTTTGAACAAATCCCACATACACAGAAAGGCATTAATGAGCATGTTTTTAGACACAACTAGTAACTACTCTCAACCCCAAAAAACAACCATTGAAAATTTGCAGTATTCCAGGAGCAAAGTATGATCTGCAAGCATTAAAATATAATGATAATAACAATAACAGGAGGGGAAGGAGGAGAAAAAGCTAGTAATTGCTAAGTGCCTGTAATACGCCAGACACCACCGTAAGTGCCTTAAGGTCATTAACTCTCAGTCCTCACAATAAGCTTGCAAAGCAAGTGTTATTATTTCCTCCTATGAGGAAGCTGAGGTGTTGTGAGCTGCCATGAATCACACTAATGGTTCAGAGCAGGATTCAGAGCCAGGCTGGTTCCAAACCAAAGCCCAGGAACTTAACCATGACATATCTAGTTAACAAGGCAAGACTAGTTTTCTTTTCTTTTTTTTTTTTTTTTTTTATTAAATCATAGCTGTGTACATTAATGCAATCATGGGGCACCATACACTGTTTGACACATTTTCATCACACTGGTTAACAGAGCCTTCCTGGCATTTTCTTAGTTATTCTGCTAAGACATTTATATTCTACATTTACTAAGTTTCACATGTACCCTTGTAAGATGCACCATAGGTGTAATCCCACCAATCACCCTCTCTCCACCCATCCTTCCACCTCCCTCTCCTCCCTCTCCCTCTTCCCCATATTCTTAGGTTATAACTGGGTTATAGCTTTCATGTGAAAGCCATAAATTAGTTTCATAGTAGGGCTCAGTACATTGGATACTTTCTCTTCCATTCTCGAGATACTTTACTAAGAAGAATATATTCCAGCTCCATCCATGTAAACATGAAGGAGATAAAGTCTCCATCTTTCTTTAAGGCTACATAATATTCCATGGTGTACATATACCACAATTTATTAATCCATTCGTGGATCGATGGGAACCTGGGCTTTTTCCATGAATTAGCAAGTATGAATTGGGCTGCAATAAACATTATGGTACAAATATCTTCGTTATAATGTGATTTTTGGTCTTCTGGGTATATACCTAGTACAGGAATTATAGGATTGAATGGCAGATCTTTTTTTAGATCTCTAAGTGTTCTCCAAACATCCTTCCAAAAGGAATGTATTAATTTGCATTCCCACCAGCAGTGTAGAAGTGTTCCCTTTTCTCCACATCCACGCCAACATCTCTAGTCTTGGGATTTTGTGATATGGGCTAATCTTACTGGAGTTAGATGATATCTCAAAGTAGTTTTGATTTGCATTCCTCTGATGATTAAGGATGATGAGCATTTTTTCATATGTCTATAGGCCATGCGCCTGTCTTCTTCAGAGAAGTTTCTCTTCAAGTCCCTTGCCCAGCCTGCGATGGGATCACTTGTTCTTTTCTTGCTTATATGTTTGATTTCTTTGTGGATTCTGGTTATTAAACCTTTGTCGGAGACATAACCTGAAAATATCTTCTCCCATTCTGAGGGCTCTTTGCTTGCTTTACTTACTGTGCTCTTGGCTGTACAAAAGCTTTTGAGTTTGATCAGGTCCCAGTAATGTATTTCTGAAGCTGCTTCAATTGCCTGGGGGATCCTCCTCATAAAATAAATACTCACCCAAACCCATTTCTTCAAGGGTTTTCCCTGCACTATCTTTTAGTATTTTTAGTTTCATGTTTTAAGTTTAAATCTTTTATCCAGTGAGAGTCTATCTTACTTAATGGTGAAAGGTATGGGTCCAGTTTCACTCCTCTACAGGTTGCCAGCCAGTTCACCCAGCACCATTTGTTAAATAGGGAATCTTTTCCCCACTGGACGTTTTTAATTGGTTTGTCAAAGATCAAATAACGGTAAGTAGCTGGGTTCATCTCTTGGTTCTCTATTCTGTTCCATACATCTACCTCTCTGTTTTTGTGCCAGTACCATGCTGTTTTGATAACTATCGATTTATAGTACAGTCTGAGGTCTGGTAGCATGATTCCTCCTGCTTTGTATTTATTACTGAGTAATGTCTTGGCTATACAAGGTTTTTTCTGATTCTATATAAAATGAAGTATTATTTTTTCAAGATCATTAAAGTATGACAGGGAGCTTTAATAGGAATTGCATTAAAATTATATATTGCTTTGGGCAGTATGGACATTTTAACAATGTTGATTCTTCCCAGCCATGAGCATGGGTATGTTTTTCCATCTGTTAACATCTTCAGCTATTTCTTTTCTTAGAGTTTCATAGTTCTCTTTGTAGAGAGAACTACCTATCCTTTGTTAGGTATACTCCCAAATATTTCATCTTCTTTGGCAATACTGTGAAAGGAATAGAGTCCTTGACTATTTGTTCGGCTTGGTTATTGTTGGTATATATAAAGGCTACAGATTTATGGGTGTTGATTTTGTAGCCTGAGACATTGCTATATTCCTTGATCACTTCTAAAAGTTTTGTAGTAGAATCCCTAGTGTTTTCCAGATATACAATCATATCATCTGCAAAGAGTGAAAGTTTGATCTCTTCTGACCCTATGTGGATACCCTTGATCGCCTTTTCTTCCCTAATTGCAATGGCTAAAACTTCCATTAGAATGTTAAAGAGCAATGGAGACAATGGGCAACCTCGCCTGGTTCCTGATCTGAGTGGAAATGATTTCAGTTTAACTCCATTCAATACCATATTGGCTGTGGGTTTGCTGTAGATGGCCTCTATCAGTTTAAGAAACATCCCTTCTATACCAATTTTCTTAAGTGTTGTGATCATGAAGGGATGCTGGATATTATCAAAAGCTTTTTCTGCATCAATTGAGAGAATCATGTGGTCTTTGTTTTTTAATTTGTTTATGTGCTGAATTATACTTATAGATTTACGTATATTGAACCAGCCTTGGGACCCTGGGATAAAACCGACTTGGTCATGATGTATAATTGGTTTTATATGCTGCTGGATTCTGTTTGTTAGGATCTTGTTGAATATTTTTGCATCTATATTCATTAGTGATATTGGTCTATAATTTTCTTTTCTTGTTGGGTCTTTTCCTGGTTTGGGGATCAGGGTGATGTTTGCTTCATAGAACGTGTTGGGTAGTCTTCCTTCTTTTTCTACATTTTGGAACAGGTTGAGTAATGTAGGTACTAGTTCCTCTTTAAGGTTTGGTAGAATTCTGACGTGAAGCCATCTGGTACCAGGCTTTTCTTTTTAGGGAGGTTTTGTATGTTTGATGCTATTTCAGAACTTGATATTTGCCTGTTCACCATTTCCACATGATTCTGGCTACATCTTAGAAGGTGACGTGCTTCCAAGTATTGGTCCATTTCCTTCAGATTTTCATATTTCTGAGAATAAAGGTTCTTGTAATATTCATTAAGGATTTTTTGAATTTCTGAGCAGTCTGTTCTTATTTTGTCTTTGTCGTTTCTGATTGATGGAATTAGAGATTTTACTCTTTTTTTCCTGGTTAGGTTAGCCAAAGGTTTATCCATTTTAATGACTTTTTCGAAAAACCAACTTTTTGATTTATTGATTTGTTGTATAATTCTTTTGTTTTCAATTTTATTTAATTCTACTCTAATTTTGGTTATTTCTTTTCTTCTACTGGGTTTGGGGTTGGAATGTTCTTCCTTTTCCAGTTGCTTGAGATGTCCCATTAGGTTGTTAACTTCCTCTCTTTCTGTATTTGTCTTTTAAGGTAAGATGTGACTCTTGTATGCAGCAAATATCTGGCCTGAGTTTTTGTATCCAGTCAGCTAACCTGTGCCTCTTTAGAGGACAGTATAAGCCGTTTACATTAATGGAGAATATTGATAAGTCTGGTAAAATTTGGGTATTGAGTTTTCCGAAAGTCCAATGGACATTTTTAATTCTTTCGCCACTGTGGAAGTTGGAGTTTGATCAAAAGTATCTGAGTGAGTTTACTTTTGTGGTAGAGGATTGGGATGGTCATTATGGAGGATAGGTCTGAGAATATCCTGAAGAGCTGGTTTGATTATGGCAAATTTCTTCAACATATGAATGTCATTAAAGTATTTAATTTCTCCATCATAAATGAAACTCAGTTTAGCTGGATACACATCTGGGGTTGAAAGTTATTTTGCTTTAGGAGGTTAATAGTCGATGACCACCCTCTTCTGGCTTGAAAAGCGAGATCTGCAGTCATTCTAATATTCTTCCCTTTGTAGGTAATGGATTTCTTATGTCTGGCTGCTTTCAGAATTTTCTCCTTCATATTAATTTTAGTGAAGTTAAGTATGATGCCTGGGAGATGTCTTATTGGGATTGAGTCATGCTGGGGTTCTGAAACTGTCTGCTATTTGAATTTCAGAATCCCTTGGCATGTCTGGAAAATTCTCTTTCATAATTTCATGGAGAAGGGCTTCTCTGCCTTGCAAGGCCACTTCATCAACTTTCAGGGATTCCAATGAGGTGGATATTACCCTTCTTTGAATTATCCCAGAGCTCTCTGAGAGAATGATCCATTTTTGCTCTCCATTTCTCTTCCACTTTGACAGTTTGGGAGCATTCAAAAGCTTTGTCTTCAATGTCAGAAATCCTTTCTTCAGCTTGCCTCACTCTGTTACTGAGGGATTCTACTGTATTTTTCAGATCTATGAGGCCTGCAAATTCTTGTTTCAGTGCGTCAAAATCTTTGGTGGTTTTGTCTTTGAATTCGTTAAACTCTTGAGACAGATTTTGAATTTCTCCTTGAATATCTAATTCCAACTTTTGAATTGCTGCTCGAATGTCTAATGCCAAATTTTCCTCCATTCTATTAATCTTGTTTGCAATCCAAATTCTGAATTCAATTTCTGACATCTCGGCCAGCTGTTTATGAATGGGATCTTAGGTTACATCTGCCATATCTTTCCTTGGGGGGGGGAGGGGTTGATCTATTCTGGTTATTCATGTTACCAGAGTTTTTCTGCTGATTCTTCCCCATGATTATTTTACACTGTTTGACGTTTCCCATGGAGCTTTGTAGAGGACCCGTACAGTGCTATGGCCTGAGAAACTGGGGACCTGTTTGGTGTGGTGGGGCTAAGTGGTTCTGTCTTGTTTTCAGCTGGTCTCTATCCATCCCTAGTGAAACAGTTACTCTGGGTTGAAGTCTCAGCTGTGGAGAAATACCAGCAATTAAGTCACCCCACCCCCCACAGCATCAATTGGAAAAGGTAAATCAAACCCTCCTACAACCACACACCCAGGGCACCACTTGGATAGTCTGCAGGCGATTGGCTCAGTTCAAAAGGTCCAAATCAATTGTCTTAGTCAGCACCTGTGGCAGGTGAGAGAGTTTAAAAGGTCTCTGACAACTGGATCACATGGGTCTGGTGACAACTCAAGTATGACTTGTTCAGGTGCTCCGTGAAGTCAGGAGGATCCACCCTGCAAATAGATTAGTCTGGGAAGGTTGATGCCTCCTTCCCCACCTTGCACCTGTGTCACACCCAGTCACTGATATCTCCGCAGGGCTGTGACCCAGTTGCCTCCAATGAGCAGATACTCTAGGGGTTTGAACCTGCCTGAATCACAAGGAAATCTATATCTGCTCAGCCAGGCCACTGCTCCCTGCCTCTATCCAGCAGGGGGAGGTGAGGCCTGACAACCTCGGGTGCTTGATAGAGGCTTGGGGGTGTTCACTCAGTTCCAGCCCCACCCGATTGATGTTACTGACCAAACAGAACAACTTTGCGGAATTTGTTTCTGTCCCTGCTAAATTCCCCTGCATAAGAGAAGCTGTTTTTAGTTCACAGAACCTGCGCCTCAGGCCCTGTCTTTGCTGCTGCAAAGATTTGTATTCGCAGCTCGGTTAGCTGTCAGTTCTAGCCTCCTGCACTCCTTTGTCTATAGGCTGACGATCCCCTAAGTGCCGGGTGTGTCTCAGGCTCAGTAAAGTGGTCCTCTGGGTCAGCCCCATCCTGGGAGTCAGCTGGCACTGCGCATGTGTTTTCTAGTCCCCATGCTCCACCTTGGCCGGTACCGCCTCAGGCAAACCCTTTACTCATGGGGCCTGCATTTCTGTCCCAGATCTGTTCCATGGTGGTTGCCACCTGAGAAGATACCCGGCCTCCTCTGGTTGCCCAGTGCAATAGGGGGTGTGGCTTTGGAATATCCGGGAGTGAGCCCTATTGTTGCCAAAAACGGCTGCTGCTCTGCACCTCGGGGCACCCTCTCAGCCAATCGTCTTCTCCTAACTCTCATGCCACAGAATCAGCACTAGACCAGCTGCAGTCCAGGTCCTGTCCACACTCCTCCAGAAATCACCCAAGAATCGGACTCGTGGGGTACAGACCTTCAGACCTCAGAGTGAGATTGGAGGGGAGTGCTGGGAGCTCAGAATTGCAGGTAGAGAATATATACAGCTTTATACAGTTTTATGCCTGGCAGGAGAACACCATGGCACCTAGTAGGGGAGGTAGGTCCAGTTTTTAGAGGATCTCTCCTGTGGAGTGTAGTGGGAAGACCTTTGAACTCTGCTCGTTTGTTTGTGGGGCACACACCGAGCCGTTCTCATCCGGGAGGAGACTCCCGTCCGCTTGTTGATGGATTTTGTACCTTTTGTTTGTATCCTTGGAGTCGCAGCTCACATCAGCAGGGTTGATGTGCGTTCTTCAACCTTTTCTCTTGGTGCAGCTCTAATCCACCAGGTTACTTGCTAAATTTCTGTCCTTTAACTCTCCTTCTGGATGGGAGCCTCTGTGGAAAGCTGGCTTCAGTCAGCCAACTTCAAGACTAGTTTTCATGTTCAACCAAGATTACTCATGCAAGATTGAAGATACTTCACCAAGCAAAACAAACAAAAGTCCCTAATGCTTTTGCTCCCTATAGCATTTCCAGGGCCAAAGGGCCAAAAATCCTTTCCTTCTAGTGAACCTCTAGGCAATGAATTGTCAGGCCAGCTCTGGTCCACTTGGCTTTAAAATACTACTCACTTGTGGGCAGCACCTGTAGCTCAAAGGAGTAGGGCGCCAGCCCCATATGCTGGAGGTGGCAGGTTCAAACCCAGCCCCAGCCAAAAACTGCAAAAAAAAAGAAAAACTACTCACTTGCTATTATCCATCTCTTATGGCTTCATCCAACCTGTTCCCTGAATCCAATTTCCTCTTGAAAACATTTAATAGATTCTTTGTGAATGAACCCTACTAGTAGCATTTACTCATTCCTTTCGAAAGCCACGTGTTTAGATGCAAGAAAATGGATAGGTTATTAGCTATAATAAAATATAGTTATTTTAATATAATATATTATATATATTATGCTATAATAAAATAATATAGCTATAATAAAATATAGTTATATCAAATATAACTATAAAGTACACACTGTCTCTTGAAACAAAGTTTTTTTTACTTCAATCTTTCTGTGCCAACTAACTTTTAAGAGAAAATTGATACGACCACATATTTTTAAGTTGAGTAATATGTTTATAAAGAAATAAGGCAATGAGTGAAAACACTTCATGTCTAAGTATCTCTAAAGGATTTTCCATGGACTAATTATTCACTCATTCCAAAATCACTTCTTACTGTATTTATCAATATGAAATTCAAGGACCATTCACATGAGAATCACCTGGGGCTAGCTACTGACAATACAGGTGACGCTTACTGAATTCTAGTTTCCTACTAGAACTCTGAATTCTAGTGAAGAAATCGGCATCACTCACACATGGCCCAGGTAAGTCTTACACATTCTAAAGCAGTGGTTCTCAACCTTCCTAATGCCGTGGCCCCTTAATACAGTTCCTATGGGTCGCAACCCATAGGTTGAGAACTGCTGCTCTAAAGTTTGAGAACCAGAGTCCCTTTTATGTGTCAAGAGGGACAAAGAGTTTTGCAAAGAGCTTATCCTGGCCTCCCTTAATTGGTCTCTCTGCTTCTACCCTTGACCTCATCCCCACATACCTGCTACTCTCTACACAACAAAGGGATTTTTTTTTTTTTTCTAAGACATAAGTCCCATAAATCATGTGACTTCTCTGCTCAACATTCTCCAACAGTTTCTTGGCTCAATCAATGGCAACAGGCCTGGAATAATCACCCCACTTTACCTTACCTTTCTTTTTCCTACGCCTTTCCTCTCTCCTCCTGCTGGGCTCCAGCCCCATAAGCTGCCTCCTCCCCACACCTGGCTTTAGCAGAGCCTTCCTGTCCTAGAGGCTCCCTCCTGCAGGTATCTGCATCACCTGTTCCTTCCCTTCCTTGGGGTTCCTGCTCTGGAATCATCTTTGTGGGAGGCCTTTCCTGGCCACTGTATCAAGAAACTGCCAATCCCTTTCCTGCCTGATTTGATCCATTTCTTTTTTATTCTTTCTTTCTTTTTTTTTTTTTTTCCTTTTTAAGATACAAACTACAGTCACCCAAGTTAGAGTCCAATGGCATCATCATAGTTCATTGCAGCCTCAAATTCCTGGGCTCCAGCAATCTTCCTGCCTCAGTTTCCCAAGCAGCCAGGACTACAGACAGGCACACACCACCATGCCTAGCTAATTTTTTTTTTTAAGAGACAAGGTCTGTCTGTGCTGCCCAGGCTGTTCTCCAACTCCTGGCCTAAAGTGATCCTCCCGCCTCAGCCTCCCAAGTAGGCTGGACTGCAGGTGTAAGCCACCACACCCAGCACAGTGTTTCTCGCTATCTAATGAACTTATTGAGCTGTCTATTACCCCCACTAAAATGTAAGAGTCATAAAAGCAGAGATTTGTTTTTCTTGCCTGTTTTGTTCTTAAATGTATCCCACTTGGCACATAGAAGTCACAAAGTATTTACTGGTTGAATGGATGAATGAATATTATAAATGCTCACAGGGTATCTGATTTATGAAGTGCTTTAGGAATCTAGAGGAGAAAGCAACCAGCTCTTCACAGGGCAGCCCACCTCTCCTCACAGCTGGTTAACAGTGCTGTGATTCTGAAGGAAGAGTAGAAAACACCCTTCTAAGAGAAGGAAGGATATTCTACCTATCATGTGGCCAGCAATCTCCAAAAATGCCAGCATTATAAAAGACAAGGAAAGCATGAGGAACTCTTCCAGAATGAAGGAGACTAGAAAGAGGACAGAGACTTTCCTGGGAATGAGGACTGGACCCTTTCAGTACAAAGGACAGCATTAGGATGACTGGAGGACCATGAAGGGGATCTATCTGTGAAGGTAGATCTATCTGTTAAGCTCTTTTTCTAGTTTTTCTGCAATATTCCTGTAAATCTAAAACTGTTTCAAAACAAAAGGGGCTAAGAGAATACAAAAGGAACTGGAATAATACATGTGTGAGCAAATGCAAGGCATCCAATAATCGGTGACAAATGCCCAATGAATCAAACACAGGAAAGCAAGAACTACTTCTTCCAAATGTTTCTATTCCCCCTGCTCCTCCATTCCTCCAAGAAAAACTTTGGGCCTGTATCATCTTGGCGTAGAGTCAGCCCAAATATGGTCATTTTTATTTAAGTATAAACACAAATAAACCTCCTGAATTACAGTGGAAACGCAGCACGCAGAACATTTGAACTCTGTGGTAAATGACATCTCTCTTCTCCCTACAGAGTCCAAGCTTGATCTCCATGAATTGCTGTAACTCAAAACATACTTTTTTACACAAAAATAATGATGGGGTTGAAAATAGAAAAAGTAAATCTTTAGACTGGACTGATGTTGTGAGCCAAAGAGAATGATTAAATATAAAACAAGAAAAAAAAAAAAAAAGCAACAGCACTAGGTTATAAAAGAACAGATTGACATAGATTTTTTGAAACTGGAAGTTACAGGCAACATGCCTAGAATTTAGATACCAGTATTAAGGAATGAACACTCATCCAGGCGGCTACAGCTCCCCTGACAGGTCAAATCTCATCACAACAAACACCACAGCTCTAAGAATCTCTGAGTAATCCAAAGCACACCCAGTTAATGACCTTCTTAACTCAAGCAGTATGCAATATTTACAAGCATTCTCCATTTCAAACACAAAAGTACAAATATATAGAACAAATACAGCAAATGATTATTCGCTGTATGAAAGGATTCATCAGTCAACTCCCTGATCTCCCATGATAATGTATGAGGCTATTTTCAAAATACAGAAAGAAACAAATTCAAAATTAACTTACATGCAACTTTTGAAGGGTGAATCTACATACAGAGTAACCAAAATGTCAACCAGCAACTGAAAGTAGGCACAGGTCAATGTGACAACAGGAAAGTCTCCAGTCCCCTACTTTCTTTTGTTTGTGGGCTCCACCACACTGTCTGGTACTGGCTTGTTTTAATTTGATTTCTTTCAAGAGTAAAATTTCAAAAGTAAATTCGCATCTTTAAAATGTGGAGTTCCAACTTATCCTGGAAAATGGTTAGACCTGGCAACACAGGTACACTCTCTCTGGTCAACCGTTAGCTGGCAGAAAGCAGCTCCCCTACGCAGAGAGAAGCATGGCTGACCCCTCACCATGGAGACTTACCACAGTCCCCGCCACTCCTCATTGCATTCCCTGCACTGACCCTCACTGGCCTGTTTTCTGCATGTTCCTTCTAAGCATATAAATCTGCGACTCTAGGTTTAGAAAAATCCCCAACAACAACAAAACCTACCAACTTGCCAAGATCTCAAAGCTATCTAAGCTGTGCATTCTGCTCTAATGAAACTTCAGAAAGCAAGCATGTGTAAGCTAATACTATGATGTCTAAATTACTTTAACATTTCTCTAAATGACATTCTCACAAGCATCACTGGCAAAAGCAAAGTTTACAATCATTAATGGAAACCTCTTTGCTTTGGAAACGAGAATGCTTTGAATATCTCTTATCAAAACGTAAAGTTACATGTTTTTATTTTTTTATTTATTTATTTTTTTTAATTTGGCCGGGGCTGGGTTTGAACCCGCCACCTCCGGCATATGGGACCGGCGCCCTACCCGCTGAGCCACAGGCGCCACCCAAGTTACATGTTTTTAAATGTTTTCAAAACTAACCACCAAAGTTACTTATGTACTTTTTACCACAACTTTTTTTAAAAACCCAAAGAT
The DNA here is from genome assembly GCF_027406575.1 of Nycticebus coucang. Taxonomy (NCBI): domain Eukaryota; kingdom Metazoa; phylum Chordata; class Mammalia; order Primates; family Lorisidae; genus Nycticebus; species Nycticebus coucang. Next base: position 26,906,661 of record NC_069780.1, read on the forward strand.
TATAAACACATACATATATTATCTTGCAATTAATATGCATAACTGACCTAAAGTGAGAAAAGAAGTTTGTTTCTTATTTCATAATCTTTGAGCTGTATTTTGCATTACACATAAGAATATCTTTAGTCCGTGGGCAAGTCACACAACTTCTCTGTGCTTTATCTATACAGGGTGGGGTTACTGGGAGGATTAAATGAGCCAATATATACAAGTAGCACTTAGAACAGTACCTACCACATCGTAAGTGTCACATACAAATTAAAAAGAAACGAACACCATTGCCCTGCCATGTTATTACTTCACACACTGGCTTAAATTGCTGATAAATTATGTTCTGATGGAAACATCCTCATCTCTGCCCTGGTTGGCAGAGTGAAAACACTGTCTTATGGTCTTCCACCCAAAGCACATTCCATTTTTATCATTTAAGTTCTTGCTAAATCTCAAAAGTCATTAATAAAATCTGTTGATTTCTCAAATGGTTTATGGCCAGCCACTCTAAGAGGTACTTAATAGAAAAGAATTAGCTCAAAGCTGGTATCCGAGTGATAAAGATTTATCAGAACAATTATCAAGTTTAAAGAAAATCTCCAGAGCAGTAATACTGCTGTATTCAAAAAATATCAATGAAGGAAAGACTGGAATTATTCCAAAGGTACAGCCTACTAGTAAATGAATGAATGAAAGAATAAATGAATGAACACCAAACATGTTGCTGACTACAAACTTGTGTTTGCCTTTAAAAACTTAAAATTTAAACAAAACAACAAAAAAAAATCTGACGCTCTGCTTATGACTAAGAGTCATTGAAGGCTAGGTGTGGTGGCTGAGCCTGTAATCCTAACACTTTGGGAGGCTAAGGCAAGAGGATGACTTGAGCCCAGGAGGTCCAGGCTGCAGGGAGCTACAAGTATACCACAATAGTCCTGCTTGGACAACAGAGCAAGACTCTGTCTCTTTAAAAAATAAAAATATAAAAAAATCACTCAACTGTCTTGTCATAACCAGGTAAAAATGACCTACAAAAATACTTCACTAATCAACCCCAAAGCTTTCCATAAGTGCTTTTCACATGCTCTGCCTGCATTGGCTGATATGGAGGGAGATGGGCCCAGTCCTCACTGAGTTTTCACTATAGATGGGGAACAAGACTAACAGAGATAAAGTGGTACCTCTGAGCACCACTAACAGTGTGAGAGTTCCAGAAGGGGTCAGCCAGGAAAGGCTACAAGGGTTCTCAAGACAAATGAGAACAGGATAAGGACATAGCAGGGGTGGCCCCAAAGGAAGAGCACTGTCGTGGTTACGGCCCCGAGAACAGATGGAAAACCATAGCACACGCTCTACTTAGCGTGTCCCTAACCTTCAATGTGCACAGCAACCCTGCCTCCCCTCCCAAGCACTCCCGGACTCCTCCTTCCTCAGGCTCACACACCACTTCCCTTTCACGTGGGTATTTCTTTACAGGTCTTTCCTCCACCACACCCTGAGCTCCCAAAGGACAGGAATCATCTCAAACCACCCTGCAGTGTCATCCCAGACATGCACAATCCCTAAACACCCTGGGCCTGATGGGTAACAGGGAAGATCCCCAACCAGAGGAAAGATTCTCTCAACCCAGGAAACTGAGGCTGTGCACACAAGTACAAGAGGAGGGGCCCATGCAGTCCAATACTAAGTTTCCCATGCACGGTACTGCCAGGCAGAAGGGACAGCCCCTCACCTCAAGGAACTTAGAGTTCACTGAGATCACAAAATTTACTCTAAGAAAGGATGTTAAAGGCTCTATCTAGACCAGTGGTTCTCAACCTTCCTAATGCCGTGACTCTTTAATACAGTTCCTCATGTTGTGGTGACCACCAACCATAAAATTACTTTCATTGCTACTTCACAACTGTAATTTTGCTACTGTTATGAATCGTAATGTAAATATCTGATATGCAGGATGTATTCAGGCGACTCCTGTGAAAGGGTTATTTGATCCCCAAAGGGGTCACAACCCACAGGTTGAAAACCGCTGATCTAGACAGTCACTTACTGAGAATTTAAAGCCATCCTCCCTTAAAATGAGTGACTTTTAAAGGCCCACAGGGCTAAGGACCTCAGGACAACTTAGCACGGTGCTTAGCACAAATAGCTAGCGCGAGTTCACTGGGTCATGCCAACGGAGGGAGTCAACTTGCTCATAAATCTCAAGGCTCTTTCTTCGGCTCACTGGCTGAGAAACTGCCATCTGGAAGGCTCAGCAGATGAAAGGCATTATCACGGTTCTGCTGAAGTATTTCTGGTTGGCAGAGAACACAAGATGCCAGAACTTGAAAAGAAAAATCATGTAATTCTGATTACCTCATTTCACCTTTCTTTTTGGCCAATCTACATGTATACTGTTGTAGATATGTAACGATTAGAGAAACCTTGCAGATACTCTGCTGAATAACCCAACTGGCAAAATGTCAACACAGCCGGCACACATCCCGCCTCCTGATGCTCTGGTGGTCTCCGCTGGCCACGGTGAGCAAAGCGAGCAGCCCTTGCACGCAACATTTATGCCGAGATGAAGCAGAAAAGTAAGGAGGATGATGCTATGTCACCGAGCCCATCACTGGACTCCTCGCCGAGCCCATCTGAGCATCTTGGAAGCACGCGGCCTCGCATGTTCCATTCCTGACTCTGCTCCTGTATTCACCTTTGTCTCTGCCATTTGTTTTGTTTGCTGACATCCATCCTGACTGTGTGGGCCTCCGCAAGTCCTCTCCGGATGCCTGACCCTGCAGGGCCCACATGAAGGAAGTTGCCACTTCAAGGTCCTGCTCCACTGCATCACAGAAGCCAGGCCCCAGGGAGGCTTTTTGCCATTGTTATGTTTTGAGACTCCAGGCTATGGAATCTGATAAAAATTATCTTCAGACTAGTGTCACAAAAGCCCTTTTCCCCTGAAGGGCCCTCACAATTTGAAAGTGCCTTGCAAAGCATGTTCTCTCTGGATTCTTCAGAGCCTTCCCTGAGGCAGGCAAGCATCAGCTCCGAGTCAGAAAGGAGGAAACTGAGTCTCCTGAGGCTTGAGCCTTAACAGACCTTAGAAACCAGGGTCTTATGCTGCCTTTTAGGTTTTTGCCTTTTTTAATGCACACATCCGGGCACTGTGCGCACCACCTTCGAGTCTACAGATGGGGAGAGAAATGACACACCAATCAAGCTTTTGCCTCTCTGTGGGCCCACATGACTGGCAACCAGCTCACCTTAGAATGGTAACGGCTGGCCAAACAAAAATCAACAGTGACCTTGACCCCTTTCAATCAAGTCAGCCTGGCACTGTCAGGCAGAAGTACCTAACCTCTGCCCTCCCTGTTTATTTTCCAATTCTGTCACAGTCTTGATGCCTCCCACTATTATCATAAAATCCCAGGTGCACAGAGAATCTTCTTACTTAAAATGTTTAAAACACACACATCTGGATATGCAGCCAGAGTCTCAAGAAGATGAATTCTCTTCAGCCAGAATCAGAATTCAGCAATAGCTCCCCTCCCCACCTCCACCCAGCACCAGGCTCTCCTGCTCTAGCAACCTGACAATGGAATCCTTGAGCTGAATGACTTTACAACCTCACGCTTTAGAAAGGATCAGCATAAATGCTGTCATCCAAAAAGAGTAACTGTGAAAGTGAAAGGGGACACTATTAATAATTACCTGGGGATTACAGGTGCAAACCAATATTATCACAGAAAACTGAGACCCCGGGAACACTTTACAAATACCTGGGTTGGGGGCTACCCTTGATGCTGCAAGTAACCCCTCCCATCTACAGGCTGACTGCCTAGTGTAGAATACAATCAAAGAACCACCCAAATGTGTACTAACCATCGCACCTGATTACAATGGATGTGCTCTGAAGGAAAAGTCCTGGATGGCATGACACGTTGTTTTGAAGGTAAACCTGACTGGGAATGGGAGAGGAAGAAGAGGAAAGGAAGGGGATGAAGCCATAAGGTGGGTCCAAAGAAGAATAAAAACCAGCCAGGGAGGGTTTGAGGCTACAACCAAATGCAGCCTGAAGCCTTGGAGGTCAATCATAGCACACCAGCATCACAGTCAGACAGACGTGGGACAGGACCATTCAGGCACAGGGTAAAGCGTGAACCACAGGGGGAAGAGTTGGGGGCAGATAGCAGGAGGCCAGGGCGGTCAGCCAGACAGTGGTGTGAACCAAGGGCCGGTTCTGTGGATGGACTAATGAGGGCAGAGAGAGAGAATCTGTAAGGTAATATCTAAAGACCCGGGCAATGGGAGAGAGAATTACCAAGATTCTGGCGTAGACAGAAAAAACAAAATGAAACCAAAAAAAGGGCCTGAACATAAGACAGCCAGTCAGTGCCTACATAATCCTAAACTGCTTTAGGGTGGCCTTGTAATCTTGTTCACACAGTCCCAAATATCCCTCATGACACGGTGTTGAAATGAAATGCAAACACTGTAACTACCCTAGGACAGTTTTCCCTCACCAACAAATCAATGAACCTTGCAATAGTCTCAACAAAACAGATTTACCTACACAGCTCAATAATTCTCAGTGTTTGCAGCAACCTGTTCAGTTATGTGAACCAATAATATAACTGAAGATGAGGTTATTAGAGTTCTGAGTGATACAGGAAGGCTATCTTGCATCTTTATAGACAGCATTCAAATCTCAATTCCATTTTAGGATTGAAAATCTATAAAATCACATTCGGTCCTTTTTGTTTGTTTGTTTTGCTTTTGAGACAGAGTCTCACTCTGCTGACCAGGCTAGAGTGCCATGACATCAGCCTAGCTCACAGCAACCTCAAACTCCTGGGCCTGGGCAATCCTCTTGCTTCAGCCTCCCCAGTATCTGGGACTACAGGCATCCACCATCACACCTGGCTGGTTTTTCTATTTTTAGTAGAGACAAGTTATCATTCTTGCTCAGGCTGGTATTGAATTCCTGAGCTCAAGCAATCCACCCGCCTCAGCCTCCCAGAGTGCTAGGAATTACAGGCATTAGCTACCACACCCAGCCTGGTCCTGGTTTATTTCATCACTTCAATGAGCAATTTTGTTTTTAAATAGAATTTATGATTGGCAGTCACCCTTTGACAGAATCTGATAAACACAGAGAAATGGTTCAGGCTATGGTGGCTACACCACCTTGCACCAGCACCCCTAAAGATTGGATATTCACGAAATCTATCACAAATAGGAAAAGTGACAATGTCCAGCCTCTTTCGTATGTCAAACCAAGGATACCCATCACTTAAAAATGATCAATCACAGTAAAAATTACTAACAACTCACATGGGGGGGCATATCCTCCATTTTACAAAGCCTTGACCCTTTTCCGTGACTTTGACTTGGACAAGGCAGTCTCAGGATTTATCACAAGGGCTCAAACAACAGGCAGTGGCTGGGCTCCTCCATGTGCCATCTCTATACTTTGCCCTACATAAGTCACCAAAGAAAACTGTCTGTGACCAAAGTCTGGATTATAGCACAGGAGAAATTTCCCTACCTGAGCCTGTCACCTCCGAGGTTTTCCAGAAAAGTTCCTGTTTCAAATATTCAAGTACTATCAACGGATCTGCACAAAACATATACTTTTCACCCCCTTTTGGATTAACTGTATTATTTACAATTAAACCCACTCATCAAAAGTGGTTTACTTTGTATGCCATTATAAAATGTTTGCTATAAAATAAGCTCAAACATAGAAAGAAAAAATCCTTTGTTAGATGCTTTGTCCCAAACTTAATTGTTAAAAATATATGGTATCCATCCTCTTGTCTTATCAGACATGCCCCAAAACTCACTGAAAAAAAGGTTTCTAGAAAGTATCCAAGAAACACCAAGGAGAGAAATCTGGCTCTCCAAGAGAAGAACAATGTCATCCTACACACGCAGCGTGGTGACAGAGATGAACCTCTACACATGAAACCCAGAACAGAGGTGGGGAGAATCAGGCAGATATGACTAAAAGATTAAAGGGATTATAAACCCAAATGGAGGAGTGGGAGAAAAAACAAGAGATGCCTATTCTTTCCTAAGTCCTTCAGGTTGGAACTAAAATGGATCACAGAAGGGACCACAAGCTACTTAGGACTCACCCCAGGCTTGCCAACCTTTCAGGGTGAGAGGTGAGAGACCAGGACAGACACACAGGTGGAGAGAAAACAAAATAACAGGCATTTGCCATCACCCCCAAATCCCCACTGTTTGCTCCCCACTCCTGCACCTGCACGTCTTTCCACGCCACAGGAGGGGGAAAATATTAGTACACATTTGGCTAAGGCTTTACAGTTAACTAAGCTCTCTCAGATTTTCTTATTTAGTCATTCATGCATTCAAAACAATTTATAGAATGCCTTGCAGGAGCCAAGCCTTGTCAAAGCCTGGGATGAAACCCCATTCAGGTCCCATTCCACAAAGACCTCCAGGACTCAGCACCAAAGGGGAAGCCTTGAGAAGCACCCTGGGGAGGTCCAATCCCAGCAACATAATCCCTACATCAGAGAGGGATTTATTGACTGATGTCTTTATCTTTTCACCAGTATTTAGAACAGTTCCATGGAGGACCTAGCTAGATAGAGCACAGCCTGTAAGACATGACAGCTTGTAAAACTCACAGTTTAATAGCCAGCTTGCATTTTAACCATTAAAACTCACCTTTGATTTATTCTTTACAAAACAAACAATTTGCTGTGAATCAAAGACCATCAGGTGGAAAATAAGGTGCTGAAAAAGAAAAAAAGAAATTGCAAAACAAAACAGATTGCCCAGGGCCACTCAAGTTGACAAAAGCACAGTATGCCAGACAGCACTTGTTAACTGAGCGCAGTCTGAAGCCCGCCCCTCCCCCCATATATACCAAGTGACAGGCACTAGGAGAATAGATAAACTCCCCCTTTTTGGTATTAGATTAGATTTAGGTATATTTTTGACAGTCTTTTTAAGTATTTCTGGAAAAGAGCTATAAGGAGAATGTGGCAAAGGATTGAACAGCTAAATGGAGTCCCCCTAAACAATGGGGTGAGTGTGAGTAAAGGAAGTTTAGGAAAGAGTACCCAAAGGCTGCAGTTCTGGAATCAATTCTTGCAAGGATCGCTGTATAGCAGCAGCACCCAACCAGACCCTGACAACATATCTTCCGTTGAAAGACAGAAATGGTAGAAACATCATTGAAATCAGAGTTAAGTGCAAAGTTACATAGCCAGGAAATATAAATAAGTACACAGTACAACAGTTTCCCAAACCTCAATTCCCCCAGAGTGACGGGAAGAGAACCAGGCTGCCCTTACATATACAGCGGGCTGCATCACAGCAGAGGACCCTGAATCTGAATATTCTGTAATAGACATCAAGCATGCCTACCCCCCCCTTTATCCCATACAGATAAGGCTGGGTAAGACTGTATGGAAGTGAAAATATGAAAGATGACGGTCAATGGTATTTGGCTTTAATCTGGTCCAAACTAAGAGGCATTTAAGTATTTATAAGCAGGGGAGTAAGACACAGTCAGATTTGCCACTAGAGAACGATCCCTGCAGTAGAGTGAAAGGAATGGAGCATTGGGGAGGGAAGAGAGGCACTGTAACAATGCAGGTGAGAAATGGCAATGACCTGAATCAAGGTAGGGACGGGTGCTGGAGAGGAGAGAGTAAAGAGCACGTTGATCAACTTAAAGCTGAGCAAGTATCACTACCTGCAGTACTATGCAAGGTCTGAGACTTTACTTATACGTTAACGAGTTAACCAAACAGTTTCATGGATGCTGGGAGAACACATGAAACTCTTGCATCGGAAACAAAGAACAATTACACCCAACAGTATCAGTAGCCACAGCATCGGCCTTTGTGCCAGTCCCACAAGCTCCAGTTCCTACAGGACAGGCAAAGAGGGCTCACCCAGAGAACTGCACTACCAGAGGGAACTCCCAAAAGAACTCAAATATTTTTTTAATGGGCACGTATCTTCCAAGGCCTGTCACTATACAAACACCCTTGAAAATACAGTTCAGAATAAATGCAATTAGCACCTCAGCTCAGAAGATGTGCAGAAACATGACAGACCTATGGACAACCGTCTCCCTACACACCCGCTTTGCCTACAAAGAAACTAAGACTCAAAAAAGCTTAAAATAACAGAAGTGGGATTCAGACTCAGACCTTATGATGCCAAGTTCCACTGCCTTCTGCTGTGTGAAATCCTATTATATAAGACATACTAACCCCTGTTGGGAGGAAGCAGGTATAAGTGATAAATTGGTGGTCCAGGCTTTCCTGGAAGTCGTCTGATCCAGCTCACCTGAGTAGAGAACAGGCACATACTATGAGATGCTAATGGCCTAACTGCAAGTACAGAAGTTCTTTTTGTGCTATGTGTCTCAAAAATCAAATGGTAGGACAGACCCAGGCTGTAGTTGAGGGCAACAGTGGTGAGATGTGTATGTAGGGGAGCAGGGATCCACTCCCAAGTCTCTTGTTTTCCCTTCCTAAATCCACCCTGCAAAATTTTAAGGTTTATGTGAGAATGCATTTAGAATGTTGAAGAAATTTTTATGTTAATAGTCTTTATTCCCTAAAACTACTTACAGAGGTATGCAATAAAAATAACTTCTACAAAAATGATCTTTATTGATCTATGCATTTAAACTAGTTAACACCTCAGGTAATAACAGTTAAAAGAAAGTGAAACTACTGAAAAAATCTGACTGGCAGACTCTTCATTTGGATAACAAGTATACTAGATTTAAGAGTCAAATGTAATTATGGACAGACTATTAATTCACAAGCAGGGGTTAACTATTTTGAACATGAATAATCAAGCTATTCATTAATATAATAACAGATGTTCAGCAGCTGCAGGTCTTTGGTGTCCTTGAGCCCAATAAGGACCAGCTAGAGAGTGGACCCTGGTATGAGGTTTCTAGCCCAGTCTGCAGGGTTCCGAGGCACCTGGGCAGTCCATCTCAGACAGAGGATTCCCCCCTACTCTGCAGGGAGCTTCCCAGCTCCCCATTGGAGACCCCACCATCATGTGTTCCTCCTCAAGGGATGAGAGGCACAGGTAGTACTTAACACGCTAACAGAAATACCTGAAGCCATTCAACTTGAAAGGACTACCTTCTCTGCCACATAAACCTTTAAATGACTATACCCTTACCCCCACTCCAATGCACTCATGACTGCCACATTGCACAACACTAGGACACCACACACATCCCAGGGAGCTGTGTAGTTCACAACCTGTGTATACACAGTGGCAGGGACAGGAGGTCACTCTCCCACAGGTATTCCCTATTAAAGTCCACTTCCTGATCCATAAATATTTTACTTAATCCCTGAATCCCTAGATTCCAGCAGTCATCATAGATCTCAACTGATGGCTACAGGCAGTTAATAATTCATAGCATCAAATGAATGAAAAACATTATTTAGAATTTGGTTGTGATTAAATGCCAGTAAGATTTACCTTGGAAACAACAAGAGTAGGGTTTCAACATCTTATCTCCTATGTTGGGCCCTGGGAGGAATGCTCTTTTGATCCAGAATCTTAATTTCAGGCTTAATTACTACATAGACATATTATCATTACTATTATATTATTTAGATGGAGAAGGCCAAAAACCTGTTGCAGATAACAAGTAAGTACACTTTTATAGATAATAACACAAAGTACAAAAATATTGCTCTGAACAAATGTTCTTACTCGGTTTTCATCAGCTGTACAAATGTTAATTATAAATACTTCTCTAAATTGCCTAAACCAGCTTGGCGATGATCTCAGTGTCAGTCTCCAACAGGCTGGTTAACTGATTGCTGGAGAACAATTTATTCCCTAAATATCGAAAAGTGAACTTAGAAATAATCTTTCCCGGTCCAGTTCAGCAGAGCCACGGTACTCCTGAGACAAGCTCCTCTTGCCCTTCTGAGCTCTGCTCATCTGCCTTGGCCTGGACCTTCCCCTGTCTATCTCATGCGTTGGCCTGGAACTTCCCCTGTCTGTCTGTCTGTCCTGACTTGGCCTGGACTTTCCCCTGTTTCTCCTTTCAGAGGCCAGATCTCTGACAATCTCTGCATTTTGTCCCTGCCCAAGGCTAACACTGTGCATTCTCCTCCCACTGACACCAGAAATATTGGATTCTTTTACTCTACACACTCAAAAAAATCAAACACTCCATGCTTCTCAGTTTTATATCTTGCCTAACTCAGTATACAACAATGCTTGGTAAAGATAGGTCTAGTATTCCTCAGCCCTCAGTGACCTGTAGACATCCTGCCCAGAAATGAAGTGCCTGAGAAAGCCTCATCGGGTGTCAGAAACCTGAGAAGCTCTAAGGAGGCACCTACCACCACCTTTTTAAGCATAGCTCTTATGGGGGAGGCCTGGGTGATTATTTCCTAAGCACGGACTTATACATAATATATATGCATCTGGTTTTTGCTTTTGCTTTACACATTTGCTGTCTTATTATAAAAAATATTACAGTAAGTACAGAAAAAAGATTCTGAGAGCAAGGTATAAGAGAAGAGTAGAGCTTCCATGTCCTCTCTGGGTGCACCACCCTCCTTCCAGGAACCTCTATGCTCTCAGCTATCTAGAAGCTCCATCTGTGTCTGGTCTTAATTGGATTTTACCCTACTTACAAGGCAATATGTTAACTTGTTACCTTTCACAGAAGCTGGCAGAAGACATGAAATTCCTGGGTCAGAGACAAAAGACTTTATTATTCACAGCACAGTAGGCATCGTGAGCATACCTCCATGAAGAAGAGGCCCCTTTGCCCACAAACGGCAACAAAGGTGGTGTTGAGGGGCCACGGCGGAAGATGCAAGTACAGCGGGTCTGCATCGCAGCTCAGATACCCACACTTGGGGAACCTGCTACTTTATAAGAAATAAAGACCAGTCTCACTTTTTAAGCAATAAGTGAAAACAGGTTTTTGCCCCAGAGACAGACATTACTTCATTCTTTGAGGTTGCTCACTGCAAACACAACCCTAAGAAAGGCCCAGGTAAAGAGTTACTTGACATACTCAGAAACACATGTAGGAACACAAGAGAACCACAGAGGAGTGTCTCCCAACCACCTGTGTTTATTCCTAAACGTAGATGACTATACTTACGGGGTTCAAAGTCCCACAACTCTCCTTCACATGAACCCCTACTAACACTCTTCTAGCTACAGATTACAAAAGTAGCATGTGCTCCTCACAAGAATTTAGAAACACCCCATAATTTGTTTACTCCAATAGCACAGTCTGGGATTCCCCCAAGCATAGCCTTCCCTCACTAGGGTAACCCAACCCAATCTTTGCTTCTCTTTCTGCTTTCTGTTTCACCTTGTCCTCCTTTAGAAACTTATCTATGTTTAGAAATGCAGCAGAAATCGAACAGAAGCTGGTCTCAATCTGGGCAAAACTTTGGTTCCACAAATCTTTATCTACATAGATAAAGAGAGAAAATACACAATAGCTCAGAAGATGAAAAATATTCAGACAGAATTCCACTTGACAAGTGCTTACATTCTGGAAAGCATTAATTTAGGGGAAGGAGGCAGCTTTCCTTCACTAGAACATCAATGATTTTTTAGATTTACATTTTTACTTCTCAGATAGTAAAAAGGTATTTAAAACGCAGAATCATTAAAGTTCAGCAAATGTTAATTATAAATACTTTTAACAAAAAAAGCATGCAAATACAAATTCAATTAGAGAATCTATAATTGTCATGATTACAACTTGTATATTAATAAATTAAGTAACTTCATAAACGTACCTATTTCTGAATAAGAAATTTTTGCAGACGAGCCCAGATGAATGTGAATTTTGCTCCTAAGCTAAAAATATAATTTTACATTCAGCTAATTTATTTCAATAAATAACTACTAGACAGCTACTATATTTTAGGTAGTTTTCTAAACATCTTTATATGTTATTTTATTGAAATTGTAAAGTTCTGCATATGCTACCATTTAAAAAAAAAATAAGACAGGTAGGTGTGTGGCCTCAGAATGACCCGCTAGTTAAAGAAATGCTGGCATTGTAATCTGAAAACAGAGAGCTAGGCAGGCTGTGCCAGGAAAGGCCATGTAGATGGCTACAGCTACACAGGAGACAAAATGGGGGTCCAGAAGCAGGAGAATGTGGCTGCTGCCCTGGTGAGAAAATCCTCAGATCCAGTGGCCAAAGGAAAGCATGAAGCTAATGCCCCCCTGCCCATTACACAGCCTGCCATTAGAGGCAAAGTTCTATTATACAGAGTACACTTCTTTAAGAAGGAAAGTTGAAGTTCCTGGACTCTAACAACACCTTTCCCAGGTGATAATGAACCAAAGCCTGTAGCTATTCTAAGTAGTCACCTACTGGGCGCTTAATTACCATGTCAGCATACTCCCCTGCCCCCGCAAGCACCCCCACCCCCATGCCTCTAAAGGGCTGTGCTCAGGGCTGTGCATACTTCATCTCACAGAATCTTTACAATGATCTTAGAAGTGATCATAGTAGGTAATAGTAGCCCAGGACTATAGTGTCTGGAGCTCATCAGTGTAAACAAACAATAAAATAAATTCCATGAGTATCTACATTCAGTAATAAAAAACCAAATAGGACATATGTGAATCTGTAGATTATGCTCATCACAGAATTTCAAACACCTAATAGCTTGTTTAAATGAAATACGAACATTAGAGATGACAAAGAATTTCAAATAATGCCTATGCCATCAAGCCTTAATGTATTCAATATGCAATTTTATGTGCAAATTAATGGGAAGTCTTTGTGTTTCTGCTAACGTAAAAGCCACATATGGAATCCATATGAAGCAGGGTGTTTTGAGCCTGCTCATTCCAAAGCACAAGAGTAATACATAATAAATAACCTGAATAGTTACATAAGCAAGGTTGATGATGTTAATCAAAACAATTGTTCCAAACCTTTTAGTAGAACCAAATGGGAGTCAAAAGTATGGAGACGTGGCAACTTGAGCAAGTCAGTATGCACACATCTGACAAACAACAAAAGCCAAATGCCAACTTCATCCTAGTTCAATGTATAAATGGTAAACAGACTCCTTGTCCACCCGCCGCAGCTAAAACTCAACCCACAGGTAAAATCTTCGAGGACTCCCATTGTCCCCTCTGCACACTGTTCCTATACACTGATGCTGAGAATATCTGAGGCTCCCAAGATGCTGAGCAGTGCTGTCTCTATTTTATAAACTGGGGACTTTGCTTAAAATTTGGTCGTTAAAAATTTTTTTTTTAAAGAAAAAAAGATTCTTAAAGGGGGGAAGGGGGGAACAGTGGATGGTAAAACCTTAGGCCTATATGAGTTCTTAGGTCCCTTTCAACGTATAAGCGCAAAGATTACATAATCAGGACTGCAATTAAAGGATAGTTCCAATGCTTGGGGACTAAAAAGACCTGCCAAAGAACAATGAGTTAAGTATCTGCACAGCCAGCCCTGTTCAAAAGAATTCCAACCTTCTGTTCTTTTTATCAGCAGGTCAACTTTTTTGAAGAGTGAGAAAGAGATTTAGCTTCCCTAAAAGCAAAAAGCTCTGTCTTCTGAATTTTGGAATTAAAATCACAGAAAGAAGGGAGCAGGTGAGGGAGAAATTCAATAGAAAGAACACTTACAATTAAAAATTACATTTTGAAAGGCTCTTAGCAATAACTAATCATCTGTTGGGGTCTCCAAGTAAGATGTAATAATAATTTCATAGTACCGAGAGTTTATTTTCTAATCTCCATCTAACGACCAAAAACACAATGATAGTTGTTTTTCTACTTATATCTTAGATACTAAATGATCTCCGGCTTTGAATTTTAAAAACAAAGTTTCATTTAATTTGCATGATAAGAAATTTTAGTCTTTTATCACAACTGAAAATATTTTGAGGTCATATGATTATTTGAGTAGTTTTTTCTTCTCCAAAGAAACCATATATCTATAGTCATACACAAAATAACGACATTTCAGTCAGCAAGAGATAGCATATATAATGATGGTCCCATAAAATAATAATGAAGCTAAAAAATTCCTATCAAAAGGAAAAATTCCTATCAGCAAGGAATTCCTTGCTGATCCCAACCCTGTGTAGGCCTACACTAATGTATGTGTTTATGTCTTAGTGCTTAATAAAAAAAGGTTTAAAAAAATTAAAAATAGGAAAAAAGTTTTATAGGATATGAATATAAAGAAAATATTTTTGTACAGCTATATAATGTGTACACTAAGCTGTTATTAAAAAGAGTTAAAAGTTTAAAAAATTAAAAATTATATAAAATAAAAAAGTTACATAAGCTAAATGTAATTTATTCTTAAAGAAAGAAAAATATTTTTTATAGATTTAGTACAGCTCAAGAGTACAGTGTTTATAAAATCTAGGATAGTGGACAATAACGTCCTAGGCCTTCATGCAAGTGGATCACAATGCACTCAGTGACTCACCCAGAGCAAATTCCAGTCCTGCAAGTTCCAGTCACAGTAAATGCCCCACACAGGTGTGCCATTTCTCTTTTATATGATATTTTTACAGTATCTTATCCATGTATAAATACACAAATACTTAATTGTGTTACAAATGTCTTCAGTATTCAGTACAATAATATGCTTTACAGGTTCGTAGCCTGGAGCGACAGGCTAGACCATATATAGCCTAGGTATGGGGCTGGTCATCTAGTTTAAGTACATTCTACCATGTTCTCACAGCAACAAAATTACCTAATCATTTCTCAGAACGTATCCCTCTCATTAAGCAACATGATTGTACTTAAAAAAAAAAAAAAAAAAAAAACTCCAAGGATATGGATCAGTATTTAATAAAGATAAAGAATATATGTTATTAATATATATGTGTGTTTGTGTGTTTATTTATTTATTTATGTATTTTGAAAATCAGGGACATAAATCAGTATTTAAACGGGGCACATATTTATGTAATTCACAGAACACAAAAGACATTTCAATTCTTTCTTAGTGATCTCTATCCCTTCAATTCCAAAGTACTGTTTCTGTATCTTTAAAATAGATAAGTAAAACATTATTTTCAAACCTTGTTTCAACTGTTTCCTCACTAGATAGCAACTTCAAAGCTCTCCAAATATACAGGGAGAATATTAAGGTTTACTAAATCTCGCACGGTCAGAAAAGCAATGAAAATGCCACACTACAGTTATACCACATAGATGCTTTTGCATTCAATTCATGCTTTCAAAAGCCAATAGATTAGGGCAGCGCCCGTGGCTCAAAGGAGTAGGGTGCCGCCGGCCCCATATGCCGGAGGTGGTGGGTTCAAACCCAGCCCTGGCCAAAAACTGCAAAAAAAAAAAAGGCCAATAGATGAAGCCAAAAAGAACTTGTACCAAAGAAACACTGCTTTCCCCAGGATTTCAGTTATAAGATTTAAAAAAAAAAAAAAAAAAAGCCTGACAGCCCTTCTCACAGGACTTGCCACCAGGGCAGTTGTTGCACCAACAACACAACAGGTGCTTAGGAAGCTTCCAGCTACATTTTTCTCTTTACATAAGGTCATGCTGGAAAACATTTAAAACTAAAAGCGTAGTTTCTTGAGTTTTTATTTTCCAATTACTTAACACTATAACTCTTTCCTTTAAAAGTACAGTTTTTCAAATGCCCAAAGGAGATATATTGATTTTATTTTTTCTGGTTGTGTGAAAATGATGTTTATTCACAAGGTATTTGCTCTCTGTGTTGAAAACACTTATTCTAAATGTTACCCTGAGGGGGAAATGCCAGTAAAGTCAGAAGAAATGCTAGTGATATAAGAACATTTTTCCTTTAAAAAGTTAATTAACTGAGGTTTGCTAAATTCACAATACAACTGAAACTCTAAAATGTTTTGTTTTTTCATTTTGGGGTGTTTACTTGCTGCTCTCAGAGCCTTTGACTAAGAGTTTCCACTTTTAATATAGTAGAACTAAAAGAAAGCGTTACGGGGATTGTGGAGAATTTCTTTTCCTTTAAAAAAAAAAAGGCAGTATTTGTGTTGCCATTTTGTTTTTATGAAATTAAAGTATAAAGAAAGTGCCCTATTCTAAAAAATGCATCAAATAAGTTGAGTCATTCCAGAGCTGACCATGAGAAATCCCAGTAGCAACTTCAAAGAAAAGGAGGAGCAGAGAAAGCCCACTGAGGTAGATTCCCAAGTGTTTCACGTTGACTTTCTGTCAGCCTGACACACAATTTCCCAAAACATTTTCTTTCTATGCCTAAAATGTAGCTACTTGCTGGGCCTGGAGTTAGCAACTGTAAAGGAATAGGGGAATACCCTCTTCTCCCTCACAGCCATGGGAAACAGAACACAGAAGAAGCGAACACTTAAATGTTCTCCCAACCATATTTACCTCTAGAAACCCACCCATCTCATGGACAGGTTTCAGCTTATGAACACAGGCCTTCCCGAAAATCACTCAAACACAGTGGTCCCCAAAGTGAGATTCTCTAGTGATCCAGAGTGTCAGAGGGGACCATTTTAGAACACAGTATTACATACCCTCGAATGAGAAAGTAATTTCTTTTCAACTCTCTTTAAATCCTCTGGTCTGGTCTCCATATGATGCCAGAAAGCAGAACCCTTGGCACATATGTCAACCTCCACTGTAACTAAAGAAAACAGGCCTCTGACTCAGGCCTGCCAGCAGGTACCAATAGCTACCTGGACGTCAGTAAGTCATATTATTGTCATTGTATGCATTTGAATAGTGGTTTTTTACATTTCTTTTTCAATATATGTTTATTTAAGGTTTAAAAATGGAAAGAAAAGATTAAGTTTGAAATGGACTAGACCCTGGCAACGGGAGCCTCAGCATTGCCTTGGGAAAGGTACTGCTCCGTCAGCCCTTCTCACCTTCCTAAACCAGAATCTGCATTTAAACAAGATACTCACATGATTTACATACACATTAAAATTTGAGAAACTCTAGGAAGTTTCTCAAATGAAGTTTCTCAATGAAACCATTCAGGAAGTATGCAAATGACTGAATTTGGGGACTCTTGATTTAGATCATGAGATTGCAACCTATTCTCCAGATGCCCCCCAAAATCAGCTAGTAGAGGTCAGCAGGACAGGGTGTAATGTGTTCTCAAAATGTGGGGTCACAACCCCTCAATGGACTGTAAGATCAATGAATGAAACTAACCCAGCAATTTGGGAAGTGTTTCTGGTTAAGATAAAGATAACTTCTATGAAACTAATTTGGGACTCTCACATGAAAGCTATAACCCAGCTACAACTTAACAATAGGGGGAAGTGGGAAAGGGGGGGTGGGTAGAGGGAGGGGAATCGGTGGGATCACACCTGTGGTGCATATTACAGGGGTATTTGCGAAACTTGGTAAATGTAGAATATAAATGTTTTGGCACAGTAACTGAGATAACGCCGGAAAGGCTATGTTAACCACTGGGATAAAAATGTGTCAAATGGTTTATGAAGTGAGTGTATGATGCCCCATAATCATATCATTGTATA
The DNA here is from genome assembly GCF_027406575.1 of Nycticebus coucang. NCBI lineage: Eukaryota > Metazoa > Chordata > Mammalia > Primates > Lorisidae > Nycticebus > Nycticebus coucang. The sequence goes on from NC_069780.1 coordinate 26,924,162, forward strand.
CACTTATGATTTAATAAAAAAAAAAAAAAAAAAGATAAAGATAACTTTTTGTATGCTTCTATAATATCCTGTCATGTATAATGCCAACATCATTCCTTTTTATCAACGAATACTATAGTAAAAAATCTACATAAGCCACCACCTTCATCTCTTGTCCTTGCACCTGCTTATTAATCGTGCCCTGGTTTTGCTTTCAGAGCTGAGCCCAGTTAGAGGGAAGATAAAGCTAGGAAATATGACAGCCTGTCCTTTGCGTCAGGAGATGGTATTGGAGTGGGGGGGAGAGGGAGCACAAGGACTCAGTGCATCCCATTTATGCCCCAGAGGAGAGACCAATAGGCCCCTCACTCACCATGGTTGGCCCATTTAGCCAATGATCCAGGTAGTTCAGCCCAAAATCCTAGGTCTGCATCAACTAGAAGAACATGCAAGAAAACCCTGTTTATCTGGATCACTGACTCAATTTTTACCTTTGTAACCTAAAGCATTTTTCTGAAATATACAGAGTAAAACAATGACCAAAATATGATACTATAAATAGCTAAAAATATAGTGTTCCAGAATATCCAGATTTAACAGATATTTTTTTTGTTTGTTTTTGTTTTTTTGTTGCAGTTTGGCCGGGGCTGGGTTTGAACCCGCCACCTTCGGCATATGGGGCCGGCGCCCTACTCACTGACCCACAGGCGCCGCCCAGATTTAACAGATATTAATAAAATATTTCTATCTGGCTCTGCCCTCAGGTATCAGGCCTGACACCAGAGCTAAAACATCAGAAACTCTACTTCTCAGTAGAAAATATTAATAGGAGACAATTTGGTTTTGCAAAGACAATGAAGAGCGAATCTAACTGGGTGATGAAAAATGGGAAAATTAACAACAAACAATAGAAGCGAATTCATGGTCTTGTATCCGTAAGAATTACATGCCATCCATTACAATGAAAAGAACACCATGAACATCTGGTAGATCGTTCTTCCTTTTAGTTATTTTCAGAATGCACTTACGTAGGCAGAGCATTAATACAGAGAACAAATATATATGTTACAATGTAAGATTATTTTAATGGTTCTAAAAGAAGCTAAGGAAAAACAACCAAAAGAAATTATGAGTGTTGAGGAAAACAGAAATAATTGCTAATACCTACTAAATATTCCAAGCAGTTGATACATATTAACTCCTTGAATCCTCACAATTCTAAGTGTTGTCTTAATACTGCTATTAATAATATTAATTAGTAATACTATTAAACATGCCATTTTGCAGATGAAGAGGAGGAAACTTAACTGCAGGATGTGAAAATAAGGAGAGAGGGGGGAGTTGGGCAGAGGGAGGGTGATTGGTGGGATTACACCTGCGGTGCATCTTACAAGGGTATATGTGAAACCTAGTAAATGTAGAATGTAAATGTCTTAACACAATAACTAAGAAAATGCCAGGAAGGCTATGTTAACCAGTGTGATGAAAATGTGTCAAACTGTCTATAAAACCAGTGTATGGTGCCCCATGATCGTAGGTAGGTAGGTAGGTAGGAAGGAAGGAAGGAAGGAAGGAAGGAAGGAAGGAAGGAAGGAAGGAAGGAAGGAAGGAAGGAAGGAAGGAAGGAAGGAAGGAAAGAAAATAACTTGTCTAAGGTCACAAAGCCTGGTAATGGAGCTGAGGAAAAATCCAGATGTACTCAAGTCCAAACACATTAACCACAGCAGACTTTCTGCCTGTTTACCACCAGAGTACTAGCATGCCCAAGTTAGGATGAATCTTTTATTGCTCTCTAATATGGTACTATATGAAGAATTCTTCTAAAAGGTCAACAGCCAGTGGAGACTTTAGTTGAAAGGGCTGGGCTATATTGATCTGATGATACCTCAAAACAGGAGAACTAATATTTCACATTTAAATGTATCATCAGTGATTAGAACTACTTACTTGGCAGAATTTAGTTTAAAGGTTGCTTGGGGGAAAATATAAACAATTGGGGGAAATTTTTGTTGGAAGCAAAACACTATACTTTGAAAAATGCTTAAGTCAACCATTCTTCTTTTATGAGGACTACTTAATTGGGTACAAAGCATTAAAATAGCTGGCCTGAATATTTATTAGAACACAAGCTGTTCCCTCCAGATTTTTAGAAATTCAAGCTTTAGTGCCAAGCATAATTTAGAAAAAATTTTCAACACATAAAAAGAGCCCTATGTCTTGTAATACTTATCAAAATAGTAAATAGTAGCTGGAAGAGGTATAGAACATCAGTACGACTTTTCAAAGAGGAGAACCAAAATGTTTTGCCATCCCCTTTCAAAGCAATTTTGTTATCAAGCTTGGTGATTATGTTAGTTAAAAATTATACCTTGTAATTCATAATTAACAATCCTTTTATATATATACAGATAATATCATGTTGCTAACCATAGGATTTGTACACCATTCTGATTTTGTTTTTGTTGTTGTTTTGAGAAAGTCTCACTCTGTCACCCTGGGTAGAGTGCTGTTGCATCATAGCTCACAGCAACTTCAAACTCTTGGGTTCAAGTGATCCTCTTGCCTCAGCCTCCCAAGTAGCTCGGACTAGGTGCCCGCCACAATACTTGGCTAGTTTTTCTATGTTTTTTTTAAGTAGTGATGGGGGAGGGGGGTCTCACTCTTATTGGGGCTGGTCTCTTAACTCCTGAACTCAAGCATTCCACCCATCTCAGCCTCCCAGAGTGCTAAAATTACAGGTGGCATGAGCTACCACACCTGGCTGATTTGTGTTTTTGTTTGGTTGCTTTTTTGTTTGTTTGTTTGGCTTTTTGTTTTTGTTTTTAAGTGGTGGTACTGGCTCCAATAAAACATCTTGGGGAAATAAAATAGATTTTTATTCAAAATTTTATTCCTTTCAAAAAATGTCCATTTTCAGAACTCAGCCATAATCAAATGCTTAACTATTTTTTAAAAGGGAGTAGGGGAAAGAAAGTCAAGAAAATAATAATAAATCTCTGTACATTGTGATTATTCTCCATTGAAACTTTTCTTTTTTAAGAAAACCCAATAAATGTCATGCCTAGGACTCCTGTGTTTGTTTTCCTATCAACTGTCTTTGTGACAGTGTTGCAAATTCAAATATAAGAAAAGAAATGTCCCTTCAAACAGCATTCCAGCAGTCAGTACAGTGAACCCGCCATACAGCCAAACATGGAGAAAGGAATGCCCCCTTTGCCAATAGGTAGTCAGTCGGGGCTGATGGTCAGGGAGCAAGGCCCAGGAAAGTAGAGGCTGGAAGCCAGAACATCAGGGGTCAGGGAGACAAGATTTTTTGAAGGGCAGGATGGTTTGCTGTTGTTAAGCCTGATGCCTGTAAATAGAGCCAGTCAACTATATGGACATATGTGGAGTGGTGGAGGACAACCAGGACAAAAGAACAAGAAGTCTTGTCTTCATTGTGCGGCGAATAACTAACTAGCTTCTATCCCTCTACAACGCTAATTGTTAGCATACTAAGTACGGCACAAAAGGTTCTCTTTAAAGAGACTTTTCTCATTTCAGTTTTGGGACTTTCAGTTTTAAAAATAAACCAGCATTTTTGGATTAATACAAAATTCCAAGAGGGATAAATTAGGCCACTTTTTTTTTTTCTTATAAGCACAGAATAGTAACTTCATGCTCTGGTGGAGTCCGTCATCCTTTGGTCACTGTCTACACCACCCATGCCCTGCTCCCCCGGGATTCCCTCCAAAGAATGGGAAGGAGGGGCTACATCTTTCCAAGAAAAATAAAGTAGAGTTTCTCAATTTCATTAGTGGACCACAGTCACTCGCAGGATTTTTTTTTCTCCTTAACACTAATTCCAGGGCCCCATCCTGGATGGACCTAGTGAATTAGATCCCTCAGTGGGAAGATTGAAATTCCCTAACAACTAATTAGACTGCTACACTACCTGTATAAAGGGGTAGAATGACAATTAATCCTACAAGAAGTCACCCCCAGTTAGTGAGAGGGACTCTCCACCTCATGACGAGATTTGAGAGATAAAAACCTATATAAGAAAAAACCTTTTCTGTTTTAAATACACCTTGCCCATCAAATTTCAAAAACATCTAAAGGCTGAAATGGCAGTTTTCTATCTTTTTATTGAAGCACTAGACTCTTTTTATTTCAAGCAAAATCATTCATAGTACCCCATAATACTACGGCCAAGTTTCTCTAGAGGGAGAGGGGTGGGAGACGCACCTGCCCAGCTGCCACACCACCCCACTCACATCTCAAGGAAGCCCAGGATTGCTGGCAGCAGGTTTGAAAACCAAGGGGCTAGAACAACACATTTACATGAGAGAAATATACAGCACTAAATCTAAATTGCAAAAATTAACTGGAGGGTTAGTACTTCTGATTAGCATTTTACCTAAGGGGATGGGTTTAACAGAAGTCACCTAAAAAGGAAGAGAAGGTTTTATTTCACTAGAACAGTGTTTTTCAACACTGGCACACTTGAACCTATAGTTAAACTTCCACAGCATACTTAAATTATATCTATCCAAAAGAAAAAAAAAAAGAGTAAAAAAAAGAATACACTTACTGTGCTTGGAACTTCTTTCAACAATAGTTTCATTAATGATCTTTAAAATTTTTCACACCAATTGAAAATCGCTGCACTATAAAGTTAACCCACGTCAGTATTGTTCCCTGGCTGCCAGGAAAAGCGCGTGCAGTGTAGCCTGGGCTGATAACCAGTATTTGTATTTAGAGATTTACTTTTTATGAAGTACTTTCACATGCATGATCTCATTTAATGCTTTGCAAAAATCATTTTCATGGTGTTTGAGATGAGCAACAGAGGAACTAATCTGGGAGAGTAATTTACTCAAAGTCAATTCCAGGCAGCAGCAGAGGCTCCTGCCTCTGGTGCAGCATGGCCCAGTGGATGAAGGGAGAGCTGAAGAGTAAGAGCCTGCTGTTCTCTGGACGGTCAAAACAGCCTGTGAAAAATGTGTCCCATTCCGATTGTTATAATAACAGAGGTGCATCCAAATGGGACCATAGGCAGAATACTATGACCACAGCAAAGAACAATCTGGAAAGAGTACATGAAGAGCAGGAGGAGGAAGGACAAGCTTTTGTTTATTTATTTATTTATTCAAGTTGTGTTTTTTTTTTTTTGGAGACAGAGCCGCAAGCTGTCGCCCCTAGGTAGAGTATCGGGGCATCACAGTTCACAGCAACTTCAAACTGTCGGGCTTATGCGATTCTCTTGCCTTAGCCTCCCAAGTAGCTGGGACTATAGATGCCCACCACAATGCCCGGCTATTTTTTGGTTGCAGTTGTCATTGTTGTTTTTTGGCAGGCCCAGGCTGGATTCAAACCCACCAGCTCTGGTGTATGTGGCTGGCGCCTTAGCCACTTGAGCTACAGGCACTGAGCCAGGACAAGCTTTTAAAGGTGGAAAACAAGGTTTAGAAATGGCATAATGGCTATTTTTAAACAATGAAGGGACTATGGGAGGAAGATAAGTCTTATTTTGTACCACTCAGAAGTAGCCTAGGTCTTTCCCTTTCTCCTCCCTGAAAAATTCAAAGCCATTAGGTGGGTCTGAGCAGATGAAACAGGCAGAGGGAAGGACGTTGTGCAGGCCCAGGGCAGGAAGTGAGGGTGAAAAGGTTATGGCACAAGACACTGAAGCACAGGACATAAGGAGGCCAATCATGAAAGGAAAGGTGGTGGCAGCAGCAGAAGACCGGTGACAAATGGGGGAATTTTTTAAATAAGTAAATTAAAAACAATGGGAGCCAAGAATTTCACTGTGAAGGAAGGCAATTATAAATATGAAAAGAAACAAAACAAGAATAAACCCAGGAGTAACAACATTCCAATCAAATGAGCAGACCAAACAACCAGATCTTGGCTTCTAAATACCATCTCCATTCAAAGGAACCAGAGCTTCTCAGAGGAATGACTGATGGTAAATTACACGACGAGTTTGAACACCTCCTTCTGCCAGAAAGCAAGGAAGTGCTCAAAGACTGAGTTAAAAGGGCACAGGAACCAACAGGAAGGGAGTCCTATGGGCCAAACCTGGAACCAGTTCAGCAGTCAAAAACCAAGGGGGAGGGGGGTAGTAAAGAGTATAGGGGACATGCCAAACAAATGGTCCCTGAACCTCGCCATTCGCATGCAATTTAAAGTAAGGAAGGCAACGAACAGATTAAAACACACTGAAGCATGGCATGCAGTGGCTCACCCCTGCAATCCTAGCTCTCTGGATGGCCGAGGCAGATGGACTGCTTCAGCTCAGGAGTTTGAGACCAGCCTGAACAAGAGCAAGTCTCCATCCCTACTAAAATTAGAAAAATTAGCCAGGTGTCATGGTGGGTGCCTGAGGTAAGAAGATCATCTGATCCCCAGAGTGTGAGGTTGCTATGATCTATGATGATGCCATGGCATTCTCGCCAGGGCAACAAACAGAGTGAGACTCTGTCTTCAAAAAATTAAAAAAAAAAAAAAACACTGAAAAAAAGAAAACTATCAGTTCTTACTGATGCAAATAAATTAACAAATTAAAAATTAGATGAGGAACTGCAATTTACATTGTTTAAAATTAGTTTGCCACCAAATATTTATAAATTACAAAAGGGAAGAGTCACTATGTGGTAGAGAAGTTTGGCAGGCAACACCTTAATCAAGTGACCATCATTAGTAAGGCAAACAGACGTGTCACCTGATGAGATACAAGGAGAAAAACACTGCCCATTTCCATATTATTGCTGCCAAGGATGCACAGCCTGACATGAGCTTGTGGAAATGACTGAGAGAAAGACATTCTACAAAACAACTGGCTTATAATCTTCGAAAGTATCAAAATCATAACAGTGAAAAACCAAAAGAGACTAAAAAGAAACAACTAAATACAATGTGTGGTTCTGACCTGGATTCCTTTGCTTTAAAAGATATTACTGGAAGCAACAGGGAAACTTGAATGAACTCTTAAGGATTAAACGGTGGTAACGTATCAATGGTAATTTCTTAGCTTTGATAGTTGTACTGTGGTTATTTCAAATATCCTCGTTTACAAAAAATATATACTAAACCATGTGACAGCCAGTTCAGGATAAAAACAAGTTCGCTGTGCCACTTATAATTTTTCAATACATTTGAGATTGTTTCAAAATAAAAATTAAAAATCAACAATAATAAATAGGAAGATGGAAGTTACAGGAAGAGATCACATCTAGTTTGAGGACAGATGAAACTCCCTAACAACGAAAGTGGTCCAAAAACAGATCCATCCTTAGAAGGGTTGGCAGGATGTTATAGAGGAAAAGACCAGGCGGTCGGAGATTATTCCTATGTACTTTCCAATGATTCTGTAATTCCTATATTCAACATTTAGTAGAAACCTACTGTGTTTCAGACAGTGTGTGAGACACCAGGCGTATTAAAAGGCCTGAGAAAAAGCCCCATACTTAAGGCCCTTATGATCCAATGAAATATGATGATTTGAAAGTCTGAAGTAGAAATTTTAAGGTAGTCATCAGTGTTACACGTAGAAAAATATGTGATTCAGGAATGCTACCTTTAATAATAATCTAATTTCCATTTATGAATTCTCAATAGACCATATAATAGTTTATTATGCTATCATTCTTTAAGAACATTTTCATCCTAACTTTTTTGAGCTTGTGGGAGGTGTTAATTGTGGCATATGCAAAAACTTTATCACTTTTCAATTATGAACAGATGTAAATGACTTACTTGATGTTTTCTTTTAGAATAACAAGCATCTTCTAAAATAAATTTCAAACCAAAAAGCTAGGGCAATAGTCACAGAAGAGACTTAACACTCCCAAGTGAACCCTGACATGCTCTTTAACAGCTCAGAAGTTTCTCCACATCTCTGTACTCCAATTTCTGCATCTGTCACAGAGATTATAACATGCTTTTAAGATGCTTTGAGATGCTTACAAGAAAGATATCATAATTGTAAAGCTCTATTAAAAATGCGGATTTCTTTTACCTTTTGGCAGAGACTGCCTATCACTATGGACATCAAGACAGAGTGATCCATCTAAACGAGCTCACCTTGGCAATTTTACGGTGGGTGAAACACTAGTTGGTTTTCCAACTTCTCCCCTTGGCTTCATTTCAATTTTCCGAGTATATCATCAAGAGGGAATGTTTCTGGGCCTTCTCACTCCCTAACTGAGGGAGTAGCCAGACCAAGCAAGTCAGTATCCAACGACTTCCCCCACTGAAGTCTGTATACCTTTTATACTTTTCCCATATGACACTTTCATAACCATTTTTAGCTTTCTTCCTACCATCTCCCTGTAATTCAAAAGGCAATTTAGACTCCCATATGGTTGCCATCGAAGCTAACAGATGTCTAGCAAATTAAAACAAAAATTATGACTTATACACTGCTGATGTATCATCATTCCAGAACATCTTGCAATTTATAGTGAATCATAAGATAAGGCTTCCTACTTGATGCCTCCCTCCAAGGTTCCCTAAATCTCCCTCCTCTCTGAATTGAAGCCCTGTGGAAGCAAATTAGATGCAAGATTCTTCCATCAACCCTAGATAAACCTCCACTTAAAAAAGACGATGTAATATCTGAAAGCACATCAAAAGAGAAATTTGGCCTCAAGTATTCAAGACTGTTCTAATCCTTATACAGCAAAGAGAACAGAAAAATGACTTGGTTCTCTCAAATCATTAAAGGCTTCCATTGATCTGTGAGTTTGGGGTTTTATTTTCTTAATAACATATGGCAGAATCCATGGAATCCATTTGCCTCATCTTCTTGGCATATCTTAAGGGTATTATCATTACCTAGTATTAATGATGCCAGAGTATCAGACCAAGACATTCTAGAAGTCTCGGATGGAACTAGTGTGAGAAATCTGGAGATAGTAACAGTAATGACATTCACCATTTGTTAATATTGAGACAGTGTGTGCTAGGAAACTGCAACTCCATGAAATAAAATTATCTTTCCTTTATAAGCAAGATATTAAGGCTCACTACCTTAATACAGCAGACCATATTTTCCAAAGATGGCCACATCCCACATGACTTTGTGCAGTGTGAACTCCATCAAAAGGTAGAATCTATTTCTTCACCCCTTGTCACTGAGCAGACATCATGAGCGCTCTAACCAACTGAATAGATGAAAGTGACACTGCCACTTTCAGGTACAGCCTTAACTGGCTGGAAATTTCTTCCAATCCTAGAGACAGGAAGACGGCATGTATCGGTGTAACAACTGTGACTGACCTCTCTGGAGCACCAACTGCCAGTCATCCCACCCTAAAGAGCCTTTAGATAACTCCTGTTCTAGCCCCCTCTCACTGCAATTGCATGAGCGACCCCCAGCGAGAATAGCCCAGTTAAGTCTGGCCAAATCATAGAAGTAGGAGCTATAATAATAAGTTTTGTTTTAAACAACTAAGTTTTAGAGTTTGTTATGTAGTAATAAATAACCAAAATATTGAGATCAGTTTTCTTGCCTGGAAACAGTTAAGTTTGACAGCTAGAATCCAAAAGGGTCCAGAGCAAAATATCTATTAATTGTAGGTGATAGAATATAGGGGGTCAGTACCCAAAAGGAATGACTTTAAAATAAAATTCCCTCTGTTCTCCCTCCTCCTACCCAAAATCAGTCTCAGAGTTTTTGAGAAATGTCCCAGTATGGTGACACCCTCAATAAAATCAATTCCCTTCTGTCTTGAGTTGTTCCAATGTATAATAGAGAAAACAAGCCCTCCCCCCGCAATAACTAATGAGAAAGGAATCTGTACAAGATGTTGACTTTGTTACTCAGAATATCATTACGATTGTTATATAAAAGGATTCAGATTTTACACATGGAACTGTAGTTCTAATAATAAAAATATATTTAATGACTCAGAGGACTACATTTGAGATTCACAGTGGGGCCAGGGAAGCATGCATGCTATACCAATAAATGAACAAGCCAGGAAGAAATTAGTGAATGATTTTTTGTTTAATGAAAAACATATATGAGGAAGAAATGAAAGTAATAAAATTGGTCTTTACGCTAATCTCAATAAGAGAGTATGTCTTAATTTCACAAGTGTCCTAATATATGCTTCTCCATTATATATTAGTGCCTATCTTCTATTTTTCTTCCTCAGCATATTGTAACTCAATAGACTCATCCTATGTGCAAATTAGAAAGAACCTCACAACTTATCCAACTCCTTCATTTCAAAGCTGAGAAACTGAGGCCCAGGCAGCTAAATGACAGACTAACTGTTGATTACTGTAAAAGAACCAAGCTCTCAGCACTGGTGTTTTCATAATGTTCAATTTTATTGTATCAAAACTATATCTCTAAATGTTTTCAATGTATTTCAAATTTATTCCAGTGCTTCAGTATGAAAATGAAAGATTAGGAAGCCACACTCTCTGTTACCAATCTCTTCTTGTATAGAAGTAGCACCAAATCTGCTATTTTTGGCAATCAGAAAGGATAGTGACTCTGTAGGTGTGCAACTTTGTAGAACCTCACATGGAATAATAACTTGCCAAGTTACTGACTTCCGTTCTTCGGTCACTAACATCTTAGTCTGAATTACTTTAGTCAAATAACATGCTTGCCTTCCTGCTGATCATCACTAGAGACCATGGTGCTAATAAATACAAACAAACTGGGAGATTTAAATATGGGGTAATTTTGGAGCAGAGAAGTATAAGAAAGATATAAAGAGTATCTGGGGGAAAGGCTTTGAACATAGAAAGGATAAGGAGGGTATGTAGGAAGCAGGGTAAATGAAGGGCCCTCATACCCAAGACACCCACTTGTCAAGTCTGCCTGGACAGCTGGTTTAGTTCCACAGCCTAGGTCTCCTGACAGGATTCCCATACCCTCTCCTCCCTACCCCAACAAAGGCCTTCAAAATCAGACAAGACACAGCTCTATTCTAGAACTCTCAATGCAAACATTCTGCAATTCCTTGAAGCTCTCCACAATTCCAGGGGTTTTGCTGCAACCTATTCCACAAATAAGGCTAAATTTGCCTCTGTGCACTCCACAAAATTACACCAAACTGTCAGGAAAACAGGCCCTGTTTCCTTTTATTTTTTTTTTTTTACCCTCTGCTATGAAACTGCAGAGAAAGCCCTTGGATGCTCTTTGTTGCCTGGTATATGCAACTTTTGGAAGTGTTCAAGTAGACTCAAGAGGCCTAGACTCACCACCTCAAGAAGGGCGAGTCCCAATTCAGTAGTTCCTGCCTCTCAAAGTCACAAGTTTCAAGTTCCAATAAAACCATAGTATCTCATTCAGAAATGTGACCCGAGTAGACACTTTTAGACATTTCCAAATAGTGGGGGGCGGGGTGAGGGGAAAGAAAGTAAATAGTTTCTTCTTCCTACATCTGTAGCACCCTTGGACTGCTGGGGGGCAGGGGAGGACTGCTCACAAGAAAACACAAAATTGGCAAAAAAAAAAACTGCCTGTGTGTGACTAGATCTGATACCTACTCACCTGCCCCCTCATTATCAGTCCTGGAACATGTTGACACAGAAAGGGGTCCCCAATCCTTTCAATCTCCTTTCACAAAATATGCATGACCAATGTAAGACGCTCATACAGAAAAAAAAAATAAAGTCACCCAGTCAGTGGACATTTCTTTTAAAAAGAATATAAAAAGCTGTACTGATAGCTATTCTCACAGATGAATCTATTTAAAGCAAATGGATCAAATTAAAGGAGAATCCAAAATAATACACCCTGGGTCCTGACCACTGAGGATTATCTTCAACCAGCGATTGGATCCCTGTTTACCTGAAACAGCAACTTGGGAGACCCCCCCCCAGACAGCCACCATCTTTACTTTCCATGAGATGGGGGTGACCAGTGAGGAAGAGGATGAGATAAGAAAGGCAGGAAAGACAACGTGGTCTTCCCCTTGTCCTGGAGAACTCTTTGTCTGGTTGCTGAACACATTTTCCAGATCACAGAAAATAATCAAAACAAAAGAGTAGTCGTCCCAGCCTAATTACAATAGCTGCCCAAGACCCGGTATCGCCAAGCAGAGCGCGGGCTGAATCTTGTGTCCAAGCATTTGCTCTCTAAATTCCCCAATAGCATGCCTTGTACAACCTTCTCCTTTGCACTTATCCAGGGTTTCCCAAAACACGGCCCATTCTGTGTCACTCCTTTAAAAAAGAGGACGTGAGGCACGAACCCATTGAAACATATGTGGATGGTGACTTGTTATTATACTGCCAATGGTATATACAGAAATAAATCCTCCCACCCCAGGCGCCCGCTGGCCAGTCCATTATGCAAAAGGAGCGCTTTCCAGCTAAGGAGGGAGTGCGCTGGAAGCGTTATTTACATGCACATTACAGAACCATATACGCTGCATCTGCACCCACACAAAGCCCGAGATGGTGCAAGAAGATCCAGGCTGAGCATGGCACAGACCAGCCGCGGCAACACGGAGCCCAGCCCTGGTCCAATCAGATCCCTGTCAGAAGGTGGCCCTCAGGGTCGTCTCTGCCCGATTAGCCTCCCTATTATGACACCACGCTCTGCCCAACGTCCACATCCCACCCGGAGCAAATCTCATTCGTGCGGTTGCTCATTTCTCAAACTGCCGAGCCCTTTCTTTTATCTGCATCCCTGCTATTCGTCCCTCGTACAGCCACCCCAAGGCCTGGGTGCCCCCTGTGCGGCTCGGTTTTTCTTTTTATCTCTTCCCATTCCTAGAAAGGATTAAATGTTTATCTCTCCAACGTGCAAGCTGGAAAGGCGGAAGGCAAATGCCTCTACCCCGCGCCGCTAGCGCCCGAGGGGCTGCGAAAAGTAAAGGCAGCCAGCGACCGGAGGGAAATCGCGAATCGATGGGCAGCAATACTTGCAATCTCAGGAGCGCTCCAACTTACCCAAAATATGACATTGAAGCCAAATATGAAGTATTTGATGCAACAACTGACTTCAGGACCCTTGTAGTGCTTCCCGGACATCCTCTGGGTTCATGAAGGCACTTGCCCCGGCAGCCCGAGTTTGAAGCCCCGAAGCACCGTCGCTCGGAGCAGCCTGGAGCGGAGCGGGGGCTCGGGGCCGCGGCGCGGGCGGCCCGGGCTCAGCCGCGCGGGGACCGACCGGTGGAGAGCGGCTCCCGCACCTCAGCCCCTCGCGCGCCGAGGCCGCCGGAGCCGGGGTGGCCGCGAGCGGGCAGGGAAGCCGCGCACCAGAAGTCCGTGCCTCGCCGAAGCCGGCCAGGAGCACAAAGCGAGCGCCAGCGTCCGTGCGCCGGGAGATCGGCCCGTCGGTCCGTCCCCGGGCTTGGGCAAGCGCGGCCGCGGCAGATGCTGGCGGAGACGCGGCTGGCTGGCTCTCCCGCCCGCCCGCTCGCGCGCGCCCTCCCACCCCTCGCTCCGCCCGCCGCTCGCTCCGCCCGCCCGCGCCGCCCGCAGCTCCGCCCGCCGCCCGAGCCGGGGCTGAGCGCGCGCGCGCGCGCGCGCACGGGGTCGGGCGCTCCCGGGCGGCGGTGGCACCACGTAGCGGCCGCCGCCGCCTCCTTCCACCGCTCCCTATCCCCGCCCCTTCTCTGGCCGAACCCCGAGCGCGGCGGCGGAGGAGGTGGGGGCACGGCCGGCGGAAGGGGAACGGGAGGGCTCCGGGGGACCCGCGGATGGGAGCAGCCTGGAGGAGCGACCGGGATCGATGAGCCTGGGGCAGCTCTGGAGGGACGCGGGTGAAGGGGTCGCTCCTCGGCGAGAGGGTTGGGTGAGTGCGGACCTGCGAGTTACACCCACTGCGATAATACCCCTTCCAGGGTCACCACACTCACGACCCCTCCTCCACAACTGGCGTTTGTGTGACTGTGGAAGACGCTGGTGCCACTGAGGAAGGGAGGAAGGTGGTCGTGGACTTTGCTGACTTGGGGTGTTGGGAAGGGGGCACAGAGAGCCACAGGAAACGGGAGGATTGAGGGGAGGAGGCGTCGCAAAGGAAAGTCTTGCAACCCCTGTGCGGCGCTAACCCAACCTCCCACCTGCCGGAGAAGTAAATTTCATCTTGGGAGCGGCGAAGAGGAAGGAGAGATGGCCCAAAGGAGTCCTGGCCCGGGATACGATCCCAGGGTCTGCTGCAACAGCGCAAATCGGGACAACACAGGCTCCCTTCATTCCCGACAGAATAGTGCCTACGGGACTTCACTGCTTCCTGACTCAAGGAAAGAATACGGAAGGGCTTCCTGGACAGTCTTCTGGGGAATCCAAATTAGCTTAGCTGACCAAGAACCAATAAGACCTCTGGGGAGGGATAGAACCCGTGGCTGGAAATGGTTTTAGCACCCTGCCTGAGCAGGTGTGCCCCGTCACTGTCCTGCTCCTGGAGCATTTTCATAGGTGCTGGCAAAGCAGGTACCAGTGTTTTATGGAGGAAGGAAGAACCTCTCGGAACGTCTGAGAATATTTTTTAAGGCTTCAAAAAGCTGGGAAGAGAAATGAGATAAGGAAATTTTTTCCAGCACCACCAACCTGGTACGGGGCACAGAAATCTACATGTTTTACTAAGCTACCCCGATGATATCTAAGTAGGCTTGAGTTTAAGAGCTTCTGGCATAGGATTCCATAGATAACCACCTCTCACTTTTGTCAAAAAGTGGCTAGCTAGTTGATAACCTACAGTCAAACTTTGGCCAAGCAAGAAGTCCTTTTTTCCTGCAATAAGCCACCCTTTGGATAGGCCTGGCCTGCAGTGGGATTGAGACTATATTGAGGTCACAGTATGGGTACTCAAGAAGGTGTGAGGTACTCACAGAAGCCATGACCCTAGCTAACAATGACTTCAGCGCTTTGGATGAAATAATCCTCTCTCCCTCCAAGTGCCTTCCGCCCACCCAAAACACAGACCAATCTGGTAGGCTGCAAAAGTAAGGTCTTTCAGCGGTAGATTTCCCTGTAAACAGGAAGGCTCTGACAAGCTTTACCTAAGCCTATTCCAGCTATGTTGTAATTCTATATATAAATAGAACAGTTGCTGCAGGAATACTGGATAAGTCAGAGGAAAGGTCTGTCTTAAGCTGATGTGACACATTTCAGAATAGGAGTAGAACTAGATTCAACTGATGACAGAGCTGATCCCTAAATGAGATTTATCTTTGAAGTAAATATCAGCAGAGATATTCCACATGCCCCTACCCCCACACAAACAGAGCCTCCTCCATCATCAGCATCCTCAAACAGAATGGTGCATTTGCTAGTTGATGAACCCACAGTGACACATTATTTGTCACCCATTGTTTACATTAGGGTTCACTTTGGTGTTGTACATTCTATAGAGTTGAATAAATGTATAATATATATAATGACATGTATCCACCATTATAGTGTCATACAGAGTAGTTTCACTGCCCTTAAAATCCTCTGTGCACCCAAGACCTATTCATTCTTTCCTCCCCCCAACCTCTGGCAACTACTGATGTTTTAATTATTCCATATATATGTATATAACATACATATCATATAGTATGTAGTATTGCTGTGAATCTGAAACTGGTCTTTAAGAAGTCTTAAAAAGAAAAAATCAATGAAAGGGGGAAAGTTCAGATAAATCATTGGTAATTTGGAGAGGGGGGAAACTAGTTGAATTATTTCATTTCATATATACAAAGTAAATTCTAAGGGGATTAATAAGATAAATTTATTTTTAAAAGCAAACCTGAAGAAATAGAATACACATTTGTTAAGCCTCTGAATATAAGTATTTCTCAACTTAAAAGTAATAAAATAAAATAAAATAATCAGTCCAGGCATGGTGACTTAGGCCTGTAATCCTCTGGGAGGCTGAGGTGAGTGATATTGCCTGAGCTCACAGGTTCAAGATCAGCCTGAGCCAGAGTGAGACCCCACCTCTAAAAATAGCCAGGCATTGGGGCAGGCACCTGTAGTTCCAGCTACTTAGGAGCCTGAGGCAAGAGAATCACTTGAGCCTAGGAGTTTGAGGTTGCTGTGAGTTATGATGGCATGGCACTCCACCAACGGTGACAAAGTGAGACTCTGTCTCAAAATAAAATAAAATAATCAGTGGATATGACCTGGTAATTCCTGAAAACTCCTATATATGTCAAACATCTTAAATATAAACTAAACTAGAAAAAACTATTGGCAGCAAACAATGAAAAATAAAAGTCTGAATATCTGTATGATAAGATTTACATAACTAAAGTAAAATATAAGGTCTCAATGACTGAGTATAAACAAACCACATAAGAAGAAATCAAAATGGTAACAAATCTGTGGGGAAATTAACCTTTCTGTAATCAAAGAAATACACATTGAAACAAATTAATAGGCCAGACAAGGTGGCTCACACCTGTACTCCCAGCACTTGGGAGGCCAAGATGGGAGGATCACTTGAGGCCAGGTGTTCAAGACCAGCCTGAACAACATAATGAGACCTTGTCTTTACAAAAAATAATATATAGAAAAATTATCCATATGTGGTGACATGCACCCATAGGCCCAGCTACTTCAGAGGTTGAGGCAAGAAGGCTCAGATGAGTGCAGGTGTTTGAGGTTGCAGTGAGCTATGATGACACTTCTGCACTTTAACCTGGGCGACAGAGTGAAACTGACTTACAAATGACTAGTCAGCACACATTGCTAGTATCCTTATGAAAGGGATACTTCAGAATGCATTTTGCTGTCTGTAGCAAGTCAGAGTGCTCATACATTTCGACAGAACTCTGGAACTGACAGAGTTCCACTTCTGGGACTCTACTTAGAAAAATACTCCAAAATATGGAAAGCATTATATACCGTGAGTTACATATAGTATTGTTCATATGAAAGATTTGGCCACAGATTAAAGATCAAAGAGTGGAGGCAACTCCCTGCCATCACCTGGGCCATATCCTTCCCATTTCTGAGCCTTTACCCATGTCTTTTCTGGCCTCGGACTGTCTCCTGGTCCCTCGTCTATGAGCTGACTCCTCGTATTTATCCTTCCCCATTTTTGTTCAGCATCTTGGAGGCTCCCTTCACTGTTCCCTCAACACCTGCTATGTTCTTCCATCCTGGCACTTAGAGACTATCTGAAATTACCTGTCACCTGCCTGTCTCTACTCTGCTGTGACTCCTTCTAGCCTGTGGCTCTTTTTAATCTGAAAATCACCAGTGCCCTGTAGATGTGGCAGATGCTTGATAAATATTTATTAAAGAGTTGTTTGCTCAAACTTTATAGCTATTAAGGAAGTTGAGTATGCAAAGTATGTGGCAATGTGTGAATACATTATAATGTTAAAATATAAAGGTAACATGTGTGGAATTATCTCCAAGTAATACTGTTAAATAAAAAAGCAAAGTGCAAAATATGTATTATACACAATAAGCTACCATTTTGTAAACACATCAGGTGTATTGGTGTAAGCACATATTTTCTTGTTAATAGATGGGCCATCTATGGAAGAAAATAAAAGAAACTGGTAACAGTGTGTTAGGGTACAATGGGGGCAAAATAAAGAAGCAAAAGATATTAGTGGAAGGACCTGCTTTATTTTTACATAAACCCTTTGGTTTGTTTTTGGAATGTGTACTATGTATATGATATACCTGTTTTGAAAAGTAAAGCAATCTACAAAATTGTATGCAATTATGTGGGAGAAAAAAATTGAGTTAATGTTTGCCAAGTAATAACAGTTGTGAGGTTGTGGGTGATTATGTTTTTATGTTTCTGATTTCCAATTTTTTTAATGTGGTTATATTGCTTTTATAATTAAAAAGATTACACCATAAATAAAGACATAAGCAAGTAACTAAGTAATCGCTATATTTATTTCACACAACCCTTTCACGACTCAGTAAATTCTGATCTATTATAAGGAGAAAGGGAGAGTAATTTTCTGCCTCAAGCCTGCTGAAGGCCATCTCCTTTATAATGCTGAGGTTGAAAATGGTTAATAAGTTTAATCACTGAAAGTTAATCAGCCCTTCAAGTGGCAGTGAAAACAGGTAGAATGTTTTCTTTTAGTAGTTGCCCAGCTGAACAGCAAGCTATGACAACAGCATTTTAACCCCAAACACCGAATTTAAAGAGCTTGTCTGTCCGTCTCGGGCTGAGTTTTACTCTTGCCGCCCACACTCCTGCCTCCCTGCTCGACCCTCTCACTGTCTCTCTGCTCCTCTACTCCTGTGTTTTTCTTTAATCTTCTCTGTAGCCAGCCCTTATTGCCAACCCTCCCCCTGCTGCCACCTTCCTCTCTGATCCCTGGTGGTGTTCCAATATCCCCCTCTTTAGACAAATACATGTTTTGAGACAACCCGCCCCCTAGGCCAAACCTGGGTTCTCATTTCCCTCACCAATGCTTGGTTCAGGAAGGGCAGGTAACCCAATTCTGCTCAATGAGATGAGAGAACAGTCTTCCGGGGCCTTCTGTGCATCTAAGACATGGTCTCTTTTTGCCCTTGGATTCAGTTGTGTTTGCATGTGATCCCTGATCCTCTGTAGCTCTAATCGAGACCATGCAAGAGTGGCAGGGAGAAAAGATTAAAAGAACCTGCGCCTTCATGCCTTTGTTGCTTGACCGACTTAACCAGCCTTGAAGGTCAGTCACCCTATCTCAGAGCTTCCTGTCAGATGAGACAACTTGCTTGGTTAACACATTTTGACAGAGGTTTTCCGTTTCCCTCAGCTGAAACTATCCTGACTTAAACTCTCCTTTTTGAAGTTCTCTCCCTCACTCTTTATTGATTTCCTCTTCTTGAATCTCCACCAGTGTTTCGCACATTTCTTGTATGTACTTCACAGTTGAGGACGAGGCTGGGGGTTGCCAGGGTAGATCCAGGCCAGAGCCACCTATGAATCTGTCTCTAACGAGTTGGGATTCAGTAGGAAAGGGATCCTGCATGTGGCTGAGATAGAGGTGTTCACATGACAGCTGTTGGGCCTGCCTTTCCAGGAGGAAACAGAGACTCCTCCTCCCCCTCTGCAAAAAGAGGAAGGAAGCCTAAAGTTGGAAAGAAACACTAGAGAAACAGCTACAGCGTCTCTGACAAGGCAGCTGAAAGCCTTCTGGCCCCGCTCAAGATCTTCTACATTTGAGTTTCTTCAAGAGGACCCTGTCCTTGAGGTTATGAGACTTTCAGATAGACATTCTATCACATCTCATTTGGGCTTTAGCTGCTTTGAAATGGGTATCTCAAATTTGCAAATCAGACAGCCTTGATTAAAACAAAGGGTCACCCTACCTCAAATCCTTTGTGAAATGAGGTCAACTTAAAATAGATTTTTAATTAGACATGATGTAAAATTAAACCGTATTTTGTTATGGTTAATGAATTAAATATTGTACCTTCTATTCTTTCATTGAAAAGTGAGCAAATCAAACGGTGTATTTCTCTAAAAAAACAATTAAGTGATCTCCTGGGATTGTACCACTTCCATGCCCCTCTTGCCCCTGCCCACACAAACTCTGTAAAGAAGAGCAGTACTTGGGGGTGGGGGGGTGGAAGAATGCAAAAAGAGGGCATATCTTTCCCATAAATATGACAGAACAAGCATATGTTGTATACAGTTGTTTCACCTTTCAAAATCAATTATAATTGTGCAGTGAAATAGAATTTTATCTTTCACAAAATATGACAGCACAGTCACTGATTTTTTTTTTTTTTAAATCCTGCTGTTCCACCTTTGGTGACAGCACCTCAGTTTCCCTGCTGGGAAATAGCTGAACCTGTGTGAACGAGGCCAGGCTCCGCTCTTAACCTGCCAGGCGAGCTCGTGACACAAGTCCAGCCAATTAGAGACTCCCTTCCTGATACCAATCAGAGTGATAGAAAGCAACAAAAAACACCTGGAGTTCATTACTTGCAGCTCCTAAGGAAGTCCAAAGCTGGAAGTTTAAGCTTGGGATCCTCCTAGTTCTTCCACCCTCCCTCTGGTCCCATAAGCTAGCCCATTTATTTCCAGTGAATTTTCTTTGTGAATGAATTAGTCAAAACCCTTTTCTGTGGCTTAGACCAAAACATCCTAATCAATACTATGTGAACTTTTAAAACTGCATCTTGCAGAGAAAAAAGTTAACAAAATGAAGATATTTTCTTGAGAGCCCAGCACAGGGCTCAAGCCTGTAGTTCTGGCACCTTGGGAGGCCAAGGTGGGTAATCTCTTAAGGCCAAAAGTTCAAGCCAGCCTGTGTCCGTTAGTTAGTGAGTCCCCATCTCTTTAAAAGGATAAATAGGATATTATCATAATATTTAGGAAACAAAATATTTTTAAAGAATCACTCATGACAACGTTCCCAAAGAAAACTATTGTCACTGTATACTGTCTCTATATTGGTATATTTTGTTCATTCATAAATACTTCATATGCTCGATCTCATTCTGCAGAGAAAAAAAAATCTATTGTATCTTCATTTGCCAGTGCCTCTAAATAGTACAGAGAAATCCTCCATCAGAATGGAAGCTACATCCTTCTCAATTTCCAGGTTATGGTTGCCAGTCAAGATTCTAACTTCATTGCCCTAGAGGCCCTGAGCATCTTCCTTTTCTACCACACACATAGTATGAATCTTTGTTTCTATTGTTATAAAGCAAAAGTGCTTGCATGTTGCCTTACATTTCTACCTTGATTCTACCCCCAAACAATCTCAAAATGCTATTCCCCACTCCACAAACTCCACCTTTCCATCCATCACCAAATCAATTTGCAGAGTTAAGCATAATTCAACCCCTTATGAAATCTGCCTCACTTAACACCAGGCACTAATTTTCCCTGTCACCATTTGGTTTCTTTTACCTTCTAAAAACTTTGCTTCTGTGATATATCCCTTTCTAATGGAAACATAATTTCTGGGATATGGAACTCAATATCTAGAAACAGGAA